>NC_064304.1:67119324-68319324 GCF_023373825.1 Bactrocera dorsalis | reverse complement strand
ATAGGGTAATGTCTGGTGTTTCCTCGCATCCCGGTCTTCTAAACGTGGTTGCATTGCACGTGTTGAGCACTATTAGTCTTAGTCGCACAGTTTTTAGAATGCGCTTTCTCTCGAGTCCGTGTTTGGCATACCCCACCCTACGGCTTTGGAATTTAATTGATAATTAATTTACTTTCTATAGACCTGGATGTGTCCTCAATATTGTCGAGCATTATATCGCTTGGCGTCAAGTGGCAGCTAATTAGTGTAAAAAGGTTGCATTTGGCCCAGACCAAACCGTTGCCGTTCCCTTTGTTTACAGTGATGGTGTTACTCCCTGGTGGTAGCCATATAGCGGCGGTCGAGTTGCTATCTTCTAGCCAGGTACCTCTCTCGTTCTTTTTATATTGCTCGCTTATTATAATTAACTCTTAGGCGTTCTCCATCACTATTTTCGAGACTAGTGCGTCAACAGTCTCGCATCTATGCACATTGACCTATAGGATATTCATTTGTTTTGGTATTTCCTATATAACATACATTTTGCGGAGCCCGGTGTTGAAATCATCGCACATCATACTTCGCTATACACTCCCGGGCAGATATTTTCAATTCGTTTACGGGCCTAAGTTCAACACGGCCTCATAAGTTTATACAATTTTCTCGCTACAACGTCAATTGAATTAAGTTTGGCATTTATTGTATCCGGAATTAGTGTTAAAAAAATTAGTATAAAGTATTTCCTACTAGCTAAAAGAATGCGTTTTGATTATGAACATCATAAAAACTTAAATACAGGTGTGTGCTTCCCAATTAGTTGGCCACCCATTTATTTATGGTCCTTTGAGCCAAAGTGACAGGCACTATGGATTTAAAAATAAAAAACTAAAAGCAGTGGAAAAATAAATATACATATAAACAAACAAACTTCCATAAAAGTGTGCAGTGACACAAAACAAAAAGACTAAAATACGTATGTACATATGTATATAACAAACAAAAAAAATAACCAAATCAAAAGACCGCAGCACAACAAGAAGGAAATTAACTTAGTTTCAGTCGCGAAACTTCCAAACTAAAAATAAAAAACATAAAACAAAAATTAAAAATCCACACAATCGGGCGCGTTATAAAAAAAAAATTAAAAGAAATAAATAAAACGGGCGCGAAACTAAAACTATATAAAATAAAAACAACAATTTAAAACGAGAGCAACACAACACATCTGGACATCGCAGAGACCTGCATACACCAACGACATGGATAATATGATACGAAACTCTTTGATTCGAGAGAGAGTTGTCAAAACTCGCATTTTTTATAACATTTGCCAATGATGCCACTGCTGAAAAATATTAGATTGGATATTTAATAAATTATACAAAACGCTAAATTAAACATTTTTAAAATTCATACATATATAACTGTTAAAATGCAAAATCATTAATTAATTTACTTAAACATTTATTTTGCCAAAATATGTTCGCACAGTTCAATGAAATTTCATTTCACACTAATTTCGTCAAGTAATTAAAGCGGTTTACTTCTGGCATCTCGCCTTTTCTGAAATCAGCTGATCGAAATTCCCTGATCTCTTTCGCTGTCAAATAATCAGGGAACACGTTTGAGGAAAAAATGAGAGCCAATGCGAGAGTCTCGTATCATATTATCCATGACCCAGTCAAACAAGTATACGGAAAAACCCCAATACCCGAAGGTATAGGCACATCTATACAAATGGATGTATTTCATATCAACAACACAACATACCTGACTACTCGCATTTTTTATAACATTTGCCAATGATGCCACTGGTGAAAAATATTGGATTGGATATGTAATAAATTAAACAAAACGCTAATTTAAACACTTTTAAAATGCATACATATATACATAAATGTTAAAATGCAAAATCATTATTAATTTACATAAACATTTATTTTTCCAAAATATGTTCGCACAGTTCAATGAAATTTCATTTCACACTAATTTCGTAAAGTAATTAAAGCGGTTTACTTCTGGCATCCCGCCTTTTCTGAAATCAGCTGATCGAAATTCCCTGATCTACTTCGCTGTCAAATAATCAGGGAACGCATTTGAGGAAAAAATGAGAGCCAATGCGAGAGTCTCGTATCATATTATCCATGCCAACGAGGGGCAATTGCACGAAAAAAAACAACAAGGAGGTAGCTGGAGCAGAGAAAGAGAGACAGCGCAGAGGCAGACATACACCCTACAAAATACTTATACCATACAGAGTAACCAAGTGAGCGTATTTAGTCCATTTTTCTATACTTAATAATATCCATATATGTATGTATACAAAAAGACTATATGTTGAGCTTACCTATTTAACAAAAACAGAAAGAAGCCAAAATTCAAGTACTTGCAATATTTTCCGGCAATACCTCTTATGTTTAACAAAGCAATAAGCAGGATTGCATAAATTAAGTAAGCAAAGGCACAAACTAAATCAATATTATAACATAAAAAAAAACAAAGCAAGAGTTGCAAAAAATACAAATATACATATAAGCATATTTAAATGATAATATGTATACAATTTATTATACCTACATATAGAGCAAAACATACATATTTACATATAAACGTGCACATCTTTTTTTCAATTCCGTTTTCGCACTCTCTATTCGTTCAAACCTATGGATGTATGTAAAAAAAAAGCATTAATCTCTTCAACGAGCTCTCAATCGCACAAAAACATACCTACTTCCGCATGTACATACAAGTACACGTACTAGGGTATGCCTAATTACACAACATTAGGACATAACAAATATAAATTAATTAAAGCAAAAAAATAATAATAATTATATTGCAAGTTAATTCCATTTCGCTCTCCTTCATATGGCAACGAATCTGTATGTGACACTAAATAAAATTTCAACATATTGCATATTAGTACAAAGACATATTCAAAGTCCACGTTTGCAATAATCCAGCAAAAGCAAGCAGGATTACATGCAAAAAAGCAAATTGATCTCTCTGACGAGCTCTCAATTGCTTAAGAATATAGGAATATAAGAATAATCATAAACACACAAACAATTCGTGTATACTTATGCAAATAGCGCATTGATCTCTTCAACGAGCTCTCAATCGCACAAAACATGACTACATACATACCCATGTAAATACAAGTCCAAGTATTAGGGTGTACCTAAATACTAACATAAGGACGTAAAAGGTGGTAATAAAGTAAAAGTGCGGATATTTTCAAACTTAAAGCTAAAATAAAATAAAAATATTATTTCGCAAAAATGGTTAGTAACGACACTAATCAAAATACACCTGCAGGAGCTACACGCCCAAAACAGGTTGCTAAATTTATGTGACAGTTTTTTAAGATACTGCACTAGATTTGCATCTTCACCGATTTACGAAAACTAGAAATAAAAAATTAAAATCTAAAAAATTTTTGGACTCGCCTCCAAGCGGCTCATGACGCCATGGTAGATTCTGACGATTCAGATCTACCACAAAATTTTAAATTATCTGCTTACGATGTTTACGAAAACTGCTTGGACCAATATGAAGAAACGAAAGCTATGATCTCCGATCAATTTAAGCTCATTAAAGCAATTGCACCTACTCCCCACATTAGAGTAGAGCTGCCACAAATAGACAATCAGGAGGCAAGTTCAGGCATCCAACTCGAGGTGCCTGCATGTGATACAGAAACCTTTTACGGAGGTTATGAAGAATGGCTGTCCTTCCGGGACATGTTCATATCCGTTTACATAAACCATCCACAACTATCAAAGGCACAAAAACTGTATCACCTCCGATACAAAACAAAAGGTCAAGCAGGCGAAGTAGTTAAAACGTTCGCATTAAATGACGACAATTTCAATTTGGCTTGGGAAGCTCTAAAAGCTAGATTTGAAAACGAAAGAGTCCTGGTCGATAAACAAGTAACGACACTAATGAACTTGCCAAAAGTTAAAAAAGAACAAGTGTAGATTTCATCAAACTAGAATCCACTGTTTCAAATTGTTTGTCGATTCTATCGACACTAAATATTCCCACAGACAGCTGGGATCCTATTCTGGTGAACATTTACACCGCCGCATTACCAGAAAAGTCGTTACTTCTATGGGAGCAATCGCTCTCATCACGAAAAAAGTGCCCAACGTGGCAATAATGAATGAATGAATGATTTTCTCACCACCCAATAAGAAATTGCGGAAAGGTTAGAAGAAAAAATAATCAGAACTAAGAACACTAAACACGACCAAAATAAAGAAACTTCAATAGACTCCAAGTTAGTAAAAAAAACAATTTAAACAAAAACTTTCACAAAACGCAATAGTTCACATCTGAACAACGTAAACATACGTCATGCGAACTATGCACAAGAGGGCATAAGCTTAAAACCTGCGAGAAATTCAAAAATTAAACATTAACGAAAGGAACAACTTTGTCAGATCAAAAAGACTCTGTACAAACTGCTTGTCCCACTCACACAATCTTAATAATTGCAAAAGCAAATTTAATTGCTTATATTGTCAGAAAAGACAATTCAATGCTTCATTACAGCAGATATCCCATCAAACCCCAAAGAAGCGCTCATACAAAAAGAATTACGGGCTTAATTGCAAAAGCAAATCCCGAAAAGCAAAATTCTATAAATTGCCAGGTGACACCATGTTGCTCAAAAGTACAAAAAGCTCAAACTCTGCACAGCCAAACACAAAGTGCACTAGTTACAGAACTGGTTACCACCACACCAACTCAAGTTGAGAAAAAATTAAATTCACAATTAAGGAAATTTCAAGAGATAGGGAAACTTCCCCAAATATTAAACAAAACCAAAGAAGATCAGTATTGTGAGGACTTTTCTAAAGCCACAACTACTCGATCAAATAATGGCCGGTACGTCGTACGACAACCACTAGAGCCACAACTTTGCAATACCCCACATAAAGGTAGAAAAAGCAAGGTCAGATTCCCTCTGACAATCTCATATAAAAACACAAATATATGTTCGTAACCTTTCGACCCCGCAGGATGGCTTTCGCCAATACTGAAAACAAAAATCCATTTCCAAACAAATCCTAGAGCGATGGCGGGCTACTACTTGTCAAATTAGTGCATACGCACTTAAATATTATTAATATTTATAACATTATAAAATTATCTACATCTACATAAGCGCTTATCACATTGGTGATAATGGGAATCAGCTACACAATGCATTAAATAATTATGAATAATTCTAATGAAGCCGTTCGCAATTACCGGCCACTCTCTCGCAAGATCCCTCTATTGTCACAGCCCTAACTCCAGGGCTAAGGAGTACCCATTCTGGCCGTATCTAAGCCAGGCGTGGAGTTACTATCCTTCATTAGCCGATCATAAATTAAATATCATAAAAAAATTGCAATAATTGCCAATAACACATAAAAGCCAAATAATAAAAATAATAAAGTTGCTTCTCTTAAGCAACTATTTGCATTTTAAAATTCAAATATGTATATGTGTATGTGATATATTTTAAACCAAAAGCTGTTTTCCACATACACGAATAATTATGACAATATTACAACGCCAATCTAAATACTATTACTGTCAAATCCATGCTACTCCATCAGCAGTACGGCGAAATACGTACAACAACATATGTTCGGAATACTAGGCAAAATATTCGCCTAGGGGGCCCAGGATGTTGAAATGAGTTAAGCCTCCCCCCTCTTTCAATATGGGGAAAACTGGCGCACTCTAATACGACCGCGCAATTCACCACTGCAACGCAACTCACCACACCTGTGTTCCTACCCACTAAACAAAAAGGATAGACAACGGGAGAGGAGACTTCTTTCGTCTGCACACTTCGCCGCGTCGACACCTTTCGCCAGCACTTCCAATCAATTCGTTACACAATCATCGCACATCATACTTCGCTATACACTCCCGGGCAGATATTTTCAATTCGTCTACGGGCCTAAGTTCCACACGGCCTCATAAGTTTATACAATTTTCTCGCTACAACGTCAATTAAATTAGCTTTGGGATTTATGGTATTATTAGTGTTAAAAATAAATTATAAAGTATTTCCTACTAGCTAAAAGAATGCGTTTTAATTATGAACATCATAAAAACTTAAATACAGGTGTGTGCTTGCCAATTAGTTGGCCACCCATTTATTCACCCGGGATATGGTCGACTATTTCGTGTTTAGCTACCACGCAGAGGCAGCATGAAGGGGGCTTTGTGCACTCTTTCACTTTGTGACCTCGTTGGCCGCATTTTATGCAAGCACCTTATCCTCTTCTATCGGGTCCTTTGCAGTCTCAGGTTAAGTACCCTGCTCCAAAGCAGCGAAAGCATCTTTTTGGGGTTTCTTTCAGTTGCAGCCTGCAGTTAAACCATCCAATTTTTAAGCGTACCTGTCGCATCAGTATGGCAACCTTATTCTCATCGAGCGTTATATATGCCCTGACCTGCTCTCTTGTGTTAGGTGCTGTTATACTTATCGTCAAGTCTTCGATAGAGTCCTGTAGCACTTTCTTTACAGCTTCTGCTCCTCTTTTTTTGTTAAAAGTGAGTCGGGGTTTTTAATCTCTATTGTGGCTTTTGATTTAAGGTCAGCCACAGTTGCGGATTCTTGGAGTATCGTCTTGCGTGCTTCGCAGAAACTGGCTTTTGTGGACTGGCCCTTCTCCAGTTCTAGTAGTAAAGCCCTGGTTCTTCTTTTGCGGATTCCTTTGATCTTCACCTCTGTTTATTTTAGATTTACCTTGCGACGGATATTCTTGAGAACCTTGGGGTAGCTATTTCCTTCTGCTAACTTAATCATTACGGCCTCCTATTTGCTCTCTGATTTGAAGCCATATTCCTCCCTTGTTGTCTCTCTTTTGGGTTTTTGTGTTACGTTCTTCGATTGCGGGGTCTTTCTTGCTTTTTTAGGCAAGTCTTTGCCACTGTCTGAAAAGAAATTTCTTGGTCGCACTGTTTCTCGAGGTGCACTGGGCTGGTCGCCCGCCGCCTCGAGGTTGTTGGCTCTGAAGCCGTGATGCCCCTGCTTAGAAGTCCTCATCTTTTCTCGCTTTCTGCGATGAACCAGTTTCTGCGGTAACTCTTGATTACGTCGAAGAGTCCATCCAGCTGTGATGCTCTGTGCTGACGTTCTTTTGTTTTTCCATCGCCGTCTTCATCATTTGCACGATACCTTTGCATTTTTTCAAAGATTCCGGTTCTGACCGTCTTATTTGAGTAATGTACTTCTGTTTCGGTGAGTTTTGCTAGTGGTGCTAGGATGGCAGGAGTTTCCTTTGAGGCTATTTTTTCTCCAGTTTTTTTGGATTGGTTGGGAGTGATGGTAACTAAGTGTAGGGGATCTAAGTATCTTACTACTTCCATGAAACGCGGTCACGTATTCCTCGTCTTGAGCATCTTTGTTTTGTTGTTCTTTATATTGTTCATTCCATTGGGGTTTTTGTTGTTGTTGTGGTGTATTTATTTTTGATCTAATGGGTTTACGCTTCAAGTCGCTATCTCTGTACGTTGTAACAGTTGCCTTTCATGAACCCTGTAGTTATCTATGCAAGCAGGGAAGCTACGAAAGGGTTGACACAAGTTCTTACGGGAGCTTATGTTCAGAGCCAGGTTCAGGCACGAATCAGGAGCTCGTCTCAACAGAACCTGTACGGCTAAAAAATTATGTCGACGTTTGGTTACTTTAAAAAAGTATCCCCCTATGAATATGGATGTGCATATCATACTGCATTTTGTGAATACACACACAAACTCAGAATAGCAAACCACAAGTCGTGGCGTTCATTTTGTGGTCAAGTATACAGTATAAGTAATACGGCAAAAAGGTAAAAAATGTGTAAAGAGTGCAGAGTACTTTACATAGAGAATTATGTAAAGATATTATTAGATGCTCATTTCGAATGGTTGGAAACATTTTCAACATTTCATATTACCCACTGATGATAAGGGTCTTATCTTCGGCCAAGAAATGCTTGTCGAAGTGCTTAATGGTTTAAAACCTTTTTAGGCGGCTGGTGCGGATAGTATATTTCCCACTCTACTACAGAATTGGCGTAGGCACTCCTCTTCCTTTGCTTCCCCCGGCGGATACTGCGTCGAGTCCTTTTAGAGCTGGAGTGTTTACGTCCATTCGGACAACATGACCTAGCCAGTGTAATCGCTGTCTTTTAATTCGCTGAACTACATATGTATGTCAATATCATCATATACTGAATCTCATACTGCTCATCGTTCCATCGAATGCGATATTCGCCGAGAACAACTCGCAAAGGACCATACATCTTTCCCAGAACTTTTCTCTCGAAAACTCGCAACGTCGACTCATCAGTTGTTGTCATCGTGCAAGCCTCTGCACCATATAGGAGGACCCGAATAATGAGTGCTGCTACTCAGTTCGAAGTAGCACCTGTTGCCAAGAGTTATCCTGCGTTGGATTTCCAGGCTGACATTGTTGGTGGTGTTTGCATTGGTTCCAAGACAGACGAAATTATCTACAACTTCAAAGTTATGACTGTCAACAGTAACGTGAGAGCCAAGTCGCGAGTGCGACGACTGTTTGTTTGATGACAGGAGATATTTCGTCTTGCCCTCGTTCACTGCCAGACCCATTTGCGTTGCTTCCTTGTTCAGTCTGGAGAAAGCAGAACTAACGGCGCGAGTGTTGAGGCCGATGATATCAATATCATCGGCATATGCCAGCAACTGTACACTCTCATATGGAACGAAGATTGTACTTGCTCGATTAAGTTCTGCAGCTCGAATAATTTTCTCCAGCAGCAGATTGAAGAAGTCGCACGATAGGGAGTCGCCTTGTCTGAAACCTCGTTTGGTATCGAACGGCTGGGAGAGGTCCTTCCCGATCCTGACGGAGCTTTTGGTGTTGCTCAACGTCAGTTTACACAGTCGCATTTGTTTTGCGGGGAAACCAAATTCAGACATCGCGGCATAAAGGCAGTTCCTTTTCGTGCTGTCGAAAGCAGCTTTGAAATCGACGAATAGGTGGTGCGTGCCGATTCTCATTTCACGGGTCTTTTCCAAAATTTGGCGCATGGTGAATATCTGGTCGGTTGTTGATTTTCCAGGTCTAAAGCCACACTGATAAGGTCCAATCAGTTTGTTGACGGTGGGCTTTAATCTTTCACACAATACGCTCGAGAGAACCTTGTACGCGATGTTGAGGAGGCTTATCCCACGGTAGTTGGCGCAGATTGTGGGGTCTGCTTTTTTATGGATTGGGCATAGCACACTTAAATTCCAATCGTTGGGCATGCTTTCGTCCGACCATATTTTGCAAAGAAGCTGATGCATGCTCCTTCTCAGTTCTTCGCCGCTGTGTTTGAATAGCTCGACCGGTAATCCATCGGCCCCCGCCGCTTTGTCTGCTCCTTCGTCATCGATTGGGGAATCGGGTTCGCGTTCTCCTGCCGTTGTACGTTCACTGCCATTCAGCAGGCTGGATTTATGACATATTGCCGAAAATTGGGTAGTCGAAAAAGTATTTTCGTATTTCCAATCAAACTTCAACTTATTTTTTTATATTTATATTAATAAATAAATAAACACATATGTACTGTTTTGGTCGACCACTTTTTGTCATTTTTCCGCTAGAGACATTATTCTTATATCTTCAACACACTTGTCGATTAAATATCTACACGTAGCCAGAGGCACAAATATTATCTCTTTGTTTCAGTCTAAATATTATCTATAATATTTCTGTGTTCTGGAGCCTATTGCAGGTTTGTGGTAAAATAGGGTGTTAGTATAGATTCATTTAGTGGTGTCATTTTTTACCTCAACCGTATTCCACTGCTCTCTGGAGAGGAAGCCAGGAGTTTATGTAATTTGTAAAGAATTACCATATCCGTAGTATTGGGTATAAATCTAAACTGTCTAAGTGAATTAGAACGTTCTTTATTATAGGTGACAAATATGGAGGATTCCCTCAGCCTTTGAGTCGATTTCGCTAGTAGAACAGAATTGTATATGGTGGCAGACCTGGATTGCTTAATAGCACTTCCAAATATGAAAAAAATACAACATACGAAATTAGGTTGAACTCGGTCGGGTCCCGAGTACCAAAAGGTAGGCAGTGCCACGCCCATCAAATTTTTATCCCGGTCCCAAAAAAGGCTTCTCATACCATCTCGGAGGTAAAATTTAACATCTCGAGCTTAGTTAGTTACGGATTTATTGCGCTTTTTGTAGTTTTGAACAGTACCGTTGTATGGGGAGTGAGCGGGGTTATATTCCGATTCCATCCACTATAGGCTGGAGTTCTTGTAGTATTTGCGCTGAGTAAATTTGGTTATTGTAGCTTAAGTGGTTTAGGAGATATACAATACAATTAACTTATTAGAGGGCGGGGCCACGCTCAGTTTTCCAAAATTTCTTCCCACAGGTGCTCCTGGCTACTGCGATCCCCTGTACCAAATTATAGCTTTAAATCTTAATTTACTGCTTAGTTATGGCACTTTATAAGTTTTCGGTTAATGGCGATTTGTGGGCGTGAACTAGAGCTTTTTTTTGTACTAAGGAACCTGCATACCAAGTTTCATTAAGATACATATGTCAATTTTTACTCAAGTTACAGCTTGCACGGACAGACGGACGGACGAACAGACAGACAGTCAACCGTTAAGGCATATTAGTTTAATGATGAAAATGTGTGAAACCGATTCACTGACTTTAAACTGTTATGTTGTTATCTATGATATTTTAATTAGTTTTCTTAAAAATTTTGGAGGTTGGTATTAAATATGAATGGAATTTGTCGAGAGCTTGGTCTAAACCTCGTAGCTATTGTGTTATGAATTCCCATTTTCTGATTGAGTTTTTTGGTGACTCGTTAGAACACTTCGACTGATAACTGGAGAATTCGTGGGTGATGTTTTGCTGCAAGGCCTGAAACGCTTCGATCTTCCGCATAGACTTTACATATCCCTGCAGGAAAAATTTTAATGGTGTGTATCACACGATCTTGGTGGGCAATCGAACGACCCAAAAAGTGAAATTATAAGCGCACCGAAGTGTTCTCTCTAGTTAGTTCTAGTTACATAGGGCTAGATCAAATTTTCCCTCAAATTTATTGTTTATCTATTTATTTTAGGCACACAGATATACTGTCATGTGTGCTATCCCATTTCCATTGATATAGCTCACATATTGGCCGATATAGGCAGTACAAGGTCACCCGGAAATTCGAAAATTTGTATATCAGATATATGGGAGCTCAGGGAAGTATTAACCCCATGCGACTCATTTCTGATACACAGAGTTACTATTAACGGGAAAGGAAAATCCCTGAATTTCAATTATATATCACAAACAATGACCGATACTTTGATCAAAAGTCAAATATAGGTACTGTGGTTCAAATATTCGGTACCTATTGGGTTGAACAGTTTTGGTTGGATATGGGTTATATTTGTCATAAGGTATTATTCCTCCAAAGTTATATCCTGTTATTTTAATTGCTTCTTGATTTGTGTACTGTAAAGTGAAAGAATCAAGTGGATTTTAAAATTTTGCTGCAAGTATATGAGAAGTAGGCTTGGGTTATTCGGGATTTCGCCCATTTTCACGCTGTGATATAGGAAGATAAAAATAATGTTACGTACTAAATTTAGGCGAAATCGGCCAGTCGATATATGGGGCTTCACTAACAAGTGGACTGTGCCACGCCCATCGTCTAATTTTCACACTTACTCCGAATAAAGCTCTCTCATACCATCTATCATAAATGTAGTTGACATTTTGAACAAAAAGTCTACAATTTTAATTTTTTTACCTACGGTATTATTAATAACTAGCTGACGCCGCAGGCGTTGCCCTGCGTGAAATTATGTGTTTTGAAATGAAAAGAGTGTTGAATTTACGCAGTTTTATAAACAACAGTTTTTGGCTTCTGTTTTGGTGCGTAAATGTGCAGAGAAGATGGTTTTCCAACTCATGAACACGCCACGTATAACCGGCCGTGTGAAAAACATGGCAGTTCCAGATTTATGCCACACACTTTTAGCGACTATCCTTGTAGCCTGTCTATTGTCATCGCAAAGGCAATTTTCAATAGAAACTGAATACGTTCGAATTGAACTGGCGAATCGTCGGAACTCAAAGGAATTCGTAGAAGCAAGCATTCTGCCCCTTGTATTTGAAAGCTGCGGCGCATCAGTAGGGTTCCAATGGCAGATCCAACTTTGAGACAGAAATAATGCGGCGGCATACCAAGTCTCTCCAAAGATTTTAGAAATTCCACTGGATAATTCACGGCTTCGTATTTTTGGCAGCTAAAATTGCGCGTGCACTCAAGCAAGTTACGATAATTTGGCCATAAACATTCGTGTGAGTTCATATTTCGTTGAAGTGAATTGACAAAAGGCAGGTGGATTTGATCACAAACTACTAGAAGTATCAACCGAAATTTTCCTATTTCCAATGCTTATCGAATACGATGTAAAATTTCTTCGGCAATGTAATTTTTGTTCGTATCCCATAATCGGCGCGGATCGCCACTATGATTTACAGTACGCAATGACTCAAATAACACGAGGTGTGTTCAAAAAGTATCGCGAATCGTAACTGACAGTTTTCTTCGATTGCAGGGGTGTGGTGCATCATGAGTTCTTGCCACAGGGAAGAACGGTCAATAAGGAATATTACCTGCAAGTTATGCGCAATTTGCGCGAAGCAATCCGCCAGAAACGCCCGGATTTGTGGATGAACAAAAATTGGCTTTTGCACCACGATAACGCTCCTCCTCACACACATCGTTGCTTGTGCGCGACTTTTTGGCCAAAAACAACACACTAATGATGCCGCAGCCACCGTATTCCCCAGATCTGGCTCCCTGTGACTTTTTCTTGTTCCCTAAACTGAAGAGACCCATGAAAGAACGACGTTACACTTCTCTTGACGAGATAAAAACGCCATCGAAGGAGGAGCTGAAGAAGATAAAAAAAAAATGATTTTTGAAGTGCTTCGAAGACTGGAAAAACCGTTGGCACAAGTGTATAATATCTCATGGGGATTACTTTGAAGGGGACAAAATAGATATTCATAAATAAATAAATAATTTTTGAAAAAACACAAAATTCGCGATACTTTTTGAACACATCTCGTATATCAAGGCATTTCCCAATAGAGCAATGTTATCGTAATCGGATCACTGACGCAAGTTGAGAAAAAACTTGTCAAGGTCCATTTTGTTGCTGGATATCCATCATTTCCAGTTTGCGTTTCCGAAAGAAAAGCACTTGGATAGTGTTTCGTGCATTTATTGGCAAGGTCCATGAACCATATTGGTTTTCATCACTTCGTATAATACTAGATCTTTCTCTGCATCAGCAATTTCCACAGAAATGATTTTATCAATTTGATCTGGTGTAATCACTATCCACCATCCAAAGAAGAATGTGTGCGTGCGGCAAACCTCTGTTTTGCAACTCAACGGCAGTACTTCTAGCATTTAACAGCATCATTTGTATATACAACACGTTGCTTCAAGATTAAGTCCATCAAACATCGTAGCTGTTGTTTGAAAAGTCGTGCTGTGACTCGTGACCATTGCTTGCTGATTGGCCGCGATCCATAATTGCACACGTATGTCATCGCATACAGGGAGTACTCGTTCATGTGTCTTGGGCTGTCATACGTTGATGGCAGAAAAACGCCGTCCGATATTAGCGCGACCTCTTCTTGGCTTCGTAACAAATTTGAATCTGTAAATGATCTCTTTGTGTGAGACACACGAAAAAGTTTTCACTGAATAATTTTCAATAATTTTTCTTTTGAATAGCCGGAATAAAAAAGCAAGCGACAGAAATTGAACAATTCAAATAATTTACAAATCAAAATATTGAAAAACAAAAAAAAAATTTAAAAAAATTTGTATGGAAAAAGGTTACTTATTGGAATTATCCAATTTTTCGATTTCTCCTCAAGAAAAGTATAAGGTAATTTCATTTCTAAACCTTCCTCGATTCACAACGAACAACCTTTGAAAAGTTAATCAAGATTGGTTCAGCCGTTTTCTTAGCGTTACTAACAAACAAACATTTATTTGTTTGTATGGGAAAAAGAAAAGGGCTGTTTTTAGGGAGTTTCCAGCTATTATTCGAATTTTTCTTGCCGCAAAAACCATCCTTGAACCTGAACGAACATATATAAAAAGAATTAGCAAAATTGGTCCAGTCGTTGTTGAGTTATGCGCTTAGCAAACACATTTTGCGATTGATTTTTATATAAATACTACCTGACCCCGCAGCCGTTGTTCTGCGTGAAATCATGTGTTTTGAAATGAAAAGAAAGTTAAACTTAACGTTGCATTTTTTTTTTCAATGTAACGCAGCTTGATAAACAAAATTTTTTGGTTTTTGTTCCGGTATAGAGAAAATATGGTTTTCCAACTCGTGAGTACGCCACGTATATCTGACCGTGTGAAAAACAGAGCATTTCCAAATTTATGGTGCATATTATGCGACTATCCTTGTTTCCTGTTAATTGTCATCACAAATGCAATTTTCACTGGAAACGGAAATACGTTTGAACTAAAATGACAAATCGTTAGAACTTAAAAGAATTATAAGAATCAAGTATTCTGCCCCCTTGTATTCGATAGCGCAGATTGCGGAACATAATAACGACAGATCCAACTTTTAGACGCAAATGATGCGGTGGCATACCAAGCCTCTCCAAAGAATTTAGAAATTCCACTGGATAATTCACGGCGTCGTCTTCATTGTCAAAACGATCGATCGATTTGTATGAGCGCAATTCTCATGGAATTTGACTTTGAATCTTCCAGTTTGAGTCAAAAACATCGGTATTTTTGGCAGTTAACATTGCGCGCGCACTTAAGCAATCGTAGTTACGATATTTTGGCAATGGCCGAGCATTCGTGATGACTTCATCTGTCGTGAATTGATAAACGGCAGATGGAATTGATATCAAACCACCGGAAGTATCAACCGGAATTGATCCATTTCCAATTTTTAGCGAAGATGATGTAAAATGTCTTCGGCAATGTTATTTTTGTTCGTATCCCATAATAGACGCGGATTTGAAGGCATTTGCATTCCAGTGATTATCATTTTCCCGCAATTGTAGTTGCTGGATTGCTTCTCAAAAAGTTGCACACACCTTATCATTTACAGTACGCAATGACCCAAATGAAGTTGAACCACGTACATTTATCAATAGCAGCCGAAGGTAGAAACAATCGTCGTGTTGTCGTCGGGTGGATTGTGCAAATTCGTCCTAATGCATTAGTTGAGAACACTCCTGGATGTGCTGGATCTAAAATCAAGGCATTTCCGAATAGAGCAATGTTCTCGCAAACGGATCACTGACGAAAGTTGAGCAAAAACTCGTCAATGTTAATTTTATTGCTGGCGGTGTTTCCACTGGCTGTACTGTATTCTCTGGGTTGAAATACACTATTCGGCCACTCTCCAAATTAACAGCGAGACGCACAACAGTCGGAAAACCTTCATGAATTGCAAAAGTAAATATCCTACAAAGCGCTTTATTGCAGTTCACTTATCGACCGCATCGTTCAAGACCAATAACCGCCATGTTGCTTCCTTTGGTGACGTATTTACAAACGTATTTTATCGACTACACCAAACTG
The DNA here is from genome assembly GCF_023373825.1 of Bactrocera dorsalis. Classification (NCBI taxonomy): domain Eukaryota; kingdom Metazoa; phylum Arthropoda; class Insecta; order Diptera; family Tephritidae; genus Bactrocera; species Bactrocera dorsalis. Next base: position 68,303,696 of record NC_064304.1, on the reverse strand, counting down.
CAATACTAAACACTGATATGAGTTTTGAATGTGAATTAGACAATAATGGTGAATATAGTACAAACCATGTGTTGTCAACTTTGATATTCACTCTTCCAAATTGAATGCTGAATGTTCTGCCATTGTCGTCTGGTGAGCAACGCCGATCCACTCTATCCATCATTTCTAGTTTGTGTTTCCGAAAGAAAAGCACGTGGATACTGTTTGCATTTATTGTGAGACGTAACAACCGAAGTGGGATTGTGGTGTCCGCAAGGTCCATGAACCTTATTGATTTTTATCACTTCGTATAATACTGGATCTTCCTTTGCATCAGGAATTTCCGCATGATTGAATGGTTTCATCAATTTGATCTGATGTAACCACTATCCACCATCCACAATCCAAAGAAGAATGTATGCGTTCGGCAAACTTTTCTTTTGCTACTCAACAGAGTACATCTAGCACCTAACAGCACCATATATAAGTACGTTACTTCAAGATAAAGTCCATCGAAGCTGTTGCTTGAAAAGTCTTGCTGTGACATCGTGACGATCGCTTGCTGATTTTCCGCGATCCATAATACCGAACGTATGTCATCGCATCCTAGGAGTACTCGGTCATGTGCCTTGGGCTGCTAATGTATGTTGATGCCAAAAAGAACGCCGACCGATATTATCGCGACTTCTTCGTGGCATCGTAACAAATTTCAATCTATAATTAATCACTTTGTGTGCAACACAGATAACATTTTGACTGAATAATTTTCAAAAATTTTTGAAGCAAACGACAAATTTGAAACATTCAAATAATTGAAAAACCAAAAAAAAAATTGAAAAAAAATTTGTATGGAAAAAATTAACATTTTGAAAGAATCCAATTTTCCGACTTTTCCTCACGAAAAGCATACCGTTTTTTTATTTCTAAACCTTCCCCGATTCACACAGAACATTCTCTGAAAATTTCATCAAGATTGGTTCAGTCGTTCCCTTAGCGTTACTAACGAACAAACATTCATTCGTTTGTATGGGAAAAAGGAAAGGGCTGTTTTTAGGGGTTTTCCGGCAATTATTCAAATTTTTCTTGCCGTAAAAACCATCTTTGAGCCTCAACGAACATTTTAAAAAAAGAATTGGCAAAATTGGTCCAGGCGTTTTTGAGTTATGCGCTTACCAACACATTTTGCGTTTCATTTTTATATATGTATAAGATATATAAATATATATAGGATTACAACCACAGGGGTACCGGGCTGTTGGTTTATACGTCGAAGCACATACAGTTTTAGCTACTTCCAAAAGGAACTGGGATACCATCAAAACTTTTCCTTTTGGAATTTCCTAGTTCGATCTTTCGACAGTAGAGATTATAATATGTATAGTCAGGGTTATTTCCATATCAAATAGGTGATAAAATACGTATATGCTGTCCATGGCATTGAAACTCAAAACATTTCTGCCCATTTGTGAATCCCTGATACACACTAATTATATTGCCAAACACTGTTTTTGTCACACGGACTTTGTGATGACTTTTTTCAGCTTGGTGTGCCCTCATTAACAATATATAGTACATATAATGACTTTGTCCAATTTTCTTGTATTAGCTTCATATTTCAAATACATACTTATGTACTAATGTGCATCTTTTTAAATAACTTCATTTATACAGCTGTGTAACTGTTGTACGAGTATTCGAAATATTTACATCATGCCCAAAAAATAAGGTGACATTGTATTTATTTTGAAAATTCTTTATTTATGTTTCCAAATCAATTTCATCCCCTTCAAAGTAATCCCCTCCCAATGCAATGCACTTATGCCAACGGATTTTCGAATCTTCGACACACTGGTTGTAGTCACTTTCCGGGATGGCCTTCAGTTCCGTCTTCGCTGCTGCTTGAATCTCCTCTATCGTATAAAAACGGTGTCCCCGGAGCAGTCTTTTGAGCTTGGTGAACAGCCAGAGCTTGGCACGGCGCCAGATCAGGTGAATACGGTTGTTGCGGAACGATATGGGTTGAGTTTTTGGCGAAATGATCACGAATTACGAGGGCAGTATGGGATGGTGCATTATCGTGGTGTAAAAACCAAGAATTGTTTTTCCACAATTCCGGCCTTTTTAGGGGGATAGCGTTACGCAAACGACGCATAACGTTCAAATAATAGTCCTTGTTGGCTGTTTGACCGGTTGGAAGGAATTCATAATGCACAACACCACCATAATCGAAGAAAACAGTTAACATGACCTTGATTTTTGAGCGATTTTGGCGCGATTTTTTTGGTCTCGGCTCTCTTTTGGCACGATATTCGCTCGATTGATCGGTTGTTTCGGGGTCGTAAGCATAGATCCAAGTCTCATCACCAGTTATAATGCATTTCATGAGACCCTGGTAGTCGGAAAGCATCATTGCACACACTTCAACCCCTTTTTCCCAAAAAATTCAAAGTTTTCGGTACCAGTCAAGATTTGACGCGCTTAAGGCCCAAAACATCCTTCAAAATGGTATTGGCTGAGCCTTTCGATATGTCAACTTCATCAGCAAGGTCTCTAATTGTTAATCGACAGTTTTCAACACCAAATCTTTGATTTGTTGAACGTGAGCTTCGTCGGTTGAGGTTGATGGTCGCCCTGGACGCTCTTCGTCTTCGACACGTTCACGGCCGGCTTGGAACTCACTATACCCCTTGTAAACATTTTTTTTAGACATTGCCTCATCACCAAAGGCTTTCTGCACCATCTTCAACGTATCCGCAGCAGAAAATTGATTCCGTAAACAAAATTTAATGCAAATTCGACATCGCAAAAAACGAAAAACTCACTTTTAGCAGCTCACAAAACGTATCTCAAACACTAATAAATATTTTGACATGAAATTTGACATAATTGTGACTGACAGTTCTACCAACCTAAAAAAAATAACTCTCCAAATCCTTCGACGCGCGCAGCTTAAATTCAAATATCGCCTTATTTTTTGAACACTGCAAATCGATTGATACCGCCCTGCTTAATGTAGTGCCGGCAATCGAAAGTTTCTTAGAAAAACCAGAGCTCACCCTTGCGGCATTCATTGACGTGGAAGCATTCAACAACGCTAGTACGGCTATATTGTTTTCCTGGTTAAGTCATATGCTAAGCAATTGACAAGCCATATACGATAGGCAGGGTATAAAAATCACTAACCATATCACTTGTGGTTCTCGCAAGGAGACATTCTACCCACTTTATAGTGGGTCATCTTGATCAACGAATTATTACCTTGACATGGACAACTGCAAGGTTGTATGCTACGCAGACGATTTCGCTGTCCCCTGTTCAGGGTTAAATTTTAATATCATATCCCGCCTTATAGAAAAGGACCTTGAGATCTCCGCCGGATGGGAAGAGGGCCACAGACTAATTGTTAATTCTGACAGAATTATGTCTCTTTACAAGAAGGACGAAAACTTTGCAATTTGATCATCCCTCATTAAGGGGTAGAACTTTTACTCTCTCGAGCTCTGTCAAAAATAGAGCTGTTTCTTAGAAAAAAATTAAGCTGCAGATAACACATTGAGAGCAGGGCTTCTAACGCCCTTCGAATCTGAAACCATTGCCACAATGTGGGGTTTGCGAACATATGGAGCAGTGGTGGATGGCCCTATCGAAAGAGTTCCAATTGAAATCATGACATCTACGGTGGAATAGTTCTTTAACTTAAAAAAGTTTTAAATGTTTAGTGTATGGAGGAAGATATAACCTGGAATCCCTATGTAAATGATTTAAGACAAAACTCTAACTTCTCCGAATGGACTTATATGGCTGTCACAGAAGAATACTGCAGTATAGGCCTCACCAAAGATGAAAAAAATATTTTTTATAATAAGCGGATCTCTCTTTAGACCAACGTTTAACAAAACTAACAGCGGCTTTAACTTTAATAAGTGTTTTACAGTTCATACTTAAGTTATTCTTATATCGGTATTCTGCTTGAGACGATTGTCTCATGTCTCTAATTGTTACAATAGTAATTTAGTGACTCTGTTAGTCAGGAGTCTCATTTTGGTATTCTGGCAAATACAGTAAAGTAGTATACTGTATAACAGTAAAGTAGTATACTGTATAGCAGTATAGCAGTATACTGTATCTGCCAGAATACCAAAATGAGACTCCTGACTAACAGAGTCACTAAATGAAGATTGCGACATGCATTAGGACGAATTTACACAATCCACCCGACGACAACACGACGATTGTTTCTACCTTCGGCTGCTATTGATAAATGTACGTGGTTCAACTTCATTTGGGTCTTTGCGTACTGTAAACGATAAGGTGTGCAACTTTTTGAGAAGCAATCCAGCAACTACAATTGCGGGAAAATGATAATCACTGGAATGCAAATGCCTTCAAATCCGCGTCTATTATGGGATACGAACAAAAATAACATTGCCGAAGACATTTTACATCATCTTCGCTAAAAATTGGAAATGGATCAATTCCGGTTGATACTTCCGATGGTTTGATATCAATTCCATCTGCCGTTTATCAATTCACGAAAGATGAAGTCATCACGAATGCTCGGCCATTGCCAAAATATCGTAACTACGATTGCTTAAGTGCCATACATATATATGTACCATAAATTTGGAAATGCTCTGTTCACACGGTCAGATATACGTGGCGTACTCACGAGTTGGAAAACCATATTTTCTCTATAATGGAACAAAAACCAAAAAATTTTGTTTATCAAGCTGCGTTACATTGAAAAAAATGCAACGTTAAGTTTAACTTTCTTTTCATTTCAAAACACATGATTTCACGCAGAACAACGGCTGCGGGGTCAGCTAGTATTATAATAAAATTTTATAGAAATTTAGCATTGACTGTGAAACGCAAACGACTACTCTGCCTGCAAGAATGCTTAGCTAAGATTGTAGTGTGGACTGTGAAACTGGGCATAAGTCTGCTTGCAACTGACATCTTTCACCATTTAAAGTTTATGATTTTAAGAGTTTTACATCGTCGGTATATACTAAAACACTTGAAGACTTAATAAGAGAAGATATGTCATTAATGAATAACAAGAACAGAAGGACCAAGATGGCTAACTTGAGGAACGCCTGAAGCGACATTAACTAAATCATAAAAAGTATCGTTAATTATAACTAAGATAAAAAGCAGCCCATTTTAGAAGCATCTTACAACTTCGTACATAACTTTTTCAATTAAAAAGCTATACTTAAGATGACGAACTATTCGTACATACACTCTCCGACTAATATTGCGTCCGTTAGAGAATTTGAAGACTTCCTCATGGAATTATCATTAGAAAGCAGAGGAAAATCACCGATAATAATGCCAGGCGATTTTAACGCATGGTCTACTGCCTGGGGAAGCAGAAGTTCAAACCACCGTGGGCGCCTAGTTTTAGAATTCCTGAGCCAAACCAACCTCACAATAATGAACAGTGGCACAAAAAATACTTACCAAAAAGGAACTAAGGGCTCTGTAATAGACCTGATGTTTGCAAATGACACACTAAGCAGACACATTAAGTGGAAGGTGTCAGACATGTTCACAAATAGTGACTGAACACTTTTGTAACTAGTAGATACGTACATACATATCTACCTCTATTTTTGCCTTGGGAATCACCACGTACGTATAAATTGTTTAAATAGTTGTCACGCACATTTGAAATAAAAATACCGGGTAGCTTGAGTAGTATGATGTACAATATGAATTTATTAAAAAAGCTTTTATATTTTTACAAATGTTATTTTATTAAAACTAAACATTTGAATTATTTCGGTATGTATTATGTCTATAGCGCGCCAGATCGCTGTTGTCGAAAACCTTACTGTAGCGCGTAGAACGGGTGTTGTAAACGGAGGGTTTGAAAGCGAAGTGTATGTGCCGAGTTGTGTCGAGCGAATGTGTCTTCTTTCCCGTTGCCCATCCTTTTTGTGAGTTGGGTTGCGTACGAGTGTGGTGTGTTACATTGATGTTGTGTTGTAATGTCATCAGCTGTGGTGAATAAATCTGTCTTATTAGAGTGCGCCAGTTTTTCCGAGTAGAGAGGGTGGATGCTTAACTCATTTAAACAGTGACCATATGGCAATCTTCGCAGAAGTTTTATTCTCGCGAGACCAGGAACCCTCACGCAGTAACACTACACATAAACGAAGCTGGAAGCAAACAGATTTTGACACTGACGTTTTTGAGACAGTCTGGAGTGCAAAGACGCCACCCACTTAGTATCCGCTGTGCGAAAGAAACTAGTTGCAGCATGCGACGCAACTATGCGCTGGACGAGATACAATAACAATCGAAAGCCGGTATACTGGTTGAATGAAGAAATTGCCACGCTGAGAAAGCTCTGTCACTCGGCCCGACGTCGCCTACAACGCAATCAAAGTGGCGAGAACGAAAACCATAAGAAGCTTCTAAAGTCAGCTATAATCCGTAGCTAGAGAAACTGTTTTGAAAAGATCTGTAAAGAAGCGAATATAGAGCCCTGGGGGACTGCTTATAAAATCTACATGTCCAAATTCAAAAATAAGCGGCAGCAACCCCAATGCGCTCCGTTCATGAAGAAAGTCGTCGAGGCATTATTTCCGACGCACGAACCGATTACTAACGCTGAACAACGAAACGAAGCTGCTGAATTACCCCATTGGTTGCAGAAGAAGAACTATTGGCCATAGCCAAAAAAAATCAAAAACAACAAAGCGCCTGGTATCGACGGAATACCAAACAGAGCTCTAAAGGTAGCCATAATTTCGAAGCCCACTCTTTTTGCAAAAATGTACAATGCATGCATAAAAGAAGGGATGTTCCCCGATCCAAAAAACCACCAGATGAACCTTCTTCGTATCGTCCTCTGTGTATGCTCGACACAACGGGCAAAGTGTACGAAAGCATAATAAGAAACCGCTTTGAGATTGCAATCCAGGAAGCCGGCGGACTATCAGAAAGACAATACGGCTTCAGAAAATAGAGGTCTACTATCGATGCACTGAAAGAAGTTGTCGACACTGCGAAAAGATCAGTAAGTGGCAAAAGATAGAAAGGTGGTACAAAAAAATATAGTGCGCTGATTACCCTGGATGTGCAAAATGCATTCAACTCTGCCAAATGGGAAAATATATTCGAAGGCCTATATGGAATACGCGCCCCTCAGTACCTCATAAAAATCGTTAGGAGTTATTTTAAAAATAGAAAGCTGATCTACGACACCACCGAAGGCATAAAGAGCTGCCCTATTACTAGCGGAGTACCACAAGGATTTGTCTTAGGCCCTCTCTTATGGAATCTACAGTAGAACTCCAATTATCCGAATTAATGGGGACCGGGACCCATTCGGATAATCAAATATTCGGATAATCGGATTTTTATTTTTTAAATACCCATTGGAGAGAATAAGAGCTACGTTTTGATATTGCACTATTTTTTTATTGAATTAAATGAAAGAAATATGTTTTCACATGTTTTAAATATGAATAAAATGTACTTATGTACAAGTTCAGAAATAAAAATCATTGTTTTTTAAACATCTCCGTCAATGTAAGCTGTTTTGCGGTCTTCAACCGTTTTCGGGCAGCCAGGTCACGCATTCGCTTGACGGTGAGCAGTTGCAAGTGGTCACACTCGGGCTGACGCTCCATCCACTTCAAAGCAGTCTCGAGGCCGGCAAATGCTTCACTAGCTGATGGTCCGTCTACTTCAACATCAGCAGAAAGTTTTTCTTCCACTTCCACTTCAACATCTTCTCTCACACTTACAACAATTTCATCGTCATTGAGAATTTGAAAACCAGGGTCAGACGTGTCACAAGCCATCCACTCTCCTACATCTTCAGCACTTACTTCTGTACAACCAGGAATTTTTACAATCATTTTTCTTATTTCCTCTAGTGACAACGCATCTTCATCATCATCATCCTCTCCATATTCTTGTTTCTCATTTTCTTCAGATTCTTTTTTTTTTGTTCTTCTCAGACGGTAGGCCTTTCAGTTTATTCCACGCACTGGCGTAACCAAACCTCAAGCTTCCGCTACCATGTAAAAAGTCCTTTAAATTTATTTTGCTATGATTTGTCAAAACCAATTCTTCATCTTCAGCATTCAGAATAATAGCGCACTCAGACTTTTTTTGGACAATTTTTTGTGATTCGGATAATCGGCGATTCGGATAGTCGGAGTTCGGATAATTGGAGTTCTACTGTAGTTTATGATGGGGTGCTAAGAATTCCACAGCCTAAAACCGGTAAGCTAATCGCATACGCACAGGACCTTATAGTGGTAGCAGTAGGTAAACAACTTGATGACCTACAAAATAAATGTAAAGAATGCATAAATGGTCTACGCCAATGGTTTTCTTCCAAGAGTTTGGAACTGGATAAGCATAAAACAGAGGTATTGCTCATAAGCACCAGGAAAATTGAGGAAAATATAACTCTCACTATAGGAGAGTGCGTAATTACTTCGCAACAATAGTTGAAGTATTTAGGGGTAATATTGGACTCCAAACTAAAATTCAAGCAGCACTTGGCAAACATAGCAAATAAAGCAAATACAATTTTTAACGCCTTATCAAGAATGATGACAAATAGGGGCTGTGCTGCAGCCGTCGACTTCTAATCGCAAAAGCTATGAGCTCAGTTATACTATATGCAGCTCCAGTATGGATACAGGCACTAAACATAAAATCGTATGCCAAACCAATAAATGCGGTGCATATACTCTCAGCAATAAGAGTAATAAGTGCTTTCCGAACTATTTCCAGTAAAGCATCTGAAGTACTAGCTGGTATGCAGCCCATAGACATCCAGGGTAACGAGCTCACGAGATTATATGAGCTATCAACGCCAATTACAGAAATCCAAAAGAGAGAAGGGAGAAAGAAGAGCATAACTATATGGCAGCAACGGTGGCAAACCTCAACTAAAGGACGGTGGACCCACAGACTTATACCTGACATCCATACGTGGATAAGTATACGACATGGGGAGTTGGATTTCCACCTGACCCAAATATTAAGCGGGCATGGGTGCTTCAGAGGCTATCTATATAAATTTTAAAACGACGTCTGTCCATATTGTCCGATGTGTACAGAGTCAATAGAAGACTCTGAGCACCTGTTCTTCCATTGTCCTCGGTTTCTAACCATAAGGGGAAAGCTAGAATCAGCACTAGGTGGTAGTTTAACGGTGGAGTTTGACTGCACTTATGTGTCAGTCCTCTGAGAAGTGGAAAGCTGTTCACGAAGCGGCTACTTCCATCATGACAATACTAAGACAGATACAGCAGAATAGGCGTCAGTCCGTCTGTGCTATAGAGGAGACGTAAATGTCTTGTCACTGCCACGAAGTAATACCTTATATGGTGGTTCCGTGGGAGAGGCTTGAGTTGGGAGTAGGTTAGGTTTAGCGGATTAAAGTCCCGCACTCCGGCTTTCGATGCTTTCTCCTACTATAAAAAAAGTAAAAGTTATTGTATTTTACGTTTCAATTGATGAAACAAGTTTATGGCGATGACTGTCTATCACGTAGCAGAGTGCACGAGTGGTTTCAACGTTTTCAAAGTGGTCGTGAGGACATAAATGTGGGCCAATCAAAATCCGTGATCACCGGAAATTCCATCAAAACTATGCGTGAATTCCTGAAAAATCAGTCGAAATAATCATTGAAATTCATGGAAATGGGATTGAACATCTCCAAAACATCGATTTATTGCATTTTGACCGAACATTTGGGCTTACGAAAAGTGTGTGCACGGTTTGTCCCGCACAAATTGAGTTGGCATTTGATGCACAATAATGCGCCATTTCATCGATTGACGCTTGTGACCGATTATTTGACCAAAAATCACATTTTAACCATTAAACACTCCCCGTATTCACCTGATATAGCACCGTGCGACTTCTTCCTTTTCGGAAAAATGGATTTGCCCTTGAAAGGAAAGTGTTATGCAGACGTAGAAGTCAATCAAAAGGCTTGCACCGGCATAGTTGCGGCTATACCGGCCAACGAGCTAAAACACTCATTCGAAATGCTATGGACCGTGCAAAAAGCTGTATTGAAGCAGAAGGAGACTAATTTAAAAAAATTTTGCGAAAAAGCTATTTGTTCTGTTTTTTTTTAAGTCCTGTTTACTTTGAAAAGCATCTTGTATAACGAAAGTGAAAGCACTATAATTATATAACCTTGTATTTTTTCTTTACTGCAGATTAATAGATAAAAATGTTTAATACACTTTGGTAAAACGAAGAACTTAAATCTAGTAAAAGCAAGCATGTGAGTGTTGAAGTAAAACCTTCTTCTATTAGAATGAACGACGTAAAGGATTTTAATAAATTATATTCTAATATTACAGATCTAATAAATAACAACTTTTTAATAAAGGTTTTGAGCAACGGCGCCTACAAACTTAATGTCTTCGATGCAAATAATTATCGCACAATAACAAAATACTTATCTATTGAAAATATACCTTGGTTTAGCTACGAGAGTAAACATATGTAATAGGCCAATAAAGATAATGATAAAAAATTTACACCACTCATGCGATACACAAAAGGGTGGGTCGATTCCGGACTTTTTTCGATTCGGGATTTCTAATAGTGCGGAAAAGTTGCCTTAGTACTTCCTGATTCCAATGCAACTTTTTGTTTTGAGATCGGATTGCATCTTCAACCCCATCTCCCGCGTTGAAATTTTGGAAATTCGCCTAAAACCGTGAAATTGTCTACCTAGCGCCTGAAAAACGCATCTCATGGCAAAATGCATAAAACAAAAGTAATTTGTCACGTCATTTGCTACCGAAATGATATATGTGATCATGGCCGTAGGACGAACCGTTCCCGAGATGCGAGCGAAAAGGCGGCGCGCCAGAGCGCAAGGTGAAAATCTTTTGCTTCTTGACGTTGATTTCGCCGAGTGCTATCACTCACATTCATTCACCTACGCCAAGGACACGTTCGGATAGGTCTCCACATAAATATTTTTTCATCGAGTTCCTTCACTTTTGTCGGTGATTTCGCCGAGTGCTATCATCTATATTCTCTCAACAGAACACAGAACTCAAAATGTCTGTATCTTAATTTAAATTTAGACAGAAATGTCCTGTGTTTGGCATATATCCGTACAATCTCTCTGAGTCCCATTTACCTACTTACCAGGATATTCTTTTGTGTTATCAGTTTGAAAGATTTCGTATAGGGCGACAACTATGAACCTAGAAGTAAAGAGGTACAGAAATAGTTGCAAAAAAGGTTGAAAATACTTTCAAAAAGTCATCTTTTCCGATAGTTTCACACACCAGAGTTGTACAAATGCTCACCACATACCATAAGATATGTCTGACTCTTAAACAAATGATTTTAAGGAACCCAATAGGTTTGAGCTATAAAAGAGACGACTTTGTCTCTTCTGCCGGAAAATTATTTGACATCGCTGCTTATAAATGCATTTAGTTTTCTTCTTGCACTTGTCCAAAGGAAAGGAAAGTTCCTATCAATGAACAATCATTTCTCTTGGACCAGAGAACCAGAAGAATTGGTCGCATTGGAAGTGTTGATCTACCTGAAACAAAAAAAGATTACAAAGAAAACTGAACGTAAAGAAAAGTTTTCAAAACGTCATTCAACCAGAAAAGTATAAGCTAGAACACGTGTCTATTCAGATCAGCCAGACTCTCATACAGACGACAACAATAAAGGTGCGTCGCACATGGATTCTTCCAAAAACGATGGTGATGATGAATTTTCTCTTCCATCCCCTAAACCAAACAAAACACACTAGTATTAGAACACACTGCTTTAGCTGCCCAAAGATTTGGAGTAAGTGATAGAGCAGCGGCCTTGATTGTTTCATCTGCTTTTCTGGATGCCAAAAAAGCAGGTTTGATAACAGAGGATCAGGCTAGCTTTGTCACTGACAAATGCAAGATTAGTCGGGCAAAAAAAAGTGTTGTAGTTAAGCTCCAAAACACCGAAAGTATTGACTCTGTATATGGGCTGCATTTTGACGGCCGCAAAATCAATACACTTACGCAAGTCAGCGAAGGTGAAAAGTACTACCGCGACACTGTCAAAGAGGAACATATTTCTCTTATAGCGGAACCTGGTTGTCATTACTTTGGCAGCGTTACCTCTCCTTCCGGGTCAGTTGAGGATGAGACGCAAGCTATATGGCCACATTTACAAGACAATTCAGTTGATGTGGAACATCTAGAAGTTGTCGGTGCTGACGGCACCAATACGAACACAGGTTGGAAAGGTGGAATCATTCGGAAACTAGAAGAAAGAATAAGTAGGCCATTACAGTGGGTTGTTTGTCTTCTACATTTCAACGAACTTCCATTTCGTGCTCTTTTCGAACACATAGATGGTGTCTCAAAGAGTCCAAATACATTCTCTGGCGACATAGGTAAACTGTTCCCTGATTGTGAGAAGTTGCCTGTTGTCAAATTTGAAAGTTTTTCATCCTGCCAATTACCTTCTGAGGTTATTAATCCGACCCAACTTAGCACAGACCAAGCTTATCTCTATAAAATATCAGAAGCTGTTATTTCCGGTCAATGTTCCTCAGATTTAGCGTCGATGCATCCAGGTAACATGTACAAATCTCGCTGGCTCACCTGTGCAAATAGAATTCTGAGATTATACATTTCTACTGACAAACCAACAAAGGAAATAAAGATTTTGGTCAAGTACATACTTACAGTTTACTCACCTTTGTGGTTCTCAGTAAGATTCAACAGTTCAATCAAAGATGGCTCGCGCCATCTCTATGCTGCAATTCAAAGGTCGAGATACTTACCTGCTAAACTGCGCAAGGTTGTCGATTCATCCATTCAACAGAATGCTTTCTTTGCTCTTCCAGAAAACATTCTCCTTAGTATTATGACTGACGAACGGATAGAAGTTAGAAAGTTGGCCCTTGACCGTCTTCTGGCAGCCAGAGAAGCAGAGTCTGACACTGTAAATGGAAGGGTTAGATGTAATAAAGTGCCAAAGCTGAATTTCAAAGCTAATAATTATTACGATATGATCAACTGGAAGACTATTACCTTGACTGTTCCACCAGTTCTTTGTTCAGTTTCTAACGAAGAACTCATAAAAGGGCTATCGGGAGACACTGCAGAGGTATGGAAATTTAGTGAATTCCCCTCTCACACCGTGGCAGTCGAGAGAACCGTCAAACTGGTGACAGAGGCATCTTCTAAAGTTATTAGCCCCCAATCCCGTGATCGTTTTATACGCTCTACACTGAAATCTAGGCAACAAGTGCCAAAGTTTAGTACAAAATCTGATTTTATCAATAAATTTGACACAGATTCAGACTAAAACAAGCCTGACATATGGTTGGCTGGTTGGGTTCGGCCGGGGAGGAACCTGAAGATCAGCCACCTCCACGCGGTGGGTTCTGGGTGACCAATACAGGTTAGCTGAGAGCTGCAACAATTTTCACCTTGCGCTGTGGCGCGCCGCCTTTTCGCTCGTATCTCGGGAACGGTTTCCGAAATTTCAAGGCCGGAGTTGGGGTTGAAGATGCAATCCGATCTCAAAACAAAAAGTTGCATTGGTATCAGGAAGTACTAAGGCAACTTTTCCGCACTATTAGAAATCCCGAATCGAAAAAATTCCGGAATCGACCCACCCTTTTGTGTATCGCATGAGTGCTGTAAATTTCTTATCATTATCTTTATTAGCCTATTATGTTTACTCTCGTAGCTAAACCAAGGTATATTTTCATTAGGTAAGTATTTTGTTATTGTGCAATAATTACTTGCATTGAAGACATTAAGTTTGTAGGCGCCGTTGCTCAAAACCTTTATTAAAAAGTTGTTATTTATTAGATCTGTAATATTAGAATATAATTTATTAAAATCCTTTACGTCGTTCATTATAATAGGAGGTGGGCGATGGATTTTAGTATCATTGTTAGACGCCTGCCCATTATTTTTATTTTTCGAAGGGCTAATAATTGTTGGAGAAGTATCCGCTTTGTGATTTTTGGAATAGCGCTTCTTTTTGAGTATCCACTCAGTTTCTTTAGCTAGCTCATCTTCAACGGTTCGTTTATTTGATCTAAATTCATGCTAGAAGGTTTTACTTCAACACTCATATACTTGCTTTTACTAGATTTTAGTTCTTCGTTTTCTCTTTTTAATTCTATGTTATCTTTATGCAACTGATTGAACATCGCTTCCAGAGTTCTAAGCCTCTCATTTATAAGCGAGTTAGCTTTTTCTAATTCTCTTATTTTATTTACTCGAAATAAGCTGACACTATTTCTCGACGTCACCTTATGAAGAGGTTCAGCCATTTTTATTTTCTAATGATTTCTCTACTGGTATTAGAAACCTGTCGTTTTGTCGATAATGCAGTGTAATTAAGATTTTTATACTCTCGCAACAAAGTTGCTAAGGAGAGTATTATAGTTTTGTTCACATAACGGTTGTTTCTAAGTCCTAAAACTAAAAGAGTCAGATATAGGGTTATATATACCAAAGATGATCAGGGTGAAGAGTAGAGTTGAAATCCGTCTGTCTGTCCGACCGTCCGTCCGTGCAAGCAGTAACTTGAGTAAAAATTGAGATATCGTGATGAAACTTTGTACAGGTATTTCTTGGCTCCATAAGATGGTTAAGTTCGCAGCTGGGCAAAATCGGCCCGTTGCCGCGCCCACAAAATGGCGGAAACCGAAAACCTATAAAGTGTCATAACTAAGCCATAAATAAAGATATTGAAGTGAAATGGCACAAAGGATCGCATTAGGGAGGGGCATATTTGAACCTAATTTTTTTGGAAAAGTGGGCGCGGCCCCGCCCCCTACTAAGTTTTTTGTACATATCTCGGAAACTACTATAGCTACATATGTCAACCAAACTCTATAGAATCGTTTCATTTCTATATACAGTTCAAAAATGGAAGAAATCGGATAAAATCCACGCCCACCTCCATACAAAGGTAATGTTGAAAATCACTAAAAGTGCGTTAACCGACTAACAAAAAACGTCAGAAACACAAAATTTTACAGAAGAAATGGCAGAAGGAAGCTGCACCCAGACTTTTGTTTTAAATTGAAAATGGGCGTGGCGTCGCCCACTTATGGACCAAAAACCATATCTCAGGAACTATTCGTCCGATTTCAATGAAATTCAGTATATAATATTTTCTTAGCACCCTGATGACAAGTACGAAATATGGGTGAAATCAGTTCACAACCACGCCTTCTCCCAATATAACGCTATTTTGAAATCCATCTGATGCCTTCTCTGTATGATATATACATATGTACATTAGGAACCAATGATGATAGCGGAATAAAACTTTACACAAATACGGTATTTGAGCTGAGGTATCCCTTGTGGAAGAGTTGTCGTGATCGGAATATAACTTTTCAAGGTCCCTGATATCGAACACGAAGAACTCAGTGCCTTACCTAACCTAACCTAATTTTTCACCGAAAATATCGGTAAATCTCTCAGAATTTAATTCTAATTAATTTTACAGCAAAATAAAAAAATATGTAAATGACGGATAATGAAATCTCGATTATCACTTTATCATGCGAGAGTATAAAATGTTCGGTGACACCCGAACTTAGCCCTTCCTTACTTGTTTTAGTAGTATTTGATGCTAACGAAAACATTAAGAAAATTTACCAGATCAAAACCATTCTTAGTACCGTTGTCAAAGTTGAGCCTATTGAAGCATCTAAACTAATTTCACAGTGCAAAATCTGTCAATATTTTGGACAAAACCCCCCTTTTGATGACGACCATGGCAATACAAAGGAGCGCAAATTTGGTGTGGGATTCGTGGTGGGAGAGAGACTCCGTCGACGAGTACTCTCATTCACACCGCTGGATGAACGTCTAGCTACAATCCGCATCAAAGCGAAGTTTTTCAACATATCCCTGATTTACGCACAGGACTCGACGGAAGATAAGGACGATGTGACCAAATACGTTAACGCCACTGTGGGCAATGAAGGTCTCTTTCGCAGTACGGTCGGTAAATTCAACCTTATCAGTGTGGCTTTAGTCCTGGCAAATCAACAACTGATCTGAATATCTACTATGCACTAAATCTTGGAAAAGACCCGTGAAAAGAGAATCGACACACACCACCTTTTCGTCGATTTTAAAGCTGCTTTTGACAGCGCGAAAAGGAACTGCCTTTATGTCATGATGTCTGAATTTCGTATCCCCGCAATATTAATACCAAAAGCTCCATCAGGATCGGGAAGGACCTGTCTGAGCCTTTCGATATCAAACGAGGTTTCAGACAAGGTGACTCCTTATTGTGCGACCTCTGTAATCTTCTGCTGGAGAAAACAATTCGAGCGGCAGAACTTAATCGGGCAGGTACTGAAAAAATCTTAAGAGTTTTTAAGATTAAAATTAAACACGTTGGACTCACTGAGGTGCGCAACTAAGATCCTGTGCTAAATTCGAGTTTAAAAAATTCCGATTAAAATTGAAAAACTTCCGTTCGCGGGTATAGTCTCTAATACAATAGCCTTCCTTTATTTCAATAGTTCATTAGTTAGCCTAAATCTTAACCTAACGGCTTAGACTAGAGGTAAGTATGTATACAAAAAAGGGGTAAGTATGTAGTTCTAATTCAATTCAGCATCTTAAGTTCATTGTAATAGATTATTCTAATACCTAGGTAGTAGATTATGGTTATACTTGTATATTACAAAAGTTGTAAGTATTTTACATAATGTAAAACATTTTATAATGTATACAATAGTTTAACAAATTTAGTTCTAAAAAAATATATTTTGATTTATAAAGTCGCATGACGCAACACCGGCCACCTTGACAGGATCATGATCCTTCAACTTCGACAGCCAGCAGGGCGAGCTTGTGAGTAGGGCGCTTAATGGTGCCTGCCTTGGTTGCCACGTCTGCCACTCGCACCTTTCCGTCTCGTCCTTCTACGGTTGCGGCGATTCGTCCTAGTGCCCACTGCTGCGGTGGCGTGTTGTCTACGTGGACGAGGACGAGATCGCCGGGCTGCAGGTTGCGTTTCGGGTGCAGCCATTTGTTGCGCTCCTGAAGACTGGTAATGTACGTTTTGGACCATTGTCGCCAAAACTGTTGCTTGACACAGCAAACAAGTTGCCATCTCTCGCAATAGCGAACTGGGTCCGTTGACACTTCGTCGGTGGTAAGGCTCGGAGGGAGCACCCTATTAGTAGGTGTGCTGGAGTCAATACTTCGCCGTCGTTGGGATCCTGTCTCAACGGTGCGAGGGGCCACGAGTTGAGGATGGCCTCCACTTCGGCCAGCAGTGTTACTAGCTCTTTTGCGTTGCCCATTGTGCGCACGGCGGGGTGTTTGGCGGACTTCACTGCCGCCTCCCATAACTCGCCAAAGTGCGGCGCCCTCGGTGGTATAAAAGCGAATTTGAACCCTTCTTCGGCGGCAAATTCCATTACTTCCGGAGACTGGGACAGAAACGCCTCTTTGAGTTCGCGCAACTTGCGATCGGCGCCGACGAAGTTCGTTGCGTTGTCGCTTGTTTTGTTGGCACATGTCGCCAATTTATATTGTCAGTCAATTCTTGGATTTCAGACACTCTATTTGCAACAAAGGTTTGTAATGAAGATGGATGCGTCTTTACCCAATGCAATACTATTTCAGAGTTTGTCCAAAATATAATTTTTTAAAATTGTCGATTCAACATTGGCGCAACTCGTGACCATAATTTGGCAAGAAGATGTGCTGCCGAGAGCTCGAGACGCGGAAGAGACTTGGTCTTCAGCGGAGCCACTCTAGACTTTGCAGTAAGCAGCGTACATTTGACACCACTAGCAGATTGGCTTCGTATGTATTTGCAGCATCCGTACGCTCTTATTGAAGCGTCGGAGAAACCATGTATTTGGCAGATAGCACTCGACTCTAAATTTACGTATCGAGGAATGCTAATTGATGGCAGCTGCAGTAGGTTGGCTTTGAAATTCTGCCAGCTAGTATCAAGGCGCAATGGAATCGACTCATCCCAATCCAGTTTTTGGATCCAAAGCTCTTGCAATAAGATTTTTGCTTTGGTAACTAGTGGGGCTAATAATCCAAGAGGATCGAAAAGGCGAGCAGAGACTGACAATATGTTCCGTTTAGTGTCTCGCAGATCATTAAATTTGGAATCCAAAACAAATCGAAACAAATCCTCTTTCGGCAACCAATGGCAAAGCTTAATGACTTTTCAGTGCAATCACTGTTAAAAATTTAGGGTGGTTCGAAAACCACTTTGTTAAAGTGAATCCTGCCGAGTTTAATATTTTAATTACTTCACTTCTTATAAGATCTAGAGACTCAAAATTTTCAGATCCTGTAATAAGTCATCGACATAAAAGTCTTTTTTAATGGCCAATGAACCGAGTGGGTATTTAGTTATATTAGCATCGCTGAGCATTAGTAAACACTGTGCTGCGAGAAATGGTGCAGGCGCAGTGCAGTTAGTGACGGTGTTAAGTCGAAAAATTTAAATATGCTCTAAGGGATGCAATAAGCTGACAATTTCTGTCTTCTTCGTGCACCATTATTTGGCGGTACATTTTAGTAATGTCTGCCGTTAAAGCGTACTTATGTAAACGAAAACGAAGAAGAGTTGAGTACAAGTTGGTTGGGCCTACCATCAAAAGTTCATTTAATGAAATTTGAGAAGAAGTACGACTCGACGCATCAAAGTCAACTCGTAATTTTGTTGTTGTGCTTTCGGGCCTCAAAACGCACTGATGCGGAATGAAATAGTGTGGTTCACTCGGGATCTTATTATTTGTTGGGCTCATGTGACCCAGCGCTTTATACTCATTCATGAAGTCCAGATACATTTTTCGAAGTTCTGGATCTTTCAATGTTTTCCTCTCCAGGGCCTGAAACCGCCGAACTGCGATTTCATAGGAGTGACCGAGTAACTTACGGTCAGCTTTAAAGGGCGTTCTGACTTGAAGCCTTCCTGAAGGTAATACTTCAGTTGTACTGACGAAAAATTGTTCACACTCATTTTGTTCTGGTGTGAATTTGTTGCCAATTGTTTCTGAAGGAAGTTCCTCCAGAGCCCAGAATTTTTGGACTACTGAATCTATTGACGTTAAGTCTTCTTTAGATTGGCATAATGTGCTAGTTGCAGAAGGAGGAGGACTTAGATTGCTGGCATATTTGCTAGACACAACCCACGCTAAAAGGGTTTTCTGTAGCGTTGGTTGATTAGGACCACTTTTAATTTGGCCAACCGCTAACAAATCGAAAAAGGTTTCTGTACCCAATAAGATATTAATCTTTTTTGATTTATGGAATTCTGGATCCGCCAATTTAATATTGTGCGGAATTTTCCAACCATTATCATTTATGTTATGGTCTGGATGATTAGCCGAAATTCAACGCATTATCCAGAATTCCGCCGAAAATTCGTAATTATTTACCCGCGACTTAACAAACGCGGTTAGTTTTATCCACACTTTCGTGATGGAATTTCCAATTCCTATTATGTTCTACGTTTTGTGTTGGCGACGAATCCGCAACTTTTGTGCCAAGTCCTCCGTCATAAAGTTGACTTAGGAGCCTGAGTCCAGTAACGCTCTCGCAGGCAGGTATTCACCATAACTAGTCCTCACTTGAATAACAGCTGTCGCCAACATTACCCGATCCGGCATACTCGCTGTATGCATGGCATGTGTGGTTGATGGTTGCGGATGAGATGAAGCAGGGAAGAAAACCGGGTACTGTTGCAACAATGTGTGATGCGATCGATTGCATACGCGACATCGATCCGCCCTGCACTTGGATACCGTATGCCCCTTACGCAAGCAATGTATGCATAAAGGCACCGATTTCACAAACTCGAACCTCTGTTGTACAGGACTTGAAAGTGGGGCAGGCAGTTAAATGGTGCTCCTTTGACTTGCATTTCTGACAAGTCGGCTGCTTTGCATCTGCAGCAACTAAAGCAGATTTTGTCCTGTCCATGTGTTGCTGCTTCATGTGGCTCATGCTGGTTGTGGATCCGGATTTCGTCCTCAAACAGGATGCTCCTTCCGCTGCTAACTGCTGAAATCTTCTATTTAAAGTTGCTTCGCAATCCTTCCATAATGGTAAGTGATCGTAGTCAACTTGCTCTTCCCACTTAGATCGGGTGCCAGAGTCAACCTTTGTCATAACTATATGTATTATAATGGCGTTTGTTATTTGCTTCTCATCGCCCAGAGATTGCAAAGAGTCATAAACAGCAGACACTTCATCAATCATTGATCGCAATGAAGGCGCGGATGGCTTTAGGATGGTTGGCAGCTCAAAAAATTTGGATATTGTGTTGAAAAATATCAAACATTTGTTATCATAGACCTTTTTGAGGCTTGCCAACGCTGTCGGTTAATTTTCATCCGACATTTGAAACGCTTTAACTGTTCTCAGAGCCTCTCCAGATAGACAATTTACCAAATGGTTAAGTTTTTCTATATCTGGGATATTTGGATCATTATGAACCAAGCTTTCAAACAAACTCATAAAATTTTTAAACTCTGAATATTCTCCCTTGAATTTCGGCAAATTCATTTTAGAGAGTCTTGAGCTGTGTGAAGCTATGAAAGATGTTTCGGCAATTGACGTTCTAATTTTGGCTAAAATATTTTTAATTATTGATTTCGTTTCAACAATTATGTCCTCTGACTCCCCTCGGGCCATGTCGTTTTCATCAATCTCTTCAATTTTAGATTGGCATTTCATTCGCTTTTCGCTATGTGAATTTAATATGTCGAGCCGACATTCCAATTCAATTGGATCTAACGACATGGTTTTTTCTAAAAGGCCCGTCTTTATTCGCAAAATACTATTTTTTGCCACCGTCCTTTGACAATGACTTTAAGTCAATTAACTCCTTACTGGGAAAGAGGTTGGCGATAGTTGGCTTTGGCTTGCTCATTTTGCTTGTTTGAATTAAATTTCCGAAAAAAAAAACTACAACGGTTTGCAACAGATATGTATATTAAGAATCGATACCAAAAAAGAAAAAATATATATATCGATTCCCAAATATACGAAAGCCAAACCAATAGCAATAAAGGTTGGCAACAAATATATTTGGAATCGGTTACGAAAACGAGAAAAAATAATATCGATTCCCAAATGTACGAAAGCCAAACCGATGAGTTATGCAAAATGAGCACTAGCACAGTCGAAAATTTAACTCGAAAAAATATTGTCCAATAATTAAATTTGCGAAAACACGAGAAAAAACTGACCGAAAAAGCTGACCGAATTAAAATTTCAAAATTATGGAATCTACAAAAAGGTGGCACCCTTATGTAGGCGAATTCGCAATCCCAAAATCCCTTCACATTCACTTCAATATATGTATATAATACGTATGTATATGTATAATATATAATATGTAGAAAACGATATATATATACATATATGTATAAATAGGCGTGTGATGTGAAAAGGGAGAGCCAAAAACTGAAAGTGTGCGTTGCAGTTTTATTATTATTGTGTGTTTTTTTTTTGTTTGCACCACTTTCAATAATTCGCACTCGTGCGTCGGCTATTTGCCGGCGCTTACGTCCCCCTCTGGCACAGGATGCAGCGACAGCTCATTCCCACGATGACTTAAGTAGCAGGTGATAGACGGCAGCAACGAAGTTAAGGCACCAGCGGAATTATAGGAGCAGCGAAATTGGAGGAGCAGCGGATTGGTACCAGTACTGAAGTGATGGCAGCAATGGGACGATGACAGCAGCGGCGACGGGATGGCAGCAGCGACAAGATGGCAGCAACGACGTGATGGCAGCAGCGGAGTGATGGCAGCAGCAGCTGAATATCAACAGCGAAGGGAAGGGAGCAGCGATGTGATGATTTTAACGGATAGCGATGGAAACGGGTTGTCTTTTTACCGGCACTTTGGTTTCTACCGGTTTTTAGGCTTTACCGGTTGTTCAATATTGCGGCACTTTAAGCACCGTTTTTTTTTTTGAATCTGTAACATAAATTAAAATTTTTTTTTATTTTTTAGGCCAAAAACGTTTTGTGCCCGCCACTGTACCGCCTAAGTAGATCACTTTTCGCACTTATCAAGTACCTCCTTTTACGTTATTTCTTTGTTTGGTGAATTTCTATGTACACGTATACGCACACACTCCACAATACTTCCCTTTTCTTCTTTGTCGATTTTTTTAAGCTTAGGTAAGTATTTCAGCACTGCACTTTGCACTGTATCTATATAATTTTTTATAGATTTCGACTGGTTTTCGCGTACATATGTATATATGTATTTATTATTTTTTTCAGGTTTCACTGCACGTACTTTATATATCGATATCTACTTGTATATACATATGTGTATATTTGGATTTTTAATCCTTTTCATAATTTTTTTTTGTGTTATTTTTTGTTTTAGAATTTGTTGTTTTTTCACCTTCACAACCGTGAACACCGAATTCCGAAAACCGAACACCGAAAAGGGAACCAAATTGGCAATTGGTTTCAAAAAGAATTTTTGCACTATTATTATTTCACTGAGTGTAAATCTTAAGTTAACTTTTTTTTTAAACACGCATTTGTCACTGCTCGGGCGCCATGAAAATTCTCAAGCGTCTTTGAGAAATAAAATTGTTTTAAAATTGCTTTGTGATGCGTGTTTGTTGAGTTTTTTTTTTTTTTGTTTTTAAAGAATATTCACTTAGCAGAATTTAACCAATTGCCTGTACCGGACACTTGAACTTACGGATATTGCGACGAAAAATTAGCGAAAAAAAGGGAAACGCGTGCGTTCTCGATTACGGTCAAATAACAATTCCTTCTTTATTCCATTTCATCTAGTTGCTTAGCCTAAATCTTAAAACTAACGGCTTAAACTAGTGGTAATGTTAATATGTATTACAAAAAAAGGGGTTAGTATAATAATTTTTAACTTTCGTTAACTATTGTAAAAGATTACGTTGAGGTAAGTAAGGTGAGTAATATATTAGTATTACAAATGGATTATTAAGGTAAGTATACAATAATATAATTCAATATTTTATAATTTTTATACTTCAATTTACTTAATTTTAGTTTTAGGTTTAAATATATATTTTGTCGCTTGACGCAACAGGACATGAACAGTTTTTGTTGGATTTGAATTTTTGGTTATAATGTAGCACACACCAAAGGCATTGTTCGTTCCAAATTTAGTCCCGTTATATTAATTACTTCTTGATTTGTGTACTGGAAGCTGAGCGAATCAAGTGGAATTTAGAATTGTGCTATATAGGAAGTAAGCATAGTTATTGTCCCATTTCGCTCGTCAAAATATTAGGCCTTGTCATACCATCTCGACGGTAAATGAATTTTTTGAGCATGAACTTCTTCTCAATCGATGTTGCTCATTGTAAGCTTCGTGAGCCTCTTGTGATTGTCGCGCATGTCCTCCACCGGACGACGTGTTGTATAATTACGTTGGTTCATTGTACGGCGGGAATGCCAACTGATATTAATGTGACCTCTTCGTGACATCGCAACAAATTTCAATCTCTAATTGATCACTTTGTATGAAACATACATAAAGTTTTCACTGAATAATTTTCAATAATTAACCTTTTGAATAGCTGAAATAAGGAAAACAAACGACCGAATTCAATTAATTCTGGCTAAATGAGCCTTAGTCGCCTGCCCCACACCACACCTACACCCATCATTAACACGCACACTCACCACACTCACCTCGACATCACCACACTTCACATCAACACCACCCACACGCGCGAGCGCAGGATCCACACACTAAAACACACACCACATCACTCCATGGAAAAAGGGTCCGCTTTCACACGAATCAGTGCTTATTCGACCGCTTTCGAAACCACATCGCTTTCCGCCACCGCTACGCAGCGTACTCAAGTATAAGTAATTAACATACAAATATCAGTTTATGGTAAAAAACCAAATCGAGTGTAAATACAATTTGAAATCAAATATCAGTTTATGGTAAAAAACCAAATCGAGTGTAAATACAATTTGAAATCAAATATCAGTTTATTGTAAAAAACCAAATCGAGTGTAAATACAATTTGAAATCAAATATCAGTTTATTGTAAAAACCCAAATCGAGTGTAAATACAATTTGAAATCAAATATCAGTTTATTGTAAAAAACCAAATCGAGTGTAAATACAATTTGAAATCAAATATCAGTTTATTGTAAAAAACCAAATCTATTGTAAATACAATTTAAAATCAAATACCAGCCGGTGGTCGATCATATTGTTCCAGCCGAATCCCGAGTTTTTTTTATTTAAAATACCTAAGGCTAACAAGTGGTAAGTGAAGCAGGCAAGCATTAAAACATTGGTCCTTCGAGCCGCAAAGAACGGCACTATTGAAAAAAATATATATATAAAACTTGCAAAATTCGTGCAGTGAGGTGACATATACATACATACATACAAATACATAATTTAGTGCAATATACACCATATACAAAAAAAAGTATTGCAAGTGAAATCAAAGTGCAGTGGCAAATACATACATACATACAAAAAAAAACAGGTCAAAACGGATAACACGAAACGGTTCCGTACTGTTACATCATAAATCAAACAAAAAAAAAAAATTTTACATCAGAATCAAAAAATATTTATATGCTTATTCAAAATTTTGAATCGCGGGTGAAACGCAAATATAGCGTGTGAAATACATAAATACACATAAAATATTTTAAAAATTGTGCAAAAAACCCAATTGGCAATTGCCAAACAAACAAAACTAAACAAAAAAAAAAAAATCCTCAAAAACCAGGCGCGAAAAATAAAAGTGGCACAAATATCAAGACGCGCGCGTTTAATGATAGTGCAATAATCGGGCGCGAAAACAATAGAAAATTAATTTAAACAAAAGAAACAACATTTAATAATAAATAATAAATAAATAACATAAAAAGGAAACCATCATCGGCAGCAACACAACAAGAAGCAGTTTGGAAACCAAAAACCAAAAAACAACGGAAGGAAACGGAGCACAGGCATCGGCATATACCCTCCACTTTATATGCAGCAACATCCCTTAGCCCCTTGAAGCGGCTCAAAGTGAGTTGTATCGACTCCACTTTTTATTTAAAAATTATATTTCATATTTGTATGTTGGTTAACAGATACAGTTTATATACATAAAAACTGTATTCAAGTCGGTTAGCATTTCAAAAGAACGGTTGCTACCAAACTGTTTCAACTTACGGTTAATTTCCGGGAAACCGAAGAACAGTTTGGTACGCTATATATATTTGTACATCCACATATATGTATGAACAGTATATACTATAATATAATTATATATATACTGGCATATACATATCTAATACAAAAGGTCCTATTTACGCTTACCCTTGTGTATCCAAACACACAAATTTAAAAAAAAAAAAAAAAAAAATTTTCAAGTATACACTTGACCCCGTTTCCGGCAATACCCCTTATACTCCAAAAGTATAAGCAGGATTGCGCAAATAGTAAGCTTGGACAAATTCGATCCGTAAAAGAAAAAATAAAAATAATAAAATACAACATACATATATGCAAATACTTATATTCATATTTTATATTTAACTAGAGGACCCGTCCACGCTTCACTGTGGCTGATCTATATGATTTCTATTAGTTGGATTATAACTATTGGTGGATAGCTCTTTTCCATGAGTTATAACATTTTTGTGAAGCAACTTTTGTTAGTTTACAAAAAAATGGATCTTAAAGCATTTCGTGTGTTAATAAAGCATTTGGCTTTTTGGGGAAAATACTGTTGAATTTGGGCTCAGGGAAATCCATCGTTGAAAAGATATTTGCTAACCTGGACGATGCCCTAAAGAGGCGAAAGCTCTGTGCAAAGTAGGTGCCTCGCAAGTTCATAATCTAACAAAAACAGCGCATAACTGATTCTGAGAAGTGTTTGAGTGCTCTTTAATCGGAATAAAACCGAATTTTTGCGTCGGTGTGTGACTATAGATACATAGCTCAAGTGATATGATGGACTCCTACTGGAGTCCAATTGACAGTCATTTTAGTGGACTGCACATGAGGAACCGGTTCTCAGGCGTAGAAAGACGAAAAAGTGCGCTGGAAAGGTTACATCAGTCTTTTGGAATGCACGTGGTATACTCGTAATACATATTCAACGACTGATTACTGAGCCAGTGATAATCTATTTCACTGCGTATTTGGTTGCAGTTCTTTTTTACTATTCTTAAGCACTGAAAATGGGAGGCCATGCTTAAATAACAGCTGATTTTTGTTTTGAATTTGCTTTGAATTTTCAGCGACATCTTTCGTAGCGTAGGGCAAGTGTCCGTTCGTTTGCACTCAATATCAGCTTATATTTTTCCTTCAGTTCCCATAGGTGCTCCGACTCGCTAGTGATGAAATTTGGGGTTCTTTTGTTGTTTTCATCAATTTTTGATATAATTTTGCTCCCAAATTTATGTATTGTCTGTTATAATTTAAATATTTCAAACATATTTTTATGAATGACATTTGTAAAACATATGTTGCCCATAACGTTGCCATATATCATAATAAAATTTTATAGAAATTAAGCATTGACTGTGTAACGCAAACGACTACTCAGTTGGCAACAATACTTAGCTAAGATTTTATTTAGGCACAACTTATGTATGGACTGTGAAACCGGGCATTAGCCATACAAAATTCTACATATACATAAATGCAACTAAATGAAATTTTTTTTTACAGGAAATACATGCAGAAATCAGCTCTGCGATTTCCTAAATTCCTCTGAAATCTCCCAAATTCGAGGAAGATTTACGGGAAAAGAGTGGCAGCATTGCTTATTTGTCTGACCATACATACATATGTATGTACATAACTTTATTTATTTCACGGATTGTATGTGATTTTTCCTTAAATTTAGAATATTGGAAGTCATAGATTCGTATAACTTTACCACAAATAATATAAACTTCAAACAACGCATTTTCATTTAATGTTTTTAGCAAGTGGCAGCTTTTGTTATGACAGCCTAAATCCATGAAAATTTCGAAAGAAATGTAGCGCCATCTACTGTAACATACCGCACTTAGCGCCACCAACTGGTGGATAGCTCTTTGCTAATAATAAACAAATAATTTGCAATAAATAAATAATGCGACTATAAGGAGAGTTATAAACTATCCTATCTTTCAAGTTGGACCAAACTGCACACAGTGTTAAAAATTTCATTAAAATCGGTTCAGTAGTTTAGGAGTCCATCGAAATCAAACAATGTGACACGTGATTTTTATATATTAAGATTATACATATATCGACATATAAGTACCAACCAATGTTGGAAAATAACATACACACTTATGTATGTATAAATATTATAATAAATCAATTTCTACAAATTGCACATATTCCAATGTGTACTTAGAGTGCATACCTGCATCTCACTAATTTTCTTCCCCCGCATCATTCGTACTGTAAAATCTTACATACAGACATACGGCATACAATTTGCCTTTGACTGTATTTCCTACGTTTAAACTAAAACTATTTTCAACTTCCGGGAATTAATTTGAAAATTTAATAAAGCTAATCGGACCGCTAATTGCAATTACAAATATTTCAATTTAACCTCAAGAAAATATACGGTCAAATCAAAAATAAAAAAATAATAATAATAAAAGACAAAACCAGCACATACTTTACATACGTTTTGATATTTTTAATTGTTTTCACATACATACATATATCCAAAGGCCAAATCGGCATATTTCAAGCAATATGTACCTCTTGTTCTTGCTAAAGCACAAGCAAGCAGGATTGCAAACGGAAAAAATCTTTATATACAAAGGTCATTAACCCTTTTCTCGTTCTTTATTATCGCTCGTATACGCAAGTATAAACTAACGAGTGCGAATCAATAAATAAAGTAGAAAGAAAGCAACAACAGACTAATAGCAACTATTAGGAGGACGAATAAATAAATAAAACAAAAAGAAAGCAAAACAAATTAATAGCAACTATTAGGAATAAGGAAAACGAAACACTCGTTCGTTGGTTCCTACCTTGCGGATACAACAATAATACAA
The DNA here is from genome assembly GCF_023373825.1 of Bactrocera dorsalis. Lineage (NCBI taxonomy): Eukaryota > Metazoa > Arthropoda > Insecta > Diptera > Tephritidae > Bactrocera > Bactrocera dorsalis. The sequence continues at coordinate 68,275,665 of NC_064304.1, read as the reverse complement.
TATTATAATAAGAAAAACGAAACACTCGTTCGTTGGTTCTTACCTTGCGTATACAACAAAAATATAAGATCATAATAAAGAAAACAAAATACGCGTTCGTTATTAGATACTGGTGTATACAACAAACATACAAACCGCGTATCTTAAAGATTCAAACATATCTATTGCTACCATAATACACTGAGAGAAGTTTTTTCTGTCGCATATTTTCAATTTTTACCTATTATCTAAATGAACGGAGATTCTAAGGAATCTAAATCGATTCAATATCTAAAAGTACAAAAAATGATTTCTGAAGAAAAGAGCCCATGTACACCCGCTGAAGCTACACGCTCAAAGCAAGGTGCTACAAAGCAAAAAAAAATTAAAGACATTTCATATACTAAGTTTATTGCTGAGAGTGACAGTTTAATTCGATACTGCACTCGATTTTCATCTTCACCGATTCAGGACAATTCTGAATCGGTACTAGAAATCAAAAAAGAAAATCTAGGCAATTTCTGGACACGTCTCCAAGCTGCGTATGACGCAATTCTAGAATCTGACGAATCAGATCTTCCGGAAAATTTTAAATCCTCGGCTTGCTCCAAATACGAAAACTGCTTAGACCAGTACGAGGAAACGAGAGCTATGATCTCCGATCAATTGAGATTAATAAAAGCAATTGCACCTACTCCACAACCGAGAGTAGAGCTGCCTCCAATTCAAAGCCAAGAGGCGAGTTCCGGCATTCACCTTAAAGTGCCAGCTTGTGATACAGAAATATTTCACGGAGGTTATGAACAATGGCCGTCCTTCCGGGACATGTTTACGGCCGTGTACATAAACCATCCTAAATTATCACAAGCGCAAAAATTGTATCACCTCCGATACAAAACAAAAGGTCAAGCAGGCGTAATAGTCAAACAGTTCGCTCTTAATGACGAAAATTTCAATTATGCTTGGGAAGCTCTAAAAGCTCGTTACGTAAACGAAAGAATATTAGTCGACAAACAAGTCACAATATTAATGAATTTACCAAAGATTCAGAAAGAAACAAGTGAAGAATTTATAAAACTTCAATCCACTGTTTCAAATTGCTTGTCGGTTCTAGCGACACAGAATATTCCAACACACAATTGGGACCCCATACTAGTAAATATATGCTCCGCGGCACTACCGGAAAAATCTTTGCTTCTGTGGGAGCAATCGCTCTCATCACGAAGAAAATGCCCAACGTTGCAACAAATGAAAGATTTCTTAACTGCCCAATATGAAATTGCGGAAAGGGTAGATAAAAAAACTAACAACGTTCAACAAGACCTAAATCGAAGTTTTATTAGACCCCAAGCTAGTAACAACCACAATTTAAACATAAGCTTCTTTAAAAATCAAACGTTCACATCCGAACAATACAAACAAACGTCATGCGAACTGTGTAAAGGAGGGCACAAGCTGAAAGCTTGCGAAAAGTTTAAAAAACTTAATATCAATGAAAGGAACAACTTTGTCAGAGCAAAAAGACTCTGTACAAACTGCTTGTCCCACTCACATAATCTCAATAATTGCGAAAGCAAATTCAATTGCGTATATTGCCACAAGAGGCATCATTCAATGTTGCATTTCAATAACTTTCCTAGCACACCCCAAAGTAGCGCTTTCTCCAAAAGAGCCACGGGTTTAGTTGCAACCGCAACTCCCGAAACACAAAATCCCGAAATTTGCCAAGAGACACCATGTTGCTCAAAGGCTTTAAAAACACAAACGCTTCACAGCGAGAATCAAAGTAGGGTACTACTACCCACAGCAGTTATCTCCATCGAACACCGAGGAGAACTTTTCAAATTGAGAGCCCTAATAGACCAAGGATCACAACGATCATTCATAGCGTCTAGGGCACAAAATAGGCTAAAACTGCCAACAAAACATGCCAATTATGAAATTACGGGAATGGGTGGAAGAGTAGTACAAAACTCAAATAAAATCTGCCCCATTACCCTAATTTCCCCCCAAGCGGATAAGCGCATTCAAGCAGAAGCTATAGTCTTACCGCAACTTACAAACATGCTTCCAAGCTATCATATTAATAGCAAGCATTGGCAAAAGGTTACACACCTAAAGCTAGCAGATCCTAACTGCAACACCCCCGCTCAAATAGATCTTCTATTAGGCAGCGACCTTATACCTCAAATTATTCTAGAAGGGGTTGAGAAAATTTCAAACACCCTTCTAGCTCAAAATACTATATTCGGTTGGATACTAAGTGGACTAGTAACAGAATCAGTTACCATCATGACAACTCAAGTGGAAGAGATATCCAATGAATTCCTTAATTCACAATTAAGGAAATTTTGGGAATTAGAAGAACTCCCCCCCATTACCATTACAACGCCAGAAGATCAGTATTGTGAAGACTTTTACAAAGCCACAACTACTAGATCAAGAAATGGTCGGTATGTCGTACGACTACCATTAAGACAACAATTTCCAGATACACTCGCCATAGGTCACTCTCGCACCTCTGCAATACAGCAGTTTCTAAGTATGGAAAAAAACCTACTTAGAAAAGGTGAGCTCAAACAACATTATGATGGTGTCTTAGAAGAATACCTCCATTTAGATCATATGGAGGAAGTAAGCCCATGCGAAAAAATTATAAAAGGCAAATATCACTCATTCTACTTGCCACACCATGCAGTAGTAAAGCCTGACAAAAAAACAACAAAAGTTAGAGTTGTCTTTAATGCCTCCAGATGCACTAGCTCGGGGAATTCCCTCAATGATATTCTATTCACGGGCTCCACACTCCAACCAGATTTAATGCTCCTCATATTAAATTGGCGTATATACAAATACGTTTTCAATGGGGATGTTGAAAAAATGTATCGACAAATAGTCGTACATAAAGATGATCAAGATTTTCAACGAATTATTTTCCGAAAATCTCCCAATGGTCCATTACGCGACTTTAAATTAAAAACAGTTACCTTTGGCGTAAACTGTGCCCCATACCTCGCCATTCGTACAATCCACGAACTGGCAGAAGACACAAAGTCAGAATTTCCTCTGGCAACACAAGTCTTAAAAACACATACGTATGTAGACGATATCCTGTCTGGGAGCCACAGCCTCTCACAAGCATACGAGTCCTTATCATAAGTGATAAAGGCCCTCAACACCGCAGGGTTTCCCCTAAAAAAGATCACAGCTAATCACCCAAGTATCTTAAAAAATATACCAAACGATAACAAATTGGATTCTAATTTCCTTATATTTGAAAAGGAAAGTATAACAAAAACACTGGGCATCCAATGGAATGCGATATCGGACCAGTTCTCATACACGACAGAGTCCATAACCGCATTATCCGCCGTAACAAAGAGGCAAATTTTATCCTCAATGGCAAAACTTTTTGACCCCGCAGGATGGCTTGCGCCAATTATGATACAAGCGAAAATCCTGATTCAAGAATTATGGCTAGACAGAACAGACTGGGACGAACAAGTGAAACCTCTTCGCTTAGAGAAGTGGTCCCGGTTTGCTAATAATCTAAAAGACATCTCGCAGATACAAATTCCACGGTGGGTAAATTATTCCCCCGAATACAAAGTGGAACTACACGGCTTCTGCGATGCCTCTGAAAAGGCATATTGTGCCACGATCTATGTGCGCGCACAAAGCGACACCGCAACCACAAGCCACCTACTAGTGGCAAAAGCAAAAGCTGCGCCTCTAAAAACGATAAGTCTACCACGACTTGAACTCTGTGGCGCTCTGCTACTAGCCAAGCTGGTTTCCATAGTGCAGACCCACATGAACATGACCAAATGCAAATTATATCTATGGTCCGATTCCGAAATCGTTCTAGCCTGGTTAGAAAAGCCACCCCACTCGTGGAAAACATATATTTCTAATCGAACGTCTCAAATACTTGACCTAGTAGGAGCAGCCACATGGCGACACGTAGCCAGTGCCGACAATCCTGCTGATCTAGGTACAAGAGGGTGCAAACCCCTGGATCTTGCCACCACCACGCTCTGGTGGAATGGCCCCCGATGGTTAACCGAATCCTCAGATTCTTGGCCACAATCGACAATGCGCAACATAATCGCCCCAGAAAGTCGAAAAATCGACACCTATCATACAATAGTGGATGATAATGAAATCCTTGAACGATTTTCATCGTTCCCCCGAGCCCTCAGAGTTGTCGCATATATGCTCAAATTCATTGAGCAACTTAAACTTACAGTTAAAGGAGTAACTTACACCCATTGCGATACATTGACGCACCAGGACTTACAAAAAGCAAAGGTCGCGCTTATCGCCTCAACCCAAACGCGCTACTTCAGTCGCGACATATCGTTACTAAGAGAATCGAAGCCAATTGACAAAAAGAGCTCACTCTTAGTACTAAACCCATTTTTAGACACGAAAGGTCTGCTTCGTGCCAATGGTCGGCTCGCTAATTCAAGCCTGACTTACAACGAACGCCACCCCATCATAATACCTGAGAAGTCTCCTTTTGCCACATTACTCCTGAATTACATTCATATATTAATGTTGCACGCCGAACAGCGCCTCATGCAACATATGGTACGCCAAGAGTATTATATTCCCCGTCTTAAGCCCCAGATCAAAAAATGCATTTTCATGTGCAAAATCTGCACTATGCATAAGCAAAAAATGCGAACTCAGATTATGGCAGCCCTTCCACCTGAACGCTGCAATTTCGCTCCGCCTTTCACGACCACAGGTGTCGATTTGGCTGGGCCTTTTCCAATAAAGGCGTCCATGCTAAGATTTCCCACTCTCATGAAAGGCTATGTGGCTGTCTTTGTATGTTTCACGACAAAGGCAGTACACCTTGAGCTGTGTACTAATCTGACGACGGAGGCTTTTCTCGCGGCATTTGCTCGTTTCGTCGCTCGACGTGGCTTCCCCTCCAAAATCATGAGCGGTAATGGCAAAACATTCATAGGAGCCCAACGAGCCACAGAGAAACAGTTTGTGGATTTCTTAAAACAAGTGTCTCCTGATATCGTACAAAAGTACGCCCCTCAAGGTATCAATTGGCAATTTATACCTCCAAGCGCTCCTCATATGGGTGGTTTATGGGAATCAGCTGTAAAGAGCTTCAAATCCCATTTCAAGAAGCTAGCCGGCAGCTATAAATTTAACTATGAAGAATTCACGACGTTATTTGCTAAAATTGAAGCCGTTCTCAACTCACGGCCGCTCACACCATTATCGCAAGATCCCTCCGACTTTACAGCCCTAACTCCAGGGCATTTCTTAAAAGGAGCACCCATTCTGGCCACACCTGAGCCAGGCGTGGAGTCGCTTTCCTTATTAAATAGATGGGAAAGAATTAAAATTCTCCATCATAATTTCAGTAGCCGATGGAAAGAAGACTATATAAAGGACCTCCACAAGAGGTACCGGTGGAAAAATACAGAAAATGCGCCAAAAGTTGGAGATTGTGTCCTGATTCACGACGATTGCCTGCCACCTACCGAATGGCGGCTGGGCCGCATAGAGAAGCTTTATCCAGGCTCCGACGGTCATATTCGCGTAGTCGATCTCCGAACGCAATCCGGAAAGCTAACAAGACCGCTCGTCAAACTATGCTTCTTACCGATCGCCAATAACCGCGAAACAAAAACCGATAAACCGCTTAAATAAACCGAATATAAAAACAAATAAAATAAAAATTTTTATAAATACGTATACATATATATATATATTTAAAATACCACACAAATGTAGTCGATTAATCTAACGACCCACTCATTCCGCATAACGTGGCAGCCATGCTCATATGTCTTATATGCAACCAAATCCTAATTGAAATTACACTCTTTCAAACAGGTCAAAATGGATGCAGACATGCCAGCAGCCCCGACACCAATCACTCGTTCGGCTGTCAATGTGCCACGCGAAGTGGCTGCCCCAGTTGCGGCTGCCCCAGTTGCAGCGCTCCGAACAACCACCCCAACGGCGCCTCGGAATGGAAGGGTAGCACTGCCGCCAACACCCGCGCTTGTCGTCGACCCACAACGCCGTAGATGTCCTCTATGTCGTCGACCCCACCGGCTGCCACAATGCGTCATCTTTAAGGGATTGCCACCTCCACAACGCCAGTTGGTCGTGCAGGCGCACGGCCATTGTCTGAATTGCCTGACTCCTGTCCACCAAACGCACGAGTGTACGTCGGGCAATCTGTGCCAAATTTGTATGCGGCCGCATCACACCATGTTGCACCGACTCACTCGGAATGACACCCATCAACAACCTTCCGGCCGCAACCGCGGCGCAATGCGACGACCTCCAGTAAGCCGGAATGCGCGGCCCCGTCGACCAAGTGGGCCATCATCATCCCGTGCCCGACGGCCACACAATGGGGCATCAACACGACGCCAGCAACCACGACCGCGTCCACGCCGCGCCTCAGGCCTTAGCAGCGTCGTAGCCACACTCCAACAGCTTCAAAGCATTCTAGGCTGAAATATTCGCCTAGAGGGGCCGGGATGGCTAAATGAGCCTTAGTCGCCTGCCCCACACCACATCTACACCCATCATTAACACGCACACTCACCACACTCACCTCGACATCACCACACTTCACATCAACACCACCCACACGCGCGAGCGCAGGATCCACACACTAAAACACACACCACATCACTCCATGGAAAAAGGGTCCGCTTTCACACGAATCAGTGCTTATTCGACCGCTTTCGAAACCACACCGCTTTCCGCCACCGCTACGCAGCGTACTCAAGTATAAGTAATTAACATACAAATATCAGTTTATGGTAAAAAACCAAATCGAGTGTAAATACAATTTGAAATCAATTATCAGTTTATTGTAAAAACCCAAATCGAGTGTAAATACAATTTGAAATTAAATATCAGTTTATTGTAAAAACCCAAATCGAGTGTAAATACAATTTGAAATCAAATATCAGTTTATTGTAAAAACCCAAATCGAGTGTAAATACAATTTGAAATCAAATATCAGTTTATTGTAAAAACCCAAATCGAGTGTAAATACAATTTGAAAGCAAATATCAGTTTATTGTAAAAAACCAAATCTATTGTAAATACAATTTAAAATCAAATACCAGCCGGTGGTCGATCATATTGTTCCAGCCGAATCCCGAGTTTTTTTATTTAAAATACCTAAGGCTAACAAGTGGTAAGTGAAGCAGGCAAGCATTAAAACAAATTCGTTAATCAATTAGAAAAAAATGTGTATTGTGATAGATATATCTGAAAAAAACAAGTTTTTTAAAAAAGATATATTTGAAAAATAAAACAAACACAAAAAAATTGTATGTAAAAAAGTTACTTTTTGGAAATTTCCCTTTTCCTCAGGTGTTTCTATTTCTAAATCTTCCCGGATCCACAATGAACAATTTCTGACGATTCAAGATTAGTCCAGCCGTTCTCGAGCCTTGTCGTCTCTAACTAGCAAATATTCATTTACATATATCCCCTAGTCTGTGAACTTGAAAGATTAACAAAACTTTGTTAATATTTTGAAATTTTTGTCAAAAAATACATTTTTTGGTAAAATACAAAAGTTCAGTATGCAGGGTTGTTCCCCACACATGTGTTGAACAAAATAATGCAAACAAAAACAGCTGCTATTTCAATAGAAATTAGTTACAAAAAACGAATGCAATAACAACAAATTGCTAAAATGTGTTAAACAAAAAGTTAAATGAAAAATTATTTACTACAGCAACAACAATTCAATTGAAAATATTTTCGGAATTCTGTTTTAATATCAAACAATAACTTTGTATGCATAACATACTCACTTACATACATATAGATATTGGAAAGAATTCTTTAATATAACTGCATTTATATACATATACCTATGTACGTACATTTTATATATAAAACACACAAATTTGATGTGAAGAGATAAATGGATGGTGCACAAACTGAAGATCTTCAACTGATGATAAGTCAACAAGCACTCATTATTGAGCAATTACAATTAAAACTCCAAGACCTCGATAATTCAACAAAAACTCAATCACACCATATATAAAACCTAGTACTTAGCAACAACATATTGAATGAAAATAAATCAAACAACCTGAAAAACATTATAATTCGCAAAATCTACTTAAACAAAAATGTCTTATATGACTATTGATCCGACTGAACGAATGAATATCCAAAATATTGAAGATCAATGTAAAAATGACGAAACAAAGAGCCTCGGAATCAAGATTACCAATAATTTCTTTAACCATAGGCAACCAAAAGATCAGATACCTTAAAGACTCGGGGCCATCATTAGTATAATAGGCCCGAACACTCTTAATAATCTTGAATTAGATAGTCTCAAAACCCCAATTTTCTTTTATACTTGTACAATAAATGCATCAGATAAAATTACAGATATTTATCATTTGTCACATATCAATAAAACAGCTATTAAAAATTTAGACTTCTCAGAATTAAATAGTGAAGAAAATACATCAGTAAGAAAATATTAATTATTATCTATAAAGGAGGTGATAATCTGACATTTGCACACAATGGTCAACATCAAATAGTTACAACAACAAACAATCCAATCTACATAATACAAAAATTAAACTACCCACCACTGAAAAACAAATTAAGTCATTTTTATGGGCAAAATGCTAACGGGTGATTTTTTTGAGGTTAGGATTTTCATGCATTAGTATTTGACAGATCACGTGGGATTTCAGACATGGTGTCAAAGAGAAAGATGCTCAGTATGCTTTGACATTTCATCATGAATAGACTTACTAACGAGCAACGCTTGCAAATCATTGAATTTTATTACCAAAATCAGTGTTCGGTTCGAAATGTGTTATTATCGACAAATTTTGTTCAGCGATGAGGCTCATTTCTGGTTGAATGGCTACGTAAATAAGCAAAATTGCCGCATTTGGGGTGAAGAGCAACCAGAAGCCGTTCAAGAACTGCCCATGCATCCCGAAAAATGCACTGTTTGGTGTGGTTTGTACGCTGGTGGAATCATTGGACCGTATTTTTTCAAAGATGCTGTTGGACGCAACGTTACGGTGAATGGCGATCGCTATCGTTCGATGCTAACAAACTTTTTGTTGCCAAAAATGGAAGAACTGAACTTGGTTGACATGTGGTTTCAACAAGATGGCGCTACATGCCACACAGCTCGCGATTCTATGGCCATTTTGAGGGAAAACTTCGGACAACAATTCATCTCAAGAAATGGACCCGTAAGTTGGCCACCAAGATCATGCGATTTAACGCCTTTAGACTATTTTTTGTGGGGCTACGTCAAGTCTAAAGTCTACAGAAATAAGCCAGCAACTATTCCAGCTTTGGAAGACAACATTTCCGAAGAAATTCGGGCTATTCCGGCCGAAATGCTCGAAAAAGTTGCCCAAAATTGGACTTTCCGAATGGACCACCTAAGACGCAGCCGCGGTCAACATTTAAATGAAATTATCTTCAAAAAGTAAATGCGTTTTATGCGTTTTTTTTTTTTAAAAAGTTATCAAGCTCTTAAAAAATCACCCTTTATTATTGAAAATTTATTCGTGATTACGCTATGTTGATTTATTATCTTAAAAAAGATAAATCTAAGTGACCCAAATTATGTATAATCATTTGAAAAATTAAACGAATTAATAACAAAGTATCCAGTTCTACATTATCCAAATTTTAACAAGCGATTCAAGCTGACAACGGACGCAAGTAATTTTGCATTAGGTGCTGCACTATCAAAAGATGAGCACCCCATTTGTTATACTTCTAGAACAACCAATGACCATGAAAAAAGCTACTCAGCTATTGAAAAGGAATTTTCAGCTATCGTCTGGTCGACACAATATTTTATACCGTAACCACTTAAGTGGCGTCACGCTCAATATAATAGCAAAGATATAAACCTTCGATTGCAACATTGGCTAATGCAATTAGGTGAATATGACGCCAAAATAACTTTATAAATGAAAAATACAACAATATTGCAGATTTTCTCAGCAGAATAGATACTAGTAAAAGTGAAATAAATGCCATAAACGAACAAAATGATATATTTTTCACAATGGCTATGGTTCACTCTCAAGAAGAGAACGCTAATGATCATATTCCTATTTTGGACACTATCGTTAACACACTTAAATCCCAAATAATTTTGGTAGAACAAAAAACAAAAGAAGTTGAGCATGTTTTGGGCAACAAACTTATTTATATTGAAAAACGAGTCATCGACTAGCTAAGAAAGCGATCGGAATGTGTTGACTACAGAAAACGCTCTCTCGCACATCTCGATAAGTTCGTGTTTACTCGTGTTGTTTACGAGGGTTGCTTAAATATGCAAACGGGAGTACAAACCACTTTTCTGATCGCCAAAGAAAACTCCAACTTATTTAAAATGAACAATTGTTTTAATTTAATGTTTATTTAATGTGCAAATGTCTTTTACACAAGTTATCGGTTTTTAAAGTTATTAAAAATGCGGATGCCGATCTTAACCGAATTGGGTGCCCAAAGAATTTAGCGCGCAGGCTCGTCGTCGTATAACGTTAGTATCGGCTTAACCTAGCGCACAGGATCGATGTACCACGAAGTAAATAACTGGTGGCTGGAAATATCAAAAACAATAATGTTGAATGCTAGTGCAGGATTGATCTGAATTAATGTGCGTATGTTGATTTGCGGACTGTATGAAACGAAATGACCTGTTTTTACCTTGTCCATCCTTTTTGCGGAGTGGGTTGGTTTACTGATGTGGTGAGTTGTTTTTTTGTGTCATCTGCTGTGGTGAACTGAGCTGGTTTATTAAGGTGCGCCAGTTTTTCCGGGTAGAGTGGGCGGATACTTAACTCATTTAAACATCCTGGGCCCCCTAGGCAAATATTTTGCCTAGTATTGCGTATGTATATGCTACTGCATGTATTTCGGCGTACTGCCGAGGGCGCAGAATACATGCTGTAAATCCTGAAAAAGCCTTTGGTTTTAAACATAATATTTTTTATTTATTTACTTTTAAGTGCGTATGGCTAGGTCTTATATTTTGCGGGTTTATCCGACTTATTATTATAGTAAACAAGTAGAAGCGTTGTTTGCTTTTATTCATTTTATTAACGGGTATGTAAATTTCTTATTTCATCGGTATGGTATACCGGTTGTTTATTATTTGCCTGTTCTATGTTATCGGTTTATAAAGGATAGTAACTCCACGCCTGGCTCAGATGTGGCCAGAATGGGTACTCCTTAGCCCTAGATTTAGGACTATGAAATTAGAGGTATCTTACGAGAGAATGGCCGTGAATGAAGAACGGCTTCGATTTAAAGAATAGAAAATTCTCATAATTACTTAAGTTGATGCTTTATAGTGCTGATTTCCCTAACTCACCCATATGAGGAGCGCTTGCATAAATGCGATAAGAGCGACCTTTGCTTTTTGTAAGTATAGGTGCGTCTCTTTATCGCATTGGGAGTATGGTGATCCCTTAACTTCCTTTTGTGATTTTATTTATTTTTGAAAATTAATGAAAATGTGGCTTTTTCGACTTTTTGATACAACTGTGTATTTTATGTTCTAGTACGTGCACTAATTTGGCGTTTAGTATTCCGCCACCGCTTTCGGATTTGTTCAGAACTCTTTTTTTTTTTCATTATTGGCGAAAGCCATCCTGCGGGGCCGAAAAGTTGTATGTGCTTTTAATAATTTGGACTGTCAGAGGTAACTCTGACTTTGTTTTTTATAACAGTTTGTGGAGTATTAGAAAATTGTGGCTCTATTGGTTGTTGTACGACGTACTGGCCATTATTTGATCGAGGAGTTGTGGCTTTAAAGAAGTCTTCACAATACTGATCTTCTGGACTTTGTTTGTTATAGGGGGAAGTTTCCTTAACATTCGGAATTTCCTTAATTGTGAATTAAGGTTTGTTTTATACTCAACTTTAGTTGGCATGGTGGTAACTATTTCTGTAACTAGTCCACTTTGTGTTTCGCTGTGCAGCGTTTGAACTTTTTGTGCTTTTGAGCAACATGGTGTCTCTTGGCAATTTTTATTATTTTGACTGTCGGTATTTGCTTTTGCAATTGAACCAGTGGTTCTTTTTGTATATATGCGCTCCTTTGAGGGGAAATGGGATATCTGCTGTAATGAAGCATTGTATGAGGTCTTCTATGACAATATGAGCAGTTAAATTTGCTTTTGCAACTTTTAAGATTGTGTGTATGGGACAAGCAGTTTGTACAGAGTCTTTTTGATCTGACAAAGTTGTTCCTTTCGTTAATGTCGAATTTTTTAAACTTCTCGCAAGTTTTAAGTTTATGCCCCCTTTTACATAGTTCGCATGACGTTTGCTTTTTCTGTTCGGATATAAACGATTGCATTATGTGATTGCGTTTGTTTAAATTGTTTTTGCTACTAACTTGAGGTTTATTGAAGCTTCGGTTTTGGTCGTGTTTTATGTTCTTAGTTTTGATTATATTTTCTTTTAACCTTTAGGCAATTTCATATTGGGTGGTGAGAAAATCTTTCATTTGTTGCCACGTTGGGCACTTTTTTCGTGATCAGAGCGATTGCTCCCATAGAAGTAACGACTTTTCTGGTAATGCGGCGGTGCAAATGTTTACCAGAATAGGATCCCAGCTGTCTGTGGGAGTATTTAGTGTCGATAGAATCGACAAGCAATTTGAAACAGTGGATTCTAGTTTGATGAATTCTACACTTGTTCTTTTTTAACTTTTGGCAAGTTCATTAGTGTCGTTACTTGTTTATCGACCAGGACTCTTTCGTTTTCAAATCTAGCTTTTAGAGCTTCCCAAGCCAAATTGAAATTGTCGTCATTTAATGCGAACGTTTTAACTACTTCGCCTGCTTGACCTTTTGTTTTGTATCGGAGGTGATACAGTTTTTGTGCCTTTGATAGTTGTGGATGGTTTATGTAAACGGATATGAACATGTCCCGGAAGGACAGCCATTCTTCATAACCTCCGTAAAAGGTTTCTGTATCACATGCAGGCACCTCGAGTTGGATGCCTGAACTTGCCTCCTGATTGTCTATTTGTGGCAGCTCTACTCTAATGTGGGGAGTAGGTGCAATTGCTTTAATGAGCTTAAATTGATCGGAGATCATAGCTTTCGTTTCTTCATATTGGTCCAAGCAGTTTTCGTAAACATCGTAAGCAGATAATTTAAAATTTTGTGGTAGATCTGAATCGTCAGAATCTACCATGGCGTCATGAGCCGCTTGGAGGCGAGTCCAAAAATTTTTTAGATTTTGATTTTTTATTTCTAGTAACGATTCCGAGTTTTCGTAAATCGGTGAAGATGCAAATCTAGTGCAGTATCTTAAAAAACTGTCACTTTCTGACATAAATTTAGAAACCTGTTTTGAGCGTGTAGCTGCTGCAGGTGTATTTTGATTAGTGTCGTTATTAACCATTTTTGCGAAATAATATTATTTATTTATTTTATTTTAGCTTTAAGTTTGAAAATATCCGCACTTTTACTTTATTACCACCTTTTACGTCCTTATGTTAGTATTTAGGTACACCCTAATACTTGGACTTGTATTTACATGGGTATGTATGTAGTCATGTTTTGTGCGACTGAGAGCTCGTTGAAGAGATCAATGCGCTATTTGCATAAGTATACACGAATTGTTTGTGTGTTTATGATTATTCTTATATTCCTATATTCTTAAGCAATTGAGAGCTCGTCAGAGAGATCAATTTGCTTTTTTGCATGTAATCCTGCTTGCTTTTGCTGGATTATTGCAAACGTGGACTTTGAATATGTCTTTGTACTAATATGCAATATGTTGAAATTTTATTTTATTAGCTCGCTGTGGAGATTAATGTGCTATTTACATAAGTATGCACGAATTGTTTGTGTGTTTATGAGTATGGTTATCTTAAGCAATTGAGAGCTCGATAAAGAGATCAGTTCGCTTTTTGTTTGCCAAAGAACAAGAGGTATTGCCGGATAGTAGCCAATACGGACTTTGAATATTTGAATATGTGTTAATATGTAATATTTTGAGATTTTTAAGTATGATTATATGTACAAATATATTTATATACATATGTACATATGTTCGAGAAGAGAGCGCAGAAACGGAATTGAAAAAAAAATTAAAGGCGCTAGGTTTGTATTTTTCGCCTCTCTTACTTTGTTTTATATGTTATAATTTTGATTAATGTTTGTGCCTTTGCTTATTAGGTTTATGCTATCCCGCTTATTGTTTTTTAAACATATGGGGTATTGTCGGAACATATTGCATGTTAATACTTGAACGTTTTTTGTTGTTGTTGAGATATTTTGTGTGTGTTTAACACAACTGTAGGCATTTATCGGCATCAATAATGTATACATATATTACAAAACTATTTTGTTTGTTAGGAGTATTTCGGTTTTTACCGGCAAATAAACCGAACTAAAACAGTTTGGTGATAGTTTTTTCCTTTTTGTTTTTTTTTTATACCAACGGAATTTTGGTTAGAAATACAATTCTAATTTTTTGCTTTTGGAACATACATAAAAGCGAATATATAAATATTAATGGGAATCGATACAACTCACTTTGATTTCCGCCAGGGGGTTTTGGGGACTATGAGTGTATGTAAGTTATCAGAGCTAGCATAGCTAACAAAATATACAACAACAAAGTTGTCGTAGCCAGCAAAATATACTGATATTACTCAATTCAGCAATATTCTGTTAATATACAATATCATTGCTCAATAAAGTTAATTTCCAAAAATTACAACAACAGCACATTTCGTCGGCACTAAACCAGAGCGGAAGCCGAGCCACAGCAAAGTAAGCTGTTTCTTGTCCAAACTGAGGCTTGCTGTTTCGCTATAATTATTGCTTACTTATCATTATAGAGTATATAGAAATAAGTACTAGTAAGTAAGAATTCGTACATATGTAAGTTTATAGTAAATAAGCAAATTTTGTATAAAAGAAATGTGTTTAATAAAGAAATTTGAGTTCAACTTCACCATTCAAACCAGCGTGTTGTTAATCATCTGGTGGCAACCAATAGCTGGCGCCCGAGAACTTTAAAAAACTTGAAGTTGCCTACATCAAAAGTATTAAAGTGAGTCCGTACGCACAAATATCATTATCCAGAAGGATAAACGACGGAATTTAATTTTTAGAGAAAGTGCAGTCGAGTTTGACATAAGTCATTAAAAACAGTATTTAAAAACTTGTTCGGAAATTTAAATTACAAGTGTACGCAAAAAACGCCGCAAACAAGTGTCCGGACATATCTTAAGATTTGTTAAACAATAAAGCTAAGTGTTTGACAAATCAAATTAAAAATACTTATAAAGTGGGCACCTGAAACAAGAAGCCGCCAAATCAACGGCTGGAGTGACGTCATCCACCCCCTAGTAGAGGACTAACGCTTCAAACAGGACCAAGTGGACCGTCCAAAGAGAATGACAAAGTTGATGCTGATACTCTTGTAAGTTAATATTAAGCTTACATAAAAATTATAACTACCCGATATATTAAAAATATTGCATAGCAATAAATATCGGTCAAACAAATTTTAAGTATTACAATAATAGGTACCCGATATATAAAAAATATAAAATATTGTTACGAATTTACTCTTGCTAGTTTACTTTGTTAGGTTCGTATCTCTGGATTGACAAATAAAATCAACACTGTTTAATTTAATTCAACAACTCTTTATTTCACAACTCGTCTACACTATAGCAGTTTACTCTTAGCACTGATTGATTACGTTGGCGCTGCCACGGCTTATATAGCCACGCACTTCTCGCTGATGCCGACGTGTCCTTCTAGAATATCGCGTCTGGAAATTACCAGAACATACGGCTATACGGCGCCAGACGCAAGCAGACAGTCGCGGCGCCCGACTCAGCAATTGTTTAACTAGACAAGCAGACAGTGCGGCGCCAGATGTCTACAACAAGACAAATGCTATTCCATATACCTACAGCTATTGTTCATAATCAGGGATGCATATAGTAATACAAATACAACTTAATACTACTTTTTGTAACACTGCCCTCCACTAAAGCCTAATCGTCCCGATTAGGCACAAATCCTCTTGAACCAAATGGGGCGAGCCTCTCCAAATGTACTACTTTCATTTTACATCGTGCTTTTCCATTTCTTTGTATGCGGTATACCACGTCATTAAGTCGTTTCATCACCATATAGGGTCCTTCCCAGGCTGTCTGCAGTTTCGGGGACAAGCCTTTCTTTCGAAGTGGATTGTACAACAGGACCAGATCACCTTCTTCAAAACCTTTTGAATTTGCCGCTTGATCGAACCGGTCCTTCATCTTATTGCTCATCAGATGCGTATGCTGTCTTACCATTAGATGCAATTCATTCATTTCTTCCTTTAAGGCAGAACAATAATCTCCATCATTTCTTACAGCTGTAGGATTCGTACCAAACTTAAGATCAGCAGGGAGTCGCAGATCAGATCCGAAAATAATCTTTGCTGGCGTGTAACCAGTTGTCTCGTGCTTTGCTGAACGATACGCCAGCAGGAACATCTGGATGCACTTGTCCCAATTCCGTTGATCTTTATTAACGATTTTCCGCAGATGTTCTTCGAGTGTTCGGTTGAATCTCTCTACCATCCCATCTGATTGTGGGTGTAACGCTGTTGTCCGTGTCTTGTGGATGCCCAATAATGTACAGACTTCTTGGAAAATGGAAGATTCGAAATTCCTGCCTTGATCTGAGTGTAATTCGACGGGCACTCCGAATCTTGTTATCCAATTTTCTACAAACGCTTCGGCTACTGTCTTCGCTTCCTGGTTTGGTAAGGCATATACTTCTGGCCATTTACTGAAATAGTCCATGACAACCAGTAGATATTTGTTTCCGGCCGTACTGGTTGGGAACGGACCTGCAATATCCATTGCGACTCGTTCAAATGGTGATCCCACGTTGTACTGTTGTAGCCTACCGCGACTTTTGGCTTTAGGACCTTTAGCTGCCATGCACTCTACGCAATTACTTATCCATTCTGCTATGGAATCTCGACAACCGATCCAGTAGAACCGTTGTTTAATCTTCTCTATAGTTTTTGTTATTCCAAGGTGCCCTCCACTAGGTCCATTGTGATATTCTTTCAATACTTTTGGGATCATGGACTTCGGTACTATGATCAGCAGACGAGAATGTTTGCCATCTTCGCTTTCCCAGGTACGATGAAGGTATCCATTAACGAGGTTTATGCTGTTCCATTGGGCCCAATATGCTTTTGCAGTTGGACTCTCGCTACTTATTTGTTCCTTTGGTGGTCGTACCCCATTTTCTTTGGCCATTACCAGCTTTGCAAGATCAGGGTCCTCCAGCTGATTGATTCTGATGCGGTGAGGAGTCCAATCATCTTCAGGTTCTATATTCAGTAATCGCACGTCGATTATACCTTCTTTTCCTTCTGATTTGGAGCAATGTTTACATTCCAGTGGACAAGGGCGACGTGATAATGCATCCGCATTTTTGTGGTGAATCCCCTTTCGATGTTCCGTTTCGAAGTCGTAATTCTGTAATCTTTCGATCCATCGTGCAATTTGGCCTTCCGGATTCTTAAACTGTAATAACCATTTTAATGCTGCATGATCAGTCCTCAGCAAGAATCGTTGTCCATACAAATACTTGTGGAAATGTTTTACACATTCCACCACAGCTAGTAGTTCTTTTCGCGTCACACAGTAGTTTTTCTCTGGTTTCCCGAGCACTCTGCTGTAATACCCAATTACTCTTTCTTGTCCGTCGATGAGCTGAGACAGGACACCTCCAATTCCATAAGCGCTCGCATCTGTATCCAGGATGAATTTCTTTCCAGGTATTGGATAAGCCAACATCGGCGCCGTACAAAGTAGTTCCTTAAGCTGCTCAAACGCTTTTTCTTGTTCCAACTGCCATACAAACGGGCGATTCTTCTTTGTTAAATCATGTAAACTTCTAGCCACGTTCGCAAATCCAGGTACAAAACGGCGGTAATACGTGCATAAGCCGAGGAAGCTGCGGAGTTCATGTATGTTGGTGGGTTGAGGCCAATCTTTAACTGCTTTTATTTTTCCCTCCTCGGTGTGAATCCCCTCAGTTGACACTTTATGTCCGAGATATGTGACCTGCTTCTTCCATAATGAACACTTTTTGGGATTCAAGCGTAATCCGGCTGATGCTATTCGCTGAAAGACTTCCTCTAGATTTTTCAGATGATCATCAAAACTTTTTCCCATGATAATAATGTCATCAAGATACACCAAACATGTCTTCCAGTTGAGTCCTTTTAACACATGTTCCATCAGTCGCTCGAACGTTGCAGGCGCATTACATAACCCAAATGGCATCACAGAGAATTCCCATAACCCGTCGCCCATACTGAAAGCGGTCTTTTCACGGTCACATTCATCAATCTCGACTTGCCAATATCCACTTTGTAGATCTAATGTAGAAAACCATTTCGCTCCAGACAAGGTGTCTAATGTATCGTCGATTCTTGGTAGAGGATAACTGTCTTTCTTTGTGACATCATTCAACTTCCTATAATCTACGCAGAAACGGGTGCTACCATCTTTCTTTTTAACTAAGACGATAGGTGAGCTCCATGGACTTATTGAAGGTTCGATTACACCGTTTTTGTGCATGTCTTCAATAATTTTGTTAGCATCCTCACGTTTTGCTAGTGGAACCCTACGCGGAGCTTGTCGGATTGGTTTAGCGTCTCCAGTATTTATGCGATGTTTGACAATGCCGGTTCTTCCTGTGTTTCCTTCGTTTGCAAATATGGATGCGTATTTTTCTAATAGTTTTTCTGCTTTTAATTTTTCATTTCCATGCAGTTCGTTCAGCACATTATTTAGGAGTGTAGGACTTATCTGCTGTGGCTCAATAGTAGGCTTCTGTTGTGACCGTTCGCATCGTGCTATTGCACTTATATTTTGGCACTGTCCAATTACTGCTCCTTTCTTCAGCCTTATAGGCGTGTTGAATTCATTCACTACTCTCACCGGAATGGTGGCGTCTTCTCTAGTTTTCACAAGCGTTCTTCCTACCAATATGGGTGTATCTATTTTTGTTGGTTCCACAATCCACAACTCTTCAGTCCCACCTCCTCCATTCACTTTAGCCCATACAATCGCCTCAGATTTTGGTGGAATACTCTGATTATCATCAACAATCACCCTCTTACTTTCAACGTTGGTCACATATCCGGTGTTTATAGGCATCTCCATGTTCTGGCAAAACAGCATTTGCTTGTTTAAATCCAAAGTAACCCCGTGATCAATCATGAAATCTACTCCCATTATAATTTCATCCGTGATTTCTGCTACGATGAAGGTGTGATTAACTTCCAGGGTACCAATCATCACTTTGCAAAACACTTTTCCCGCGACAGCTGCTTCCTCCCCGGTGGCCGTTCGAAGCTTGCAACCGACTAATGGTTCAACCGTTCCTCTTACCACATCCGGTCGGATAATTGAATGTGTGGCACCAGTATCCAAAGTAAGCGTTGACAGTCGTCCATTTACGATGCCGTTGATAGTAAGATTGTTGTCATGGCGACCTATTTGTGATATCGAGATGGCGGGGCAAATAGTTGTGGGAACCAGCTCACGCCCCTTTGAACTGTTCCGTTTTAGTTTAACGACTTGTGAGATGTGGATGCTTCGTCCTCATTATCTGTTGGTTGTTTCCGTTTTGATGGGTTTACTTTTATATTGCAATTTCGGGCAAAGTGACCCGCTTTTCCACAGTTGAAACATCTTCCTGTTGTATTTACTCGCGGTGCAGCAATTGTCTTCAGAGTCTTCAATATTTCTTCCATCAGCGCCGGTTGTTCCATTTCAACCCTTTGTACCTTGTGTGCTGGTTTACTTAGTAGGGAAGCTGTTTCCTGTGTGAGGGCGTGCGAAACCGTTTCAGCAAACGTTCTTTTTGGCAATGCATATGTGGCGCGTTTGGTGTCCACATCACGAATTCCATTTATGAAACATTGAATTTTTACCCTCTCAATGTAATCCACAGGTGCATCTGCATTTGCCAAATGAGCCAGTCGTTCTATTTCAGTTGCGAACTCTTGCAATGACTCGTTCATCTTCTGACCCCTATTTTGCAGTTCGATCTGGTATATTTGTTTCCGGTGCTCACTACCATAACGTCTTTCTATCGCACTCATCAATGCCTCATAGTTGTCCCGTTCACAGTCTGGAATAGTCTGAAGGATTTCTGCTGCCGGTCCTTTCAATGATACAAACAAGGACGCCACTTTGTCCGCTGCATTCCAGTTATTGGCCATTGCTGTCTTTTCAAACTGAAGTTTGAAAATTTGAAATGGAATACTTCCATCGAATGTGGGTGCCTTCAATCTTGGATTATTTGTTGATGGTGCAGGGCCATGCAGTTGCAGTTCTCGCATACGATTACTCAGTTGAAGAAATTCTGATCTTAAATTTTCTTCGTCATTTTTTATTGTGCTTAATTCGTCTTCAAATTTTGAAAATTTCTCTTGCACTTGTGTATTTTTTTCTGTAATCTGTTGTACCAAACGCTTTTCTAACTGCGTATTATTTTCAGTCATTTGTTGTGTAAGGCAAGACTTTAACTGCGATGTATTTTCAGCTATTTGCTGTGCCAGACGATTTTCTGTTTGCACTGCATTTTCTGCCAGTTGCTTAATGTCTACACTTGATGATGTTCGTTGTTCTTCTACTTTCTCTTCTACCTTTGTAGAAGTTTCTGGCCCAACAAATTCGAACTCGTCCACATTAATTCCATCCGCTTCCATTGCTTCACGTAATCGTGCCTGCAGATCCGCCTTTTGCCCGCTTATCGGCAAATTACGCTCCTCCAGTTCCTTTTTTAATTGCTGAATTCTCAATTCTCCGAATTTAACCATCTTGAATTTGGATTATTTGACAATCCCACTTCTGACACCAATTGTTACGAATTTACTCTTGCTAGTTTACTTTGTTAGGTTCGTATCTCTGGATTGACAAATAAAATCAACACTGTTTAATTTAATTCAACAACTCTTTATTTCACAACTCGTCTACACTATAGCAGTTTACTCTTAGCACTGATTGATTACGTTGGCGCTGCCACGGCTTATATAGCCACGCACTTCTCGCTGATGCCGACGTGTCCTTCTAGAATATCGCGTCTGGAAATTACCAGAACATACGGCTATACGGCGCCAGACGCAAGCAGACAGTCGCGGCGCCCGACTCAGCAATTGTTTAACTAGACAAGCAGACAGTGCGGCGCCAGATGTCTACAACAAGACAAATGCTATTCCATATACCTACAGCTATTGTTCATAATCAGGGATGCATATAGTAATACAAATACAACTTAATACTACTTTTTGTAACAATATCTTAATAAGCAATTAAAATTTATACCCGATATATAAAAAATCTAAAAAATTGTTAATAGCAATAAATATATATAAAGTATCATATTGTTAAAGCAATAATTAGTCGAAATTGTAAATCACAGTAATGGAGCAAATTCAGGAAGCTATTACACACCTAACAGGTGCTGTTAATGCACAAATAGAACAATCAAAAATATTGAGCAGTAGGATAAATCAGTTAGAAAGTAGATTTAGTCCCCATAACGAAAGCTCTATTTCAAATAACCATATTCACTTAACTGAGTCAGACTTACTAGAAATAAGCAGATTACCTGACTGCGTGAAGAACCTCCCAACATTCGAAGGAGATCCGATCCAAATCATATCCTGGATCCATAACGTCGAAACTGTTTTGCAGGACTACAGAGTAGTTAGAACAAAGCCACTGTATAGAGCCATCCTACGACATATTAGGCAGAAAATTAAAGGCCCTGCAGATACGGCCTTAATCTCTTACAACATATTCAATGATGATTTGGGAACAATCAAAAATTGTTTGTCACTACACTATGCAGACAAACGCGACCTTAGGCCTCTAGAACACGAACTAGGAACCTTATCCCAAAAACACTTCAGCGTAGAGCAATTCTACGCAAGAGTCAATCACCAACTATCGCTGATAATAAACAAAATAAAGAGTCATGATTATTCAAGATAAACAAATAATGTTCTACTGGAAACCTATAGGAATCGAGCCCTTGATATATTTATCAGAGGCCTAAACGGCGAATTGTCTAGAATGCTAGACATTCAACGCCCCAGCAACCTATCCGAAGCATACGCTTACAGCCTTGAAATTCAAAACATTAACTTAAGAAACTATTCAATAAATAAAAAAAATGGAAGTAGCTCTAATCAAATACAAAACCATCAAATGAATCCAAAACCAATATTTGTACCAAGGGTATTAAACCCTGCCGAAAAAAATTTAATCTATAATAAAACATGCTAAATCAAGCACCGCCACCACCCAGACCAACCAATCCTAAACCACCAATCCCTATGGAGGTGGACCCTTCTCCAGCCTCTTGAATGGCAGTGGACGTACAACGCCAGGAGTAGGCGAACCCGATCCCACAATCGAGGAAGATGGAGCAGACGTTCCATTGCCCGACCATGAAGACGTTCGAATTACTCGCCTGAAGAACAACATGGCGGAGGGGACCGATGAATTG
Source organism: Bactrocera dorsalis (assembly GCF_023373825.1). Lineage (NCBI taxonomy): Eukaryota > Metazoa > Arthropoda > Insecta > Diptera > Tephritidae > Bactrocera > Bactrocera dorsalis. Next base: position 68,253,076 of record NC_064304.1, on the reverse strand, counting down.
CCGGCCGAGCTATTCACACACGGCGGGGAGGAACTGATAAGAAGCATGCATCAGCTTTGTAAAATATAGTCGGACGAAAGCATGCCCAACGATTGGAATTTAAGTGAGCTTTGCCCAATCCACAAGAAGGGGACCCCACAATCTGCGCCAACTACCGTGGGATAAGCCTCCCCAACATCGCATATAAAGTTCACCATGCGCCAAATCGTGGAAAAGACCCGTGAAAGGAGAATCGACACACACCACCTCTTCGTCGATTTCAAAGCTGCTTTCGACAGCACGAAAAGGAGCTGCCTTTATGCCGCGATGTCTGAATCTCCGCAAAACTAATACGACTGTGTAAACTGAAGTTGAGCAACACCAACAGCTCCGTCAGGATCGGAAAGGACCTCTCCGAGCCGTTCGATACCAAACGAGGTTTCAGACAAGGCGACTCCCTATAGTGCGACTTCTTCAACCTGCTGCTAGAGAAAATAATTCGAATTCGATATTGATATCATCGGCCTCAACAACCGCGCCGTTAATGTCCAGGCTGGACAAGGGAGCAAAGCAAATGGGTCTGGCAGTGAACGAGGCCAAGACGAAATATCTCCTGTCATCAAACAAACAGTCGTCGCACTAGTTAATACTTTAACCTTTAACCACAACCTTATGTTTCAGTAAACATTAAAGAAAAATCATCAAAACAACTTTATCTTAGAACAATAGAAGCGCACTATCAGTACAACAAACAATAACAACCCAAATAGTTATTTACTAGTAAACAACCAGGATCTCAATAGTACGAGCAGCGATAAGCATAGCTTATATAAGCAACTGGAACAATAGCATCGAGGTCACTTTATCATTATCGACTGCCGAGTAACAAGTTACCAATTGTACAGTTTAAGTGTAATATATTCAATATTGAAGTACATGTGAATACGGTGAAATATTATACAAATAAAGGATCAGTCAAAACCAATCTCATTGGCTGACTTAAAATTATATATTTATTTTATTCTTAACGAGTAAATAAATTAACTGGCGCCCAACGTGGGGCAGCAACAAAAAAGGATCATCAATAATATCCTTAGTCAGTCTGCCTGAAAGGGAAGAACCTAGTCCCTGGAAACAAAACAAGATTTATTTAAACCATCCAAGAAATTTACCAGTGCATCATCCCACACAACGTCAATCAAAAGGGATTCACATAAAAATCCTAATACGACAACAAATTGAAAGTATAGGAAAGTAAAGTAAATATACCATCCTTGACAAACAACACGCTTTCATAGAAAGAATACCATATCAAGATGTGCTCCAAGAATACAACTGGAGACCGATCTTTAGTAAAATAAATCAACAAATAAATCAGCAAGATGACAGAACAAGCAAATTTAATTGCATTAACCAACGCAGTCGCCGATCTGTAACTACAGTTATCCGAACTACAATTAGAAAGAAGTGCAACCATTCCACAACGAACGTTCTTACACCAGACCAGAAGAAGTGGATCTGAATATGATTAAATCAATAACACAATTTAATGATGATTACAACGAATATAGGTATTGGAGGAAAGTAGCAATCACATTAATGGAAGACATACGACAATTCGAAGGATATAATATATATGCCCAAGCATTAATAGTGATCAGAGGAAAAATTACTGGCAATGCAGCACAGATCCTGATCAACCGCAACGTAAAGAAAAACTTCCAAGACATCATCGATAGGCTAGACGATTCCTATGCCGACAAACGACCAATATACGTTCTGGAGGAAGAGATGACGAAAATACAACAAAAAAAACTACCACTGCATGTATATTATGACAATGTGAACCAAGCATTGAATGTAGTGCTATCCAAGATTGAGATGACACACAAAGAAGAACGAATAGTCCAAGTATTAACACAAAAAATCCAAGCTAAAGCAATCAGAGCATTCGTCACTGGACTGAGAAGTGTAGCTGTCAAGAATGCCATCTATGCACGAGCCTGCACAATATTAGCAGATGCCTACAGTATCGCCCATACAATGCAACATGATTCACGCCATCAGAACCTCGAGTACATTCCACGATACAACCATCATCAGAATAATAATTTCAGCAATCAACATCAGAATAATTATTCTTGTCAACAACAACCCCTAGTGGAACCAATGGATATCGATTCATCCACCATATTCCGTAGACCAACGAGACAAGATTACAACAAGAATCAGCAACAACCACCAGGAAATACGCAGCCTCGACAGAATTATCAAAATCCATCTAAGAAAGTGGTAGGAGCATTGGGATACAAACGAGAACGAGATAATACAAGTCATGCTAATATACAACCGAAGAATCAACGGACCAGCCAAATTACACACGGTCAACATTCAAATACAGAATATGAACAGGAAGAATATTTTTTTATTCTAAGACATGGGTTACCAACGCTTGTAAGGACCACAGAAGAAGGTAACTCAGTGTATGTAAATATATAGCAAAAAGGATAGAAGTAGAAAGTGAAAAACAAGCGGCTACTTTATACGGTAAATCATTAATTAAATATAAAAAGAAAGTGAATAGAATAGGAATTCAGTATGGAATTTTTAGAACTCGATACTATATAACTATAGTAGAGACAGAAATCAGAACAGAAACAAATAATCCTATTTGGGTCAGACAGTATCCATACCCCCAAGCGGATAGAGCATTTGTAGAAACTGAAATAAAAAAATTATTAGATAATGAAATAATACAGCTAAGCAAAAGCCCGTACAATTCACCCATATGAACAGTTTCTAAAAAAGGGAATGACGAGCAAGGCAACCCAAAAAGACGCATGGTTATTGACTTCCAAAAGTTAAATGCGCAAACAATCGCTGATAGATATCCCATTCCGGACATCACCATGATGCTCCAAAACTTAGGAAAAGCACAGTACTTCACGATGTTAGATTTGGAATCTGGATTTCATCAAATTAAAATAAAACAAGAAGACAGGAAAAAACAGCTTTTTTAATAAATAATGCCAAATATGAATTTATACGACTACCATTTGGACTGAAAACCGCACCGTCGATCTTTCAAAGATGCGTTGACGACATCCTCAGACCAATCATAGGAGTATGCGCATACGTGTATATATATGATGTCCTAATATATTCAGCTAACCCTGAACAACATATGAAAGATATCACCAATATAATACACTTTTTACACGCAGCCAACATGAAAGTCTCGGATGAAAAGTCCAAATTTTTTCAAGGACAGACCGAATTTTTAGGACATATGTATAATTAAAAACGGTAGAACTACAGTAGATCCAGGAAAAATAGAAGCTATAGATAGGTACAAAACCCCTACAAATTTGAAAGACTTAAGATCTTTCTTGGGAATGACCTCATATAATAGAAAATTTATAAAAGGATTTGCATCCATAACGAAACAATTAACACTCTACCTATGAGGAGAGAATGGTAATATTTCAAAGAATAAAAGTAGCTCAGTACATGTAAAATTAGATGACGAAGCACTTAAAGCAGTCGAGACACTAAATAATAAACTAAAAGAACAATTAGAATTATTCCAACCAGATTTTGGAAAAGAATTTGATTTGACTACAGACGCAAGCAATCATGCGATTGGAGCTGTATTGTCACAAGGCAAGAAACCTATAGCATTCATTTCACGTACATTAACGCGAACTGAATAAAATTACTCAACAAACGAAAAAGAAATGTTAGCAATCGTTTGGGCATTTAAGAAACTTAGGAATTATCTGTATGGTCTCACTAGTAATACTACTATTTACACAAATCATTAATCCCAAATTTTTTCAATATCAGAGGACAACCCAAATTTAAAATTAAAACGATGGAAAAATTTTATAGAAGTATACGGAGCAAAAATTAAATATATTAAAGGAGAATGTAGTAGCCGACGCAATCAGCCGTCAAGTAAACGTAACTACAACGACTCAATACACTTGCACGAATCAAAACAACACAAATTGTGATAAAAAAATGTGAACAAAATGCATTAGAAAGAGCAACAATTTTTGCAAACCACGAGAAATTTTATGTTAATTACGCCACACCACAAGACTTGATAGATACACTAACGAAAATTATCAAACCTAACCTAATTCATGATACTATAAACTCTTCATTTAATATAGAGAAAAAGGTTTTTTTTTTCCAAAACCTGTTAAAGGACAATACGAGTGAAGAGGATAGAGAAAAAGTAATTAAACATACGCATGAAAGAGCACTTAGAAACGCAAAAATAATACATTGGAGATACTAGAAACTTGCTATTGGCCAAATATAACAAATGATGTAATCCGACTAACTAGAAATTGTAGCATTTGTAAAGAGAACAAATACGAACGCCACCCGGCAGCACAAGTTTTTGCAAAAACACCCATACCCGAAGGTATAGGCACACAAATACAAATGGACATATTTGAAATCGATGGAACAATGTATCTCTCATGCATAGATAGATACTCAAAATACGCATATATGAGAAAATTAAACGACAAAAGAGAATTCTACAAAATATTTGAGGAAGTACTCATACAAATATTCCCATTTTGTAATAAACTAATGACAGATAACGAGACTATATTTAAAGCACAGCCGCAAAAGCTCTGTTCCAACGGCTATATATTGAACATTCAATGACCGCAGCAAACCATTCAACATCGAATGCTCAAGTTGAATGGCTGCAGTCAACCATTCTGGAAATTACTACAATTCGCATTAAACAAAATAAATCAACCGCGACTGAAGAACTATTCAACGCAATTGAAAAATCTTAAGCGTTTTTAAGATTAAAGTTAAACACGTTGGACTCACTGAGATGCGCAACTAAGAGCTAATTGCCTGTGCTAAATTCGAATTTACAAAATTCCGATTAAAATTGAAAAACGTCCGTTCGCGGATATAGTCTTTAATTTAATAGCATTCTTTATTTAAACAGTTCATTAGTTAGCCTAACCATTCAATTCTGTAACGTGAGACAGTCTCAAGTCTCTAAATTTGAGATTTTGAGTTAGAGACAATTTTTGAGACTTGAGATGATTTTGCTATTCTGTAAGTGACAGTCACAAAATCTATTACATTTCATTATTCAGAGATGTTTTTTGTTTTTTTGAATGAAAATAAATATGTCGATAACAAATATTAAATTTTCTATAACATAGTCAAAAAACGTAATTATCATTAAAAATAAAAATAAATGTTGACTTTGTTTCATAATATTTACGAAATTTATGTAAAATTGATTTATTTTTCATCTTTTCGTGTTTGAGTTGCTTACAAAATATAAAGAAACGACAATCGATTAATATCTATGATGATCTCTATTCAGTATATTCAAAATGGCAGACAAGAGCTCTTTTTAGTTTTGTGACCTGCTAACTACCAGGTCTCGTTATTTTGAGACTAACGCTAGAGACTGTTTAGTGAATAGTAACTAGTCTCAAATTGAGACTTTGCCTCAAAATGTCTCAACTAGAGACTGGTTACAGAATCCCGCTATAAATCTTAACCTAACGGCTTAGACTAGAGGTAAGTATGTATACAAAAAGGGGTAAGTAAGTAGTTCTAATTCAATTCAGCAATCTTAAGTCCATTGTAATAGATTATTCTAATACATAGGTAGTAGATGATGGTTATGGTTATACTTGTATATTACAAAAATTGTAAGTATTTTACATGATGTAAAACATTTTATAATGTATACAAATATTTTAACAAATTTATTTCTTAAAAAATATTTTTTTGATTTATAAAGTCGCATGACGCAATATCGGCCACCTTGACAGGATCATGATCCTTCAACTTCGACAGGCAACAGGGCGAGCTTGTGAATAGGGCGCTTAATGGTGCCTGCCTTGGTCTGCCACTCGCACCTTTCCGTCTCGTCCTTCTACGGTTGCGGCGATTCGTCCTAGTGCCCACTGCTGCGGTGGCGTGTTGTCTTCGTGGACGAGGACGAGATCGCCGGGCTGCAGGTTGCGTTTCGGGTGCAGCCATTTGTTGCGCTCCTGAAGACTGGTAATGTACGTTTTGGACCACTGTCGCCAAAACTGTTGCTTGACACAGCAAACAAGTTGCCATCTCTCGCAATAGCGAACTGGGTCCGTTGACACTTGTGTCGGTGGTAAGGCTCAGAGGGAGCACCCTATTAGTAGGTGTGCTGGAGTCAATACTTCGCCGTCGTTGGGATCCTGTCTCAACGGTGCGAGGGGCCACGAGTTGAGGATGGCGTTGCCCATTGTGCGCACGGCGGGGTGTTTGGCGGACTTCACTGTCGCCTCCTGGAACAGAAACGCCTGTTGCGATCGGCGCCGACAAAGTTCGTTGCGTTGTCGCTGTATGTCGTCTGTGCCATCCCTCGGCGACCAATGAAGCTTTTTAGGGCGAGAATAAATGAATTAGTTGATAAGTCAGAAACTAATTTTAAGTGTACTACTTTAGACGTGAAACAAACGAAAACTGCGATATTGGTTTTTACGGTGGTCGGACGTACGTATTTTCAATGTAGTATAAATTGGACCACAAAAATCTACGCCACATATAAGAAAGGGTCGTAGCGCTCGAAGTCTTTCTACCCGCAAGTTTCCCATTATTTGGGTTTGCAACTTCGGCTTATAATGAAAGCAGTGTGTACAGTTTCTAACGGTTCTACTGCATGCCTATCTTGCATTAATCACCCATATGCGTTCTCGAAGATGCGCAACCAACGCTTTGGCCCCGGCGTGGTGATTTCGGAAGTGCAGGAACCGTAAATAACTGATAACGAAGTGCGAATTCTTATTTAGTAATAATGGGAATTTGGCATCGTATGGGAGAGGTGCGTTTAAAAGACGACCTCCTACTCGGATTAATTTGAATGAAAGCGACATTTCCGAGAACTCATGCAAAAACGGATTGAGTTTTTGCAAGTTTGCGGGTAGCGTAGTGCCTTTCGTCAGTTTTTGGATTTCATTCGCAAATTCCGAATGTTGAATCACCTTAACAATTTTCAAGAAACTCAAGTGTAATTCGCCAGATGTCAGGTCCCTTCCCTCTGTAGGCATTTTTGGTCGTCTAATCCACCGTAATAGATAGGCAACCACACGAAGCAATTTTTGATGAGAAGAGAATTTTTCGATAAGGTTCAATAGTGAGTTCTCTTTCACATTTATGGCTAGTGTGAAAGTATTTTTCTTCTTCTCTAATGCTTCATCGTCTGGGGAGAGCTGGAAGTGAGTGTTAATTGGCCATAAAGCGGGGTCTTCTAGGAGGAAGTGTGGACCGCCAAACCATATTGAATTGTTCAATTCATCCTCGTTGCAACACCGAGACACTTGCTCCGCAGGATTTTGTTTTGTTGGCACATGTCGCCAATTTATATTGTCAGTCAATTCTTGGATTTCAGACACTCTATTTGCAACAAAGGTTTGTAATGAAGATGGATGCGTCTTTACCCAATGCAATACTATTTCAGAGTTTGTCCAAAATATAATTTTTTAAAATTGTCGATTCAACATTGGCGCAACTCGTGACCATAATTTGGCAAGAAGATGTGCTGTCGAGAGCTCGAGACGCGGAAGAGACTTGGTCTTCAGCGGAGCCACTCTAGACTTTGCAGTAAGCAGCGTACATTTGACACCACTAGCAGATTGGCTTCGTATGTATTTGCAGCATCCGTACGCTCTTATTGAAGCGTCAGAGAAACCATGTATTTGGCAGATAGCACTCGACTCTAGATTTACGTATCGAGGAATGCTAATTGATGGCAGCTGCAGTAGGTTGGCTTTGAAATTCTGCCAGCTAGTATCAAGGCGCAATGGAATCGACTCATCTCAATCTAGTTTTTGGATCCAAAGCTCCTGCAATATGATTTTTGCTTTGGTAACTAGTGGGGCTAATAATCCAAGAGGATCGAAAAGGCGGGCAGAAACTGATAATATGTTTCGTTTAGTAGCTCGCAGTTCCTTAAAATTAGCATCCAAAATAAATCGAAACAAATCCTCTTTCGGCAACCAATAGATTCCTAGTGTTTTAGTTGGGTTTTTGTCATTGAAGCTTAATGACTTTTCAGTACAATTAATGTCGAAAAATTTAGGGTGGTTCGAAAACCACTTCGTTAAGGTGAATCCGGCCGAGTTTAATATTTAATTACTTCACTTCTTATAAGATCTAGAGACTCAAAATTGTCAGATCCTGTTAACAAGTCGTCAACGTAAAAGTCTCTTTTAATGGCCAATGAACCGAGTGGTATTTAGTTGTATTAGCATCGCTGAGCATTTGTAAACACCGAGTTGCAAGAAATGGTGCAGGCGCAGTGCCGTAAGTGACGGTGTTAAGTCGAAAAATCTGAATTTGCTTTGAGGAATGCTCTCTCCACACAATGAGCTGACAGTTTCTGTCTTCTTCATGTAGGATTATTTGGCGGTACATTTTAGTAATGTCTGCCGTTAAAGCGTACTTATGTAAACGAAAACGAAAAAGAGTTGAGTACAAGTTGGTTGGGCCTACCATCAAAAGTTCATTTAATGAAATTTGAGAAGAAGTACGACTCGACGCATCAAAGTCAACTCGTAATTTTGTTGTTGTGCTTTCGGGCCTCAAAACACACTGATGCGGAATGAAATAGTGTGGTTCACTCGGGATCTTATTATTTGTTGGGCTCAGGTGACCCAGCGCTTTATACTCATTCATGAAGTCCAGATACATTTTTCGAAGTTCTGGATCTTTCAATGTTTTCCTCTCCAGGGCCTGAAACCGCCGAACTGCGATTTCATAGGAGTGACCGAGTAACTTACGGTCAGCTTTAAAGGGCATTCTGACTTGAAGCCTTCCTGAAGGTAATACTTCAGTTGTATTGACGAAAAATTGTTCACACTCATTTTGTTCAGGTGTGAATTTGTTGCCAATTGTTTCTGAAGGAAGTTCCTCCAGAGCCCAGAATTTTTGGACTACAGAATCTATTGACGTTAAGTCTTCTTCAGTTTGGCATAATGTGCTATTTACTTCGGGAGGAGGACTAAGACTGCTGACATATTTGCCAGAAACAATCCATCCCAAAAGAGTTTTCTGTAGCGTTGGTTGATTAGGGCCACTTTTAATTTGACCAACCGCTAACAAATCGAAAAAGGTTTCCGCCCCTAATAACATATCGATCTTTTGAGATTTTTGGAATTCTGGATCCGCCAATTTAATATTGTGCGGAATTTTCCAACCATTAATATTAATGGTATGGTCTGGATGATTAGCCGAAATACATCGCATAATCCAGAATTCCGCCGAAAATTCGTAATTATTTACGCGCGGCTTAACAAATGCGCTTAATTTGGCCCCGACTTTTGTACTTGAATTTCCAATCCCTATGATATTTAATGGCCTGTTTTGGCGTCGAATCCGCAGTTTTTGGGCCAAATCCTCCGTCATGAAGTTGACTTGACTTCCTGAGTCTAGCAAGGCTCTTGCGGGCAGGTACTCTCCACAGCTTGATCTCACCAGAATAACTGCTGTTGCCAACATTACCTGATCAGGCAGACTTATTGTATGCATTGCGTGTGTAGTTGTTGTTGGTTGCGGATGAGGTTCAGCAGCGACGGATACAGGATGCTGGTGCAGTAATATGTGGTGGGACCGATTACACACGCGCCATCGATCCGCTCTGCATTTGGATACCGTATGTCCCGATTTGACAAACTCAAATCTCTGTTGAACAGAGAGAGTTTTAAAAGTGGGGCAAGCTGTTAAATAGTGGTCCTTCGATTTACACTGCTGGCATGTCGGCTGCTTTGTATTCGCTGCAACTAAAGCGGACTTCGTTCCATTCATATGAGGCTGCTTCACGTGGTTCGCGCTGGCTGCTGCTATGGGTCTCGTCCTCGAAGATCATGCGCCTTCAGCTGATAGGTGCTGGTACCGTCTATTTAAGGTAGCTTCACAATCCTTCTACAATGGTAACTTGTCGTCATCAAGCAGTTTGATGCAATTTTGTTTCTACAGGAAGACCCACTTATTGGCCTATAGATAGACAGAAATTGCCAGACTTTCTTGACTTCTTTATAATTAATAAACTACCCAAACTCAAGTTATGTATTAAAGATTGCCCAGACCTAAGCTCTGCCCATTCACCAGTGATACTAATTCTGTATGAAAAGCCATTTATTTCAGCCGCCAAGCCAAAGTTATGTAATAAACACATTAATTGGTATAAATTTAATAGTATAGTGAATAAAGTCGACCCTAAGCTTAAGCACATATTGATTGGTATTGAGATGGATTGTGAGGTTGAAGATTTCCCAAAAATAATTCAAAACGCTGCGTGAAAAAGTACATCAAATACCCGCGTAAATCAAGGAAGTATTCGTAAAAAGCGCAAGCTACGACGGAGATGGCAGCAAACTAGGTCCTCTGCGCTTAGAACAGAGCTTAATAAATGTACAGCGAAACTAAGAACACAAATTAAACAGTTTAAAAATTTTTCCTTCAAAACTTATCTGTCTAAACTCACAGCTGATAAGTCCACCGACTTTTCTCTCGAGAAAGCTGAAAGAAATATTAATAAACAAATAAAATATATAGCACCATTAAAACTAAACAAACTGCATGGGCCAAAACGAATGAATGAATGTTTTAAGACAGGTGTAAAAAAAATGCCCATCGCTTTGGAAAGTATCTGAAGTCATAATGATACCTAAGCCGGGTAAGCCAGTACACGATGATACATCATATAGACCAATTTCTCTGCTGCCAGGTTTATTTAAAATCTTTGAGAATATACTCATAAATAGGCTCAAACTAATAATCGCTCATAAAGACCTAATACCAGCACATCAATTTGGCTTCCGTGAGCAGGTACACCGAATCCTTAAATTTGTTGAAAATATAATCGATAAAAAGAACGTTTGTACGGTGGCCTTTTTAGACGTGTCTCAAGCTTTTGACAAAGTTTGGCATACGGGTCTACTGCTCAAATGGAAAAAAATGCTATCCAAACAATTTTGTGAAATAATTCTTCGTACTTAAAAGATAGATACTTCCGCATTAAACAAGAGGATGTATATTCAAACTTGCAACCAATAGAAGCGGGTGTTCCCCAGGGAAGCGTGTTGGGGCCAATGCTTTATTTGTTTTTTACCAGTGACCTCCCATCTGATTCTAGTTATATGACAGCGACCTTTGCAGATGACACAGCTTTGTTAGCATCTGGAGAGACAATTTTAGTACCTAGTCGACGAGTGCAAACAGCACTCAACGCAATTACTAAGTGGGCATCTAAGTGGCGCATAAAATTAAACGACAACAAATCAATTCATGTCGACTTAACCTTGAAAAATAGGAAAGTCTCACGAACTGAGGCTTAGATTTATGATTTGAATACTTTGGCTTTACCAAACAGATCCAATAAATAAATAAATAAATATTGAAAAAAAAAGTATTATCGAAAATGCATTTTCTGCCCATTCGGAAAAACTTTGAGAGTTGCGTACTCGTATGTGATTCGCCGTAATACGCTGCATACTAGGCTTTCGCGTCAGTACTCTCCTCCCCATCTTACATTAGGGTGTGGCGCAGAAATTCCATGTAGCTGCAATTCCAAAATACTTTTTGTGATGATATAAATTTAATAATTCAAAATTTATTTTTGTATTCCGATGTATTTGCAGATTTTACAAGTTGTTGTATATCTATGCACCATTTTTGTCGGCCTAAATATGTTCTGGTGGTTTGAAATTTTGGAATAAGGCAATAGTATATATGTACATACATTGAAACGTTTGTTTGAAAGTTGTTACCATGTATAAGATTACTCAAAACAAGTCAGGAAGGGATAAGTCCGTTTTATACTCTCGCAACTATATATTCACTGACAAACCCTTAAGGTTTGTTAGAAAAACAAAAATCATTAAATGTAGTACATGGGAGTTGGGACCCGATTTTCTTTATTTTTTCCAATATTACAAACTATTCACATACCAAGTACTAAAAAACCAATAATATAAAGAAAATGCAACCGAAAGTTTAAAAATCTTGATATTAGTTATTTAGGGACTAGGTAAAGTTTTCGCTAAAATTTACCTATCTTAGGTACAAAGATACACTTCTATGAGTAAAACCCGCTCTCTGATTTTCACTGAGATAACTCACATATTGGCCGCTATATGCAGTACAAAGTCACTTGGAAGTTCGAAAATATATATGTATTAGGTATATTGGATGCTAATGGAAGTATTGGCCCGATTCAACCCATTTTTGATACACAGACATACTATTGACAGAGAGGCTTGAACACTAAAGGCATCATTTGTGCAAAGTTTTACCCCGTTATATTAATTTCTTCTTGATTTGTGTACTGGAAAATTAATAACTTAAAAGTGTTCTATATGGGAAGTAGGCATAGTTACTGTCCGATTTCGTCCATTTACGTACTGTGAATGCCACTATGCCACTCAATTTTGTCGAGTCGAGTCCCGAGATATAGGATTTCATCAAAAAGTGAGAGTTGCCACGCTCATTGTGCAATTTTGATTTTTATGCCATCTCGGAGGTAAAATTTAATGTCTCTGGCGTATTTATTTATTGATTATTGAGTTAGCGTCTTTCTCTGAGTTTACAGCTATTCATATAGCTCTCTTTTGGTGTTTTTTTTTTGCACACCGATCTGCTTACTTAAGTAACGCGATTAATACTTATTTTAAGTGAGAAATATAATCCAATACTTATATAAGTGTATTATAATTTTTCCATTATGCCCCCGGTGGGCTTCCAGTTCGGGGACAACAGGTTTGCTGCGCTGGCCCAAGGTCCCCAACCAAAACGTAAAAAATCGTATCAAAAACTGCAAGATGCTTTTCCTGACTTACCGCCAATAAAAAGTGATGCCCCAAAGTATATAGTGATTAAATCCGATGAGAATACTACACCGCTTTCGAAGGTTTCTTGTTTTCGTGTTTACAATGCCTTACTTACCGTGAGTAAAGATATAAACAAAATTAGTGAATTACGCGACGGCAGCCTATTACTGCTAATGAAAAATAAGCAAGTATCAGAAAAGTTTATAAAAACGAAATGTCTTTTCAACATTGGCGCTGTTAGCGCTAGCTATCATCAACATCTTAATTGTAACGAAGGCACCATTTATGCACCGTTCTTAAACGATGTGCCTGAAAGCGAAATAATAGAAGGACTGAGTTCTTACGAAGTTTCCGCGGTTTATAAGTTCACTCGCAAAGTTGAAGGTGTTATAAAGCCTACTGGTGTTATGCTAATATCATTCAACAGTTATTCCCTTCCAAACAAAATAAACATCGCATGGAAGATGACTTCTGTGCGACCGTACGTGCCTAATCCAATGCGCTGCAGGTCATGCCAGAAATTGGGTCATACACAAAAACATTGCGAAATTTGCAATTTTCCTTCTCCACACGATAATGACTGCATCCGAGTTATGTGTGCGAATTGTCCTGGCGAGCATCGCTCTTCAGACTATACGTGTCCAAAGTATATGCAAACCAAAGAAATTTTAAAAATAAAGACACTAGAAAAGTGCAGTATGCACGAAGCCCTCAAAAAGTATAGAGAAAATACTTCCCTCCCTTCCCTCACTGCTAGCTTTGCACATGTGCTTCAACCTTCAAAAGAGGTACCCTCTGTAACCACCACACCAACAAAAATTTCAGCCATCAACAATTCCACAAAATTTAAAAATACTCATAGAACCGCCGACAATGACTTGCCTACTACATCAAAACAAAACGCAGAGGTCACCTCTGCACCCAACTCATCATTAAAATCTTTAACTAGCAAAAATCACTCATCAAACGCCAACAATAAGCATACTTCCATCAACAAGCCTACATCGATCAGTTCTGACTACAACAACGTCTCACATTCAGCTAAAAATATCAGCGACAACTGTATCCAACAAGACTCTTTCTTAAAACCCAAACTTTTCAGTCCAACAACAGCCTCTTTCATTTCTAACTTAAACAACTCCTTAAACTCGCTTAATAAATATACTGACTTCAAAAATATTACTACCAACATTACTGTGCAATCTAATCCACCTAATCACGAAAATCTCTTTCCAACAACAAGCATTTCCAACGATAATCAATACTCTACTGAACATACTGAACAAATAGAAATCGACTCTGAATAAATACGCTTAGCTTTTACTCTCTTTTGAAATAGTACTCAATTGGTGACACTCAGCTTCAACTGACTGCTCATAGGAGTTGAAATTCTAGCTCTCTTCTGTTTCCCTTTTTCTTTTTTTCCTACATAGATCTTATGATTCGAATATTACAAGGGAATTTAAACGGCTACACTAATAATTACAATGAGCTTCAATTATTAATACAAGATCATACCCCAGCTATTATACTCTTAAATGAAACTCACATCTCTTTCAACTTGTCGGCTTTTACTCCTAAGCAGTACATTGGCATGTTTCACAATCTTCCAAGAAAGTGCGAGTTTAACAAAAATTATTCGTTCAGCAGCGAATGTAAGCATTCCTCAAACAAAGCCAACAGCAAGTTCAAAGAGTGTTCCTTGGTGGAATAAAGAAATCGCTGAATTGCGGGCAAAAAAACAGACAGCTTGGTATGAGTACAAACGGGCTCGAACACTAGTCAACTTAATATCTTTCAGGAAAGCCAATGCTCTTTTCCGTCGTTCCGCGAAACAGGCCAAGCGAAAATGTTTTCAGGATTTCACAAGCAAACTAAATCCTTCGTCTAATCCTAAGTTAATATGGAACGCTTTAAAAAAACTTTCTGGAGTGCCTAGAAATCTAACCATTCAATGCGTTTAGGGGCCAACAGGTTTGGTAACCAATCCATCCGAAATTTCCGAGTTATTTGCAAAGCACTATTCTGAAACAAGCTCAGATATTTCATCCAGCACACTGTTTCAAACCTCTAAAACCACCACGCTGTCCGACACTTCCTACTCTGTCTCCCCTCTTTCTTTTTCTGCTAGACAAATAGAAACCAGCATTTCACTGTCTGAATTCGAGTTCGTTGCATCTACCGTTAAGGGTAAGTCGCCGGGGCAAGATAAAATTTCTTATCCAATTATCAGACATATGCAGACATATGCCGAAAAGTCTCAAGCTCCGATTGGTAAAGCTTTATAACAAAATTTTCAATACTGGTACCTACCCCCAATTTTGGAAAACGTCCTGTGTTATACCAATACTTAAACCACACAAATCCTCCGATGAACTTGCTAACTATAGGCCGATTTCCCTCCTTCCATGTAGGGGCAAAATTTTGGAAAAGATCGTGGCAAACCGCTTGATGTGGTATGCTCAGCGAAACAAGTTCATATCACCGAATCAAGTCGCCTACAAAAAAGGTCAAGGCACGTTAGACGCTTTAATCCAACTTGACTACTTTATTACTAACCCTTTGTCCAGCAAAAACCACGTGTCCGTACTATCTCTGGACTTCCACAGAGCTTTCGACAAAATTGGAGCCCATATTATTATTCGACAACTTAGAAAATGGAAAATAGGCCAGAATATGATACGTTTTATTACCAACTTTCTCACAAACAGAAAACTCAAAGTCAACGTAAATGGTTTTCTTTCTTCAACACTCCCGCTTTCTAATGGTACGCCGCAAGGCTCACCTCTTTCAGCCTTCCTTTTTATCATTGCTTTCGATGATATTAGTAGGATGATAAAAAATTACAAAGGAGTTGAGCACCAGATCTATGCTGACGATGTCCTAATCTACACAAAAGTCTCTGACGTTAATTTAGCTCAATCCTTATTTCCTAATATACTCGCCAGACTTAAGACTTGGTCACTGGAGTCTTGTGCTTCACTTTCTTTAGACAAAACACATATCCTTCATGTATGTAGGAAGCAAAATTGCAACGGTATTTCACTTACCCACAACCAAACTAACATCGAATGTAAAACACAGCTGAAATTACTAGGATTAATTTTTGACTCTAAATAGAGTATACTACTTTACAGTATACTACTATACTGTAACTGCCAGAATACCAAACTGAGACTCCTGACTAACAGAATCACTAAATTACTATAGTCACTATTAGAGACATGAGACAATCGTCTCACGCAGAATACCGACATAAGTATAACTTTAATGCTCACTGTAAATATGTCAGAAACTCGTTAATGACACGATTAAATATTGTTAAATATCTCTCGTCTAAGCATTCATTTATTCATCCGAACACACTAGTCAATGTTGTCAGAGCTTTGCTAACTTCAAAAATAGATTATGGGCTCCCCATCTATGGCAATTGCTCCAAAAGCAGTATCAACCTTTTAAATGCACCATACCATTGCGCAATACGGCGAAGTCTCCGGGCGTTTCCAACCTCGCCAATAAAAACGATAATGGCTGAATCTGGTTTACCAACTTTTCAAAATAAAATTATAGATTCTTCGCTCCAAATTCTTGCGAAAACGGCTGAGATCACTAACCCATTACTAAATACAACTATCACCCAAGCCACGAAAAAAAGAAAAATTCCAAGAATACAATCGGCTATTTCGAGATGCTTAAGTTTCGCTGAAGAAAATAATATTTTACGTAACGCAACACAAAATAAGCTTATGTTTTTGTCCAAGCAAAACACACCAAACGAAGTCTTTCAACAAACCTTTGCTGAACTGGAATCTAATTTTACAAATAATGGCTGGAAGCTATTGTTTACGGATGGCTCCAAGTCCATCGATTCCACTTCGTTAGCAGTTGTCACTGCCACAGGAGAAATTATTTGCAATTGGCTTCTCCCCTCAACGAGCTCTGTATTTACCGCTGAAGGATCTGCCATCCTTCATGCAGTTAATCACGCAAAAAAGACTAAAGGAAAGTTCCTCATCTGTACAGACAGCAAATCGTGTATGTCTGCAATAATGTCTCCTTCCAATCGCAATCCCATAATAGAAGTTATCAGGGACGCGGTCGTTGGTGCCCCTCAGAAAATCCAAGTAATGTGGATCCCTGGCCATGCTGGTATTTCAGGCAACCACTTTGCAGACCTCGCTGCGAAAAATGTAGCCAGGACTCCTGCCTTAACATACTATGCCTCATTAAAACAAGACATTTCTAACCTTATTTAGCACAGAAGGCATCAAAAAAACGCAAGCGAATGGAAAACATTTAAACATCACTACGCGGACATAAACCCAGCCAAAAATCGAATAATCTACTCGTCAACAGTTCCAACTAGCGCAATGAAGACATATACTCGATTAAGGATTGGACACACTATCATAACACACGCCCACTTACTATCGGGTAAAAGCCCATCCATTTGCCCCTTTGCGATGACACCGCTTCTATCAAACACTTACTCACACTCTGTCCGATGCTTTACCCAACAGCCCACAACTCTGGCAACATTGATCTCATAAGACTACTAAGTGAACCTTCAGAAAAAAACGTTATGATTGTTTATAGATTCTTAAAAACCAACGATTTGTTAAAACATATTTAAGCAACTTACATCTTTACTAACCCTTAGCAAATAGAACTTTTTACCTAGTTATAATTACAAGGCGGCTGAAGGCCTCGTAGCCAGTGCTGCGTTTATGTATTTATATAATAAAACTCCTTTTGTTACATGAATTATTATAAATAAATAAAATAAATAAATAATTTATTGATTTATTGCGCTATTAGTAGTTTTTAACAGTACTGTTATATAAGGAGTGAGTGGGGGGAGGATGGAGTCATGTGTAGAAGTTCACGCAAGTGAGGAAAGTTCTCTGATCGCCATTCACTTGGGAGTGGCCAGAAACGATTCTTTTACATATGACTCAAGCAGCTCACGACTTCCGGTCTTTGACCAAGTATCCTCTGGGTAGCCTAAGAACATACGTTTGAAGGCGAGCTAAAGTGAGAAGGCGAATCATCCCCTGCATAGGGTTGTGCGCCGGGTTTGGGAGCCGCCACGTAAAAAAACACTCCCAATGAAAAGTAGCAATCAGACTCGTATGAAAGACCCCACTATTGATGACGACCATGGTAAACGAAATAAGGACTACGAATTGAGGGCATGCAGCTGGAATGTCCGGTCCCTTAATTGGTAAAGTGCCGCTGCCCAGCTGGTTGATGTCCTCGCAAAAACAAAGGCTGACATCACCGCCGTCCAAGAAATGTGATAGACGGGACAAGGAGAGAGACGAGTAGGTCCTTGTGACATTTACTACAGTGGCCATATAAAGGAGCGCAAGTTTGGTGTTGGATTCGTGGTGGGTGAGAGACTCCGTCGCCGAGTACTATCATTCACTGCGGCGAATGAGCGTCTAGCCACATTCTGCATCAAAGCGAGGTTCTTCAACATATCGCTGATTTGCGCCCACGCCCCGACGGAAGAGAAGGACGATGTGACCAAAGATGCCTTTTATGAGTGCTTGGAGCGCACTTATGAGAGATGCCCCCGCCACGATGTCAAAATCGTGCTTGGCGACTTTAACGCCAGGGTGGGCAAAGAAGGTATCTTTGGCACTGCGGTCGGTAAATTCAGCCTCCACGAGGAAAAATCACCAAATGGGTTGAGGCTGATCGACTTCGCCGGGGCCCGAAATATGGTTATCTGTAGTACTAGATTCCAGCATAAGAAATTTAATCAAGCTACCTGGCTGTCTCCGGATCGAAAAACCACCAACCAGATCGATCATGTTGTGATAGACGGAAGACACGTCTCCAGTGTTTTAGATGTGCATGCGCTCTGAGGTCATACCATCGACTCGGACCACTATCTTGTTGCAGCCAAGATTCGCTTCCGCCTCTGTGCAGCAAAAAACGCACGCTAACAAACACAAGGAAGATTCGACGTCGAGAAGCTGCAATCACATCAGACAACCGAACGATTTTCTACTCGGCTTGCACTCCTGCTCTATGAGAGCACTCGTCAACAACTCGGTGTAAGGGAACTGTGGGACGGCATTTCAAACTCCTTACGTACAGCTGCAACCGAAACCCTTTGTTTTCGAAAAGTGCAAAAGAACAGCTGGTATGCCGAGGAGTGCCGTGTCGCAGCGGAGAGAAAACAGGCTGCCTACCTCGCAACGTTACGATCGACCACAACACGTGCGGGATGGGATAGATACCGAGAGTTGACCCCAAAGGAGATCTAGTCACCGATGCCCAGAGCATACTTAAATTATGGAGAGAACACTTCTCCAGCCTGCTGAATGGCAGTGAACGCACAACGCCGGAAGAAGGCGATCCCGATTCCCCAATCGATGACGATGGAGCAGTCGTTCCATTGCCCGACCATGAAAAAGTTCGAATAGCAGTTAACCGTCTGGAGAACAACAAAGCGGCGGGAGCCGATGAATAGCCGGCCAACTATTCAAACACGGCGGCGAAGAACTGATAAGGAGCATGCATCAGCTGTTTTGTAAAATGTGGTCGGACGAAAGCATGCCCAACGATTGGAATTTAAGTGTGTTATAGCGAATCCATTAAAAAGGAGACCCCACAATCTGCGCCAACTACCGTGGGATTAGCCTCCTTAACGTATTGTGTGAAAGATTAAAGTCCACTGTCAACAAACTGATTGGACCTTATCAGTGTGGCTTTAGACATGGCAAATCAACAACCGACCAGATATTCACCATGCGCCAAATCTTGGAAAAGACCCGTGAAAGGAGAATCGACACTCACCACCTATTCGTCGATTTCAAAGCTGCTTTCGACAGCACGAAAAGGAGCCACCTTTATGCCGCGATGTCTGAATTTGGTATCCCCGCAAAACTAATACGGCTGTGTAAGCTGACGTTGAGGGACACCAAAAGCTCCGTCAGAATCGGGAAGGACCTCCCCGAGCCGTTCGATACCAAGCGAGGTTTCAGGCAAGGCAACTACCTATCGTGCGACTTCTTCAATCTGCTGCTGGAGAAAATTAATCGAGCTGGAGAACTTAATCGAGCAGGTACAATCTTTTATAAAAGTGTACAGCTGCTGGCGTATGCTGATGATATTGATATTATCGGCCACAACACCCACGCCGTTAGTTCTGCTTTCTCCAGACTGAACAAGGAAGCAACGCAAGTGGGTCTGGCAGTGAACGAGGGCAAGACGAAATATCTCCTGTCATCAAACAAACAGTCGTCGCACTCGCGACTTGGCTCTCACGTCACTGTTGACAGTCATAACTTTGAAGTTGTGGATAATTTCGTCTATTTAGGAACCAGCATTAACACCACCAACAATGTCAGCCTGGAAATCCAACGCAGGATTACTCTTGTCAACAGGTGCTACTTCGGACTGAGTAGGCAATTGAAAAGTAAAGTCCTCTCTCGACGAACAAAAGCCGAACTCTATAAGTCGCTCATAATTCCCGTCCTGCTATATGGTGCAGAGGCTTGGACGATGACAACAACCGATGAGTCGACGTTGCGAGTTTTCGAGAGAAAAGTTCTGCGGAAGATTTATGGTCCTTTGCGCGTTGGCCACGGCGAATACCGCATCCGATGGAACGATGAGCTGTACGAGATATACGACGACATCGACATAGTTCAGCGAATTAAAAGACTGCGGCTACGCTGGCTAGGTCATGTTGTCCGGATGGATGAAAACACTCCAGCTCTGAAAGTATTCGACGCAGTACGCGCCGCGGGAAGCAGAGGAAGAGGAAGACCTCCACTCCGGTGGAAGGACCAAGTGGAGAAGGACCTGGCCTCGCTTGGAATATCCAATTGGCGCCACGTAGCGAAGAGAAGAAACGATTGGCGGTGCCTACGCCAGTAAAGAAGAAGAATGTCTGGATCTCGGCTCCGTATAATAAGACGCTGACTGAAAGTCGATATTAGGAGCTTTCTCTTTTCTTGGCTGTGGCCTCCTATGGTGACAATTAATCGGCTAAGTTGAGCGGTGATCTTCCCTGCCTTTCTTGCGGCGTGCTGGATTTGTACCCAGAAGGTTAGTATGGGGTTCAGTTTTACGCCTAAGTAGTTTACTGCTTTCTGTGTCCTAAGAATATCCGTAGTTGTGTGCATGCTTATCTCGAGAGGTAAGTGCTTGTTTGTTAGCAGTAGTAGTTCTGTTTTCTCCGTAGCGAGCTGGAGGCTGTGTGAGTCGGGCCATGCTCTTGTCCGGATCATGACCTGGTTCAGTTTTCTTCGCTCTTCTTCTGTATCTCTTGCTGTGATTACTGTCGCAATGCCGTCCGCGTAGCCAATTAAATATGATATGCCTGTCATAGATAATGTTCCATAAGTCTGGGCCTAGAATGGATCCTTGCGCTGCTCCAGAAGTAACCGCTATCTGTCGTGATCCCTCTCTAGTTTCATACAACAGTTTTTTATTGCTAAGGTGGCTCCGCACAACTGCCCTTAGGTAGTCGGGTATCTTGAAGCTTTTTTCGAGAGTGTTGATCATATCCCCATCTAGCGCTGTTGAAGGCGTTTCGGACATCTAGAGTCGTCAGTAACACTAATCGTTTATATTTATGCCATCTACGCTGTGCTTTCAATGACGCATTTCATAGCTCCTGTAGTTGATCTGGCGGGTCTAAATCCATGTTTTCTAGGAGACAGTCCTCCAGCTTCGTTGATAGCTGCTTCGAGTCTGGGTTTATGTAGGCTTTCACTCTGTATCAAGCAAGCATAGTGGACGGTATGCTGATAGCGAATTGGGGTCTCCTTTTCCCTTACTGATTAGCACCAGCCGTTGCTTTTTCCATGGTTCAGGTAATATTCCGTTTCCAAGGCAAGCGTTGTACATGTTCACTAGTACTGCATCAGTACGTCGGTCTTATCCTTATCGAACGTTATATATGCCCTGACCTGCTCTCTTGTGTTAGGTGCTTCAAGCCGCTTTCTCCGCACTGTTTGCCGTTGTAACAGTTGTCCCTTATGAACCCCGTGGTTATTTATGCAAGCAAGGAGGCCACGCAAGGGTTAAGACAAGTCTTAATGGGAGCTTATGTTCAGCGCAAGGTTCGGGCACGAATCTGGAGGTCGTCTCAACTGAGCCTGCGTGGCCAAATAATTATGGCGACATGCATTGAATGTACTGCCAGCCATTTCGGTAAGAAGTCACTCTTGCCTACTGAAGTGATAGAATACTGCCCTCGCCAGCCCTTAGTCAAACTAATCCGTTCCGGGTTTCCAGTTCTCCATAATCAGAATCTTACCTAATTTCTGGATTCTGATGGGCGCTTGCCAAGAGTTTTCGTCAACATCTGTGCACTTTTGATGCTGCTCGCTGTATGGTCCCCTCATCGCTTTATTGCCTCCCGCTTATTTAAAGGCGGCATCTTCTCGCCACTTCGCCGGTGGTTCATTGGGCGCATTATTCGCAGCTAACCTACTTGGCGTCCACAATCTGCCAGCTGTGACCCCGATACATCCTTACCCGATCGTCACCGATTTTAAAAAATTGAACGAAAAAACAATAACGGAGAGATATCCAATGCCTAATCCTCTTTCATTTCTACAGTCTTTGGGAGTGACCTTGAGTCTGGATTTCATCAAATATTGATGGAAAAATATGATATCGAAAAAATTTCATTTTCCATGAATAATGGAAAATATGAACATTTAAGTATGCCATTTTAGCTAAAAAATGCTCCAAGTATATTTCAAAGAGTAATGAAAAATATTCTACACGAATGTATCGGAAAGTTTTGGCACGCCTATATTGACAACATTATAGTATACCCAAAAACATTAAAAGAACATATATTTCATTTAAAATATATTGTACAAATACCTGAAAAGCTCATATGAAAATTTTCAAGGAAGAATCAACGTTTACAGCAGCCAAGGTTGAATTTTTAGGATACATTGTATCCCACAAAAGTAATAAAAACGGATTGCAAAAAAATAGAAACAATAAAGAATTATCCAAATTCTCATTTCAAAAACCTTAAATTATTCCCAGCAAATTTAAGCAACTAATGAAAATTAATTATTCGCCAATAGTATGGGCATTAAAAACATTACGACATTATCTTTATTCAGTAAAGGATTTGGATTTTGGAAATTTTGCAATAACAAATTCAGGTGAACTAAGTCACTCAGACAATTCTATAATAAAAACCCCACATTCTGTAGAGAGCAGCGATGAATACCAAATACATGAAACAAGAAAATATATGATATTGTAGTTGGCAATAATGGCAAAGTTCATTTTGACAGATGAAAATATAAACGAAACAAAATTACAAAATGTTGTGTTTTGTTTAAGTTAAAATTAATACAAATATGAACATTTGTTATGTCTTTTTTGCATTAATATCATCAAATCAACAAAGTAAATATGTTTATATAGTAATTTAATATCCCGTTTACAAATTGAAGAATTCAAATTGACCTTTTCTTTACCTCAGACATTTTGAAACAAATTGAATATCAGCTGACTGTTATCGCCCGCATTGCCAACACACCTCGTTTTTAAGCGAAAATATGAAATAAGCTACATATGTGCGTTTTATTTGTACATGATTTAGCCAATCGATTTTGATGGTCAAATAATATTAGGCGTGTTTTATTTGACCATCATAAGCTAATAGCTAAACCATTGACAAATAAAACGCATTTAGCTTATTTCACATTTTCGCTTAAATATGCTTCTATTCCTGAAGTGCTACAATAAGAGGAAGGATAAGTTCCTGCATGCGCGGAAGAAACAGTTCGCATATGAAAACGGGCAAGAAGGACATGATATATCAAGGATTTACAGTAAGAATATTTTAAAGGTATTTTGTAAAAATTTATTACATTTGTTTCCACAGGATACAACAATTAATGCGGCTGCCCTTGTTTCATAAATGCGAACGCTTTTGAATGCCTACAAAGCAGCGAAAGACAACGAGAAACAGACTGGCACTTCTCCGTGCACAGTACCATATATGCGCGGGATGGACGAAATTTTTGGCGAAATTTTGCTCGGTGTCCAACAACTACACTTTAAACATTGGAACAGATCCTGAAGAGGCATTGGTTGAGCCTAGTGGTTAGTTAAAATTAAATGTTCATTATATATTGCTTATATTGCATTCGCTTTTTTATATTTTTAATCAGGTAAGGAGTTGTTAAAGGATTCAACTGATTTTCAAACAATGCTCGACGATATGCCAAGTACTTCGAAGCAGAGCCGGTCTGCACTAGGCCGTAGCATATGCAGACCAAATGCTGTGAATTCACAGGAGCCGAACGCAGCAAATCCTGTTCCAAATCGACGTTATCGGAAAAGCGCTAAAGAACGATATTTTGATAAAAAAATCGAACAAAAAAGGAAAAGTGCTGAAGTGCAGGCGAAGTTTTACGCGAATATAGAAAAACGAATGCAGGATTTGGCCGAAAAAACAAAATATTCTAATAGAAATTGAACAAAAATAAATAAAAATTGAAGAAGAAAAATTAAAAATTTTAAAGCAGTCTTTTATGAATAAAAATTAGAAAAGCTACTTGATTTCATAACGAATATATATTGTTTTATTTAACGGAAATATATAATCAAGCTTATCATAAAATAAACATTTTTTACATACAAATCTTGAACAAATGCATACGTATATGTACGTGGTTATCTAAAACAAATATGTCGTAAAATTATAAATAATTTTATTATTTGAGATTGAAAATGGAAAATATTGCTCTGAAAGTGTATTTTAAAATTAAAAAAATTAAAATTTATTAATTTCTTCGTGTTAAAATTGTAAGCAACTGATTCCGGCGATCTCCACTTGCTTCACTCGCCAGCTCATTATCAGTTTCTGGCTCCGGTTCGGCACTTTCAATTTGATGGTCAATAATTGTATCGTCGTTTGTAATAATACATATATTGTGGATAATGCATGCACTTGCAACTAAATTCGAAATTGCACAAAAATGTTGTGCTCCGTAAATTTAAGAAGCCTTCGGAAACGTCCTTTCAGTGCCCCAAATGCATTTTCAACAACTATTCTTTCTGAAGAATGTGTTTTGTTAAATCTGATTTGATTAGGCGTTAACGAACCATAATCTTTAAACACCGGTATAAGGTAATTTCTGCAAGGGTATGCAGAGTCCCCGAGAATAAAAGTAGAATTTGGAAATAAACTTTCCATATCACTTTCCGCTTTTCTATAAAATTCTGACCTTTTTAGCACTCTAGAGTCATGATATGATCCGGGTTCACCACAATAAATATCAATACATTTTTTATCAGCATCGACAATGGCCTGTAGAACAACACTATAATTACGTTTTCGATCAAAATATATATGTTTGTCTTTTATTGGTACGTTAATTGTTATATGGGTACAATCAATAGCACCAATAACACCTGGTATTTGTTTCCTTTGTAAAAACTTGCGAGTTGTTTCTTCCAACGTATCTCCAGTTGAGATAACCCACGCGGCAACCCGACGAACAATCGCCCATGCTGTGGACTTCGTTACACCAAAAAATACGGCTAGTTGTCTGTAGGTAATTGTGTTATAGCATTGACAGACGGCAGCGTTAAACCGGATTAATTGCATTTTTCGGGATTAATTCAGGAGTTACCACAGCTAACTCTGTTGCTGAATCCAAACATAACTCTCAAAATTTTAGGGAGTTTGAGAGATTTTGTTGGCAACATTGTTAATAATTGACAGCTGTATTCTATTGTGAATGAAAAATAAGAACAGTGACAGCAGTTTTACGTTTAAATGTAAACAAAGTTATTTTGAAAAGCGACGATTAAAGATAAAAAGTAAGTAATTTTTGGTATTTTGCATTGCCTTGAACCTAGCATGGAATGAAAATTATTATCTATGTTTTAATTTCGGATGGCTGGCAGAAAAAAGCGTTCAGGGTGGACCTTAAAGGATGAGTTGGAGCTGTTGGAAAAATGGGAGGCACGTTCCCACGACCTCCGGCGTGCAAAACGAAATGCCCATATATACAATGATATTTCGCAGGAAATGGCACAAAAATACACCGCCGAGGAAATTCACTGCAAAGTGAAAAACATGACAAAGAAATACAGGTGAGTTTTTTCAATAATTACATTTCTTCTTTTAACACATTAATAACTCTACTTTCAGAGAGGAGAAAACCAAAATTGGCCCTTCTGGTGGTAGTCTCTCGCCTTGGAGGCATTATAATGCTGTGAATAGCATAGTAGGGTGTACTGCCGTTAATTCGGCTTTGTACATAGAGACATATTCCGAGGTAAAAAACGAATTTATTTTGTTTATATAAACCCATGCATTTATAAAGTTAATTTTTTTTTAGAATTCAACATTAACCCAATTGTTGCCGCCGTCCGACCCACCAGTTCACCTCCGTTGCCATCGCCATCATGTCCGCTGCCACCTTCGCTGTCGTCACCATCAGCAACATGTCCGATGCCGTCACCATCACCTTCATCTGCAACAAGAAAACGTAATTTTAGCGCCGCGTTTGGTAAAGGTTTTAAATAAACAAACTGACATATTAGAAAGGGTTGCGGATGAAACAAAGCACGTTTCAGAGGAAATAATTCAGACTGTTCGACAGCACAATAATTTGTCGGAAAGATTTTTAACCCTTATGAAGAACATCGCAGAGAAACTTTAAGTTTAAAATAATTTTATCGTTTTTTCTAGTCCTAAACCATTATTTAATGAAATGTCTTGTTATTTTCTAGTCTTAGAACATTATATAATGTAACAAAAAATGATCTCTTTAAAAAAGGGATGTTTGTAATTATGTCTACTAATATTTTTTTTTCTGCTACTCTATACATCTATACTCACGAAAACTCAGAGCTATTGCATTTCTAATAGCCGATGCTGTTACATCATTTTCCCCAGCTCTTGCAGTGTGATGTGGTTGAATTTCTGTAATTATTTCTGCAGCATCTTGGATCCACGAAGAAGGAATTTCATCATTTTCAATTTTTAGAAAATTGTGCAAAATACAGCATGCATGTATAATAACGTTAGCGTTTTTTGGAGCTACCGGTAAACCTCTGCCAATTTTTCTACATCGGGCTTTTAGTTGATCGAAAGCATTCTCTATAACTCTGCGACATTTGGATAAACGATAGTTAAATGTTTTTTCTAACACTGGTTGATTTGGTTAGTATGGAAAAGGTTTCATCATGTAGCGCGACAATCGAAAGGCTGAATTGCCTATAAGTAATACGGGGACGTTAACATCTCCAATCATTTTGATGCTCTGAGCAAAAATATCAGCGGTTTCATGAAATTTTTCTAAGGAACTACCTTAAAAATGTAAGAATCGTTATTTCTTCCAGTTAACCCAATATGTAATTTACATATAAATTTTGATCTATAATATAGTGAACGAATTTATTTAAATATTTCCAATAAGTACTATATATCAGATTTACCTATAGTCGCAACTTGCCAGCAGAACAACCGAATACCACCCCTTATAATTGTAATAATCGATCGCATCTTCCTTTATCGGCTGAACCTCAATATGGCAACCATCTATTGCTCCAAAACATAGCGGAAAACATAGGTGTGCAAAACCTTGTACATTTCGCTCTACTTCTTCTGTGCTTGGGGGATAGGAGTTGATACAATCCGATAAATTTGTGCACACAGCTTTGCAGAAATCCACAACTATTTCCCCAACTGTGGTGCATCCTACGCCAAATAAACTTGCTACAGTTCTGTATTCCGCTGAAGAACCTGAAGAACCTAACGCATACATAGGCTGCTATATATATTTCTGAACTAGGCAACACTAAGTGTTGCCAGGTGCAATCTGACATTTCCATTGGAAAGTTTGACATTTTTTAGCATAACATCACTCAGAACGTTTTGTCATTTAATCGTGAATTGTTTTATTTACAGGGAATTAAAAAATTCATCTCGGCCAAAAAATGGAATTAACTCGTGAACATTTTCGTGCGATCATTTTTCACAACTTTCGACGTGGATTATCACAACAAAAGTGCATCAATGAACTAAACTCTTTGTATGGCTATGAAGCACCATCCTATAGCACTGTGAAAAACTGGTACAACGAATTCAATCGTGGCCGACGCTCGCTCAAAGACGAATTCCGTGAAGGTCGTCCCAAAACAGCGGTTGTGCCAGAAAACATCGATGCCCTACGTGAACTGATAATGCAAGATCGTCATGTAACATACCTTCAGATAGAGGCATGCCTATGCATTTCTACCACCAGCATACATTCGATATTGCATGAACAGCTGGCCGTAAAAAAGGTTTGTTCTCGTCGGATCCCGCACAATTTGACAATCGCTCAAAAAAATGCTCGTGTGGATTGATGTAAAGAAATGCTGAAAAAATACGATCGCGGTGCTTCAAAAGACGTTTATAAGATCGTCACATGCGACGAATCATGGATCTATGCGTATGAGCCCGAAACAAAACAGCAATCGACCGTGTGGGTCTTCCAAGACGAGCAAAATCCAACGAAAAAAAAACAAAAAAAAACCATTTTCCTTGATAAATATTCTTATTTTCATTATTAGGCCAGAAATATTTTCTGAAGTGGAATGCAAAGTCGCATGTTGTTGTTGGACTTTCCGATTTCCTTAACCTTTTCACATATTTTGTGAAAAGCTTCTTTGTTTACTCGAAAGTTTTGTTTAAATCGGATGTCATCTATCTTTTTGACATCGTACTCCCAAAAAGTGCCATTGCGGTTCTTTTATTAATAACAGACATATATAAATGAGGTGTATAAAATATTAATATTCAATATATAATACATTAAACTTACAAATTTCCAGGCGATTATTTCCCTTATTTCTGAAGACGCCACTTTGGTACTAGTTTCCAGTATAGCTTTTGTCAATTCATTCAACAATTTAATCTTTTGAAGCAATTTTAATAGTAATGTATTTATTCTTTTATTTAACAAATTGTGGTTTTGCACCATGTGTGCGGCTAACAATCGCAATGCTTGTCTTCTATCCATTTTTGTTTTATCAAATTGAAAATGTTATTAATATGCCAATCAGCTGTTCGCTAACTCGCATTGCTGCTATCTGTCACCTATAAATTTGGATCTGATTAAGTGCGCAGTTAATCAGGGTTAACGCTGTCGTCTGTCAAGGCTATTACTTAAATACCATACATACATGTACATCATTGTTTTAGCAGGAATTTTGGCTTTTCCGGCCTTCCTAGCAAAACGGGTTTTTTCACTTTCTTCATATCTTCCTGCAAAAAATACTCATATAGAAAAGTATCATAACAAAAACAAAGGATACCTATTAAGTAATCTAAAGTGGTGCGGCTGAAACGAAATTGAGATTTGAAATCCTCATCTTCAAAATTATCAATGGTGTCCACAAAATTAGAGCATATTGGATGCTCTATCTGTTCTTGTTCTGAATCCTCCGATGACGAACTAGGATGGTCAATATTTCGTTATCCTCTTCAACATTTGAATTTAGTATCAAGCAACTAGAAAACACACTAATTTAATTTTGTCTTAATTTTAATTTAAAATCCCTACTTACCACATCTTTTATAAAATTTTCCATTTCGTGCACTTCTATACTTTTAATATATATATTTCCAATTTGTTTACATTTTTATCTGTCGAAATGGGGGTTGTCGCTATTGCCAACTACTTTTTTTGGGAAAAATCATAGCTATTGTCAATGAAAAAGCATTTTAACTGGCAATGCCTCTAGCCCAATATACAAGCTATGATAGCTTATAACAAGCCAACATAATTATGTTGGCTAAGTCTTCCATACAAATTAAGCTATAATAGGTTAATTTGCTGGTCAAACAAAACACGCCTATTATCAAAACTGGGAATTTTAAACCCCTTAATTTTAGATATGGTAGAAACCAAAGAAATAATGTGGGATTCTTTCATCACTCGTCGTCGTAACAATATCAGATCTTGTTTCAGAATTTAAAATTACACAAAAAAATGATCTACTAATAGTATACTAATATTAAATATCCAAAAGTTCAAAGTATTTGTAAGTTATTTAAAGTAACACCCGTTTCACAAAAAGATGGAAAAGCACTAATCGAAAGTGAAACAATAAAATGCGAAAATAAATTTTATTCAGTCTAATTTTGCCAAAAAGAGTTCAATAATGCATTTTGTATGATAAAAAGAAATAATACATACTTGTTTATCAGACATGTTAAATAATAAACATGCTAATTGTACAAAGACTAATGATGCAAATAAAGTAACAAATATTTTTAAAGACGGTTCTATAATAGTTTCCGGAAAACATATGTGAATAATCATCAATAGTTCGTCTATTGATATATTTGATAACTTTTGAAAATAATGTAATAATGGATGTTATAAAATATGAACGTCGCACTGGAAAAAAATTTAAATACTTAAAAGAAGCAAAATTTAAGCTATTTTTTTGTAAAAAAATATATTGACAAATATTGATTTAAAATTGGAAAAATTTAGCATGTTAACTCTAATAAAACAAGAAATAAAAAAGTCCTGTTTGGTGGACAGTTAGTACTTTATTATTGATAATATAATATATTATTTTATTACAAAAGTATTAACATATATTACAATAAATATTAAAATTCAAAATTCAAAAGAAAACGAGAAAATGTTAATATAATACATATGTATATTCATATATTCGAAGACGGCACACTTCGATTTAGAGGTGGGGCAGTTAACGCCACCAATTGCTAACAGCAATAACATATGTATGTATAAAGTAAACAATATGTACATACTCGTATACTTATAATTTCACTCTAAAACATTACACAATGTGGCGTGCTCTTTCATGCAGAGGAGCGGCAAGAAATATAACCTTCATTATAAAATAGTTGTACTCGAGCGCAAAATGCCGTTTGGAAAAAGAAAGTTATCTGAGTTATTGCGCCGAAATTTAAGTTTACAATTTATTTAAATTGTAAGGCAAGGCTGTGTTTTATCACCGCTTTTATCTTAGTACAGTAGCAAAAACTATTATCGCCAAAAACACAGGCCATCAGTATTGTCAAGTACACTAAATGTCTTTGTTTATTCGCGTTCGCTTTTACAAAAGATATTTCATATTTGGGGAAAAAAGACTTTGGCTAAATGAGCCTTAGTCGCCTGCCCCACACCACACCTACACCCATCATTAACACGCACACTCACCACACTCACCTCGACATCACCACACTTCACAAGTGGAAGGCGACATATAAATACATACACATATACAAATATACAAAAATTAAGTGCAATATACATATGTATATACAAAGTGTTTATTGCAAGTGAAATTAAAAAGAAGTGACAAACACATACATACATCCAAAAAAAAAAAGAAGTTGAAAACGGAAAACACAAAACGGTTTCCTACCGTTACAAAAAAAATCAAAAAATTTTTAATCAAAATCAAAAAAAAAAATAAAAATTTTATGCTAATACGAAAAATTTTAAAACGCGTTTGAGACATATAAATACATATTAATTTCCTACATACAACATTGTGCTGAACAACTAAACAAAAAAAAAGCCGGGCGCGTAAATTAATTTATTCTAAACGGGCGCGAAGTTTACAACCTAACAAGAAAGAAAAACAATAAACCCAAAGTGCAATAAATTTCAAACAAAAATAATAAATAATAAAATTACTACTGGTGGAAATAAAATACATCTGCACATACCAAACAACCACAGGAAGAGCTCAAAAGGAAAGGGATACAGCGACCAACCCTAACAACATCAACATCAGCAGCAACAGGAAACAAATAGGATACAACTGGGACAGCGACAAATGCAAACAACCCAAAACCCTCAAATACCGCATACTAAAGCCCTCAAATACCCTTGAAGCGGCTCAAAGTGAGTGTATCGACTCCATTTATTCATATAAAATTTTTATATAGTGGCATATATGTATGGTGAAAGTTACAGTTCATTTTTCTAACAACTGTATACTTTAATAAAACGGTTGCTACCAAACTGTTTGAACTTACGGTTGATTTCCGGGAAACCGAAAACAGTTTGGTACATTACATATGTACATACAATATATGTATAAACAGTATATAGTATAATATATAATTATATATATACTGGCATATACATATCTGTTAAAAGCCTACTTATGCTTACACTTGTGTTCACAAGCACACAAAGTTTATAAAAAAAAAAAAAAACATTTTCAAGTATTCACTTGACAACATTTTCCGGCAATACCCCTTATACTCAAAACAGTATAAGCAGGATTGCGCTAAGTAAGCTAAGGCAATTTCGAAAATTAAAATAAAAGGAATAATATCAACCATACATATATGCACAATATTAACAACGTATATATATATACATTACATATACATTATATATATTACCACAATTGGCAACAAGATAAATTAGCATACACACATATGCTAGTAACAACAAAGTAAAAGTTATAACTTCCACAAATTTGCATTTGCGCTAAAAGAGCATACCTGCACTTTGCCATTTTCTCTTCCCGCGTTATTCGTACCGCAAAATAATATACACGGCATACAATTTGCTTATGCCGATATAGATATATAACGTATGTACATAGGGTACATAATTAAATAAAATCTTAATTTACAATTTAAATATTTCGAAAAAAAATAAAAAAAAACATTTCGGTGCGGTAAATGCAACCGTTTAATAAGGATAAATTACATTCTGTCAATTAAAACAAAAAAAAAAAATTACAAATATATACGGCATATTAACATTTCATTTTATATTATATATCCAAAGGCCAAATCGGCATATTTCAAGCAATACCTCTTGTTCTTGCTAAAGCACAAGCAAGCAGGATTGCAAACGGGAAAAATCTTTTATATACAAAGGTCATTAACCCTTTTCTCTTTCCTTATTATCGCCCATATACGCAATTATAAACGAACGAGTGCGAAGCAATAAATAAAATCGAAAAAACAAGAACAAACTAATTGCACAACTATTAGAAATTCGAAGCAATAAATAAAATAGAAAGAAAACAAAACAAACTAATAGCGCAACTATTAGGGATAACGAAAACGAAACACTCGCTCGTTAGTTCGGCCATTGCGTATACGGATACAACAAAAATACAATTTTATAATAAGGAAAACGAAATACACGTTCGTTATTAGATACTTGTGTATACAACAACCATACAAACCGCGTATCTTAAAGATTCAAACGTATTTATTACCACCATAAATACACTGAGAGAAGTTTTTTCTGTCTCATATTTTAAATTTTTACCTATTATCTAAATGAATGGAGATTCTAAGGAATCTAAATCGATTCAATATCTAAAAGTACAAAAAATGATTTCTGAAGAAAAGAGCCCATGTACACCTGCTGAAGCTACACGCTCAAAGCAAGGTGCTACAAAGCAAAAAAAAATTAAAGACATTTCATATACTAAGTTTATCGCTGAGAGTGACAGTTTAATTCGATACTGCACTCGATTTTCATCTTCACCGATTCAGGACAATTCTGAATCGGTACTAGAAATCAAAAAAGATAATCTAGGCAATTTCTGGACACGTCTCCAAGCTGCGTATGACGCAATTCTAGAATCTGACGAATCAGATCTTCCGGAAAATTTTAAATCCTCGGCTTGCTCCAAATACGAAAACTGTTTAGACCAGTACGAGGAAACGAGAGCTATGATCTCTGATCAATTGAGATTAATAAGAGCAATTGCACCTACTCCACAACCGAGAGTAGAGCTGCCTCCAATTCAAAGCCAAGAGGCGAGTTCCGGCATTCACCTTAAAGTGCCAGCATGCGATACAGAAAAATTTCATGGAGGTTATGACCAATGGCCGCCCTCCGGGACATGTTTACGGCCGTGTACATAAACCATCCTAAATTATCTCAAGCGCAAAAATTGTATCACCTCCGATACAAAACAAAAGGCCAAGCAGGAGCAATAGTAAAACAGTTCGCTCTTAATGACGAAAATTTCAATTTAGCTTGGGAAGCTTTAAGACAAAGATACGAAAATGAAAGAATATTAGTTGACAAGCAAGTGACGATACTTATGAACTTGCCTAAAATTCAAAGAGAAACCAGTGAAGAGTTCACGAAACTAGAATCCACTGTTTCAAATTGTTTATCGGTACTATCGACACTAAATATTCCAACACACAATTGGGATCCTATTCTGGTAAATATATGCTCCGCGGCACTACCGGAAAAATCTTTGCTTCTGTGGGAGCAATCGCTCTCATCACGAAGAAAATGCCCAACGTTGCAACAAATGAAAGATTTCTTAACTGCCCAATATGAAATTGCGGAAAGGGTAGATAAAAAAATGGTCAGAACTAAAAACGTTCAACAAGACCTAAATCGAAGTTTTATTAGACCCCAAGCTAGTAACAACCACAATTTAAACAAAAGCTTCTTTAAAAATCAAACGTTCACATCCGAACAATACAAACAAACGTCATGCGAACTGTGTAAAGGAGGGCACAAGCTGAAAGCTTGCGAAAAGTTTAAAAAACTTAATATCAATGAAAGGAACAACTTTGTCAGAGCAAAAAGACTCTGTACAAACTGCTTGTCCCACTCACATAATCTCAATAATTGCGAAAGCAAATTCAATTGCGTATATTGCCACAAGAGGCATCATTCAATGTTGCATTTCAATAACTTTCCTAGCACACCCCAAAGTAGCGCTTTCTCCAAAAGAGCCACGGGTTTAGTTGCAACCGCAACTCCCGAAACACAAAATCCCGAAATTTGCCAAGAGACACCATGCTGCTCAAAGGCTTTAAAAACACAAACGCTTCACAGCGAGAATCAAAGTAGGGTACTACCACCCACAGCAGTTATCTCCATCGAACACCGAGGAGAACTTTTCAAACTGAGAGCCCTAATAGACCAAGGATCACAACGATCATTCATAGCGTCTAGGGCACAAAATAGACTAAAAGTACCCACAAAACATGCCAATTATGAAATTACGGGAATGGGCGGAAGAGTAGTACAAAACTCAAATAAAATCTGTCCCATTACCCTTATTTCCCCCCAAGCGGATAAGCGCATTCAAGCAGAAGCTATAGTCTTACCGCAACTTACGAACATGCTTCCAAGCTATCATATAAATAGCAAGCATTGGCAAAAGGTTACACACCTAAAGCTAGCAGATCCTAACTGCAACACCCCCGCTCAAATAGATCTTCTATTAGGCAGCGACTTTATACCTCAAATTATTCTAGAAGGGGTTGAGAAAATTTCAAACACCCTTCTAGCTCAAAATACTATATTCGGTTGGATACTAAGTGGACTAGTAACAGAACCAGTTACCACCATGACAACTCAAGTTGAAGAGATATCTAATGAATTCCTTAATTCACAATTAAGGAAATTTTGGGAATTAGAAGAACTCCCACCCCTTACCATTACAACGCCAGAAGATCAGTATTGTGAAAACTTTTACAAAGCCATACCTACTAGATCAGGAAATGGTCGGTATGTCGTACGACTACCATTTAAACAACAATTTCCAGACACACTCGCCATAGGTCACTCTCGCACCTCTGCAATACAGCAGTTTCTAAGTATGGAAAAAAACCTACTTAGAAAAGGTGAGCTCAAACAACATTATGATGGTGTCTTAGAAGAATACCTCCATTTAGATCATATGGAGGAAGTAAGCCCATGCGAAAAAATTATAAAAGACAAATATCACTCATTCTACTTGCCACACCATGCAGTAGTAAAGCCTGACAAAAAAACAACAAAAGGTAGAGTTGTCTTTAATGCCTCCAGATGCACTATATCGGGGAATTCCCTCAATGATATTCTATTCACGGGCCCCACACTCCAACCAGATTTAATGCTCCTCATAGTAAATTGGCGTATATACAAATACGTTTTCAATGGGGATGTTGAAAAAATGTATCGACAAATAGTCGTACATAAAGATGATCAATATTTTCAACGAATTATTTTCCGAAAATCTCCCAATGGTCCATTACGCGACTTTAAATTAAAAACAGTTACCTTTGGCGTAAACTGTGCCCCATACCTCGCCATTCGTACAATCCACGAACTGGCAGAAGACACAAAGTCAGAATTTCCTCTGGCAACACAAGTCTTAAAAACACATACGTATGTAGACGATATCCTGTCTGGGAGCCACAGCCTCTCACAAGCATACGAGTCCTTATCATAAGTGATAAAGGCCCTCAACACCGCAGGGTTTCCCCTAAAAAAGATCACAGCTAATCACCCAAGTATCTTAAAAAATATACCAAACGATAACAAATTGGATTCTAATTTCCTTATATTTGAAAAGGAAAGTATAACAAAAACACTGGGCATCCAATGGAATGCGATATCGGACCAGTTCTCATACACGACAGAGTCCATAACCGCATTATCCGCCGTAACAAAGAGGCAAATTTTATCCTCAATGGCAAAACTTTTTGACCCCGCAGGATGGCTTGCGCCAATTATGATACAAGCGAAAATCCTGATTCAAGAATTATGGCTAGACAGAACAGACTGGGACGAACAAGTGAAACCTCTTCGCTTAGAGAAGTGGTCCGGTTTGCTAATAATCTGACCGACATTTCGCAGATACAAATTCCACGGTGGGTAAACTACTCCCCCGAATGCAAAGTGGAACTACACGGCTTCTGCGATGCCTCTGAAAAGGCATATTGTGCCACGATCCATGTGCGCGCACAAAGCGACACCGCAACCACAAGCCACCTACTAGTGGCAAAAGCAAAAGTTGCGCCTCTAAAAACGATAAGTCTACCACGACTTGAACTCTGTGGCGCTCTGCTACTAGCCAAGCTGGTTTCCATAGTGCAGACCCACATGAACATGACCAAATGCAAATTATATCTATGGTCCGATTCCGAAATCGTTCCAGCCTGTTTAGAAAAGCCACCACACTCGTGGAAAACATATATTTCTAATCGAACGTCTCAAATTCTTGACCTAGTAGGAGCAGCCACATGGCGACACGTAGCCAGTGCCGACAATCCTGCTGATCTAGGTACAAGAGGGTGCAAACCCCTGGATCTTGCCACCAACACGCTCTGGTGGAATGGCCCCCGATAATTAACTGAATCCACAGATTCTTGGCCACAATCGACAATGCGCAACATAATCGCCCCAGAAAGTCGAAAAATCGACACCTATCATACAGTAGTGGATGATAACGAAATCCTTGAATGATTTTCATCGTTCCCCCGAGCCCTCAGAGTTGTCGCATATATGCTCAAATTCATAGAGCAACTTAAACTTAAAGTTAAAGGAGTAACTTACACCCATTGCGATACATTGACGCACCAGGACTTACAAAAAGCAAAGGACGCGCTTATCGCCTCAACGCAAACGCGCTACTTCAGTCGCGACATATCGTTACTAAGAGAATCGAAGCCAATTGAAGAAAAAGAGCTCACTCTTATTACTAAACCCATTTGTTGACACGAAAGGTCTGCTTCGTGCCAATGGTCGGCTCGCTAATTCAAGCCTGACTTACAACGAACGCCACCCCATCATAATACCTGAGAAGTCTCCTTTTGCCACATTACTCCTGAATTACATCCATATATTAATGTTGCACGCAGAGCAGCGCCTCATGCAACATATGGTACGCCAAGAGTATTATATTCCCCGTCTTAAGCCCCAGATCAAGAAATGCATTTTCATGTGCAAGATCTGCACTATGCATAAGCAAAAAATGCGAACTCAGATTATGGCAGCACTTCCACCTGAACGCTGCAATTTCACTTCGCCTTTCACGACCACCGGTGTCGATTTTGCTGGGCCTTTTCAAATAAAGGCGTCCATGCTAAGATCTCCCACTCTCATGAAAGGCTATGTGGCTGTCTTTGTATGTTTCACGACAAAGGTAGTACACCTTGAGCTGGCTTTTCTCGCGGCATTTGCTCGTTTCGTCGCTTGACGTGGCTTCCCCTCGAAAATCATGAGCGATAATGGCAAAACATTCATAGGAGCCCAACGAGCCACAGAAAAACAGTTTGTGGATTTCTTAAAACAAGTGTTCCCTGATATCGTACAAAAGTACGCCCCTCAAGGTATCAATTGGCAATTTATACCTCCAAGCGCTCCTCATATGGGTGGTTTATGGGAATCAGCTGTAAAGAGCTTCAAATCTCATTTCAAGGAGCTAGCCGGCAGCTATAAATTTAACTATGAAGAATTCACGACGTTATTTGCTAAAATTGAAGCCGTTCTCAACTCATGGTCGCTCACAGCATTATCGCAAGATCCCTCCGACTTCACAGCCCTAACTCCAGGGCATTTCTTAAAAGGAGCACCCATTCTGGCCACACCTGAGCCAGGCGTGGAGTCGCTTTCCTTATTAAATAGATGGGAAAGAATTAAAATTCTCCTTCATAATTTCAGTAGCCGATGGAAAGAAGACTATATAAAGGACCTCCACAAGAGGTACCGGTGGAAAAATACAGAAAATGCGCCAAAAGTTGGAGATTGTGTCCTGATTCACGACGGTTGCCTGCCACCTACCGAATGGCGGCTGGGCCGCATAGAGAAGCTTTATCCAGGCTCGCAATCCGGAAAGCTAACAAGACCGCTCGTCAAACTATGCTTCTTACCGATCGCCAATAACCGCGAAACAAAAACCGATAAACCGCTTAAATAAACCGAATATAAAACCAAATAAAATAAAAATTTATATAAATACGTATACATATATATATATTTAAAATACCACACAAATGTAGTCGATTAATCTAACGACCCACGCATGCCGCATAACGTGGCAGCCATGCTCATATGTCTTATATGCAACCAAATCCTAATTGAAATTACACTCTTTCGAACAGGTCAATATGGATGCAGACATG
The DNA here is from genome assembly GCF_023373825.1 of Bactrocera dorsalis. Classification (NCBI taxonomy): domain Eukaryota; kingdom Metazoa; phylum Arthropoda; class Insecta; order Diptera; family Tephritidae; genus Bactrocera; species Bactrocera dorsalis. The sequence goes on along the minus strand of NC_064304.1, from coordinate 68,214,337 downwards.
CCAGCAGCCCCGACACCAATGTGCCACGCCAAGTGGCTGCCCCAGTTGCAGCGCCCCAACAACCACCCCAACGGCGCCTCGGAATGGAAGGGTAGCATTGCCGCCAACACCCGCGCTTGTCGTCGACCCACAACGCCGTAGATGTCCTCTATGTCGTCGACCCCACCGGCTGCCACAATGCGTCATCTTTAAGGGATTGCCACCTCCACAACGCCAGTTGGTCGTGCAGACGCACGGCCATTGTCTGAATTGCCTGACTCCTGTCCACCAAACGCACGAGTGTACGTCGGGCAATCTGTGCCAAATTTGTATGCGGCCGCATCACACCATGTTGCACCGACTCACTCGGAATGACACCCGTCAACAACCTTCCGGCCGCAACCGCGGCGCAATACGACGACCTCCAGTAAGCCGGGATGCGCGGCCCCGTCGAACAAGTGGGCCATCATCATCCCGTGCCCGACGGCCACACAATGGGGCATCAACACGACGCCAGCAACCACGACCGCGTCCACGCCGCGCCTCAGGCCTTAGCAGCGTCGTAGCCACACTCCAGCAGCTTCAAAGCATTCTAGGCTGAAATATTCGCCTAGGGGGGCCGGGATGGCTAAATGAGCCTTAGTCGCCTGCCCCACACCACACCTACACCCATCATTAACACGCACACTCACCACACTCACCTCGACATCACCACACTTCACATCAACACCACCCACACGCGCGAGCGCAGGATCCACACACTAAAACACACACCACATCATTCCATGGAAAAAGGGTCCGCTTTCACACAAATCAGTTTCGATTCGATCGTCTTGGTCTCTACGTCGCTTGTCCGCCACCGCTACGCAACAATTTAGTATTCGCATCCTAAGTGAATTTAATTCAACATTATATAAGCGTATTCACATACTAAGTGCATTTCATGTAACATTATAAATAGTTTAAGTTATATTGTAAACAAAAAAGGAAACCCCCACTAATCGAGTGGTTCACTCTTATTGTGAAATTGAATATACCAGCAAGTGGCGCACAACGAAAGGTTTTTTTTTTATTTCGAACACATAAAGCGCACATAAAGCGGTAAGTAAAGCGGGCAGTGAACCCAACAGACTTTGATTTTGTAAATATTGATTTTATTGATTAATTTGTAAACAATAATTGTACGAGTAAGTCCAAAGTCAACAAAAAAACTGAAATCATTATAACCTGAATAGCATCCGTAAAATTGTCGTTAATGTCGTCAGCGTGTCTGTTATTAGATGTGGTTACAGACAGAAGGTGTTGTACTTGTTTGGCGAGACAACTTGGCCCATACTGATTTAATCCTTTACCGATTTCTGGACAATTTCTACGCAACTGGTTCAATATATCAGGAGCGATCGTTACTTAGATCTTTACGTACAGCATATGGCCCAGAACTTGGGCTTAAAGTTTCCGATTCACTCGTGGAAGGAGGCTCGTTTTCATTAACTAGAAAGTCGTCATCAAAATGTTTCTTGAGATTTAATGACGCAGATCGAATCGTTACTTCTGTTATATTATATGTTTACTGCCACTTGCTTACGTTCTTCTTCCGAGGACTGTGTAGAATAGGTGTCATCAATATTATCGTAGACTACTGCTTCTAAGTGATTGGTTATTATTTATTGCTCTGTGAACTCGAAAACAAGTTTATTTGGACTGAAACCTGAAACCATTACGACGGAATATAAGTATAATTTGAGATACCAAATCATCGTTCCTTCGGTTGTTCTGATGAGTTTTAAAATAATAAAAATAAAATTAGTTGGCGCGCTCTACTTAATCATTCCTACGTTTCAGTACTTTCGTGTGTTCAATGTGAAGGTTACCACAAAGCTCCTCAAAATTTATTGATATCAAAGATTTGTCCCTGTTAGCTATTATTTGGGACCGTAGAGCAATATTGTGTACCATTTCATTAAGCGTTTTGAGAACGTGACTGCTTTTTCATTGTCATGTCTTTCATTTAAAATACCGGCTGGTTTTATCATTCAAACAAGGTTTAAAGATAAAAATTTCGTTAAAACATGTATTTTTATACTCTTGCAAAATGTCACTTAACAGTTGTTTGTATCACCTAAAAGTAATTGAGTTAGTTATAAGCAATGATGAGACAAGTTGAAATCCGGTGATGGGTGCAATGGCACTACAACCACGCCTACTTCTTATATACCATAATTTTAGATTCAGTTTCCAGCACGCAAATCAAGCGCCTATAAACACGTATCGGGATAAAACTTTGCACGACCAAAATTTGTCTGAACCGAAACCGCTAAAGTCAAAACTAAGGATTAAAATTTCAGGAATTTCTTTGTTTCAACATAAAAACAAAAAAATTGTGTCAGGGAAGAAATAAATTAAAATTAAATGAAACATCCTACTCGTATACGGGTCGTTCGATCCAAAATTCGCATTTAAAAATTTGTTCACGCAAAACTTTATTTTTGTTCAGTTAATTCGACTAAGATAGCTAACATATTGACTAATTTGGATGGTATAAATCAACCAGAAGTTTGAAAATCATAAGAAGAGGAGAAGGGTAATATCAAGCGCTCCATTTTCGCGCTCCAACATACAATTATCCGATTTCAACCATTTCACCTACTGTGGCTAAAGAGAATTGTCCTGAGCCAAGTTGGTAATTATATCTTCAACATATGTGCATAAAACCTTTCAAAGGTGGTTGTCATTCCAACATCTTCAAAAATTCTTAATCAGGAGATGCCCCTCTCTAATGCGATTTCTTGTAACGTCGATTATTGGCATTTTGTGGGCGAGATAGTGCCTGATTACGCCACTTTTAGCCAAGGAAAACGTGAACCATATCTTAAGATATCTTAATTTTTACTCAACTTATCACTTGCACAGACGGATAGACAGACAGTCATTCGTAATTCAACTAGCCGTGTCATCTTGCTAGCTCATCAGGTTTATAGTGCTCCGCGATTCCGCTGTGGTCTGGCACTCATACCATTGTGTGAACATCCCAAAAGCTTTGATTTCAGCAGACTGTTATAATTTTTGTGATAATATACGTTTTGAATAATTAATTGCTTAATCAATACTAATTAAACATTATCCGCAGGTTGCCGTACTTTAAGGGAATTATTACTGCAAAATTTTAACTTCTTAATTTGTGTACTGGAGAGTGAAAGAATGAAATGAAATTTTAAAATGTGTTATATGGGAAGTACACGTGGTTGTAGTCCGATTTTGCCCATGTTTTAAAAATTATACCTACTAAATTTAGTCCAAATCAGTTGGTCAAGTTCCGAGATGTGGGATTTCACCAAAAAGTGGGCGGTGCCACGCCTACTGTTCAATTTTCATACCAGCTCTCATAAGGCTACCTTATACACCTTCTGTGGTGAAGTTTAATGTCTCTGGAGTATTTACTTATTGATTTATCGCGCTTTTAGTAGTTTTTAACAGTTTAAGATTATCCTCCGATTTCAACCATTTTCACACTGTCGGTAGAAGTTCTTACAAGATTTGATCACAGCAAACTTGGTTCTTTACATTTAGTGGTTGAGGAGATATGTACACATATTTGAGGGCCCGCAGGTGCCACTTGCTACTGCGATGCTCTACGCCATATTACAAATTTATATTTTAGTTTAGTGCTTAGATATGCCACTTTATATGTTTTCGGATAATGGCGATTTGTGTGTGGGGCAGTGGTCCAATTACGTCCATCTACTCGAAATTACCTTTGTACCAAGGAACTAAGTTCCATTAAGATATCTCAATTTTTACTCAAGTGTCGGACAGACAGAGTCACCTGCATTTCAACATTTCTCGTTGTCCTGTTAATTTATATATATATATAACCCTATATCTATCTCGATTAGTTTTAGGTGATAGGTACAACCGTTAGATGAACTAAACTATAATACTCTGTAGCAACTGGTTGCAGACACATTATTCCATCAGTGTAAAATTTTCAGGGGTTTTTCTGAGAACTACGCAAATATGTTAAAAAACTTTTAAAATTTTATTTTTATTTTTTCTTCACAAAATAATCGTTATATTTTGATTTTAATTTATCGGTTACAAAATAATAGTTGTTTGATAACATGTATTTATTTCTCACACAATAATAGTTACGCGGTTAGTTTTACTTAACTCTTAAGAAAATCGCTAATTTACTATAAAAATTTTAAAACAATAAACTGTGTGCGACAGACTTAACATTTCAAGTAAAGTTTGATTCATCCCAGAAGTATAACTCTATTTATACCACTGGAAAGAAAACGAACGTTTGTTATTGACTGAGATGGTTTACTTCATTAATTTTCACTCTCGTGCGGTGCAAAAAACATATAAAGACCCACTGAGCAACTATGCGAATTACGTATTTAGTTCTTTAATTAAATACGTATTTTAGTAAGCGAAGTGGTAATATGATGCTAATAATGCACTAACAAATGGATGACAGTAGTTATACTTATACCTACGTATGCAAAAGAATCCATTACAATAGCATAAATAAATAATCGTCTTCTTAAATTCAAAAAAATTGTTTCGAGTACATATAATTCTTATACATATACCTGTACATATACGGGCTGCTATATATATTTCTGGCCTAATAATGAAAATAGGAATATTTATCAACGAAAATGGTTTTATTGTTTTTCAAAATATTCTCCATCAAGATTTATACACTTTTGCATGCGCTCAAACCAATTTTCGAAGCACTCTTTCCACTCCGATTGAGACACCTCCAAAACATGGTTTTTGAATGCTTCAACAGCATCTTCTGGCGACGAAAATCGTTGACCGTGTGGGAATAAAAAGAAGTCATTGGGTGCCAAGTCAGGGCTGTACGGCGGATGACCCATCAATTCGACGTTTTGGTCGGTCAAAAAGGCGCTGGTTTGAGCCGATGTGTGAGAGCTCGCATTGTCAAGGTGCACAATGATTCGTCTTCTCTTGTTCGTTTTTCGAATTTCTCCGAAGACTTCAGGCAAACAAATGGTGGTGTCTTAGAATTGACCGTCCTACGTTGCTCAAGCGGAACAGTCGCCACATGACCAGTTTTGCTGAAGAAACAGGCGACCATTTGCTTCGAAGTGCTTCTTCCACGAATAACTTTCGTAAGATTTGGCTCGTCTTGGAAGACCCATACGGTCGATTGTTGTTTTGTTTCGGGCTCATACGCATAGATCCATGATTCGTCACCTGTGACGATCTTATAAACGTTCTTTACACCAATCCACACCGGCTTTTTTTTTTGAGCGATTGTCAAATTGTGCTTCATCCAACGAGAACAAACCTTTTCTACGGCCAGGTGTTCATGCAATATCGAATGTATGCTGGTGGGAGAAATGCATAGGCATGCCTCTATCTGAATCATAGCCATACACAGATTTTAGTTCATCGATGCACTCTTGTCGTGATAATCCACGTCGAAAGTTGTGAAAAATGATCGCACGAAAATGTTCACGAGTTAATTCCATTTTTTGGCAGAGATGAATTTTTTAATTCCCTGTAAATAAAACAATTCTCGATTAAATGACAAAACGTTCTGAGTGATGTTATGCTAAAAAATGTCAAACTTTCCAATGGAAATGTCAGATTGCACCTGGCAACACTTAGTGTTGCCTAGGCCAGAAATATATATAGCAGCCTACGATAACGTACATATATCCTGTGGTATCTAACTTCATTATGCTATAACAATAGCATATTACAATATAAAGTGCATATACAAGTATATTGTGACAAAAAATTTTAAATAAAATGCAAAATATTTAATTATTCAAAAATATTTATTTTGTCGCCTTGAAAGTAATCCCGACCAGATGTAATACACTTAAGTCAACGATTTTTCCAGTTCGCGAAACATATTTCATAAGCACTTTTTGGGATAGCCTTCAGATCCTTCATCTCTGCAAACGGGTTCCATTCCGATAATTGTTGACTTGTTTGCATGTCAAACTCATAAACTCATGTCTCATCGGCAGACATAATGCTCTCCTTGAATGTAGGACCGAAATTCGCACGATCAAGCATATTCAAATAGACCTTTTTACGGTATTCGTTTTGAAAATAATTCAGCTTTATTGAGACGAGTCGAGCAAAAACTAATTTCAACAAAATATCCACAATCATTCGAACAGACTCGCGAGAAATGTCGAGTTCGCTTGCCATCTCTCTAACAATTGCCTGACGATTTTTTCCTTCATTTTTTTTAATATTTTCATCAGTTGAAGAAGTCGAAGGACAATCTCTCGACCATCTTTGAAGACTTTGTATCACTCGTAGGCAATTGGTTTTGATAAAACTGAATCGGAACGAACTGACCAAATTAAGCAGTTGCTGTAAACAAATTGGATGACAGATCGCGCTCATTTTGGCATTGAAATAAACCAACTTAGAGAAAATCTACTTTTTGGAAATATCATTTTCGCGAGGAATTTAATTACAATTTTCGGGTATCATAATTTATGGACAAGGTTATATGATTCATATTTATAATTTATAGCTTATACATATGTATGTTCTTTTATATGCTATTTAAGAAATACTTCTTCTTATATTAGGTTGTGAAAGAGTGGGAATGTTGGAGTCATCGGATGACGCAACTCCCCAGCGTTACTGTTAGAACTCTCCTGAGTTCTTGTGTACACGGTTTTTATACTCTTGCAAACAGTTGCTACAATGTATTATAGTTTTGTTCACCTAACCATTGCACCTGTAACCTGAAACTAATCGAGATAGATATAGGGTTATATGTATATATGTATGTATATAAATGATCAGGATGAAGAGTAAAGTTGAAATGTGGGTGACTGTCTGTCTGTCCGACCGTCCGTCGGTGCAAGCCATAAATTAAGTAAAAATTTAGATATCTTAATGAAACTTAGTATGTTGGTACTGTTAAAAACTACTAAAAGCGTGATAAATCAATAAGTAAATACTCCAGAGACATTAAACTTCACCACAGAAGGTGTATAAGAAAACCTTATGAAAGCCAGTATGAAAATTGAACAATAGGCGTGGCACCGCCCACTTTTTTGGACCCGTCTAACCGATTTGGACAAAATTTAGTACGTAGAATTCTTTTGATATTTTTATGTCACATTGTGAAAATGAACGAAATCGAAATGAGGCCCTAGGTACCGAATATTTAGACCCCGGTAACTATATTTGACTTTTGATCGAAAATGTCGATCAATGTGTGATACGTATATATATTTGTATAGTTGAAATTAAGAGATACTAATTTAGTTATAACGGTTTGTCTGTATGTCAAAAATGGGTTGAATCGGACCAATACTTCCCTTAGCGCCATATACTTAATATAAAGATTCGGAGAGAATTTGTACCGCCAATATGTGAGTTATTTTAATAAAATTAAAACGGCGTGTTTTTTTATGAGGGTGCCTATTTGTGCTTACAAAAATTTATTACGTAGCATTCTTTTTACATTCTAATGTAACATTGTGAAAATGAACTAAAACGGACAACAATAATGCCTACTTCCAAAAAGCACAGTTTTGAATTCCCCTTGATTCGTTCAGTTTCCAGTACACAAATCAAGAAGCAATTAAGGTAACGGGATAAAACTTTGCACGAATAATGGTTTTATATCTGTCAATGTCTCATATACATATATATTTGAAACTCAGGGATAGTACATCTTTGTCAATGGTATGTCTATATGCCGAAAAATATTTTAATCGGACCAATACTTTCCTTAGCTCCATATGCCTTATATTAATAAAGATAGTCGAACTTCCGTGTGACTTTATACCACATCCTGGCTTAGATTGTTGGGAGTTGCAAGAGTATAAAAGGTTCGGTTGCACGCGAACTTAACCCTTTCTTCCTTGTTTTTATATTCCCATTGTAAAAGTTTTATTTTACAATTTACAAACTTATTTTTATAATGACTAGCTAACCCCGCAGGCACTGTCCTGCATGAAATTACGTGTTTTGAAATGAAATGAAAGTTGATTTTATATTGTGTTGAAAATCATTTATCTTTTGTCAGCTTGATTGCCATCGCAAATGTAATTTTCCTTAAAACTGAATACGTTTGAACTGCGATTGCGAAATATAACAATGACCGATTCAACTTTGAGACGCAAATAATGCGGTGGCATACCAAGCCTTTCCAAAGAATTTAGATAGCCCACTCGATAATTCACGGCTTCGTCTTCATTGTCAAGACAATCGATGGATTTGTATGAGTGCAAACCTTCCGGAATTTGACTTTGAATCTTCCAGTGTAAGTCATTACAACGGTATTTTTGGAAGCTAAAATTACACGTGCACTCAAGCAATAGCAGTTACAATAATTTAGCCAATATTCGGATAAACATTCGTGATGAGTGTATCTTTCACTGAAGTGAATTGACAAAAAGTATGTGGAATTGATATCAAACCACTGGAAGTATTAACCGAAATTTGCCCATTTCCAATTCTTAGGAATACAATGTAAAATGTCTTCGGCGATGTAATTATTGTTCGTATCCCATAATTGACGTGGATTTGAAGGCTGATATGTCGATAAGATCATCGCGAAAAGTGTACGAATTTCAGTGGCATAATAAGTAGTTATCGCATAGTTCATCGTTTGATTCCAGTGATTATCATGGAGCGTGGCGCATCTTCGACCACCTCTACACAAGAAGGAAAACGTTGAAACCATCGTTGTGCGGTGGAAATATAAACTGTATCGGGTCTATAAACTGCACAAATTTTATTGGCGGCTTGAGATGCATTTTTGCCTTTATCTTAGTAGTACTGTAAAATATGCCGTATTTTCTCTTTATTTTGCTCCATGTTTGCGACGCTATAACTCACGAACGACTGAAAAGAAACGACAATCAATCAAACACGTGTTAGCGCGTGAAATGAGTTTTCCAAAAAGGTATAGCATGACCCGATGCGACGAATAAAACTAGAACTACGCGCTTTCAGCGCCAACTAGCGAAAATACCGCAAGACTTTTTTCACAACCTAATATTAATAATACGCAATGACTCAAATGAATTTGAACCGCGTACATTAATCAATAGCAACCGAAGGTAGAAGCAATCGTCGTTTTTTGGGTGGATTGTATAAATTAGTACTAATGCATTAGTTGAAAACACACGTGGATGACCATCTACTGCTTGGCCTTGTTTTCTGCGTAATCATTAATATCAAGGCATTTCCGAATAGAGCAATGGTCTCGCAAACGGATCACTGACGCAAGTTGAGAAAAACTCGTCAATGTCGATTTTTTTGTTGGCGGTGTTGCCGTTGGCTGTACTCTATTCTCTGGGTTGAAATAAACTCTTTGGCCTTCTCCAAATGAACTGCAAGATGCGCAACAGTCGAAAAACGTTCATGAATTGCAAAAGTAAATATCTTACAAAACTCTTCATTGCAGTTCACGCATCGACCCATTTGATTCTTTATGATTTCATCTCGTTCAAGGCCAATAACCGCCATGTTGCTTTCTTTTGTGTTGTATTTGCAAACGAATTTGATCGATTTCACCAAACTTAACATGACGAAAATGGTACGATCCATGTGTTATCTACTTCGATATTCACTCTTCTAAATTGAATGCTGAATGTTCTGTCAATGTCGTCTGGTGAGCCACGCCGATATAATGGATATCCATCATTTCCAGTTTGCGTTTCCGAAAGAAAAGCATGTAGATAGTACTTCCATTAGTACCTGCATTTATTGTCAGACATACAAACCGAAGAGGGATGTGGTGTCCGCAAGGTCCATGAACATATTGGTTTTTACCCCTTCGTATAGTTTGGGATCTATTTGATCTGGTGTAACCATCATCCACCAGCCAAAGAAGAATGTGTGTGTGTGGCAAATTTCTTTTCTGCCTGCTTATTCACGTATTGAAATACAAACTTAAATAAAGATATATGTTTTCAAATTTATTATTTGTTTCATTGCAATTTAATTAGTTGATACGACCCGGTTTAAAAAACAAAAAAAAAAAATGTAAGTGAATTTTTATCAATAATGGGGGAATTCAAATTTTGTATTTTCGATTTATTTGAATATATTGAGGCACATCACGTCACACAACCCGAAGATGAGTCAATTTATACTCTGGAAATAAAAAGAGTTGAACTCAACGCGATATACGACATGGCAAACGATGCTTTCGTAGAACCCACAAAAACCCGGTGAAACTATTGACTTTGCAAAAATCAAAGAAAAATTTAAAAAAGGTCATCAATTATATTTGAAATGTTAAGGATCCATTAATCAAGCTATTGATGATCTCAAGACCCCAACCCCAATAATAAAGGAACGAGTTTCAGAGGAATATACATCGCGGGACATAGGACCCTTGTGACACGGACATATTTTATGGAGATTTCGTAGCCTGGCCTTCATTTAGAGACATGTTTACGGCTATATATGTAAACAATCACAAGATCAGCACGCTAGTGAACCCCAAGTTAGAGACAACAACTTCGCAAAAAAACCTCAAGACATTGAAAGATGTAAGCTATGTAGAACACAATATTCCATTCGAGTTCTTACAAATGAATGTTGAGACCGGAATAACCACAATAAAAAATAATGGTTATTGCCTCAATTGCCTTGCATTATCCCACAGTTTCAGAGATTGAACAAATATACTTGTAGAATATGCAGAAAGAAACATAATACACTTCTGCATAGGGATACCACACACCGTTCCCAATCCCCTCCGCAAGAATCAAGAGCCTTTAACCCGCCTATTCACCCAAACAGCAGTAGTACCTCTCAAACCCTTAGTACCAATACAAATTCGCAAGCCTACACAACCCTCTTACAGTCAAATAAAAATAAACCCCAAGACCCACAAAACTTCAGTGGGAAGCAGATTTTCTTAGGTGCTGCTAGAGTCCAAGTTTTATACAAAATTAAAATATTACAGCTCGCGCACTATTCGTCTCCGGGTCAGAAGCCACTTTTATATCAGAGAAGTTTTAGAAAAAATTGGACACACAACGTGGAGTTCAAGAAAAATACACAAGTGACTGGATTAAACAACACCGTTTCGGCAAAACCCACGAAAATTTATGATTTTACACTTCGTTCCCCGACAAAAAAGGAGTTTAAGATAACAACGATTATCTTAAAAACTTTAACCCATAATTTACCCACTCACTCACTTAATATGATCATTTCTAATACAGATTTCGGTTTTAGTTTAATTGACCTTCACTTTTATAAACCCAGACCTGTCGACGTCTTGATCGGAAGTGACCCACATCCACATATAATTCTCAGCGGTGCACGGGAAAATGTACTCGGAACTCTCCTAGCCCATTCTAACCGGACCCACACCAGAAAAACCCTTCTCACCCTCAATAATGCAATTTTTAATAAGATGACCCCAGACAAGTTGCTCACACAATTTTGGGAACTTGAAGAATTTCCAATAAAGCCTTTACCTTAGGCTTCAGATATAGTTTGTGAGCAAATTTATAAAAATACAACCCACAGAAACTTAAACGGACGCTATGTGGTAACACACTATTTAAAACCCCAGAAAACACAGAATTGGGCAACTCAAGACATATAGCTCTAGCTCAATTTCTTAGAAATAAAAAATCATTGTCGAGAAAACCCGAAATAAAAGCGGAATACGACAAGGCCATCAACGAGTATTTGGAACTCGGTTATATGACCAATATGATCTGCCCCCTGGAAATCCCCTAACGACCCTATAGAAGATTTTGAATTACAAACTGTTACGTTTGGTATTAACTGTGCTTCATTTTTAGCTATCCGTACCCTCCTCAAATTAGCGGATGATCTACAAGGAACCCACCCACTGGCAGCAGAGATACTTCGAAACGGAATGTATGTTGATAATGTACTTTCAGGAGCACATGACGTACCAACAGCGATAATGGCACGAGATGAACTCACTTATTCTTTGAAGTCCGCAGGATTCTTTGTACGCAAATGCACCTCAAATGACCCAAAAGTTTTATCTGGAATCCCACAAGAACACCTATTGGATACCAACTCACTCAGTTTACCAGAATCCAATAACACAAAAATACTAGGAATCAGATGGAATGCAAAAAAAAGATGCGTTCTCATCAACCCTATTCAGGATAAAAATTCGTATACTAAAAGAGAAGTATTATCGATTAAAGCAAAATTGTTCAAACCAGCTGATTGGGACGAATGTCCAAAAACCTTAACTCTCCATCGATGGAAAATATTCATAAAGGACTACGATTCCTTAAATCTCATTGGAATTCATCGATGGACCCACTTTTCGACATCGGCGATCGTCAATTTTCATGGATTCTCTGATGCATCTGAAAAATCTTACGCAGCTGCCATATATATCAGTGTTTCTACAAACACAAATACCTGGAACACCCTTTTGGTATCCAAGACTCGTGTGGCCACAATAAAAACTATATCGTTACCAAGGCTAGAACTTTGCGGAGTTGTTCTTCTGGCGAATCTAGTGGATGCGACTCTACCCCAACTAAGTATAACCCAATACTGTACTCACCTTTGGACGGATTCCACAATTGTTCTTTCATGACTTAGCAAACCCCCATGCACATGGACAACCTTTGTATCTCAGCGAGTTGCCACAATCACAGAAAAGGTTGGAACCGAAAATTGGACTCACGTCGAAAGTAAAGACAATCCGGCAGATCTAGCTACTCGCGGAAGCACGCCTCTGGAAATGGTTAACAATGACTTCTGGTGGCACGGACCCCAATGGCTAACACTTGACCCGATACACTGGCCAGTTACCAAAAAATCAATCGATATAACACTGGAACTCCGACCCATCAAGGCCTTCGTGAACACAACACAAGAAGATATGTTGGATAGATTCTCATCCTTACCAAAAACCATTCGAGTTGTAGAATATTTTTCAGATTCTGCTCGAATACGTCATCCAAAAAATCAAAACAGTCATACACAAAGCTGTAAATAACTCCAGAAGAGTTCAACACTACCCGCACGAAGCTGATTATTTTATCCCAAAAGAAGCATTTCCAGGAAGAGTATTAAACTTTAACCCAAAAAACCAGCATACCCCAAAAAAGTACAATTTTGACCCTAAACCCTTTCATCAATCCCAAAGGAATAATGCGCGTTAATGGTCGGTTGAGCAATTCAGCCGCATTATCATACAATGAGCGTTATCCGATTATACTACCCTATAGCAGTCGATTAGCCAAACTACTCACCAAATTTACCCACTTAATAACCCTTCGTGACATTAACCAGTTAGTCTTACGACTTATGCGTTCAGAATTTTGGATACCGAAGCTGAAAAACCTTATCAACTCTACCATTCACCAGTTCAAACCTTGCGTTTTGCACAAAAGCGCAACACTACTCAGATTATGGCAGCCGCGGACGTACCACCTTTACCCGTCCATTCGGAGCAACAGGAATTGCTTTCGCCGGTGCCTACGACATAAAAAATTACACCGGCAGAGCGTGTTTGATCACAAAAGGTTATGTATGCGGATTTGTTTGTTTTGCAACCAAAGCAATACATCTAGAGCCAGTAAGTGATCTCACAACCAACGCATTCATGGCCGCATTCGCACGTTTCTTTTCCAGGCGCGGATGTCCCGCCGATCTCTATTCGGACAATGGCACTAGTATTTCGTTGGAGCGTCTAAGCTTTTAATTGAAGATCGGCGAGAATTCATGAAGTTATTGAAAACTCAATTAGCAACTAGTGAAGTACACCAAAACATCAACTGGCACTTTAATCCTCCAGGAGCTCCACACATGGGTGGACTCTGAGAAGCAATATTAAAAAGTTTGAAGAGCCTCTTAAAAAAGGTGTCTCAGAACCAGAGATTCACTTTCGAAGAATTAGGTACCCTCTTATTCCGAATGGAAAATTGCTTGAATTCTCGACACCTTTAAGCCCATTAACTGAATACCCAATGAATTCAGTACCGTTAACTCCAGTTCATTTCTTAATAGGTATCCCTTACTAATCCCAGCGGAACCCACCTTAGAAGATGCACAGTTAAGTATCGCAAAAAGATGGTAAAAACTGAATATACTCCATCAACACTTCTGCAAATGATGGAAAGAAAAATAAGAAGAAAAAGAAGAAAGAACTCCATAAAAGATATAAGTGGAAATATCTTAACGACAGACGTCCACGATGTGGTAGTTATACGCCAAGAAACACTACCCCCAAATGAGTGAAGATGTGGTGGCATCGAAAAAACATATCTCGGTGCAGACAATAAAACAAGAGTAGTTGGCATACGTACCTCTCGGGAAACAATTACCCGTCCAATAACCAAAATAAACACTTTACCAAATAACTAATCTTATTTCCTTATAGTAATATGGCCCCTCAAACCAGTATGAAGCGAATTTGCAGCCGCCAAAGTAGCCCCACATTCACCGTGCGATCACTCAGCGTGACCCGAAGCATCAGCTCAATCTCCGACGAAGGGACTTTGGCAAGACCGCTATATCGCTTTAAAGCGACCCTTTCCGCCATTTGAGAGAAGCGAGGAAGTACCCATCGCACGCGGCGTACTATCAGCCGTTCAGCAAAACGCACACACAAACACGTCGGCTGTGGATTGTGCAAAAAAGATCATCGACTGGTAACATGTTCAATATTTACGCAACTGAACATTAACGAAAAGTTTGCCGCAGTCATTAAGTATAAGTTCTGCGTCAATTGCTTGGCTACCGACAGTCGTGATCAAAGTGAAACACGATGGCAAATGAAACAAAATACGAGCCATAAATAACCCGACCCGAAAGATTCATCAGCTCATCAATGCGAGAAAAATTAATCACATCAGGTTTTATTTAAAATTTGTATTATATTTATAAATAACCCTTAAGTTAAATAACAATTACTTGTGTACACACCCACACATAATTACCAATTGTATTTCTTAACCCATACACATCTTATATTTACTCAAATAAACAAATTTGTATTGATATTAAAATATAATAATTTTATTTCATTTGGCACACCGGCAAACACAACGTCGAGTGCCCCGACACCGACCACTTTGCGACAGTGTGAAAATGGATGAAATCGGATGATAACCCCGCTCACTTCCCATATAACGGTTTGGAACTTAGTGCCCAATTCACCTTTCTTCAACACATCTATAAACTATAATTTTAGTCATAAGTTGAGAAAATTTTAGGTATATATAGGTTATGTAGCTCTTATAATAAGAAAGTAACGGCGTTTCATATGGAGAGTACGTTGTACGTGACTTGGGGCACTCAGTGCCCATAATATTTCTTCATGTACGAGGGCTGTCCGATAAATAACCGACCTCAACGTGAAGCTAGCGGCACATCTGAAAAAAAAGTTTCTACTTCAAATTGTGCATATTATAATAGCTACTCGCCAAAATTTCAGCAATTTATCTTGCGCAATTATCTGTTGACAGTCGTTTTTGTGAGTCTATTTCGGTGATTTCTCCAAAATGGAAAAAATTGAATATCGAGCTGTAATTAAATTTTTATTTTTGAAACTCAATACGCCTTCACAAATCAAAGATGAGTTGGACTCTGTGTATGGTGACCAAGTAAAATTTTGGGCAGCTGAATTTAAACGTGGTCGCAGGAGCTTGGAAGATGATGAACGTCCTGGGCGTCCAAAAACTTTAACCACTAATGATAACATCGCTAAAGTTCATCAATTGGTACTAGACGACCGCCGGATTAAAGTTAGGGAAATCGCTGAGATTATGAAGATGTCAAAAGAAACTGTTTGTCACATATTAAACCAAGATTTGGGCATGAGAAAGCTGTCCGCGCGTTGGGTGCCGCGTTTGCTTACGCTAGACCACAAACGTGCGCGCATGAACATTTCCAGCGTTCTGTTGGCTCAGTTTAGAGGCAATAAGACCGAGTTTTGGCGCCGATTGATAACTGTAGACGAAACTTGGATTCATCATTATACGCCCGAAACAAAAATCCAATCTAAACAGTGGATTAAAAAAGGGGGAACCAGCCCCAAAAAAACCTAAAGCTGTGTATTCCGCTGGGAAAGTGATGGCGAGTGTTTTTTGGGACAGCCATGGAATTATTTTTATCGACTATCTTGAAAAAGGAAAAACTATAACAGGAGCATACTACGCATCATTATTGGACAAGCTAAAGGAAGAAATTTCGAAAAATCGGCCACATTTGCAAAAAAAGAAAGTCTTGTTCCACCAAGACAACGCACCATCTCACACCTCAACAGTCGCCATGGCGAAAATCCACGAATTGCGGTTCGAACTGCTTGAGCATCCACCTTATTCACCGGATCTAGCACCAAGCGACTTTTTTTTGTTTCCTCAACTTAAAACTGCGCTCGGCGGCCAGAGATTTTCGTCAAATGAGGAGGCAATCTCTTTCGTGAACTCGTATTTTGCAGACAAAGACGCCAAGTACTATTTGGAAGGGTTGCAGAGATGGGAACATCGCTTGAAGAAGTGTGTGGAGTTACAAGGAGACTATGTAGAAAAATAAAAACAAAAATCGCGTGCATCATGGTTAGGTCGGTTATTTATAGGACAGCCCTCGTATTTTGTATAGGGAAGCGTTATTTTCTAACGGTTTGGGTGATTATTGGGCATTTCTAATTACTTTCACGTAAAATTGTCAAGTGATTAGTTAATTTTTAGTTTTTAGAAACATAAGTTTTTGAAATTAGTGAAATATTAGTGATTTATTTGACCTAATTACGGCGATAATTGACAGAAGAAGAAGGGAAGAATATTTCAAATAATTTGAATGCTAATGATAGCGATGATGATGATGGTGGAAGAAATTTGGTGGTGACCACGAATATATACCCAGTGACCAATCGACCTTCGGAGATGATAATACTCAGCACATTAGGAATCCACTTTTCGAAGACAATATCCACACGAAGGTTGCTATAGATATGAATGATTTGTCAAATACGGTTAATGGTGGAGAAAATATTGTGGTCAGGGAAAAAACAATCAAACTGTATGGTGGTCAAAGCCAAGCCAAACTAAAAAATAGCGATCGGCACTGGCATTGAAAATGCGTAGACAACCAACGTCACAATGCACGGAAAGTTTTGAATCTAAAAAAGGGGCCTTCATACGCGTTTTCGCAGCGTTTCTTGCGAAAGATATTGCCCTTGACACGAAATATTGAATGCTAAAAGTTCATCAATCAGTT
The DNA here is from genome assembly GCF_023373825.1 of Bactrocera dorsalis. Classification (NCBI taxonomy): domain Eukaryota; kingdom Metazoa; phylum Arthropoda; class Insecta; order Diptera; family Tephritidae; genus Bactrocera; species Bactrocera dorsalis. The sequence continues at coordinate 68,197,147 of NC_064304.1, read as the reverse complement.
GCAAAAAAAATATATTGGCAAGACACAAATGGGGATGAACTATATGTTTTTATTGCAATAACTTTATACTCCGGTCTGAGAAGGCAAACTAAGTTAAAGCTAAAAATCTTTTTCGTTTTATACGCTTTAACGATTCCTGGACTCGCGCTGAGAAATTACAACACGATAAATCTGTGCCTATTTGTAATGCATGGACATTATTCTTGGCGAATGATACCATTCGTCCCAAGTAAAGAGTTGACAGTTGATGAGTAGTACTTTCAATAAGAAACTGATGCTGTTTCCATCTATGCCTTCCCTCTAACCCTGGAATATATGGCATACAAATATTTTCACTTGTTGACGCAAAAACCAACTATCCACTTGCAGGCGAAGTAAGTACATATGTACATATATTAATGAACTGCGGTAGTCTGGTATTGCGCGCAACCTTGTTATGCGAATCAGCAAACGATATTTAGACAGGGATGTGAATATCACGATGAAGATTTGCTTGTGCGGAATACCCCCTTGATAGGCACAATAAGGGGCAATAAGCCGCAACTGCCAAAATTATTTACATCCTCTGAAGAAGCAAGACAATTAGTGTGTTAGTATCAGTATTTTGTTTCTTAAATTTGCAATTAGTAAGCTTTCCAACACATTCGAAGAAAAATGTGCTAGTGCTTTCAACTGCTTATGCCAACGCAGATGTAAATCCTTAAAAAAACCGTTGGCCCATGGCATTACTTTATGAAATGCTGGATATTGCTGGACTATGCGGATCCTATATGGAACATAAATAAGTCTGAAAAGCGCAAAATATTTTGATGTTGGAGCTAGCGCAGAAGCGATTACAAAACCGATGCCAAAAAAAAAAAAAATATTCTACGAAATTGCAGACTTGATAAATTTCAAACGGATTCCTACAGTAGCAAGCTCACGTCTAGCAATGCAGGTAAGCTTTCCTAATTAATTTTATTTCAAAAGTAGTTCATTTTCAAATATTTTTCACCATTTTCTTTTCTTGCCACAGATCAATAACATACTTGGAAGTATCATATTGAACTTATCCGCCGCTATATTGTCTTTTTTTTCTTGAACTTCATTGTATATGAACTTTAGTTTCTTCACTTAGTTATTATAAAACAAGTAAGGAAGGGCTAAGTTCGGGTGTCACCGAACATTTTATACTCTCGCATGATAAAGTGATAATCGAGATTTCATTATCTGGGAGATTTACCGATATTTTCGGTCAAAAATTAGGTTAGGTTAGGTTAGGCACTGAGTTCTTCGAGTTCGATATCAGGGACCTTGAAAAGTTATAGTCCGATCACGACAATTTTTCCACAAGGGATACCTCTGCTCAAATGCAGTATTTGTATAAAGTTTCATTCCGCTATCATCATTGGTTCCTAATGTATATATCATACAGAGAAGGCATCATATGGAATTCAAAATATCGTTATATTGGAAAAAGGCGTCGTTGTGAACCGATTTCACCCATATTTCGTACATGGCATCAGGGTGTTAAGAAAATATTATATACCGAATTTCATTGAAATCGGTCGAGCAGTTCCTGAGATATGGTTTTTGGTCCATAAGTGGGCGACGCCACGCCCATTTTCAATTTTTAAAAACAGGCTGGGTGCAGCTTCCTTCTGCCATTTCTTCCGTAAAATTTAGTGTTTCTGACGTTTTCTGTTAGTCGGTTAACGCACTTTTAGTGATTTTTAACATAACCTTTGTATGGGAGGTGGGCGTGGTTATTATCCGATTTCTTCAATTTTTGAACTGTATGTGGAAATGTCTGAAGGAAACGACTCTATAGAGTTTGGTTGACATAGCTATAGTAGTGTCCGAGATATGTACAAAAAACTTAGCAGGGGGCGGGGCCACGCCCACTTTTCCAAAAAAATTACGTCCAAATATGCTCCTCCCTAATGCGATCCTTTGTGCCAAATTTCACTTTAATATCTTTATTTATGGCTTAGTTATGACACTTTATAGGATTTCGGTTTCCGCCATTTTGTGGGCGTGGCAGTGGGCCGATTTTGCCCATCTTCGAACTTAACCTTCTTATGGAGCCAAGAAATACGTGTACCAAGTTTCATCATGACATCTCAATTTTTACTCAAGTTACAGCTTGCACGGACGGACGGACGGACGGACGGACAGACATCTGGATTTCAACTCTACTCGTCACCCTGATCACTTTGGTATATATAACCCTATATCTGACTCTTTTAGTTTTAGGACTTACAAACAACCGTTATGTGAACAAAACTATAATACTCTCTTTAGCAACTTTGTTGCGAGAGTATAAAAATTATATTACAATTATATTTTCTACTTTGATTAGAGCTTAAATTATTTGCTTTCTATCTGATTCTATAGTCCCTTTCAACAGTTTTATTGATCTATTAAAATGTTCATTAATTACTATTTCTTTATTTGAAATTACAATTGCATTATGGTTATTTTCTTCAATAATGTTTCACAATGTATTTCCTGTCATCATCAACCCTAACTCCAAACATCCATTTGTAGGCTGTTCCCCATTATTCATCAAGTCGCTTTTCTTTCTTTCTTCCTTTGATATACGGTGTTAAAGATATGATTTTTTCTTGAATATATTTTATTTCATTATACAAACTTTCTTTATTTTTGAAAACTACTAAAAGCACAATTAATCAATAACTTAATATGCCAGAGCCATAAAATTTTACCATCGAGATGGTATGAGAGGGAGCCGGTGTAAAAGTTAATTGAATTGCAGAGATAATCCTTCCCCGACAATTGTATGTCTTTATGTCAAAAATAGGTTGAATCCGGTCAATATTTCTTTTAGTCCCCATATACCTAAAATAACGATTTTTGGACTTCCGGGTGACTTTGTACCGCATATAGCTAGCGTGCTTTACTCACAAAAGTATATCTTTGTGGCTAAAATAGATAAATTTTATCGAAAACTTTATTTACCCCCATATAACTAATATCAGGATTTTCGATTTCCGGCTAACGTTAATCTACAAGTATATGATTGGTTTTTTAGTAAGTGGCGTGGTAAAAGTATTGGTATTGGGAAACATATATAAAAAACGGATTCCCATTTACTACATACGGGGTGTGTTCAAAAAGTATCGCGAATTTTGTGTTTTTTTCAAAAATTATTTATTTATTCATGAATATCTATTTTGTCCCCTTCAAAGTAATCCCCATGAGATATTATACATTTGTGCCAACGGTTTTTCCAATCTTCGAAACACTTCAAAAAATCATTTTTTTTTATCTTCTTCAGCTCCTCCTTCGATACCGTCTTTATCTCGTTAAGAGAAGCGTAACGTCGTCCTTTCATGGGCCTCTTCAGTTTAGGGAACAAGAAAAAGTCACAGGGGGCCAGATCTGGGGAATACGGTGGCTGCGGCATCATTAGTGTGTTGTTTTTGGCCAAAAAGTCGCGCACAAGCAACGATGTGTGTGAGCAGGAGCGTTATCGTGGTGCAAAAGCCAATTTTTGTTCTTCCACAAATCCGGGCGTTTCTGGCGGATTGCTTTGCGAAAAATTGCGCATAACTTGCAGCTAATATTCCTTATTGACCGTTCTTCCCTGTGGCAAGACCTCATGATGCACCACGCCCCTGCAATCGAAGAAAACTGTCAGCAAAACTTTCGCTGTACTTTTTGAACACACCTCGTATAATGATTTTCGTTTTTCTAACAAACCTTATGCCGAATATGTCGGTCTATGTATTTGTTATACATAGTATAATCGTATGTAAAAGTAAAATTGTTGTGGTTTCGATCCTCTGGTTGACGTTTTATCCCGGTTGCAATAGAACTTAGCCCTTTCTTTCTTGTTCAATTTTCTTTCTTTCATTTGATTTTAAATGATAAATGTTTATGTTCTTTATTTCACTTGTATCCAATGAACTGCTCCTATATCGTCTTCATGTGAAATGGAAAATACACACCATTTTTCAAATTATTGCCAAATTTCTGACATCAGTTGTTTGTATATTTTTTATATATGGTTTATTAAAATCAATTAATAACTCATTTTGGCGTAATCCGTATATTTGAATTCTTTTGAACAAGACCTTTTTATTTAATAATTGATGTTTTTATTATTCCGTTTAAAGTATACAACTTAGTGCTTTCACCCTTAAGTAGTGGAATTAAAATTTGTTCAAAGTGAGATTTTTTCATTACCCTTATGATTTAGTCTGAGGCATAAAAATGTTAATATTATTTTTATTTTACGTTCCCAAGATTTCGGGGCTACTTTGTAAAAATTTCTTGAATCGTATTTGGTTCTTGTGGAAAACCTCTTCTTCTCATTGTGTCCAGGTCCATGTGATCTTAAGAAATTAGAATCATTTTGATTTGTTTGAAGCTCTCCTGAATAGTTTGGACGACTTTACCTCGATGGCTGTCTTGTTGATTCGATTGTTGTCCATAACAATTTATTTGACGTTCACCAAATTGTTATTGGACGATACTGCTGTTTAAAGAAATTAAATAGCTTTATATATTTTATTTATATATGCAAATGTTTTTGATGCTAATTGTTTTATTCACTGAATAAGCATCCCCGATAAAATTTCTCTCATCGTGTAACCATTTTCATAGTGCACTATTTTTTACCTCATTTCGCTATAGTATTTACTACCAGTAGCGAAACTTCTTTCGTGATCATGTTTTGATCTTTAGTGGGTCTGTAATGCTGCCTTATAGCGGGATTCTGTAACCAGTCTCGAGTCTCTATTTGCGACATTTTGAGGTGAAGTCTCAATTTGTGACTAGTTGCTATTCACTAAACAGTCTCTAGCGCTAGTCTCAAAATATTGCCTCAAAATTTGAGACCTGATAGTTAGCAGGCCACAAAACTAAAACTAAAAAAAAAAATAACTCTTGTCTGCCATTTTGAATAACTGAATAGAGATTATCATAGATATTAATCAACTCAAACACGAAAAGGTTAAAAATAAATCTATTTTACATAAATTTCGTAAATATTATGAAACAAAGTCAACATATATTTTTATTAATAATTATGTTTTTTGACTATGTTATAGAAAATTGTATATTTGTTATCGACATATTTATTTTCATTCAAGTGAAAAAACATCTCTGAATAATGAAATGTAATAAGTACTTAGTGACTGCCACTTACAGAATAGCAAAATCGTCTCAAAAATTGTCTCTAACTTAAAATCTCAAATTTAGAGACTTGAGACTGTATCGCAGTACAGAATCGCACGGTTAGTTTAGTTTTACAATTGCCCAAATATTGAGTTGGGTTTCTATTGATTATTTGCAACATTTTATACAGTTATCTGCGTTAAAGATGCCAAGTATGGAGTTACTATTTGTTCTGCATTTTTTTTTGCTTTTACTCGGTTTTTTATTTTACCCGGAAAATTATGATTTTTTTTTTGTATTTTTATACAAGCCTCCTTTATATATATATTTGTGCTTATGCTGTATCTTGCTGTTATTGTTCCGATTGCCATATCTCAATGAAACTTGGTGTGTGGGTTCCTCAGTATAAAGAAAAGTTTTCAAAGTTAAATTGTTGGACCTGAGAAGCACTACACTAACGTGGTAACATAATTGCAAGTCAAAAAAACTGAAAGCAACAAATGGACACTGTGTTTCAAACCAAATAATTAAAAATAAGTTTTGAAAAGTAGAAATAATGATAATTAAAAATAAAACATAGAAATGGCAAACTAACATAACTTAATAAAACTACCCAGGTTAGGAAACATCAACCTTCCAGATCTCAATCCTTATACAGATCACCTGCTTTAAAACCGAACGAAAAGTTAGCAAGTATGATAAGAAATGTTGTCACTTAAGTGCTAAACTCAGAAGGACGTGACATAATATAGAATATAATTAGGACTAACACAAAACAAATATCGGTAGTAGACCCAATCCTTGATGAAATAATATAAATAATTTATCAGAAATTGACAACATCCCGGACGTAGTGAGATCTCTAAGGGAATTTTCAGGCAAACCATCTGAGTCTAGTTCATGAAGAAAGAGTGTCCAAAGGATATTGCAAATTTACGAGCACACTAAAGGTACCCCTAACTATTTTGGAATCTTAAACGTCATAAGGAACAAGGCAATCTGACAATACCCCTCTCAATTGGAAAGCGATTACAATTTGTTTGACGATACATTGCGCTGACAAAAGATATTTAGGAACTCTAGAATACCAAATGACTGGACTAATTCAGGATCGACAATCAGTCCGTCCGATCACTTTCCGATTCTTACAGAAGAAAAGCCCTTGAAATATTACGACTATTGGATATGAAGGAACAAAGAGACTTTCCAGAGGCACTCCACTTATGCCTCAAGTCAGAAAACGTTTAACGTCTATAACCTTAAGCCACCACTACCACAAAAGAATTATACTAAACCACATCAATTCTTCCCGGAGTTGGCATATCTGCAATCGGCTCAATCATATAGATCCACTGAAATACACTCAATACCCCAAAAATACCTCCACAGTGTAAATCCTTTTATGAGATCACAGCAAAGCTCACAAACGCAAAACACAAAATTTGATTACCCTCCTAAGCAAACACAACAACAAAGCCCATATTATAATAAGCCTCCACGACCAACACCACCAAAACCTCAACCGAAACCGAAGCCAATGGATACCGATCTTAGCATAAGGACGAAGCAGTAACCCCGCAAATAGGTCGAATTTTCAATATGCAGTGAAAATACAGGAAAAATCTAACCTAACAAGCCCACCAACTAAACAACAAAGAAATCTTCATGTAACTACGCGCGAAGAGCGCGCCGAAAACCCTTATCCAGAAACGTATTACAATGAATATTCCTCTTCTTCTTTACTGGCGTAGACACCGCTTACGCGATTATAGCCGAGTCAACAACACCGCGCCAGTCGTTTCTCCTCTTCGCTACGTGGCGCCAATTGGATATTCCAACCCATTCGCGTTGCTTCCTTCTTCAGTCTGGAGAAAGCAGAACTAACGGCACGGGTGTTGAGACCGATGATATCAATATCATCGGCATATGCCAGCAGCTGTACACTCTTATAAAAGATTGTACATATCTGCTCGATTAAGTTCTGCGGCTCGAATAATTTTCTCCAGCAGCAAATTGAAAACGTCGCACGATAGGGAGTCGCCTTGTCTGAAACCTCGTTTGGTATCGAACGGCTCGGAGAAGTCCTTCCGGAGCTTTTCGTGTTGCTCAACGTCAGTTTACATAGCCGTATTAGTTTTGCGGGGATACCAAATTCAGACATCGCGGCATAAAGATAGCTGCTTTTCGTGCTGTCGAAAGCAGCTTTGAATTCGACAAATAGGTAATGAGTGTCGACTCTCCTTTCACGGGTTTTTTCCAAGATTTGGTGCATGGTGAATATCTGGTCGGTTGTTTATTTACCAGGTCTGAAGCCACACATGCTGATGCATGCTCTTTATCAGTTCTTCGCCGCCGTGTTTGAATATCTCGGCCGGCAATCCATCGGCCCCTGCCGCTTTGTTGTTTTTCAGGCGGGCAATTGCTATTCGAACTTCTTCATGGTCGGGCAATGGAACGTCTGCTCCATCGTCATCGATTGGGGTATCGGGTTCGCCTTCTCCCGGTGTTGTGCGTTCACTGCCATTCAGCAGGCTGGAGAAGTGTTCCCTCCATAATTTAAGTATGCTCTGGGCATCGGTGGCTAGATCACCTTGGGGGGTTTTACAAGAGTATGCTCCGGTCGGTAAGCCGCCGCACCTTCTCGTAGAATTTTCGAGCATTACCGCTGTCGACCAGCTTATCAAGCTCTTCGTACTCACGCATTTCGGACTCTTTCTTTTTCTGTCTACAAATGCGTCTCGATTCCCTCCTCAACTCTCGGTATCTATCCCATCCCGCACGTGTTGTGGTCGATCGTAATGTTGCGAGATAGGCAGCCTTTTTTCTCTCCGCTGCGACACGGCACTCCTCGTCGTACCAGCTGTTCTTTTGCACTTTCCGAAAACCAATGGTTTCGGTTGCAGCTGTACGTAAGGAGTTTGAAATGCCGTCCCACAGTTCCCTTATACCGAGTTGTTGACGAGTGCTCTCAGAAAGCAAGAATGCAAGCCGAGCAGAAAATCGTTCGGCTGTCTGTTGTGATTGCAGCTTCTCGCGTCGAACCTTCCTTGTGTTTGTTGGCGTGCGTTTTTTGCTGCAACAATATAGTAGTCCGAGTCGATGTTAGGACCTCGGAGCGCACGCACAACTAAAACACTGGAGGCGTGTCTTCCATCTATCACAACATGATCGATCTGGTTGGTGGTTTTTTGATCCGGAGACAGCCAGGTAGCTTGATGTATCTTCCTATGCTGGAATCTAGTACTACAAATAACCATATTTCGGGCCCCGGCGAAGTCGATCAGCCTCAACCCATTTGGTGATTTTTCCTCGTGGAGGCTGAATTTACCGACCGTAGTGCCAAAGATACCTTCTGTGCCCACCCTGGCGTTGAAGCCGCCAAGCACGATTTTGACATCGTGGCGGAAGCATCTCTCATAAGTGCGCTCCAAGCACTCATAAAAGGCATCTTTGGTCACATCGTCCTTCTCTTCCGTCGGGGCGTGGGCGCAAATCAGCGATATGTTGAAGAATCTCGCTTTGATGCGGATTGTGGCTAGACGTTCATTCTCCGGAGTGAATGATAGTACTCGGCGACGGAGTCTCTCTCCCACCACGAATCCAACACCAAACATGCGCTCCTTTATATGGCCACTGTAGTAGATGTCACAAGGACCTACTCGTCTCTGTTCTTGTCCCGTCCATCGCATTTCTTGGACGGCGGTGATGTCAGCCTTTATTTTCACGAGGACATCAACCAGCTGGGCAGCGGCACCTTCCCAATTAAGGGACCGGACATTCCAGGTGCATGCCCTCAATTCGTAGTCCTTATTTCCTTTGCCATGGTCGTCATCAAAAGGGGGGTCTCTCATCCGAGACTTCTTTTTTTTTCATCGGGGTGTTTTTTTACGTGGCGGGTCCCAAACCCAGCGCACAACCCTAAGTAGGGGATATTTCGCCTTCTCACTTAAGCTCACCTTCAAACGGATGTTCTTAGGTTACCCAGAGGATACTTGGTCAAAGACCGGAAGTCGTGAGCTGCTTGAGTCATATGTAAAAGAATCGTTTCTGGCCACTCCCAAGTGAATGACGATCAGAGAACTTTCCTCACTTGCGTGAACTTCTACACATGACTCCATCCTCCTGTCACTGTGTTGAAAATCCTGAATACCAAACTAACGAATACGATCATCAGAACAACAAGGTTTAAAATATTTTCGTTGCCTTACTTTAATTGTGGAACGTACAGTGGTGACATGATTCAAATTTTAATGGATATTGACTCTAACAAAAAACAACATACAGCCAGATTTGGCTAAAAAGAAAATCGAAAATGACAAGAACTTTTTCACACTCAAATTCAGTAGGTGGAAGAATAGAAATCACTCATCATACGTACGCCAACCTGTTTAATCTACCAGATATAAATATAAAGTTTTACCTTCTCTCTTCTCTCACATCTTTTCATGCAATACTTGGCAATGATACTCTTAAAGAACTATCCGCAATCATTCATACCAAAGATAATTTCATGACCATAAACAACTCATATCGAATAAAACTAAAACAACTATTGTCACAAGACGTAACTCACGTCATTATCAAAGATAACTATATGAGCAACTTCCAAAGTCCAATCACTTTCAAGAACATTAACGAAAACAGAGGAGAACTATGCAGAAAACGAGAAAGAGATGCTAGCGATTACTTGGTCACTTAAATCATTACGTAACTACTTATATGGCACAGCTAAAATTAAAATATTTACAGATCATCAACCCCTAACGTACGAATGAAGAAACAAAAATGACAATTCAATATTTAAAAGATAAACGGCTAGCTTAGAGGAATATGATCATGAAATCAGATACAAACCAGGCAGAACTGACGTAGTAGCCGACTGCTTATCCCGACCACCCGAACTCAACTCATTAACAATACTAACGCTCTGCGATGTAAGTTTAGGACACAATCTGATAGAGCAATGTATTTAAAAACCGAATATAGTTACTTACAGGAGAAGAGAATTCTATCAAAATAGCCCTTTCGACATACCGAAGACATATAATCAATAAATTACATTTATCTACTGATGACCTCATAACCTTTTAAAACGCCATTTAAACCCTTCTCTAACTAATGGAATACTTACTTCTGAAGACATAATTAGCCAAATCCAGAAATTGTATCAACAGTTGAGGGCTTAGAATCATACGAACAGCAAGTGAACATAGAAGAGCCCATAGAAATGCAATAGAAAATAAAAAACAGATCATCGAAATACTCTCCTTCCCCAAATGCAGTCTTAAATTTACAAAATAATCAAGGAATGTAGACTATTTTCAGAAAATAAGTATGAGAGACATCCAAAGAAACCAAAGGTAAAACCTACCCCAATTCCTGTATATCACGGACAAATTCTTCATATCGACATATTTATAGCAGAGAAAAAGTTAATACTAACAGCCATAGATAAATATTCCAAATACACTCAGGCAAAAATAATTAAATCCAGATCAACAGAAGCTATACGGGAAGGGCTCAGTTAAACACTCTTCACATTTGCAATACCAGAAACTGTTATTATTGACAACGAAAAATAACTAAATTCTCACTCCATACTTTTCATGCTAGAGGACCAATTAAGGATTAAAGTCTAAAGAACACCACCACACACAAGCAAAGCGAATGGACAAAATGAACGGTTTCACTCAACTCTTGCAAAAATTTTAAGATGCTTAAAGACCGAAGACATGGATAGAAATTTTGAATAATTACTAGATAGAGCAGTTTGTGAATACAATTTTACAATCCACTCCACAACTGAACAAAAACCACTTCAGACGCAAAGTTTACATAAACACCGAAAAAAATGAGAAAAAACAACATACAAAGACTGAAGCTCAAACACGAACAAGACTTGGAATTACATAATAAAAACAGATCGAGTTTCAAAGACTACTCCTCAGGGCAGACAGTTTACATATATAAAAACTAACAAAAGATATAGCACAAAATCGACTTCTCGTTACAAAAAAGAAATAGTTAACGAGAACAAATCATCAACAGCTAAAACGGAATCAGCAGAGTGGTTTACAAAAGTCTTATAAAGTGATAATAAAAAAAAATAATAATAAACAATAAATTTAAAATAAAACAAATCAACAAAATAAACAAAACCATACTTTCAACCCTTCTCAGTCAGGCAAAATATTATTCAAATGGTATAAATAAAAACATTAAAAAAATATCATTCGATTTCATAGGATCAGATTGGAAATGAATTGCAGGAAATCCTGATCATAGCGATTACAATATTTGGATAGAAAAGATAAATAAAGTTTTAGAAAATAGCAAGAAACAAGTTGTTATTAATAAATTAGCAAACGAAAAACTTAAGGAAATAATACAAAATATCAATAAAATATTGAAATTAGTAATAGAAGAAAGAGAAGTTGCAATCTATTTAATATTTCAAATTAAATATTGTACAAATTAGAAATAATAAAGGAAGAATTAATTAACATAGCTTATGCCATCCATTGGGCAAAATCGAATATAATAAATTCTTTACTTTTAGCAGACAAAGAAATTGAAATTACAAAATAATGTTTAAGAAATAAAAACATACCATTTATAAACGTAGACGAAGCTTTAGAGTTTGCCGAAATTAAAATTGCTTCCAATAGCGAAAACATAATTAATATAATAAGTCTGCCAACAAACGAAAAAAACGATCGTAGAAGTAAGGGCGATAGAGAAAAGACAATTAACCCAGGAGGGACTGACGTTACCGTGTGGTAACACAGAACATGAACACAGAACAGTTATCGGTGAATTGACGATCGTTGATTCATCAGTAGTTATAGATGCTCCCGCAGAGATTGATGAAACAGCAGACGTTGAATCTTTTTACGCGCTCTCTGATATTCCTCAGCTGTTTTCCTCTTCCTCGGTTGGCTGCCAGCTATCATTTCCAATTTCTCCTTTTCCCGCTCTGCTTTCTTCCGTGCTCGGTATTCACGATAATATTGTACTGTTTTCCCTCCTTTTAAAACACGGGCTACAATCTCAACAGAATTTATTTTTAATTTTTTGCTTACTAATAGAAATTAAATTTATCACAGCAATATTATGTATTTGTATATTGCTGTGATAAATTTATTTTCTATTAGTAAGAAAAAAAAATATTTATTAGTATAGTATACGATGTTAAAAAGCAAAAATTTAGAAATAAATTCTGTTGAGATTCGAACCAGTGTTCACATCGTGACATTCTAGGCGCTTACCACCAACACCACCATTGACACTTAGGTTGCGCTGACTTAAGTATGATTTGGCTATGCATGTAAGAAACATACGATGGTTCTAATAATTTTGTTTAAGTATAGAAATATACATACTTTGTAGAACATTCGCTTTCTAATAATTTTGTTTAAGTATAGAATATACATATACATTTGTAGAACATTTGCTTTCGCAATAAATTTATCACAGCAATATACATATACATAATATGTATATACATATACATAATATTGCTGTGATAAATTTAATTTCTATTAGTAAGAAAAATATTTTTTAGTTCAGTATACGACGTTAAAAAGCAAAAAATTAAAAAAAAAAATTAAAAATAAATCCTGTTGAGCAATATAACGGGTGATTTTTTTGAGGTTAGGATTTTCATGCATTAGTATTTGACAGATCACGTGGGATTTTAGACATGGTGTCAAAGAGAAAGATGCTCAGTATGCTTTGACATTTCATCATGAATAGACTTACTAACGAGCAACGCTTGCAAATCATTGAATTTTATTACCAAAATCAGTGTTCGGTTCGAAATGTGTTTATCGACAAATTTTGTTCAGCGATGAGGCTCATTTCTGGTTGAATGGCTACGTAAATAAGCAAAATTGCCGCATTTGGGGTGAAGAGCAACCAGAAGCCGTTCAAGAACTGCCCATGCATCCCGAAAAATGCACTGTTTGGTGTGGTTTGTACGCTGGTGGAATCATTGGACCGTATTTTTTCAAAGATGCTGTTGGACGCAACGTTACGGTGAATGGCGATCGCTATCGTTCGATGCTAACAAACTTTTTGTTGCCAAAAATGGAAGAACTGAACTTGGTTGACATGTGGTTTCAACAAGATGGCGCTACATGCCACACAGCTCGCGATTCTATGGCCATTTTGAGGGAAAACTTCGGACAACAATTCATCTCAAGAAATGGACCCGTAAGTTGGCCACCAAGATCATGCGATTTAACGCCTTTAGACTATTTTTTGTGGGGCTACGTCAAGTCTAAAGTCTACAGAAATAAGCCAGCAACTATTCCAGCTTTGGAAGACAACATTTCCGAAGAAATTCGGGCTATTCCGGCCGAAATGCTCGAAAAAGTTGCCCAAAATTGGACTTTCCGAATGGACCACCTAAGACGCAGCCGCGGTCAACATTTAAATGAAATTATCTTCAAAAAGTAAATGTCATGAACCAATCTAACGTTTCAAATAAAGAACCGATGAGATTTTGCAAATTTTATGCGTTTTTTTTTTTTAAAAAGTTATCAAGCTCTTAAAAAATCACCCTTTACATACATATACATAATATGTATAAACATATATATAATATTGCTGTGATCCCTTAGAAGTATAGTCTTAACTTCTTAACGGCCAACGCAGAGTATTTTCAACCAAAAGAAATTTATTCATTAAAATCACCACTCAGAAGTCGTTTTATCCCTTGTAAGCGAGCGATTTTCGAAGAAACATTTCTAATATGCCAAAAGACAAAATTAGAAATGAATTTCTTAAATCTCACGCTCCCAGATAAAACGATATACCTCGTCCTCGTGGGTCGATTTCCAAAAGCACAGAAATGATTCTGTGAATTTATTCATTAAAATCGCCACTCAGAAGTCGTTTTATCCCTTGTTTTATCCCTTGTAAGCGAGCGATTTTCTTAAATCTCACGCTCCCAGATAAAACGATATGCCTCGTCCTCGTGGGTCGATTTCAAAAACCACAGAAATGATTCTGTGTGATTCTAAAAGGCCAACGCAGAGTATTTCAATTAAAAGTCACACAAAATAGTTGAGAATTCGCAGAAAGGCAAACGAAAGAAAAAGAAGTATTACTTCAATAATGCACAAGCATACAAACATACATATGCGCACACATGTGAATATGTCACCAACCAAAAATTGAAACATTGTTCTACAAAAACAACAACAGCATAAGCATGGCAACATTGTGTTGTGTTATTGTGTCGGCCGAGCTGTGCCGAAAGAAACGAGCAAACGATCGCCGATTGTCACCGCTTCGCTTGCTGCTCGCACATCTTCGCAGACAAGGTTGCGTTACATTCATATGGATGGAGCGAGGTTGCGCAACCTTGCGTTACTTTTATATGGAAGGTTGCGCAACCAGAATCTATCGCAACCTTTTCCGGCGTCGTATAAGAAGTATATCTTCAAAAAAATTAAAAATAAATTCTGTTGAGCTTCGAACCAGTGTTCACATCGTGACATTCTAGGCGCTTACCACCAACACCACCATTGACACTTAGGTTGCGCTGACTTAAGTATGATTTGGTTATGCATGCAAGAAACATACGATGGTTCTAATAATTTGGTTTAAGTATAGAATATACATATACATTTGTAGAACATTTGCTTTCGCAATAAATTTATCACAGCAATATACATATACATACACCCCTATTCTGTGCATTTGACAAATTAATAAAATATTGACAATTAACTGAAATATTTATCAAGCGAGAAATATTTAGGTATTCTGTGACAATCCTGATAAGAGTAAAAGCTTCAATTCGCAAAGCTTCTCCCCACACGTGTGGTGAACAAAATAATGTAAATAACAACAGCTGATTTCTATTCAAATTATATTGATAGCAGTTAATTGCTCCTATGATGCTTTTTATTCCAAATTTTCTAAATAATCTGGAATATATTTCAAATAAATTTACTTAAATTAGTATGTTATTAATACTTTCCCCGATTTTATAAAATTTTCTTCCTCACTTTCACAATAAGTTTTGCTACAGCCCGCACACTTCTCGAAATGGACGACTGACTCATGGGCACGTCAACTTGCCTTGTTACCTACACATTACTGGTATGAGCCGTGTCCAAAGAAGTTCAAAGCTGCTAGAACTCTTACAGTTAAAGGTAGTGACGGCAAATTTCACAAGTTAATCGAAAAGAACTCAAAGAAAATGGATTGCTATCATCATGTAAACATTTTAAATGCCGCGCGCGATTCCCATTCTCACAATTTTCATCTTCGTTTAACAATAATAACATATCTTCCATTTTCACAACAAGATGCACAAACAGATATTTAATTCATAACGAGCACTGTCAAGAGCATATGACATCTTAACAACTTATAAAGAAAAGAGCTTTTTATTTCAGACACAGAATACGAAATGCTTGATAAATTTCAAATTTTGACAAATTATAAATATGTTGAATTTGTCAAGTGCACAGAATAGGGGAGATAATATGTATATACATATACATAATATTGCTGTGATAAATTTAATTTCTATTAGTAAGAAAAATATTTATTAGTATAGTATACGATGTTAAAAAGCAAAAATTTAAAAATTAATTCTGTTGAGATTCGAACTAGCGTTCACATCGTGACATTCTAGGCGCTTAACACCAACACCACCATTGACCCTTAGGTTGCGCTGACTTAAGTATGATTTGGTTATGCAGACAAGGTTGCGTTACATTCATATGGATGGAGCGAGGTTGCGCAACCTTGCGTTACATTTATATGGAAGGTTGCGCAACCAGCTTTTATTAGAAGCTTAAAGCTCCAAATTTGAAATTCGCAACGATTGCTGTTCAGTTGTTAAACGCAATTTGTTGTGAGAGGTCGTTCAGAAGTGCATTTTTATTTACGGAGCAAAAAGTTACAAAATGGCATCTGGGAGAAAGTAAGTTTCATTGCTATGTATTTATTTGTAAATATATTCCATAAATAATCACAAAATCTGAAGTCAAATTACCACATTTCACCCTCAGTAATTAGTTTTAAAGATTTATGCACTTTTTGTCTTATTTTTTGGTGGTTTAATAAATGTGTTACCATATGGTCACGTCAGGACCTACAGGGTACAGGTTTGCAATGAGTTTCAAATCAATTTTGAGAAAAATTTTGAGTAATTCGCCATTTTGTTGTAGAAAATTCACGCTAAAAGATATTGCAGACTATTTGGATGAGTTAGACGACGATTACACATCATTTGGCCAACAAATAGACGGAATTTATATTGAGCCACCTAATGAAGATGGAGAACTAAGTGGCGAAGACGATGCTAACGAAGATGACGGTGGAATTATTGACAATGTGTGTCGAAATCAATTGAACGAAGGGTGTGAACTTGTGTTTAAAAATGGTGCGCATGTAGATTCTGCTTCAATGGTGGACTCATATGACGTAGAGGGAAATATTGAAGCAGCTCTAGCTATGTATGTATGCTAGTATGTGTAATCAATCTGCCCACAGTCCATAAGCGCACAGACCACCAAGGAAAGTACAGAAGGAAAACAACGACAGCTATCAGATGAAAATATTCCCATAGCGCCTGTATCCAGCAGGTTAAGAAGAGTAGAAGGTACCCCGTCTGAAAAACCTCTCCCGTTAGCAAATAAAGACACTGTGTTTAATTGGTCAAAGGATTGGAGAAATGATCCAATGCCTTTATTTCCGGAAGCAAACTACAATGATTGTCGTGGCTTGCAGCCTCACGAGTTGTTTGAATTTTTTTTTGATGACGCTTTATTAGAGAATATCGTGCAATGTTCATCATTGTATGCCACAAAGAAATTTGAAAAACCTGTGTTGAATATCAATATTCGTGGTGAGTTAGTAACTGTATACACCTTTTCCTCTTGACCTTTAATACATATTTACATTTTTACAGAATTGCGTAGATTCATTGGTATACTTTTAATAACCGGCTACAACACCGCTGCTAATGTGAAGATGTATTGGAACAGCTCAGAGGACTTACGCAACGAACTAATTGTACAAGCAATGCGTCGAGACCGTTTTAAAGAAATTTGTAGGTGCTTACATTTTGAACCTAACCTGGTTGCGCCTAATGATAATGAAGACAAATTTTGGAAGTTGAGACCTATGACAGACCATTTAAAGGCCAATATGTTGAAGCACTTCTATCCATGCCAACAACTGTCTTTCGATGAGAGTATGATTGCGTACTACGGTCGCCACGGATGCCAGCAGTTTCTAAAAAGCAAACCTATCCGTTTCGGCTACAAAGTTTGGTCTTTATGCACTCCGTCCGGATACCTAGTCAATTTCGACATATACCAAGGAAGAAATCCACGTTCAAACACGGAATACGAACAGTGCTTTGGAAAGTGTGCAGCACCTCTCATAAACATGATAAATGATTTTTACGAAAACACAAGGAGTTTATCATTTTCTTTCTATTTCGCCAACCTTTTTACAAGTTTTCCATTACTGACATATCTGAAGTTGATGGGGTGCAATGGAACAGGAACGGTTAGAGAAAATCGTATTCCTTCCAGCTGCCCTTTGAAAACAAAAGTGGCAATGAAAATGTTTAATAGAAGTTCATTCGAAACTGCTACAATAGAAAATATTGGAATAAAGCTAACTAAGTGGGTTGATAACTCCGTTGTGTGTGCCGCTTCAACTTGTTACGGTAGCTCGCCAATTTCATCAGCTTCGCGATACTGCAAAAAAGCTGGGAAAAAGATAGCCATTCCACGTCCATGCGTGATAACGGAGTATAATAAATACATGTGCGGTGTTGATCAAAACGCAAATATGTACCGAATAGCATACCGGGGAAAGATGTGGTGGTCTTCAATATTTACTTGGCTTATTGACGTTGCAGAATTCGAAGAAGCTTTCGCAATCAGAGTTTAGATGTGAAATTGCAGTATTTTATTCGCTTTTAGTCGCTGCTTAGGTGAAACTTGTAAAAGTGTTGTGAGAACTCGATGCATTAAATGCAATGTAGGTTTATGCGTCAAGTGCTTCGCTCAGTACCATATTGACAACGAAAACCAAAAATAAATATGTTTTTTAACTATTTCAATAAAGTTCATTATTTAATTCACATTACTTGGCTTAATTAACTTATTTTCTTATAGCACATTACATTTTTAAGGTAAATGTAAACCTGTACGCTGTAGGTCCTAGCGTTACCATATGGTCACAGGTCATTGTACCGTTATCTGATAAAGTATGACCACAAAAATTAATTTTCTTAATACATTCTAACAACATTAACAAGCCCTCAAAATTTCACCTTCCTACTAAAAAAAAATAGTTATCGGCCCTGCTGGGTTAATAAATAAAATTGAGTACAAAACAATTCTATTAGTATAGGAAAATAAAATTTATGCAAAAATCCACAATTGCAAATCGTTTAATAATTTGTCTATTTGTCCAAGGAGTATAATGGTTGACATTACGAATGACACTTGCATAGCACATCTGTTAAAGAATCGAACAAATAACAAACAATATAATATTTGTAAATGAGTTTAATGGATATGTTAAATTTGAAAAGGAAAATATAAAATTAAATGAATCATATTTGATCAAACATTGTAATACGTAGGGTTACCATATTCCTTGATTTTGACCTTCTCACTGATTCCCTGATTTTCGTGAAAGTTCCCTGATTTTCTCTGCACTGTTTCCTTAGTTTCCACCTCAATCGGCGATTTTTTTTAATTATTTTTTTTTTTTGAGCGAGCGCTGAAAAAATGTGAGCATCACAGCGTTTTAGTCTACTTGAGCGTTTTGAATTTGCGCGCCACGCGTATAATGCATTTACTTGAACCATATCATTCATGGTTGCGTTCCAAAAATCGACCGAGTTCAACTCGCGGACGTTTTTTTCCGTACAAAATATATCAGCAGCATTTTAGGAAGATTACTAATAATGAAATAGAAAACCTTGTAAATGAGAAAAGGCGAACTAGACGTGAATGGCAGTTAAATCGCTCTCCTTCAACTCTGCTTCAACTGAAATCTGCTGTATGTAAGTTAAAAAAGCGCTGTGAGGAAGAACGCAACACTGAAAAATTTTGTGTCCAAATTCTAGCAAGCAAAACTCCCTTTGGAAAGCCCAAAAGTCTTTCAAGCCACCAGTAGATTCCACCATATCTCTAAGACAGATGAGGAAAAGACAAATTGCTTAGCTAATAACCTAGAAAAGGTATTTCAACCCAATTGCCCAAAGAACAACTTTAAGTTGCTAACCTTCCCCAATACCGCTAACGAGGCGCTTATGTATATTAGAGCTAAATCCGGAAAAGGCATCAGGACACGATAATATTACTCCAAAAATGATAACTGAGTTTCCAAATGTTGCTATAAAAGTACTCTTCTTGATCTTGAAGGGGTTAATGCAATTCTTGGTTTCGGATACTATCCAACTTCTTGGCAAAAGTCGCAGATCATCATGATAGATAAACCTGGTAAAGACCTAATACAGCCGTTTTCCTACAGACCAATATGTCTCTTATCCTGTATTTCTAAAATATTTGAAAAAGTCCTCTTATCAAGGATGACTCCTTTCCTCCACGAAACTAATATAATATCAACGCACCAGTTTGGTTTTCGTGCTCAACATGGCACTGTAGAGCAAGTAAATAGAATAACGAACGAAATCAGGAAAGAATTCAGGCATAGAGAGTGCTGTTCAGCTATTTTTCTAGATTTAGCACAGCCGTTCGATAAGGTCTGGCATGAAGGCCTTTTATGGAAATTCAAAAAAGGCTTTACAAATTGCATAAAACTTTGGAGTCATATTTAAGTAACAGGAAATTTACAGTTTAAGTAGCAGACTTCATATCAGAAGAACGAGTAATAAGGGCTGGTGTACCTCAGTGTAGCGCGCTAGGCTCAACTCTGTACATAATATATACAGCACATACTCCAACAGCTACTAACGTATTGACATCCACTTTCGCGGATGACACAGCTCTCGTTAGCAGTAACAAATGCCCCATCAGAGTAGCAGAAGTCATCTGTATTGATTGTAAAGTCTGTAATCATAACTGTAATTGTAAATAACGGGTGATTTTTTTGAGGTTAGGATTTTCATGCATTAGTATTTGACAGATCACGTGGGATTTCAGACATGGTGTCAAAGAGAAAGATGCTCAGTATGCTTTGACATTTCATCATGAATAGACTTACTAACGAGCAACGCTTGCAAATCATTGAATTTTATTACCAAAATCAGTGTTCGGTTCGAAATGTGTTTCGCGCGCGTGTTTTGTTCAGCGATGAGGCTCATTTCTGGTTGAATGGCTACGTAAATAAGCAAAATTGCCGCATTTGGGGTGAAGAGCAACCAGAAGCCGTTCAAGAACTGCCCATGCATCCCGAAAAATGCACTGTTTGGTGTGGTTTGTACGCTGGTGGAATCATTGGACCGTATTTTTTCAAAGATGCTGTTGGACGCAACGTTACGGTGAATGGCGATCGCTATCGTTCGATGCTAACAAACTTTTTGTTGCCAAAAATGGAAGAACTGAACTTGGTTGACATGTGGTTTCAACAAGATGGCGCTACATGCCACACAGCTCGCGATTCTATGGCCATTTTGAGGGAAAACTTCGGACAACAATTCATCTCAAGAAATGGACCCGTAAGTTGGCCACCAAGATCATGCGATTTAACGCCTTTAGACTATTTTTTGTGGGGCTACGTCAAGTCTAAAGTCTACAGAAATAAGCCAGCAACTATTCCAGCTTTGGAAGACAACATTTCCGAAGAAATTCGGGCTATTCCGGCCGAAATGCTCGAAAAAGTTGCCCAAAATTGGACTTTCCGAATGGACCACCTAAGACGCAGCCGCGGTCAACATTTAAATGAAATTATCTTCAAAAAGTAAATGTCATGAACCAATCTAACGTTTCAAATAAAGAACCGATGAGATTTTGCAAATTTTATGCGTTTTTTTTTTTTAAAAAGTTATCAAGCTCTTAAAAAATCACCCTTTATTATTATTATTATTATTTTATTGAAAAGGATAATACAATTACACCTTAACATTCTAAAAACTTTACAGCATTAGCGACTAAGGCCATCAGCTTCTTAATATTAAATATTGATAAACTAATATATAATGGTTTAGTTATTTTGGAGTATCACACTTCAAAATAGATATCTAGTGTACATATAAATTTAATGAACTGTTTTATGTTAGTATATGTTACGTTTGTTAGTAATTCTGTTAAGTTTAAGTTGAGACGGTTGTGTTCCAATGATGTGCAGTTTTGTATTAAATGTTGAGTTGTGAGATTCTCGGTATTACAATATGGGCAAACTGGTGTTTGGGAGTTTTCCAATATAGGTTTGTGTGTTAATTTGGTGTGACCCAACCGAAAGCGAGTATATACAATGCAATGACTTCTGGATATAGTTGTAGGGAAAAGAGGCGATCTTCGTTGAGGATTTATTATTTTGTAATAGTGGGAGTATCGGTTCCAGTGTTCATTTTCGGCCTCACGATAGTACAGGGTAGGCCATTTAAAGTTGACCCATTTGTTTCTAAAAAAAAAGAACAAAAGAAAACAATGTTTTTTGTTCATTTCAAAAATAATTTATTTTGGTCCAAGGGGATTTGTTTCAGCTAATATTTAAAAATTAGATCGCGTAAATGGGCACCTTTAGCTTTGCCAGCTAAATGCACTCTTTTTTCGACATTTTCCATGACTTTGGCCAATGTTTCGGATGATATGGCGGCTGTTTCACGCCGAATGTTGGCTTTCAGTTGAGCTAAGGTCTTTGGCTTATTAGCGTATACCTTGGATTTCAAATAACCCCACAAATAAAAGTCTGGCGGCGTCAAATCTGGTGATCTCGGTGGCCAGTCAACATCACCATTTTTCGTCAAGTTCGTTTTCAGCCATTTCGATGGCCCATTTGCCAAAATTAAGGCGTCACGGATAATCAGCTGGGTTTAGTTTTTGTGCCATTTGAATTTTATATGGAAACATCTTCAAATCTTTATGAATTATGCGTCGGAGAGTGGTGCGAGAGATGTCTAATTCCTGAGAGCGGCGATAACTCGATGTCGATGGAGTCTCCTCAATACTGGCTCGTACAGCTTCGATATTTTCATCAGAACGTCTTGTGCGTTGTCTGGATGCATGACTGGCATTACTGAGATTACCGGTGTTCACAAATTTTGCGTATAAAGACTTAATTGTGTTCTTAACTGGAGCACTTTTCACTTTATTTTTTTTGCGAAACGCACGTTGAGTTAACACAATTGAAAAGTTATTTTAAATATAAAGCTGAACAATTTCAGCGCGTTCTTTTGGAGTGTACTGTTCCATGGTATAAATTGTCTTCGAATGACGCTTCTAACGCGGTATGACATTAGCCGATTTGTCAGCGCTGTTAAAAGTTACAGCGTTGCCAGATGGGTCAACTTTAAATGGCCTACCCTGTACTTTTTAGCAAGATTTTTAATGTCTTTTTAATTGTTGGTATTTATAAGTTTTAAGGGAGCTCATTTCGCATATTTGGCTTGGGAGTCGGCTAGAGTATTGCCTTGTATACCAATGTGGCTGGGTATCCACGATAACTTAATTTTACTAATATTGTTGATGAGGATATCTCTAATTTGAGAAACAGTTGGATCAGCATAATTTACGTTTAGTATGGCTTGGAGCGACGATAAAGAATCGCTGAAGATGAGATGCTTACGTCTACTCTTTTTCGCTATTAGGCAAGCGTGCAGGATGGCTGTTGCTTCTGCCGTGAAAATTGAAGCAAAGGAGGTAGTATGGCTGACATGATTACAGAGTTATCCTTAACGACACTGAAGACCACATTATTATAATCCTTTGATCCATCTGTGTAGAGTGTATCCCAATATTTGTGAGAACTTATTATTTCTGAGAAGTATTTTAAGTAAACGCCTGGTGGTGTAATTTCTTTTTTAAATTTAGCCAAATCCAGAATAACGCATTCTTTATGGATTCTTTAAAAGAACGTTCATTTTCTTTGCAGCATGAATTAGCATTTGCAAGGCTGAGGTTTTCCTGGTTTTTCTTTTCCGGCGTAGCCTGTTTGTTAGTACGGCTTTAACAGGAGAACCTTCGGTATCCATCAATTTCGTAATCATGCTTCTGGTGATGGTAGGTAACCCGGCTTCGGCTAAAATGTTTGTTATAGCGGTAGTACGGAAAGCTCCAATGGCGAGTCGGGCTGCAGTGTGGTATGCTGACGCCATCTTTGACTAGTTTCTTTTTGATGTTTTGCAGAATATAGGGAACCCATAATCAATTTTTGACAGAATTATTGCTTTAACCCTTTCGGGACTACTGGGATAATACATCTCAGCAAATTTCGAACTTCTGTATTTTCTTTACTATGCACGTTGTTGGTTCTGTAAAATTATTATTTTTATATTTTATAAATACAACTTTTATCTATTCCTTTTATGAAGTTTTAAAGCCGGATAAAAAAATGATTGGGATTTTATATCCCACAGAAAATGCTTATTGGGATTATATGTCCCAGCATAAAAGGACGATTTTGGGAATTTTGAGTATGCAGAACATAATTTTTTAGCCCAATATATAGATATAAGCATAAATTTTGGTTGTGGCTATTCCCATTTTCCAAATAAAACTCCGTCCCGAAAAGGTTAACTATTTCAGTGAGTGTGTTGGAATTACTTTCTAATTTTATATTGCTGAGGCACTTGATTATGTTTAATCAATTATGCATTGATGAACTGTGTTACGTGATCATTCCATGTGTACTTATGATTAAATATTAAGCCTAAGATTTTAAGTTTATTTACATCTAAAATATTACAGTTGTTGATGCTTAATGAGATATTATTACAATTTCGTTTGTTACATATGTGTAGGTGTTTAGATTTACTATAAATATAGTAAATGTTTAAAGTATTTATGCTCATTTATTATACGGCTTAAATGATCGAAAGCTATAAGGAAAAGTGTTACGGACAAAGGAGAGCCTTGTGGAATACCGTTTTCAATTGGACATTGCTCACTTATAACACCGTTAACTTTTACGCGAATTTTTCGATTGAGAAGGTAGTGCCGTATATAGTTAATTATTTTTGGACCGAGTTTCCAAATGGTTAGTTGTGCTAATATAGTATGGACCTACTCGGTCGAAAGCTTTTTCCATGTCAATTGAAATAATTGAAAAATGGTTTTCTAAGGTAAGAAGAGCATCAATTGTACCGCGACCAGGCTTAAATGCTGTTTGCCGATTAGAAAGTAGATTATTATTTAGGAGGTACCACATTAATCTCCTTGCTACCATTTTTTTTCCATTACTTTTGATAGACACGAAATAAGTGAAATTGGGCGATAACCTTCAGTGGTGTTTTTTGGTTTATTGGGTTTTGGTATGGGGATAGTGAGACTTGTTTTCCAAAATTGAGGAACTACGCTATTTGTAAATAGGCCTGGAGTTTACCTTTCAGTGTAGAGAGACAAGAATTGAGTTCAAGTGTAGAGAAAGGAAGATCTATTTGCTTTGCTTTTTGACTTAAGTGGTAATTAATATGGACAGAATTAATATATCGACTTTTTCTAATTACGTATTCATCGCTAAAATTGCTATTTTTTAAATAGTTCGACCAGGTTTTGGCAAAAACCTGTGCTATTTCTATTGGAGTGGATGTGCTTAAATTTTCAAAATTTTTAATTGTGTGGATATTTTTTGAAAGGAAATTTCCATGGATGATATTTATTTTTCTCCAGAGAATTTGGGAACTGCTTTGGTAATTAAATAATATCCCTCGTAAATTCTATAAATACGGTCGGTTTTGAGATTTTAACTTCTCTTTTAAATTTTGCATTGGCTTTTTTATAATTTAAAATATTTTAATTTGTGGGATTACGCTTAGTAATTTTCCATAAATCCACTTTCTGAAGCCTGAGGGAAGTAAGTTGCTCATTCCACCAGTAAGTTGAGCGTTTGCAAAACCTGGGCTTGTTAACTGGTATGGACAAGTGAGCAGCTTGTTTTATATTTCTTAACATAGCTGCTGCTGCCTGGTTACTATTGTTAATGTTGAAGGTTAAGTCAGCTAAAAGTCTCACCATAGTTTTTTGATATAATATCCAATCAGCAAATTTTAGATTGTACCCCCTATTGAGGTTCATATTCTGACATCGGTTAAGCCCAAATAGGGATATGAAGATGGGTTGATGATCGCTGCCATGTGGTTGGTCAAAGGTCTTCCAAGTGGCAGCAATATTGAGAGGCGGATTGCAGATGCTAAGATCAATGTGTGTTTGTGTAGATCGTGTTGAAAATGGGTAGGGGATTTGTCGTTAAGTAGTATTAGATTATTATTTTGTATGAAGCTGGAAATGATTTTACCTCTTTTGTTATAATTAGGGGAACCCCATAGAGGACTCCACCCGTTAAAGTCGCCAAGAAGTGGAATAGGATGTGATGAAGTGTTAATGAGATTTGATAAATCGGCTTCTATTAGATTGTCGGTTGGCGATATATAAGCGTTAATTATTGTGAAAGTAGTGGTGGATTTAATATTAGCAGCCACTGAAAGAATATTAGTATTTATGTTAAGATTGGAATGTTCAATTGAGTTATGAATTAATAAAGCTACTCCCCTTTTGGCAAATGTATCGCGCTCTATGTCGTTATTTGTGTAAATAGAAAAATTTGCCGGTATCATACTGTTTGGTGGGTTATTAAATAAATGAGTTTCTTGGAGAGCAACTATATGAAACAGATTTTCTTTTAGAAGTAAAATGAGCTCATTGTAATTGTTGTAGTAATCATTAAGATTCCACTGCAGAATCTTAAGTACCATAAAGAATCAATGAGTGTTAGGTGAGAGGAAACTTCACTATTAAAGAAATATTTAATAGTAAGAGTTGTTTATAGAACTATATCGTCAACAGTTTCTGAGCTAAGAGAATCTGTTGAGAGAGCTAGAAGAGTATTATGGATAGCAGTTCTGTCTTCGGTGTTTTGTAGTACTGTATTATTGCTTAAGTGTTGTGTGAGAAGAGTGCGTGCGTTTAAAAGGGAGATTGGGTTATTGTTGTTGTTTGGTAAAGAAGAATTGGAAGAGGATATGTTATGTGGGTGTTTATTTGAATCAGTTGTGTAGTTGGATTGTTGGGTGTATTGTTGGTAAGGAGTATTGATGTTATTGTTGCTATAGTTAATAGTAAGAGAAGTATCAGATGATGGGAATTGTTGGCTGTTGCTTGTTTTTTGTTCTATTGGTTTTCTGATATTTTTACTTATTGCTTCTTCTAAATTTTCTGTTGGTGAGACGTATTATTTGCGTTTGTTGTTTATTTTTTCAGTTGCTTCTTTGTAACTACATTTATTTAGTGTTTTATATGTTAGAATGTTTTTCCTTTTAAGTAGGGTGGGACATAGTTTGTGGTCTGATCGATGTTGTTGTCTACAGTTAATGCATTCTACTTTACTACATGGAGTGGTGTTATGGGTTGAGGAGGAGCAAACGTTACACTTCGGATCGGATTTGCAATGTTTGGCTGTATGGCCCAAAACAAAGCAGTTTTTACACTGCATTGGGGATGGAATATAAGGTTCAACTTTAACTTTAAGCCAAGCGACATTAACTTCTTTGGGTAATTCATATGCGTTAAAGGAGATTATGTGAAGAGGGGTGTTTATAGTTTTACCATCTATAATTTTCGTAATTATTTTGCACTCTGTTGCACCCTGTTGGCGTAGACCGTCCACTATTTCGTTTTCAGTAAGGCCAGCAAGATAGCTTGCATATATAACGCCTTTCACCGTGTTTAGTGTTGGGTGTAAATTAACGAAAATTTCACAAATGTTTGACAATTTTGTTGCTTTGAGGAATTTGTTTGTTTGTTGGTTATTTTTGGTGAGGATGAGGAGATCTCCGTCTCTGGTAAATGAGACAGAACTCGGTGGTTCATAAGTAATCGATTCTAGTACTTTTTGGAGAAGGAATATGTTAATGGATTTTAAAGGTTTTTGACTGTCTTTGTTTTTAATTATTACGAATTTGGGACAAGAGGAAGGGAGAGGTTCAGGGTTTTGTTGTTTTTCTTTAAATGTGGGAAGTCAAGTGGGTTATTGAGGTTTGGAGTTTTACGTTTGGGTGATGGCTCTGCTCCCAAGATTGCAAAGTAGTTTTGGTCACCACCTCCAGGATCGGAGGCCATGATTGATTCACAAATATTTTTTTTTTTAAATTACACAAAATTCATTGATTAATTATAAGTTTAATTATTAAGAGAAAGTCACTATCTTATAAAATTGACACTTGAAAAGAACAAAATTGTTGAGGGCGAACGAAATAGGAGAAAAACAATCACTAAGAACGTGTTTACTGTTCGGTAGTCGATTGAGAACTGTGGTAATTGTAACTAAACTTAAGCAAAAGAAACTAAAAATAAATAAAGAAACAAACCTTAACCAAGACACTAATGAAATTGGGATAAAAAAATTTACCAAAATTTTGCTCAACTCCATCGAACTAGGATGCTGGAATTTAATGGACGAGGAGTTAAGACATAATAAATTAATAAAGTTTCAATAATTAAAGTCAAATCAGATTCCGGGAATCTGCTCAGCCAATTCAACATTTTAATATTTCACATAAATAAAACAGTTGAATACGATTCGTGGAATCAGCGCCATAATTTGAACCATAAATAATTCGTAAGTACAAAACAGTCACACGCGCATCCGGCGTAATACTGCTATTGGTGCTAAAGTGCTCATTTTTCACATTGTCCTTACTGCAAGCAATAGTCTTCGCTCGCGCCTTTGGCTGAGTAACCAAATATCATATTACCATACAATGTATAGTGCATATACAAGTTGTAATGATACATTTTATAACTTAAAACTTATATAAATTATGCTACTTAAAAATTATATTATTTTAATAGGTTGTAATAGTGTAGGAATGGCAGAATCGTTTGATAACGTAACTCGTGATTGAAGTGTTTTTGTCATTATCATTGGAGAAAAGAGTCATGTGTAGAAGTTCACGCAAGTGAGGAAAGTTCTCTGATCGCCATTCACTTGGGAGTGACCAGAAACGATTCTTCTACATATGACTCAAGCAGCTCACGACTTCCGGTCTTTGACCAAGTATCCTCTCGATATCCTCTCGATAGCATCCCCTTCACAGGGTTGTGCGCTGGGTTTGAGGTCCGTCACGTTAAAAAGGCATCCAATGGA
Source organism: Bactrocera dorsalis (assembly GCF_023373825.1). Classification (NCBI taxonomy): domain Eukaryota; kingdom Metazoa; phylum Arthropoda; class Insecta; order Diptera; family Tephritidae; genus Bactrocera; species Bactrocera dorsalis. Next base: position 68,168,767 of record NC_064304.1, on the reverse strand, counting down.
ATCTAACAATCAGCCTCGGATGAGAGACCGCCCTTTTGATGACGACCATAGAAAACGAAAAAAGAATTACGATTTGAGGACACGGTTGATGTCCTCGTTAGATTGAAGACTGTCATCACCGCCGTCCAAGAAATGCGATAGACAGGACAAGGACTGAGGCGAGTAGTATTTTTGGCATTCACTACAATGGCTATGGCCACGCAAATTCGGTATGGGATTCGTAGTGAGAGATAGACTCCGACGCCGAACTCTAGCATTCACCCCGGAAGATGAACATCTACTTTAACGCCAGGGTGGACAAGGATGGTATCTTTGGCACAACAGTCGGTAAATTCAGCTTTCACAAGAAAACATTTCCAAATTGGTTGAGGCTGATCGACTTGGAAATTCTTCGAAAAAATGCAGCAACTAACAGAAAGATTCAGGACCGGAGCATACTCTTGTAGAACCCAAGGAGGTGATCTTGTAATGCCCAGAGCATACTAAAATTATTAAGGGAACACTCCTCCAGCCTGCTGAATGGCAGTGCAAGCATAACACGGGAGAAGACGAACTCGATTCCCCAATCAGTGACGATGAGCTGATTGCCCGACCAAGAAGAAATTTAAACAGTAATTAACCGCCTAAAGAACAACAAAGCGGAGGTGCCAATGGATTGCTGGCCGAGGTATTCCAACACGGTGGCAAAAAACTGATAAGGAGCATGCATCAGCTTCTTTGTAAAATATTGTCGGACGAAAGCATACCCAACGGTTGGAATTTAAATGTGCTCTGCCCAATCCACAAGAAGGGAGACCTCAGAATCTGCGCTAACTACCGTTGGATAACATAAGCGTCCTCATCATCGCGTATAAGGTTTAATCGAAAGTATTGTGTGAAAGATCAAAACCCACCGTCAACAAATTGATTAGACTTTATTGGTGTCTCTAGACCTGCATCATCAACATCTGACCAGATATTCACCTGTTAAAAGAGAATCGACACTCATCATCTCTTCGTCGATTTCAAAGCTGCCTTTGACAGCATGAAAAGGAGTCGTCTTTATGCCGCGATGTCTGAATTTGGTATCCCCGAAAAACTAATACGCTTGTGTAAACTGACGTCGAGCAACACCAAAAGCTCCGTCAAAATCGAAAAGGACCTATCCGATACATTTGATACCAAACGAGGTTTCATACAAGGCGACCTTCTGTCGTATAACTTCTTTAACCTACTTCTGGAGAAAATAGATTGATGTGCAGAACTAAATCGAGAAGGTACAATCTTCTATAAGAGTGTGCAACTGCTGGCATAAGCTAATGATATTGATATCGTCGGGCTCAACACCCCCGCCGTTAGTTCTGCTTTCTCCAGACTGGACCAGGAAGCAAGACAAATGGGTCTGGCAGTGAACGAGGGCAAGACGAAATATCACCTGTCATCGAACAAACGGCCCTCACATTCGCGACTTGGCTCTCACGTCACTGTTGACAGTCATCATTTTGAAGTCGTAGATAATTTCGTCTATCTTGGAACCAGCATTAACATCTACAACAACGGCAGCCTCGAAATCTAACGCAAAATATCTCCTACTAACAGGTGCTACTTCGGGCTAAGTAGACAATTGAAAAGTAAAGTCCTCTCTCGACAAAAAAAAACAAAACTCTCATTACTCCCGTCCTGCCATATGGTGCAGATGCATGGACGATGTCAACATCATGAGTCGACGTTGTGAGTTTTCGAGAGAAAAGTTCTGCGAAAGATTTATGGTCCAGCGGCTAAAGCATAGAAAGAGGAAGGCCTCTACTCCATTGGAAGAACCTGATTTTGAAGAAACGACTGGCGCGCTGTTGTTAACTTAGCTATAACCGCGTAAGCGGTTTCTACGGCAGTAAAGAAGAAGAAGAAGTTGTGGAATCGCAATGTCTTTGCTAGCTTCTGGTCTCATGTCAAAAGAATGACAAGTAAAAGTACGTTAACAAGGTTATCGAGTTGAATTCGTGCAAGAGAAAATACAAATACCTCATTAAAGTATCTTCAGAGCTACCAAGTTTTCTTTTGGATATATTAGAAGATTAGATTTTTAAAGGCTCTTACCAATAATTGTAGAAATATTGCGCATGCGTCAGAAAACATGTTAGTGCAGGAATGCACCACAAACGATTCGCTGGAGAGTAAGGCTTTTATTTTTAATTTAATTTCAAAAACTTATGTCTTTATATGTATTATATTGGCTGCATTGTATTCTGTTAATATTTATTTTTAATGGCTTGGAGTCCAGAAAACAAAATGGTAACTTTTCCGTTGTTACATGTGTAATGTATCTTGCAATTCACTTTTAAAAGTTTTTATCGCAAAAGTTTATTATTTTTCTTGGCACTTAGTTTTTTATATTTTTATTTCGCTGAAATTCTTATACATCACTGTCCTCAGTTTTTACATGATTTATTAAAATGGTGATATAATTACCTTCAAACATTTTTTTACAGATTTTAGAAACTGAGTGAACTTTTCCATATAAAAACAAGTTTCGGACTTCCAATTAAATTTAGTAAACCGCACTTTACTTACGCACCTCGCTTTTGTACCTACCAATTATTAAAAAATGTTAATCAATATCAAACTTTTACAATAAGCAATTCCATTTACACCCTCTCATTTATCAACCCATATAAAAATGCGTTATGGTAGCAAAAAGCCCAATGAGTTATATTTAGTTTACAATAAATTAAAATTATCTTATAACTAGATGTTAAGTAAGAGCGCAAACTTTTACTAACAATTTAATTCTTACTTTGCGATATGAAAAAAATATTCATTTGTTGTGCGTTAATGAAAAAATATAACTTAGTGTGAAGAGCTTACTCTTTAACTTTTATTGCTTAAGGGCTAAGTAAGACTAAGCGAGTAAGTGTTATTCTGAGATCAATAAATCACTGTAATGAAATATCTCTTAAAAAAATAAAAATCCGAAGGTCCAGTGTACAAAAATATATACGTATATAACCCTCGAGTTGAGAGCAAGCGAGTATTTATTTACTTTGGAATTTTTCTGTTCGGGGCAATCATCTATTTTACTCTTTGTAGGTGGACCATTTAATATCTTTAAATAAGTTTTGACACCGATCGTACTCGTTAAATATTTTACGCTTCAAGCCATTATCGCTTACACCAGTGAGGCTAGATCCTCTTAAACCACCCTTGTTTCCAAGGGCTAGCCTTCTATATGTTTGAGACGCGCAAGCTTAAAATGTATGACTCGATATCAAAATAATGTAAATTTCTTTACTAAAAAACATTATAGATTCATTTACATTTATGTTGTCGCTTTCAATGTAGTCCTTATTCGATATTATGTACCAGCGCTTCTTCCAATTGTCGAAACACTTCTCAAACTCAATTTTTTAGAAACAGGAAAAAGCCATACCGAGCCATGTCCGGCGAAGTTGGTGACTCGGGCGTTGTTGTATAAGGTTGTACAAATATTACTTGAATGGGTCAAAGACCGCGAAAGTTATGAGTAAATGGGCAGAAAAACATGTAGTTACAGAGTATAATAGTTTTGTTCACCTAACGGTTGTTTGCATCACTGAAAACTTTACGAGGTAGATGTAAGCTAATGTATAAATATATAAAGGATCAGGATGATGAGCTGAGTTGAAACAGCATATCTGTTTATCCGTTCGTATCTCTGTGCAAGCTGCAACTTTAATAAAAATTAAGATCTTGTAATGAAACTTTATTCACTTCTTCGTTTGCAGAGTATAAGTTTGTAAATGACCATAAGCGGACACTACCGCACCTCCCTCAAAACGCCATTAAATATTAACATACAGCACTGTAATTTGGCACAAGGCATTGCAATAGCACTTGTGCTAAAAATTTTGAAAAAAGGTGGGCATAGTTCAGTCTTCTAATTTAATTAACATAGTTATCTTCTAACTAACAATCAGTCTCGGATGAAAGACTCAGACTTTGATGACGAACATGACAAACGAATTAAAGATTACGATTTGAGGGAATGGACCAGGCGAGTAGGTCCTTGTGGTATTCACTACAGTGGCCATATAAAGAAACGCAAATTAATTGAGCAGGTATAATCTTCTATAAGAGTGTACAGCTGCTGGCGTAAGTTGATGATAGATCTGCTTTCTCCAGACTGGATAAGGAAGCAAAGCAAATGGGTCTGGTAGTGAACGAGGGCAACACAAAATATCTCATGTCATAAAACACACAGCCCTCAAATTTGCGACTAGGCGCCTACGTCCTTGTTAACAGTCATAACTTTGAAGTTGTAGATAATTTCGTCTATCTTGGAACCGACATTAACAGCTACAATAAGGTCAGTCTCGAATTCCAACGCAGAATAACTCGTGCCAGCAGGTACTAATTTGGAGTGAGTAGACAATAAGGAAGTAAAGTCCTCTCTCGCAGAACAAAAACCAAACTCTATAAGTCACTCATTATTCCCGTCCCGCTATATGGTGCAGAGGCATGGACGATGACAACATCTAATAAGTCAGCGTTACGAGTTATCGAGAGAAAGGTTCTGCGAAAGATTTATGGTCATTTGCGCGTTGGCCACTGCGAATATCGAAAGAGGAAGACCTCCACTCTGGTAGAAAGACCAGGTGAATCTCTTATTGCCGTCACGTAGCGAAAAGAGGAAATGACTGGCGAGCAGTTGTTAACTCGGCTATAATCGCGTAAGCGATGTCTACGCCAGTAGAGAAGAAAGAGTTATCTCCTAAACTGTTTAAGCTACAATAACCAAATTCACTCAGGACAAATCTCTTAAGCACCCTACCGACTGTGTAAAAATGGATGAAATCGGAAGATAACCCATTCACCTCCCATATAACGGCATTATTAAATTTACTAAAAGTGCAATAACTCAATAACATGTTGCATAGACATACAAACTTACACTCGAGATAATATGATACGTATTTATAGGAGTCGAGGTAAAAATTGAACAATGAGCGCAGCAGCCCGATTTCGGTGAAATCACCAGACCCTCCCAACTGATGTCAACAAAATTTGAACTTGGCGAAGTCGGGGGATAGCTTAGATATATTACTTGATACAAGTGTGCACGAATGATATGTTTGAAATATAGTATGCCACCTTATGAGCAAAAATTGTTCAAGTCCAACCAAAACTGAATGTAAGGTCCTCTGTATCTATTGTTAAATTTTCACCGAAAATATCGTGCCGTAACGCATGTAACGGTCAACATCTGAGTTAACATAATAATCAGCCCTATCACGCAATCCATCGTAGCAAAGCTACGAATACGAATGCCCGCTACGAATACGAACAATTTGCTATCATTGAATTCATGTGAATTCGAAACTTTTGTTGCCAGACTTAATTTTGAATTTTTGCATTTCGAAATCAGCTGTGTAGAAGAAAAAATAAAAATTAGGATTAATAAAAGTGGAAACGTTTATATTCAAATTGATTTTACGAACAAAAAATATGTATTCGCTAACGTTTTCATTTATGTTGCTTGAGGAAGAACGTGAGAGAAGTCGGCGTGATATAAAAATTCACCGAAAATCACTGAGGGACAGAAGTAACCCTTTCGATGTGAACGAAACAATGTACAGTTCATAAATCCATAAAAATTCATTGTTAAATTTTATTAAAATTATTTTTCTAACACAGGTTTATTAAAAACTATCGCTTAAATAAGGCGGCCTTTACGTATGTCCTCGATGTTCTAGAGGAATTGCAAGTTCTTCAAGATCGTCGTCTATATCTTTACTTCGTCGATTGTCTTCAGTTTTACGGTTTTTAGCTGAAGGAGGCTATCAGGATGGAGTGGCTAAAGACTTCGATATTCCAATGGCTCAGTCAACATTTTGTTGCATCTTAAAAGAAGTATTGGATTTCTTCAGTCCCAGTTGTGCCCTCAGTGGATAAACCTCGATTTAAGTGATGTTGAAAAAAGGGAAGCGAAAAAGGATTTTTTCAGAAATACGGATTTCCAGGCGCGATTTTATGTGTAGACACATATTAAAATCGTTGCCCCAACTAAAGATAAGTTTCTCTATTATAACCGCAAAGGATACTTTAGTATCAATGCCATGATTGCAAGTTTGGTGACAAATTCGCATTTCAAACATCTTAATCAATGTTTTGCAGATATCTGACAATAAAATGAAAATACGTTATGTGAATGTTCAGTTTCCTGGCAGCAATCATGACTCTCACATATGGAAATTTATTTCTCCGTTAGCACAAACCTGTCGTACAAAAATTCCGCTAAACTTAAAAATTTTCCGTTCCGAGTGAATTCAGTGAACGCAACTCTACGAATTTCGAACTTACTTTCGGAACTGTTCGAATTGCATGATAGCAGTTTCGTAACTTTCCCGAAAAAACACTCTACGATGGATTGCGTGATAGGGCTGAATATCTTTGTGCCACAAATGGATGAAATTGTTCGAAAACTTGACTAGCTCCAATATAACTAATATCACGATTCACGAATGTACGGCTCATGTAATTGGTGTGGGTATGAGAGGGACCTTAATGAAATCCAGGGAAATTTTTTTAGTATGTGGTATCTTAGTGGTAATTAGCGGAAATTGATTAAAATCGGGTTGATACTACCCCCAACTTTCATATGTTATTTATGTATGTATAATGAATTTAGCTTTTCTAGCAAAATTTATGCCGAAAATGTTGGTCGTGTATCATCATGTATTTCATCGAACAATGGTTGTTTAATTCTTTCGCAAAACTTTTTAATATACAGTTTTGTCAGCACCGAAGGAATCTTTGATTCCTGCAAATCGCAAAAATGTGTCACTAACCCATTCTTTACAATTGTTCAATTTAATAAGAGTTATTTAATAACAGTTATTTATTGCTCACAGTTATGCAGTGAGTTTTATTTAACTCTTGTGAAGAGTTGAAGAGTAAGCTTGCCTTCGCCAATAATACTTTGACGCTAACTTATATTTTCCATCAACGAATAACAGCTGTGTGATGAGTACTCGTATTACTTTCAGATCGCAAAGTAAGAATTTGAGTAAAATTTTTGTGCTCTTAGTTAGTTACAAGATGATTTTAATTTATCTCTCACTAGACATAACTCAATGGATTTTTGCTACCATATTGCATAACTATTATTATATGATTATTGAGTGATTTATTACTGTTATCAAATAACTCTTATTATGTAAGTGAAAAATAGAAATCAAAATATATCGTGGGCAAAAATAAAAAAATAAAATTTTAGAAGTTTTGACATATTTGTATTGACTTCAAAAAAAACTTCTGTTTTTACATCATATACATATGTATATCCGACCCTTAGTTCATAATTTTTTTTAGTAAAAATTATACCTGTTATATAACTGTTATTTTCTGTCCCTGGAGTGGGGTTTTATTGTTATTTTTATATTGTAATGTCAAGTTTCTAGTTTCGATGATTTTGCGAGTTTTACACTTTTTACACCGGTCAACAAAAAAAATATTTTTTTTGGGGTTTCTGTTCTCATGTTTGAATTCTGATTCTAGACATTGAAAAACACTTAAATATTAATCTTTAGTTCTTTAAGTTTTATTATTTGTAAGAGGCACAGTAGTGAATGTTAACCTGTTTATTATAGCTGTAACAAAAATATTAGTGTATTACTCAGTTAAAAAATGGCATCAAGTCAATGTAAAAATGATGTTGATTTATTCTGTTTTATTTGCGGTGAATTTATTAAAGATAGAAGTAAAAAATTTGCTTTCCCAACAAATTTGAAACTTTGCGAAGCCTATGAAGCCTATTTTAACCTAAAAGTCAGTAATCAAAATGAAAATTGGGTACCTCACTTCGCCTGCGTTAATTGTAAAAATACTTTAAAACGTAAGAAAAAAATCGAAAAATTGCTCTAATTTCTACGAAAGCCAACTTTAACCGGAAAAAAACTTTTTTTTTTATTTTTGTCATAGGAGAAACTAAAATTTAACATGTAGATGTCAGACCCAAAAATCGTGTTGAAAGAAATGATAGTGATATTAAACAAAACAGTCAGTGGTAATCACTGTTTTTCCTATTCATATTCAAATTTGCTTCGAACGCTTACGATCAAAATATAATCCCGCAATTATTGTGCCGCTTTTACTTCATTCAAGGCTTTGACTTTCGGCATGAGGTCAAAATATATTTCGAAAATATAAAAGTTACATTACTATAGATGACATCTTTATTATCTTCGTTTTTTATTGTCCTATTGTAATTATTTCATAACTAACATAACTAACATATATCAATAATGGTAATTTCCATGGGGAGGTTATAACTGCCCGTTTTTTTCAAAACTTCAACATTTTATTTAAAAAGAACACGAATAATAGTATAATTAAAAACCCTTCTGTAGTTATAACATTTACCCCTTCTTTCTGACAATTTGTGGATTCCATTCCAAATGCCGCCGGCTTGGTTCTTCATCGCATGGAACAAATGGTAGTCGTTAGTTGTTACGTTAAACTCGCGTATTTTTGACGGCCGCCCGGACGGAGCAGAGTCTCCATACGTATCATCTAAAAGCTATTGGAATTCACTGTATGAATTTTAAATTGCTTGTTTTTCATTTACTATATACTATACAGTAGCGGACAGTGAAATCCGGACAACCTTTCGGTTTTTATTTAAAGCACGATTGTAACCGACAAGTGTAATTTTCTACCGAAAGGTTTATTCGTTCACATAAATTTATGTTCTGTACCCGTTTCATAACAACTTTTAGTTTTTGTTTCAATAGTTTCAAAGTTTTTTTTGTGCTCTTGCTTCGTTAAAGCTTAAATATTCCAAATTTAAAAAAAAAATGTTCGAATTGCAAAAAGGTAATATTTTGATTTTGCGTAAAGAAAATCTGACCATTCGTGAAATTAGTGATAGATTTGGCTTCAGCAAGTCTTCCATCGGAGAATTTTAAAAAAGTTTCGAAAAGAGAAAAACTGGCTCTGGAGCAATGAAGGAGACAAGTTCTGGAGGAGATCGGGTTATAGAAGGCATCAGCTTGAGGGATCGCTTCAAAACTGCTGAGGACATTAAAGTAGAGTTATTTGCAGGTGTTGGTATGGAAGTTAGCGCAACAACTGTTCGTCGAAGGCTTCAGGAGGTTGGTTTGAACGCTTGTCGGACGGCCAAAAACCACTTTTAACCTCAAAAATTCGTCAAACCTGTTTACCATGGGCAAAAGAACATCAAAATTGTACTCAACTTGATTGGCGAAATGTAATCTTCTCAGATGAGTACAAATTTATCCTTTTCTGCAGCGACGGTATGTCCTACGTGAGAAGGCGAACTGGTGAGCGGTTCAAGGACGAATGTGTTCAAAGAACTGTTAAGCAGGGAAACAGCCGAATGGTTTGGAGTTGCTTTTTTACTATGACCTTGGGCAACTAGCCCTAACACGAGGACCCGTCAATATGAATAAGTATCAGGAGATAATTGAATCAAATTTTATACCTTCAATTGAAAACCATGTTTCACAAGCGGATGTCCTTATTTTTCATTATGACTCTGCGCTCTGCCATAGTGCCAAATAGTAAGTATCCATTTTTTTGTACAACTAGAGTTTAATGAAGATTTATGGTCCTTTGCGCGTTGGCCACGGCGAATACCGCATCCGATGGAACGATGAGCTGTACGAGATATACGACGACATCGACATAGTTCAGCGAATTAAAAGACAGCGGCTACGCTGGCTAGGTCATGTTGTCCGGATGGATGAAAACACTCCAGCTCTGAAAGTATTCGACGCAGTACCCGCCGCGGGAAGCAGAGGAAGAGGAAGACCTCCACTCCGATGGAAGGACCAAGTGGAGAAGGACCTGGCCTCGCTTGGAATATCCAATTGGCGCCACGTAGCGAAGAGAAGAAACGATTGGCGCGCTGTTGTTGACTCGGCTATAATCGCGTAAGCGGTGTCTACGCCAGTAAAGAAGAAGAAGAGTTTAATGCTATAATTTTAATTACAAACTTTATACTTATTCCTTTTTCTTTAAGGTGAAGAATTATTTATCAAAAATCGGGGTCTCGACTTTGGAGTGGCCAGGTAACAGTCCGTATCTCAATCCCATTGAGAACCTTTTGTTTATAATGAATGCTCAGGTAGCACAGAAGAGACCAAAGAATTTAACAGAGTTGGATAGAATTCTCGAAGAAACATGGTATAACGGTATTGGAGCAGTAACAATAAAAAAAACCTCATAAATTCAATGCCCGAGCGTATAAAAACCGTTATAAAAAGCAAAGGAGGTTTGACAAAATACTAAAAGGAATGTGTTTGTATAGATTAATATTTCTTTTAACTAAAACTATAAAATCATTTCTCTAATGTAAAAAAAATTATCACTGTTAATATTTCTAGCTACCAAAATTATAAAATATCTAAAATAAATTAAAAAAAAAAAATTATAAGTGAAATCGACTACTTACTTTTTTTACGTTTTACTTTATTACTTTATTTTCAACCTTTTTTGCAACTATTTCTTTAACCTCTTTACTCCTAGGTTCATAGTTGTCGCCTCGGAGTCGCCCTATACGAAATCTTTCAAACTGATAACACAAAAGAACATCCTGGTAAGTAGGTAAATGGGACTCAGAGAGATTGTACGGATATATGCCAAACACAGGACATTTCTGTCTAAATTTTAATTTAGATACAGACATTTTGAGTTCTGTGTTCTGTTGAGAGAATATAAGTGATAGCACTCGGCGAAATCAACGACAAGAGTGAAGGAACTCGATGAAAAAATATTTATGTGGAGACCAGTCCGAACGTGTCGTATGGCGCAGGGAAATGAATGTAAGTGATAGAACTCGGCGAAATCCCCGACAAGAGTGAAGGTACTCGATGAAAAAATATTTGTGTGGAGACCTATCCGAACGTGTCCTTTGGCGTAGGAGAATGAATGTGAGTGATAGCACTCGGCGAAATCAACGTCAAGAAGTGTGGCCGCAAGCCGATTTTCACCTTGCGCGGTGGCGCGCCGCATTTTCGCTCGTATCTCGGGAACGGTTCGTCCTACGGCCATGATACCATTTCGGTAGCAAATGACGTGACAAATAACTTTTGTTTTATACATTTTGCCATGAGATGCGTATTTCAGGCGCTAGGTAGACAATTTCACGATTTTAGGCGAATTTCCGAAATTTCAAGGCCGTAGTTGGGGTTGAAGATGCAATCCGATCTCAAAACAAAAAGTTGCATTGGAATCAGGAAGTACTAAGGCAACTTTTCCGCACTATTAGAAATCCCGAATCGAAAAAAGTCCGGAATCGATCCACCCTATCGTAGAATAATGAATTTTGAATTATACGCAACGTTGTTTAATATACTTGTAAAGTTTTGCCAACACCTGAAAGAATTTCCTCGGAATTGTACCTTACGAGAGGGCCCCGAATTTAGCTCTTCCTTACTTGTTAATGTTTTAGTTTGTGATTACTTAGCAACATACATACATATATGGTATATTCCTAAAGTACTACTGAACCATCGAAAGTTGGAGTTACAAGAAACTGGTATGAGGTTTATGGGGTTAAAATTATAAAACAAAATGCTATTGAAACTTTGAAATTCGATCTTCTCCTTCTTAGTAAGTTCTGTTATAAGTTTAGGCCGTTGAAAAAAATTAAACTTAATACGTTTTTATATTTTTGCAACATGTTGCTACCGAGATTAATAGTTTTGTTTACCTAACGGTTGTATGTATCATCTAAAACGAATCGAGATATATAAGACAATCTGGTACATTGATCGATATTTTCGGTAATAAATCGACTATAAACACATATACGGTATTTTCGAACTTAAACAGTTTCAGATCGATTTGAAAATTTTTTGCTTATGAAATTGCTAACTTTAAAGGCATTATTCATGCAAAATTTTATCCCATTATATTAATTGATGCTTTCTTTGTAGTCATTATTGTATTATAACGCAGGAATGTCAGAAGAATGTAATATACCGAATTTGGTAGAGTACTAAATATATATCTCGAGATATGTATTTTCATCCACATGTAGTTTGAGCTCAATAAAGCCTTGTCGTACTATCTAAAGTGTAAAAATTAACGCCTCTGACGAATTTTGTTATTGATTTATTGCACTTTTAGGAGTTTTTAAGAAAACCGGCTTGGAAAATATACTACATATGCCTTAAACTTACTAGGGGCAGGGACAGGCCCACTTTTCAAAGGTTTTCAAACCACAGGTATCTCACTGTATTGCCAAATTTGAGTTATCTTAATTTTCTTAGTTATGACAATTCATACTTCATAATGGTTTTTGATGGGCATGGCAGTGATCCGATGACGCCTATTTACAATAGCAAACTTCTTATGGTGTCAAAGAACCATTTCATCAAGATATCTTAATTTTTATGCAAGTTAGAGCTTGAACGTACGGACGGACAGAGAGGCAGTTACCTGGATTTCAATTCGGCTCGTCATCCTGATCATTTATATGTATATATAGCCCCATATCTATCTCGATTTGTTTTAGGTGATACATTCAACCATAAGGTTAACAAAATTAAGATACTCTGTAGCAACATGTCGCAAGAGCATATATGATTTTAAAAAAGAGGCATTAAGTGTTAACAGCAAATTTTATAATTTTTACGACTTACAAGTTTGCTGAAAATTTGAAGGGCTTAATGAAAAGCAATTTCAAGGGACAGTCTTATAAATACAAATTATTTTAACTTGAAAAAAGAGCTTAACAAACATTTTCAGCACTATATTATGTGATATTTGTATAACTATTTATATGTTTTAAATGTTATTCTGGAAAAGATTTGAAAAAATGATGACTCTACATAATTTTGAACTTGCAAAAAGTGGGGATTTTTACTAGGGAGAAACTTCAGAAAACGATGGAGTTCATTGCTTCAAGTTTTCATATTACGTTAGTATGACCAAAAATAATTTTATTCGCTTCAATATTAAGTAAAACAAGTAATTGCTAGCAATTATCTAGTTTTAGAGGTATTTATAAATGATAAATTTTTTCTCCTAAATATATATGTATGTATTAATATTTTTTTAATTATAAATAAAAAAAGTACAAATTCCCGGATCCTTAGAAAGTTTGATATTCATATTAAGTTCACCCAATTAGTTGGACTAATAAAAAATAAATAAATAATAAGGACAAAGTTAACTTAATGGTAGACAATCTACGAACCTTAAAAAATTTAGTGAAACAGCACCAGAAGAAATATACACTTATATAAAATATGTACTTTTAAAAAAGATGTACTTTAAATTCTAATTTTAAAATACAGTTCTTAATGAAACGTAGTGTTCTTATTCTGATTTAAAAAACGTTGCAAACATTTAATCAGCAATCAAATTAATAGTATTTATTATCTGAATTTATGAGAATATATTCGCGTGTTGTATATAATTTTAGTCAATTTTTATCTGAGATTTTACAATATTGAAGAATTAAACAAGCCGTTAAAGGCGCCTATATTTTCAAAATCCGCAATATAACTTTAAGATGTACAATATTTAACATATTTGCTAATCTTCATAAAATAATACTGTAGTTTTTAATTACGCCTGTTAATGCTGATATTTTGATTTGCCGTCGGCTAAATAATCAGTATTTTAGACAGAAATTATTTTACTATTTCAAAAATGGGATTAATTAATATATTCGAATTTCGTATCAAAAACATTAGAAACATTACAATTTTTAATATACTCACATAACTAATATGTTTGTAGACTAGAAATGCTTTAATTAAATTTTAATTAGCGAGTATTTGTTTCTTAAAATCATGTTTTTTTAATGATTGGTTTTTTAGTATTAAATATTATATACAGAGCGAAATATATTAAAAATTGTTTTAAAAATAATACATTACATATGTGCATAACAGCCATTAGGAACTAAAGAAGATGACTCCAGTTTATTTCAATTACAGGCGATTACAACTAATGATGTCATGCAGTTCGCAGGCTGGAACTCTGTCGTGAATTAGATGACGTGTGTTGGTCTGTTGGTATTTCAACATTTGCAAAATATAACGGTTGTAAATTTCCAAGCGGAGATTTCATCATTAATATTGGATGCAGCGGAATATCGTAAACTGTTGTTGAATTTAAGCAAGGATCCAAATTGATACAATTAGCTTCTGACCTATTATAATGCAGAAGGGGCATGTGGGTACTTGCAGTAATCGTGTGCAGCGGAGGAAGGGGTTGATGGTTCATTTCAGCACTGAATATAGGACTGTGTAAGGTGGCACTATTCTGTTTTAGTGTTTCTGTTTCCAGTCTTTCGGTAATAGATTTATCGTAACTGTTAATGCCTTTTATAGACTTTGAATCAAGTTTATCGGGCGTTATTAGACTTTCAATAGTAAAAGAACGTTTTTGTCGAGATTTGTTAATAAGGGTTGATCCATCCATTGATGATATTACTTGGGAACTATGTAATATATTTGAGAATGTTGTATCACTATTTGTTGACACTGTTACTTGTGGATATCCTAATGATATAGCAGTAGATGCAAAATTTGTGATAGGATGCGTGTTTCCAACAGAACATTGTGTTAATTTAGCTATATTTGCTACATTAGTTAAATATAGCGAAGAGTCATTAATTAATGGTAATTCTGCTGATGTTGACGTATTTTGTGGAGTAAAAAAGAAACGATTAAGATTTGCCCATGTAGCTAGTTCTTCTTTCAAATAATCCTTATCGTGTTTGTGTAGTTTGAAGCGTTTCCGACGCCGTAGTAAGCTACCATTTTCAAACATATCAATTGCTTGTGGGTGAAGAGCCCAGTAAGCACCTTTGCCTGGCCGTTCTGGTCTTCGAGGAACCTTTATAAAGCAATCATTAAAACTGAGGTTATGCCGTAAGGAGTTTTGCCAGCGTTGTGTGTTTTTCCGATAATAAGGAAAACGATCAATTATAAATTTATAAATATCACTCAGAGGTAACATTTTTTCGGGTGAATTCCAAATAGCCATAGCCGTTAAGGAAATATATGAATATGGGGGCTTTTGATCGCCATATGATTCTCTCGGTGGTCTTGGCATAATTCAGTAATAGAAAACTGAACATTAATACAACACGGTTTCGCTTATTTCGATTGAAAATACATTTTATTGACAACAAAAACATCCACTTGTTTTATTGGTTGTGTATTATAATTTACACTTGTTCTCCGACGGTGAAATATCAAATTTAATTTTAACAACAACACGTTTAAACAACGTTTATCTCTTAACATTCATTGTGCGCGGAAATTCAAACGATTGTACGAATATCACTAAGAGCAACGAAGCCGAACTGTTAACGAAAACAAAATCTCAGACACATTGACGACAGCGAGAAGAAGCAAACACACATACACAGTTATGTGTAACGCCAATGCAACTATTCAAAAACGATTCCACGCAACCAACCAGAAACGCACAAAGTTCGATGTATCACAATACTCGTTTTTCTATGGGTTCTTATTCACACCCCCTCTGCATATGTTTTTATTTATGTACAATAAGCAAAACAAGTCCTCTATAAATAAGGTTGTATTCATTTATGTGACAGGCAAATGGATAGTTTTATTCCACCCTTTAACATGTTCAAGGGAGGAGTTTCACTAGCTTAGAAATTATTAGTAAACATTTTCTTCTTTGGCATGGCTTCTTCATTATTTTTCTATTGAATAATTTTTAATGGAGTTTTTATTTAGTAAAAACAAAATATTTAGTAGAATGTAGATGTTATGATTATAGTTACTTCAACATAGTTTGATTACAGAGGTAACAGCTGGCTTCGGTTGTCTGTCGAATGTATAATTCTTAGAAATCAAAGAGAAGTTAATGAACTGTTTTAGGGGAATCCTGAAAACGTTTTAGTATGGGTAACCTTAAAGTACCAAAAAGGCAGAATACTTTGAAAACACTAATGTTATGGCCAATTGATCGATATTATCCGCTGTAGTAAAATGAGAATTTAAAAATTAAAACCGGCACGTTAAAAATAATAAATATTTTGCGAAATAATGGGTTGTCAAAAAAGTCTTGCGGTATTTTCGCTAGTTGGCGCTGAAAGCGCGTAGTTCTAGTTTTATCCGTCGCATCGGGTCATGATTGTCGTTTCTTTTAAGTCGTTCGTGAGTTATAGCGTCGCAAACATGGAGCAAAATAAAGAGAAAATACGGCATATTTTACAGCACTACTACGATAAAGGCAAAAATGCATCTCAAGCCGCCAATAAAATTTGTGCAGTTTATGGACCCGATACAGTTTCCATTTCCACCGCACAACGATGGTTTCAACGTTTTCGTTCTGGTGTAGAGGTAGTCGAAGATGCGCCAAGCTCCGGAAGGCCTGCCGTCGAAATTGCGATAAAATCGCTGAATTGGTCGAAAGAGACCGGCATAGTAGAAAAAAATAAAATAAAATCAAAATAAATAAAATTCAATAAAAATACCGCAAGACTTTTTTGATAAACCAATATATGTAATATATGCATATTACATGTATAGATTTAAGTGAGTTATATTGGGAAGTTTTTATGTTTCAATTAAGTCTCTAAAAATTTGAACACTTAAACTTTATATTAAATTTCTTAGATTCGTAATATATCATGTTGACTTCCCGAACCATTTTTAAATGAAGATCACGATGCAAATCCGAATTGCGTATGTACCACGGGGCATTTACAATTTTTCGCAGAACTTTGTTTTGGAATCTTTGAACTACTTCGATGTATAACGGGGCGGCGCATCCCCATAGTTGAATTCCATATGCCCAAATAGGTTTCAATTTCATTGTAGACTAGGAGTTTATTTCATGTTGTTAAGGGTGATTTCTTGCCGATCAACCAGTTTATTTTGTGGTATTTTAGTTTTAGTTCTGAAACTTTTTTTTTGTATATGCTCCTTCCAATTCAACTTTGCATCCAACGTCATACCAAGATATTTCACCGAGGTTGAATACGGGATTACTTCATTTCCAATATGTAAGGGGATGTATGTAGCACTTTTGTTAGTGAAGTTTATATGGATAGACTTCAACTCGTTTAAAGTTATGTACCATTTCCGTGTCCATTCTACAATTTAATTTAGTGAAGATTGCATTCTGTGCGACGACTTAACTTCATGTTTGCCGGTCGTAATGATGCAGGTATCATCTGCAAATGTGGCGATTGCGCAGTTTGGCGGCGTAGGCATGTCGCTAGTAAATAAAATGTATAAGAGTGGACCCAGGACACTTCCTTGGGGTACACCTGTTTTTATCGGCCGTAACGTAGTATATGATTTTCCCTGCTTGATTCTGAAGTAGCGGTTGTTGAGGTAAGAGTCAACTAGATCGGTTAGGTACTGTAGAAAGTGAAGTCCTAATTTAAGAAGTAAGGGGTCATACTCTATCGAACGCCTGCGATACGTCAAGGAAAACAGCTGTGCAATTGTGCTTTTTTTTCATCGCATCTTTAATTATGCTCGTTATTCGATGAACTTGATCTATTGTGGAAGCGTTTATTATTGTCGAAAGTTTTGCTATTGCTTTCCGGTTAGATTTTTTAGTACATCAGCAGTCACCAAATCGAAGCCGGGAGCCTTTTTTGGTTTAAATCTACTTTTAATAATATTTTCTACTTCTTTATTTGTTGTTGGTTGGATTTCACCCACTTATTGCGATTTTTCCAGTTGTGGTAGAGTACCATTGACCGCAAAAGGACTTAATGTTTTAGTTAGTTTCTCTGAGAATACTTTCGCTTCTTCCCAGGATCCGTTTGGCTTTCTGAGGGGTGCATTCGACAATATTGGGTCTATTTATATTAGTGGCGCCTGTCCTAACTTTTTTCCATATAAATTAAAATGGTAAAAATTATATATATTTTCTTACTTTTGTACCTTGACATTTGAGATTGTAAAACTGAACTAAAACATTATTCTAATAGACCAAAATAGATAATTTCTTAAAGTAAAAACAATCAATGTGGGATGAATTCCATTGGAAACATAAAGTATCAAAAATTAAGATCGTTTTCAAAGGTAATAAAAACATAAACGACTATTGCATTAATACCTTTTTGAAATAAATTTAAAATTTATGTGTATATGTGGAAATTGAAAGTATTATTTAAAGTTTTAGGTTTTTATTTTTATTTGCAAAAAATAAATTTATTGACAAAATTTGGAGTGAACTTACTGACCCAAATACTCTGCATTTTTTAAATTTAAAATCTTATGCAGGAAACCTTATTTCGGGTTAAAACCGAAAAATTTTAACTTTCACTAAAAATTATTTAACCTTTAATTCTTGCTATTTTACCTTTCGTTTCCAATTAGTTTTATACTACTAAGGATTTCATTTTATCATTTCAAAGGCTTTTTATGACTTTAGTGTTTCAATGTTATTTATAAGTGTTCGACTTACTGCCATCTTAATTAATAGGTTGAATATATCCCACATGCTTTCTACCATATACAGTGAAACCCACTTTAGGCAAAAACTTGCCGTCGAGTGAATAAATAGCTCATTTAAAATATTTTATCATCCAAATAAAAAATTGCTTTATATCGCTGCAACAAAGGTCAATGATCTATTTAAATACGTACTACATCGACAGATCCATTTACATATCCAATAACAGGAAAAGAAATAAATATTTTATTGAAAATATATACATATATCGTAAAACTAAAAATGTTTAACTTATTGCTCAAAAAACTTGGGAATTGACGATTGCGGCAAGTTTAATTGATTTTTTTTAAGCGAACAACTGCAAATGGATCTCCAATTTTTGTAACAGATTGAAGAGTCGCTGAAAAATCTTTAAATTTGATATAGCAATCAAAGCAGTTCCATATTAGAAAATTTAATTAATTTCTTCTGTTATACTCTCAACATCTGTACTATTGCCATCAATAGTTTTTCAGTTTTCGCCAATTATAATATCCAACTTGATGTTTGCATATTCGGTGCATGTACTTAGTTATTATTATCTAATGATAAAAAAATAGAAGCCAGCTTTGTCAATCTTTAATTTACTGGAAGATTTTTAATATCAGTAGGCGGAAACCTTCCGGCGTGAAGTTATTATAGTAACAAGAGGATTGTTAGCATTATAAAAAATCCAGAAGCTACATAGATTAGTATTGCATGCAGTTTTCCAAAAACCACTTGTATGTTTTCTAAATGTAAAAGGATTCGCACCTGTTTTTACGTTTTTACAAAATTGCTGATGAGGCTATGTTGAAATGGATAGTAGCTACGCGTAGTGTCTGCTTGATTTATCGGCATCGACATTGGCCGTTATGGGCCAAGAAAATGGGAGCTGATTCTTTACTTTTTTCGAATGTAATTCCATGTTTTTGTTTTTTCACTAGTTTAATTCCTCTAAATATTAAGAGGGTCATCCAATGCCATAGGCCCAAAATATCAATTTTATTTTTTTCATAAAATTATTTTTTGACAAGTCTAGAATAAGGTGGAAGGATTTTTTAAAATTCAAAGTCGTTTCAAAGATACATGAATTAGAAACAGGAGCTGTGTGAAGCGCTGAGTGGCGGACTTGAAACTTTAAATATTTTTTTCAAACTTTCCTCCATCGTATCTAAAAACGGTTTGACCGAATGACATGAAATTTCTCAGTAACGCATGGAATGATCAAAATCAAAGTAAAAAATTCGAATATCTCGATTTTTTTATAGCAAAAAACACAATAGGCAAAATTCGGAACTTTTTTCAAATATTATATCTACCGGACTACAACTTTTTGTATTTTCATTTGATAGTAGTCCACTTCGTGCACTTAGCTTACAGATCCACAACCACCTTCATACAGATCAATGAGTCTACCCTGTCTTCCTAAAATATTTGAAAAAGTATTACTATCAAAGATGTCTCCTTTCCTCCACGAAAATAATACAATACCAACCCATCAATTCGGATTTCGTGCGAAACATGGCTAAATAGAGTAAGTAAATAGAATTACTAACGAAAAAAATGAAAGCATTTGAGCACAGGAAACACTGTTCAGCAATATTTCTAGATGTGGCTCAGGCGTTTAATAAGGTGTGGCATGAAGGCCTTTTATATAAGATTACAAAAATTCTACATTTAGAATTGTATAAAACATTGTAGTCTTATTTAAATAACAGACAATTTATGGTGAAAGTAAGAAATGTCATATATGATGAAAGACTCTATACATCATATATTATATACATATAGCAGATCTTCCAACAGCTAACACTGTATTAACTTCAACTTTTTCGGATGACACAGCTATAGTGAGCCGTAACAATTGCCACATTTTAGCATCAAGAATATTAGCGGAGCATATAAGGTCTGTCGAAGAATGGCTAGTGAACTGGTGTATAAAAATGAATAAAAAAGTGTAAGCATGTTACGTTTCCGCTAAGGCCAAACATGTGCCCGGCAGTAAAAATAAACAACATTTTAGTAAACCAAGCGAAAGAAGTAACATATCTTGGTAGATAGAAGGCTCATTTGCAGAAAACACATCTCTAATAAAATAACATACATGAAGATTAGAGCAGCAAATTTAAATTTTGTTTTAAATGAAAAATCTGAACTTACCCTAGACAACAAAGTGCTTTTATATAATTCGGTCATAAATCCGATTTGGATGTATGGCATTCAACTGTGGGGAACGACCTGTGCAACTAATATTGATATAATACAAAGGTTTTAATCGAAAATGCTTAGGACAATCACGTGTTCACCATGGCAATGCGTAATACCGACCTTGGTATTCCTATGTATCGAAAGAAGTAGAATACAGCAGAATTAAATATATATTTAAGCTCCGACGCCTTAAAAGAAGAGATATGCCTGTGTACTAAAGAGCAACGTATCATCAAAACAGCTCAATCACTTGCTCGTGCCTGTCTAGTTTTTAAATAGATTTGAGATTTTATAACTTATTGTTTGGATTTAAAAAAAAGCAGATTCAATAAATAAAATAATTTAAAAAAAATTACAAATTAAAATTCGCCGAGACGTGGGTGTTCAAAACACTCTACAGGGCCCGATACTTGAAGTGTAACAAATTAAAAAAGCCATAAATTCGGTTTGGAAAATTATTTTTATTTATTGCAAAGTAAAAGATGTGTGAAAATAAGCATAAATTTAGGACCAATTCACTTTTGCTAGATATGACGACCTTTTGCCTTAACTATGGTCTTGAGACGGTCAAAAAACGAATCGCAAGGTGCCCGAATGTGACTTGCCGGTATTTTGGCCAATCACGGACAATGGCTTTCTTCAGCATCTCGAGACTGGGTTATTTTTTACTTCGGACCTTGCTCTCAAAAATGGCCCGGAGAGAATAATCCATTGGATTCGCATCTGGTGAATTCGGGAGCCATTGTGTGGTCGTAATGAAGTTCGGAACGTAAGACGGTGCCGAGTCTTGTTGAAACGTCCTGGTTTGCGACCGAAATGTTTGTTTGCCCACGGCTTCAAAGCAGCCTCCACACTTCCCCGATAATATTGGAGAGGGTCCATCTGCGGTGACCAAACCATTATTATTGGCGGGTGCTACTTCCTGGTGGCCAACCGATGGCTTAAATTCTTGTATGAACGGTCGGTCAAGTAAACCCGATCGTTTTGAGAGTTTACGAATTGCTAAATTTGAAAAATTTTTTCGTCAGAAAACACAATGTTCAGAATTTGACCGCTTTCGGCCAAGCGAAGCAACTGTTTCGCTCTCTCAAGTCTTACTTGTTGCTGCTTCGGTGTTCACTTTTTTTTGCGTTCACTTTTGGCAAAACGCTTTTGTACACTTGTGAACAATACTCTGAACTGCCATTCAGCAAATTTATAAACAGATGATTCCAGTACGACATCTGCGCGAACGGCTTGTAACTCATTTTCTACGCAATATTTTTTTAGCTACGAATTTATAATTAATAAATGACAATAAACTTAAGGATCTATTTAATAAATACGAAACAATTTTGTTGATTTCATTTATGAAAATTTCTCTCTTCCATCGATTGAAAACGGATTCCATGGGGCGGCAATTTTAGTTTTGGGAACAAAAAATATCACATAGAGCCAAATTTGGTGAATACTGTGATTGATCGATGGTATTAATCGTAGCTCGCGGCTCATGGCTATGGTGCATTATCATCGTATAAAATCCATGAATTGTTTTACCACAATTCCAGCCGTTTTCGAACGATGTTCTCGTTTTTTTTTTTTCAAAGAGACCCTTGTGAATATAAAGGGTGATTTTTTAAGAGCTTGATAACTTTTTTTAAAAAAAAAACGCATAAAATTTGCAAAATCTCATCGGTTCTTTATTTGAAACGTTAGATTGGTTCATGACATTTACTTTTTGAAGATAATTTCATTTAAATGTTGACCGCGGCTGCGTCTTAGGTGGTCCATTCGGAAAGTCCAATTTTGGGCAACTTTTTCGAGCATTTCGGCCGGAATAGCCCGAATTTCTTCGGAAATGTTGTCTTCCAAAGCTGGAATAGTTGCTGGCTTATTTCTGTAGACTTTAGACTTGACGTAGCCCCACAAAAAATAGTCTAAAGGCGTTAAATCGCATGATCTTGGTGGCCAACTTACGGGTCCATTTCTTGAGATGAATTGTTGTCCGAAGTTTTTCCCTCAAAATGGCCATAGAATCGCGAGCTGTGTGGCATGTAGCGCCATCTTGTTGAAACCACATGTCAACCAAGTTCAGTTCTTCCATTTTTGGCAACAAAAAGTTTGTTAGCATCGAACGATAGCGATCGCCATTCACCGTAACGTTGCGTCCAACAGCATCTTTGAAAAAATGCGGTCCAATGATTCCACCAGCGTACAAACCACACCAAACAGTGCATTTTTTCGGGATGCATGGGCAGTTCTTGAACGGCTTCTGGTTGCTCTTCACCCCAAATGCGGCAATTTTGCTTATTTACGTAGCCATTCAACCAGAAATGAGCCTCATCGCTGAACAAAATTTGTCGATAAAACACATTTCGAACCGAACACTGATTTTGGTAATAAAATTCAATGATTTGCAAGCGTTGCTCGTTAGTAAGTCTATTCATGATGAAATGTCAAAGCATACTGAGCATCTTTCTCTTTGACACCATGTCTGAAATCCCACGTGATCTGTCAAATACTAATGCATGAAAATCCTAACCTCAAAAAAATCACCCGTTATTAGCTTCATTGGAACGTTTCATACCCAAAATTTCCTCAAAAATCAATGAAGGGATTCGCGAGAGATACCGAGCTCTCTTGCCACCTCTATAATACTGACGATTTTCAAGCACCATATCCTCCACTTTTTTAATATTTTCACCAGTTGAAGAGGTCGAAGGTCGCCCAGAACGAGGTAGGTCTTCAACGACCTCTCGACCGTCTTTGAAAGCCTTAAATCACTCATAAGCTTGTGTTTTTGATAAAACTGAACCATCGTAAGTCTCTTCCAACAATTGCAACGAGTACGCACTCGAAATTTGATAAAAAAAAAAAAAAAATTGAGACAAATTTTTTGTTCGATATTTTTATTCATTGTAAAAATCGCAACATACTACTGAGGTGTACCGAATTAAGCAGCTTCTTTTTCTTCTTTACTGGTGGAGACACCGCTTACACGATTTTTTTTTTCTTTTCGCTACGATATTACAGTGCTAGACTTTTTTCCCTGTGCGGATATGTAAAGTTTAAAGTCTATGCGGACAATCCCGCTGCAATTCAGGTCATGGAGCAAAACATCACGCATGGTCATGGAACAGAACATCACTAGTTGCCAGTTGTAATGCTCGAAACGAGTCATCAAAAATTGGACTCAATGGACCATCTGAGACAAAGACGCGGCCAACATTTGAAAGAGATAATCTTCATAAAATTAATGCCAGAGAGTAATTTTTCGAATTCGTAAATGGATCGCCCTTTTTTGAAATTGATCGTCGGTTGGACGTTAGCTAAACGGAAACGCAATCTCTAATCTTCACCAAATTAATAGCTTGCAGCCACATAAATAATAACAGTAGTGGTGGCTTAAGTAATGACGGAATGGGAGAAGCTTAACAGTGTAACGCTTCAAGGGTATAGAATTCCCGAATGTAAAACAAGAATGACAAATTTTCCAAGAGATTACATGGGTTTCATGGCTTCAAAAAATTATTGTCTTATTTAATTCTATAACAAATAAGAAGTTCTGCTGTCAACGCAAAGGTACCCATTTTCCGATGCTCTGCCGGAAATGACATCGTAATAGCAGAGTTTGGAATATTTTCTTTTTAAGAATTCACAAAATCATTGGATTAATAAAAAGTTTGAATAATATGTATATGTATTTAATTTTTTAAATGAAGAAAGATCTTTGAAATTAGACAAAAATTTCAGTTCAGTTAAATTCAAGTTAAATTAATAATGGCATCGTAAGATACTTTGTCTACGCCCCGAAAACATAAATTAATTTAATGCAAAGTATATAGTAAACAAGTTCCTAGTTTCCAAGAACAGTAAGCACAATATAGAATATTCAGAAATCTCTCGGAAAATTGCGGCTAACAAGAGGACGAAAATTCGTTGACTGAGGTCATGTACAAGCTTTCAGGCTTTGTAGGAGTCAACTCCCCCATTTTTGACTTTTTGCAGCTGTCAATTACAATCTGTAGGAAAGAACAGCGTCTGGTTTCTTTGAATTTTTGATGAATCTTTAAAATAGAGAATATTAAACCTTTAAAGAGGAGGATACATAACGGACGTTGCAGGTCTTTTGTCAGCTTTCTCTTTATGTCATCAATGTTTTCTTTACTCTCAGCCTTTGCGGGTATGGTAGACTCAGATTTTGGTCGTTGGTGTGTCGTCACGCGATTTTCGAGAACAGAGCCCCATTTATTTCGTCTTATTTATCGAATGTTAACAGGACCGTGGATGGCATCCCTGTATTGTTATCAGCTTGACGGTAGCCGTAATGTTATTTTTATGATGGGACAGTAGAATTATATGCGGTAAATTATTATTCAGTAGTACGGCGACGTGCTTTTTCATTGGGGGTGTTTTTTTACGTGGCGGGCCCCAAACCCAGCGCACAACCCTATGTAGGAGATGTTTCGCCTTCTCACTTTAGCTCGCCTTCAAACGGATGTTCTTAGGTTACCCAGAGGATACTTGGTCAAAGACCGGAAGTCGTGAGCTGCTTGAGTCATATGTAGAAGAATCGTTTCTGGCCACTCCCAAGTGAATGGCGATCAGAGAACTTTCCTCACTTGCGTGAACTTCTACAAATGACTCCATCCCCCTTACTGGACCAGGACCAGGGCTTGTCTATGATGGTTACTTAAAGGCTGTCGCAGGGTTTCCAGCGAGTCGTTGTGGGAACCCGTTTCTCTTCTGCGAGCTGCTCTGTTTTATGGTTACCGCAGGAGATTGCGATGGCTTTCTTTTGAGGAAGCTTTCGTACTTCTCCACAAATTGCGTTAAGCGTTTTATCTCCTCGACATCAACCGAGGTGCCCGCAACCTGATTTTTGACTATTTTCCCGAGTGCATAAAGTGTAGTTTGATACCTGCTTTCCCTCAGTTGATTTTGAAATTTTTTGCGCTTTTACGCTTTCTTTACTTTGGCAACTAGTGTATATTGATACATATTTAAGTTCACGGTACTTTGGCTGTTACTCTCTGTTTTTATTTCTGTCACTATTGGTGTGTACTCACGCTTCCCACAATAGGTGGATTGATGTAAAACCGACTCAATCATTCTTCATATTGTCCGAATTAGGACGTATCCCTCTTACCTCGTAAGAGTAATGAGCATTCCCATATGGGATGCGCCCATTACTATTACTTGAACTTCTTCTCCACGGCAAGGCGACCAACGTTGAAGGGCAGGGCTACCGCCAAACTCGTTTTGTAACAAAGAGGTGTTACAATCCATGAAGAAACATTGAAAGCATCAACAGTATGGAAGAGGAGAATGCCAAAAGTTCACGTTGAGGCTCCATAATGCAGAACTGAGTGAACGCGACCCTGAAAAGAGGCCTGACCTTAGCTTTAATTACCTTTAATTATGTCGCCATTATAACATATATGAAAGTTCATCTTCTTCTTTACGTAGACACCGCTCACGCGGTTATAGCCGAGTTACCAGCGGCGTGCCAGCCGTTTCTACTTTTTGCTACGTGGCCCCAATTCGAGATTCCAAGGAAAGTCAGGTCTTTTCCAAAAGTTGGCGCATGGTGAATATCTGGTAAATTGTTGATTTTTGTAGCCTAAAGCCACACTGATTTTTCACATTTTTTTATATGTGATGAAGAATAGGTCTATCACACGGTAGCACAGTGTATCGTTTAATACAAGTTAGGAGGACAAAAATATTTTAGTTTGAAATTTATTTTTTTTGGTCGTGTTGATTAATGATTTTAAGTTTCAATGAAAAATTAATATATTTTTTTAGATTTACGAATAGAAAACAAAAAATTGTGTAAAAAATATATTTAATTATTTTTTTAAATTTCAGAACATACAATAACATTTACTTAAATGTATAAAATACGTACTAATACATAAGTCCATTACATTTCAACTAATGAAAAACGCGATGATTAGTAAGGGAATTTTTACCAACAGACCTAATAATAACAATAACATAAAAATAACATTAACACACAACAACAAAATGTTAATACTACGATATCATTAATCAGAATCAGATACTAGATAATCTTTATCGTCATGGTCACATGTTACCTGACGAGGTACTTTTGATGGTATTGAAGGCGGGACAATTAAATTTAGAACTTCCTCCGGTAATTTATCTATTCTATTTTTAGGAACTTCTCTGAGTGAGTTGATTACCGGATCGGATGTTATTAAAAGCATATGTAGTAAATTTATATTCGTGGCTATACGTGACAGCTTTCTGATATGGTGTTCACGAAATCTACGGCAGTCCTTTTTACGGGCCTCTTTAGCTTCCTCCAAAAGTTGTCCGATTGGAAGAATACAAGTTCTAATTACCTCCGTACTATGTACCAGGATTTTATGCACGGTGACTGGCATATAGTACCACGAATATAAATTAAGATAAAAGGTTCTGGTTTTGGAACAAAGATTTTCGAATTTATTGCAATCAATATCGTAGCCGGAGACTAGCATTCTCAATAAAATGATAATTGCTTAATATCCAATCCGGTAATCTGCCCACTCAGTTCCAGATTCATAAAGAACCTGCGGGCCGTATTTCCATCATTAGAGTTCCCATATCCAGGTTTCGGTATGTCTACTATAAGTCCCATCTGGTTTTTAAACCTTTGTCCTACTTCTTCCGAAAGCTGTTTTACTAGTCTTTTCTATATCGCTTTTAGCTTGCCACTTTTTTATATCCAAACGATAAGCGCTATGGCCGGAGCTTCCGTTACATCCCCATTTGCTGATTAATGTGAATGACGACTTAGGAGATATATTTTCTTTGAAAACTTCACTTTGCGCTTCAATTAAACGTTTAGCGGTTTTATCCAAAATGGCTTGAAGTTTAATTTAGGCGCGCGTTTTTTTCTTCTTTTTGCAATGTGACGTCAATTGAAGATTCCAAGCGAAGCCAAGTCTTTCTCCACTTGGTCTTTTCATCGGAGTGGAGGTCTTCCGAAGTACCGAAAATACTTCTTCTTAGCAAGTTTTTTTAAGTTCAGTGTGGGACCACCCCCACATTAAACAATATTTCAGCCAACAGGTGTAACTTGTTACCGGGATCGCCTGTAGCAAATTATAGTTCGGTATCTTAATTCAGTTAATAGCGTTTTGTGAGCGTGACATGAGTCCGATAACACCCATCTTCAACAGCGACCGCCCTTGTTTGTCAAGGAATATACAGGTACATACGCATTAGTTCATCAATATATGTATCTAAACTTTTACTTAAATTATCGGTTGCACAAACAAAAGTAACATATAGTATGTACATACATGCATATAGATGAAGGTAATAAAAACGGTTATGAACATGTCCGGAGGGGCTAAGTTAAGATTAACATTTCATACTCTTGCGGTGCTAAAACTTTATATTAAACAAGTAAGGAATGCTACTCTTGCAACTTGCAATAATCAAAGACAAGGAAATACTTTCAGGTGTAAAACGTCAACCAAAGGATCAAAATCCAAGTAAGTTTATAAATATAACTCATACATTGACCGGCTTATTCGGCATAAAGTTTGTTAGAAAAACAAAAATCATTATGTACAGTATATGGGAGTTGGGGTAGTATTGACCCAATTATTACTACCACCTACTATTAACATGCCACACTAAAAACGTAAAAACCTAAAAGTAAAGACAGCCGGATGTTCGAAATGTTCCTGATATTAGTTACATAGGAACTAGGTCAAGTTTTCGTTCAAATTTATATATTTTAGACACAAAGTTACATTGCTATGAGTAAGATGCGTTTTGAGAGAGCTCATTTTCATTGATATAACTCTCATTTTGGCCGACAATTGCGGAACAAGTAATACGGAAATTCTAAAATCTTTATATTAGGAAGATGGGGGATAAGGGCAGTATTGTTCTGAGGCAACCCATTTTTAACATGCAGATACACCATTGTCTGAGAAGGATTATCTCTGAATTTCAATTATATAGCTCACACATTGATTAATATTTTACTGGGGACCAAATATTCGGTACATAGGGACTTCAAGATTTTCTGTTGGATTTGTACAAGTTTTGGTCATTTTTTTATTCGAGAAAAGTTATATTCGTTATACTAATTGTTTCTTGATTTGTGTACTGGAAATTGAAAGGTTCAAATAAAATTAAAAATACGCTATGTGGGATATGTTGGTGGTTGTAGTCCGATTTCACCATTTTCGTACTATAACATAGGAATATGAGAAGAATACCGCGTGCTAAATTTTGTTGAAATCGGTCGCTCGAGTCCCAGGACATGGGATTTCACTAAGCAGTGCCACACCCAGTGTCCACTTTTCACACCGACTTCCTCTCATACCATCTCGGATATAAAATTTAATATCTCTGGTGTATTTAGCTATTGATTTATTGCGGTTTAAATAGTTTTAAACAGTAACGTTATATAGGGAGTGAGCGGGGTTATCTTCCGATTTCATTCGTTTTCAGACGGTAGGAGTTCATATATTTGTGTTGGGCGAATATAGTTATTGTAGATTTATTGGTTTAGGAGATATTTATGTACATTAAACTTATAAGAGGGCGGAGCCACGCCCACTTTCTCAAAAAGTTTTCCCATAGTTGTCATTCGCCACTGGGAACTCCTATGCAAAATTACATTTCTATATCTTAATTTTGTGCTTAGTTATGATACTATAAAGGTTTTCGTTGGGCGGAGTGGATATAACGGTTTTCTAAAAAGCTATTGAATGTGCGATAAATCAAAAAGTAAATGTGTCAGATATATTAAATTTTTCACCACAAGAGAGGACATTACAGGAAGCGGGGCGAAAATTGGGCGATGGATATCTCAAGACCTACTCGACCAAATTCAGTATGTAATATTTTCTTGACATTCCAGTTCCTGTGCGAAAATGAGCAAAATCCGGCTACAATAACGCCTATTTCCCGGCATTTAAAATTTAACGTCCCCAATCCTCGCACAAGCGTTCCTAATTACCATATCAATGGACAGTTATAAAGGCCTTCCTTAAATATAATAAAAAGGTCTTTCGTAAAATATAGGTCCCATAATTAATGAAACGGTAACAGCCATAAATTTTGCAATACAACCCTATTGCATTGATCGTTGCAAACGATTGATGTGTTGTAGATTCACGTGGTGGAGATATAGGGCGCTTAATATTTCTTTCGAGTTTAGAAGCTTCGTCTAATTTAATCAAAGCAATTATATCATTGATTTTCACTGTCATTGAAAACCATCAGGTAAGTACCTTTTTGCATCCCTCAATAACACTGTGGAACATTTTTGGGATTATTGTCTGGGGAGTCAATGTGATGGTACTAGGTCAGTATAGTAAAACCCTCAAAGGGTTTGTCGTTTGTATGTGTCAGTTTTTTTTATGACCTTTTAAATTTTTTCCTTATCTTGATGTTTTTTCGCGAACCACTTGTCCGATTTTGATGAAACAAATTTAGAAAAATTAAGAATTATAATTTATATTTGTTTTTATTTGTCTTTATTCAAAAAGGTGTCATTTATCGCCTTTTTTATAAATTTTTTTTAGCAATATTTATTAAAATAAATAAAAATAAATAAATAAAATAAAAATTATAAAAATGTTTACTTTATTTTTTTAGTAGTTCATGTAGTTTTTTTTTAATTTTTTTTTTTTAAGGCGATAAATGACACTTTTTTTAATAAAAACAAATAAAAACAAATAGAAATTGTAATTCTTAATTTTTCTAAATTTGTTTCATCAAAATCGGACAAGTGGTTCACGAAAAAACATCAAGATAAGGAAAAAATTTAAAAGGTCATAAAAAAAAACTGACACATACAAACGCCAAACCCTTTGAGGGTTTTACTATACTGACCTAGTACCATCACATTGACTTGGAATTTCTCGCCCCCCAGATTAGCTGTTGATTAGCTGTTGTACTGTGTAACAGCCAGTTGGTCATTGATGACGGCTACACCATCGCTTATTTGCGAAATTGAAGCATTGGTTTTACGGCTTCAAAAAAAGCTTATATTATTATTTAATTCTAAAATACCTATAGAATACTTCCAGCTATAAACTTGTAGTCATTTAAAACTTTAAGCGTGTTTTTCGTTAACCTGTGTTTTCAAATTTGGTTGTCAGGGTTTC
The DNA here is from genome assembly GCF_023373825.1 of Bactrocera dorsalis. Lineage (NCBI taxonomy): Eukaryota > Metazoa > Arthropoda > Insecta > Diptera > Tephritidae > Bactrocera > Bactrocera dorsalis. The sequence goes on along the minus strand of NC_064304.1, from coordinate 68,138,021 downwards.
TCATGAACTATTTTTTCTGTTTTCTTTTGATGATCCTGTAAGAAGTTTTGCTGTCACGTGGGAACATTAAGCTGTCGCTATTACATCAGATAAAGGTTTATTGTTATTTATTAATTTTAATTCATTACTGTCTTGTAAGACAGGATTTAATATTCCAATTTTTGCAAATGTTATAGATGTGATAATATTATTAAGATCTGTTATCATTGTCGTATTTCTTGATGAAAGTTTATCGAAAAAGTAGTCTGAGTTCTCTCTGTGTTGCTACCAAGTGCCTGGTGGGTCTAGGATTCTGGCCTGTCTTTACAGGGTATTCATCGTGTATTAATTTATTTATCTGATTTATGTTAGCGTTTATACGTTTTCTCATATGTAATTCGAGGCTGAATTAGTTTCATATGTCCAAAGTTTTTCCAGATTATGACGTTCCCGTTTATTGCCGGAATGTAATTTGCGTCAAAGTAATAATTGGTCCTGTCGTTACCACCATCGATATAGTCATAACTAAACTGATTCTGTAAAATTTGTCAACAAATTTTTACACCCTGAACAGGGTATATTACGAGGGCTGTCTGATAAATAACCGACCTCAACGTGAAGCTAGCTGCCCATCTGAAAAAAAAAGTTTCTACTTAAAATTGTGCATATTATAATATGTAGCTACTCGCCAAAATTTCAGAAATTTATCTTGCGCAATTATCTGTTGACAGTCGTTTTTGTGAGTCTATTTCGGTGATTTCCCCAAAATGGAAAAAATTGAATATCGAGCTGTAATTAAATTTTTATTTTTGAAAGGAAATACGCCTTCACAAATCAAAGATGAGTTGGACTCTGTGTATGGTGACTCTGCACCATCGTTTACCACCGTAAAATTTTGGGCAGCTGAATTTAAACGTGGTCGCAGGAGCTTGGAAAATGATGAACGTCCTGGGCGTCCAAAAACTTTAACCACTAACGATAACATCGTTAAAGTTCATCAATTGGTACTAGACGACCGCCGGATTAAAGTTAGGGAAATAGCTGAGATTATGAAGATGTCAAAAGAACGAGGGAAGATGTCAAAAGAAAGAGGGAAGCGTCGGAGACCCTATAAAGTATATATATAAATGATCAGTATGTTGGGCTGAGTCGATTTAGCCATGTCCAACTGTTTGTCTGTCCGTCCGTCTGTCTGCATATATACGAACTAGTCTCTCAGTTTTTTAGATATCGTTTTGAAATTTTGCAAACGTCATTTTCTCTTCAAGAAGCTGCTCATTTGTCGGAACTGCCGATATCGGACCACTATAACATATAGCTGCCATACAAATTGAACGATCGGAATCAAGTTCTTGTATGGAAAACTTTTGCATTTAACAAGATATATTCACGAAACTTGGTATAGACTATTTTCTAAGGCAACAATGTAATCTCCGAAAAAATTGTTTAGATCGGATTACTATAGCACATAGCTTCCATATAAACTGAACACATAGTTACTAAAAGAAATGCACCTGTGAAGGGTATATTAGCTTCGGTGCAGCCGAACTTAATGTTTTTCTTGTTTTTTTTTTAATTATATGAACTACTAGCTTTTTACCCGCGGCTTCACCACAGTGGAGCCATTAAATAAGTATGAAAGATAAAGGGTAAGGGTATAATAATAGAAATGAGTCAATATGATAACTAAATTTTATTGCTTGGCTGACATCAACAATTTTTAAAAAATACTGCAGACAATGAAGTTTCAACACCTTAAAATATGCGTATTCAAATGCAACAACAAATGTTTAAATATATTTCACCGTAACAAAAATAAATAATTTGATTTCCAACAATTTAAAAAACTAAAATAAAAGTACAAGCGTCTTTTCGCGACGATGGCAAAAGCTAAAAATCATAAATTGAACAACTTTCTGATGGTTCTTCACAAAAAGAAGTCAGAAAAGTGGCAACAACAGAGTTGTCGATTTATAATATTTGTCCATTCTAAAATATTTTTCCGTGACTCGCAAAAATCTGCGTCTATATGTATGCAAGCTCATACATATGCATACATATTTACGCTAGTTTGTAGGCGAAGCTGTTACAGCGGCAAGGGAAGCGGTCAATAGGCGGCCAGTCGTTTATTTTTTTCGGCACAGCTTGGATTTTCTATCATCACACAAGTGCTGAACCAATGAGCGTGACAGATATTAGAATACACACGTTCTTAGGGACACAGGTATTGAGGCAGCTGCACAACTACATAACTGTGTCCCTAAGAACGTGTGTATTTTAATACTCGTATTTGACAGATGACTTGACTTGCAGTCTGTCGTGCTTAATGTGTTCAGCACTTGACTCTTTGACGAAACGCAAGTTTCGGCCATCGGTGACAACGGAGATGCGAAAGAAGCGTGCGACACATGTTATTATAAATGTACATATGTATATGGCTCGCATTTTCTTTCGTAAACATACAGACAAATGTGCCAAAGAAATAATATATAAAATTAAAATTAAAATAACGTTTCCTAATTTTTCCCGATTTTGTAAAAATAATTAATAATAATTTTTCCTCTCTTTGATTCTATCGGCTCTGTTAGCCGCCAAATCGAACATCATACAGAATTAAATTTGCACTCTCTGGCTCGGCGCGCTTTTCAGACTGCATCGTAAACAACTGCCACGGCGCTATGGCGGTTTTGTTTACTGTTTGAATTTTTTAATTCGTAATATCTTTTGAATGGAAAATCCAATTTAAATAATTTAAAAACAATTTTATAGGTAGTTTAATAGTTTTGACCATAAAATAATTTATTTGGATAAGGATTAAGATTTATAAACACATAAATAGCATGGTTTGAATTTGGTTAGCATTTTCATTAATGTTTAAAATGAAAAAAGTTGTTGTAGTGACCTAACTACAACAGTTGGACATATGCTACTGCGGAGTTTTTTTGTAGACATTATGATGTTCTTCAATAATGTTGTACATTATTTTGTTCTATCTCTAATAAAGGGTGATTTTTTAAGAGCTTGATAACTTTTTTTTAAAAAAAAACGCATAAAATTTGCAAAATCTCATCGGTTCTTTATTTGAAACGTTAGATTGGTTCATGACATTTACTTTTTGAAGATAATTTCATTTAAATGTTGACCGCGGCTGCGTCTTAGGTGGTCCATTCGGAAAGTCCAATTTTGGGCAACTTTTTCGAGCATTTCGGCCGGAATAGCCCGAATTTCTTCGGAAATGTTGTCTTCCAAAGCTGGAATAGTTGCTGGCTTATTTCTGTAGACTTTAGACTTGACGTAGCCCCACAAAAAATAGTCTAAAGGCGTTAAATCGCATGATCTTGGTGGCCAACTTACGGGTCCATTTCTTGAGATGAATTGTTGTCCGAAGTTTTCCCTCAAAATGGCCATAGAATCGCGAGTTGTGTGGCATGTAGCGCCATCTTGTTGAAACCACATGTCAACCAAGTTGAGTTCTTCCATTTTTGGCAACAAAAAGTTTGTTAGCATCGAACGATAGCGATCGCCATTCACCGTAACGTTGCGTCCAACAGCATCTTTGAAAAAATACGGTCCAATGATTCCACCAGCGTACAAACCACACCAAACAGTGCATTTTTCGGGATGCATGGGCAGTTCTTGAACGGCTTCTGGTTGCTCTTCACCCCAAATGCGGCAATTTTGCTTATTTACGTAGCCATTCAACCAGAAATGAGCCTCATCGCTGAACAAAATTTGTCGATAAAAAAGCGGATTTTCTGCCAACTTTTCTAGGGCCCATTCACTGAAAATTCGACGTTGTGGCAGATCGTTCGGCTTCAGTTCTTGCACGAGCTGTATTTTATACGGTTTTACACCAAGATCTTTGCGTAAAATCTTCCATGTGGTCGAATAACACAAACCCAATTGCTGCGAACGGCGACGAATCGACATTTCACGGTCTTCAGCCACACTCTCAGAAACAGACGCAATATTCTCTTCTGTACGCACTGTACGCATTCGTGTGGTTGGTTTAATGTCCAATAAAGTAAACTGAGTGCGAAACTTGGTCACAATCGCATTAATTGTTTGCTCACTTGGTCGATTATGTAGACCATAAATCGGACGTAAAGCGCGAAACACATTTCGAACCGAACACTGATTTTGGTAATAAAATTCAATGATTTGCAAGCGTTGCTCGTTAGTAAGTCTATTCATGATGAAATGTCAAAGCATACTGAGCATCTTTCTCTTTGACACCATGTCTGAAATCCCACGTGATCTGTCAAATACTAATGCATGAAAATCCTAACCTCAAAAAAATCACCCGTTACATAGTTTTGGCAGCGCATTCGACGAAAGACATTTTAAGACTCATTTTTCTACACCTTCGGTTACATTGTTCAAATTTTACCAAGGATCCCTAATTTTTTTCAAAATGAAATGTAGCCTTTGTCGAATTGGAAGAATGTAGCATTCCATTGGTGAAAGAATTTTTTAAATCGGCCCAGTACTTTTTGAGCCTATTAATTACAAACATACAAACATACAAAAATAGGTACAAATCTTTCCTCTTTATAATATTAGTGTAGATTTAGATTAGTAAAGGTTGTTCATAATCTTTTCCTTAATTAGGACCGTTGTGTCTAAGTCCTCTTTTATCACTTCCTCGTTATAGATGGAGTGCCAACTTATTATACAAACTTTTGTTTGTTCTTACTACTCGCAGTACTATTTCTCTTATAAAAATTTACACATGTTAATGCAATGAGGTCAGATCTTCCCAAGCATAAATATAGGAAATAAATGGTTTAGCTTCTTTCGGATTTCAGTCTGAATTTAAAGTGTTTTTGTCGGCTAATTCACTCAAATGTAGTGTATGAGATATGAACTTCGGGTTTATAAGTATTTAATATACTCCACATTTTTTATTGTTAAATTTTAAATTAAATGGTATTGAAATTAATAAATATATGATCGCTAACATAGATTAATAAGGTAGCAAATAATAACAAAATAATGAATGTCGAATTTTTTCGCAACATGTTGTAACAGATTACTTTAATTTTGTTCGTAAATCGGTTGTTTGCATAACCTAAAACTAATCTAGATAGATAAATGATCCGAGTGACGAGACCAACGGAAACGGTGTGGGAATTGGCGAAATCGGACTTCAACTACGTTTACTTTTTATATTTATCTACTTTTTCAATCACTCATTATGCAGTATATGAATCAAGTACCAAATGAAGATATCAGCAATTGTAAAATCAGACCATAATTGCTCAAGCCCCAGATACCGAATATGTAGAAGTCCACATAGATCTTAATGCCGATTTTTTACCGAAAATATTAATTCAATTCGGAAATAATATTTTTCCGACAATAATATACCTAGTGCTAAAAATTAATTAATCCTGTGGTGTGGTGCCAATTTGTTGAATAGGTTCAAGAATTAGCGCAGCCCCCTACTCCTATAAGTACATAAACGATTACTTTGATTAACACATATTTCCTTAACCCTGATGTTGAACTTTTGAAGTATTTATTTGTGATTTTTCTAAATAAGCGCGATTACTCAGTAGGGTGGGACGATTTCGGACTTTTTTCGATTCGGGATTTCTAATAGTGCGGAAAAGTTGCCTTAGTATTTCCTGATTCCAATGCAACTTTTTGTTTTGAGATCGGATTGCATCTTCAACCCCAACTCCGGCGTTGAAATTTCGGAAATTCGCCTAAAATCGTGAAATTTTTTACCTAGCGTCTGAAATACGCATCTCATGGCAAAATGTATAAAACAAAAGTTATTTGTCACGTTACTATCGAAATGGTATATGTGATCATGGCCGTAGGACGAACCGTTCCCGAGATACGAGCGAAAAGGCGGCGCGCCACAGCGCAAGGTGAAAATTAGCTTGCGGCCACACTTCTTGACGTTGATTTCGCCGAGTGCTATCACTCACATTCATTCACCTACGCCAAAGGACACTCTAGGAAAGGTCTCCACACAAATATTTATTTCATCGAGTTCCTTCACTCTTGTCGGTGATTTCGCCGAGTTCTATCACTTACATTCATTTCCCTGCGCCATACGACACGTTCGGACTGGTCTCCACATAAATATTTTTTCATCGAGTTCCTTCACTCTTGTCGTTGATTTCGCCGAGTGCTGTCACTTATATTCTCTCAACAGAACACAGAACTCAAAACGTCTGTATCTAAATTAAAATTTAGACAGAAATGTCCTGTGTTTGGCATATATCCGTACAATCTCTCTGAGTCCCAGTTACCTACTTACGAGGATGCTATTTTGTGTTATCAGTTTGAAAGATTTCGTATAGGGCGACTCCGAGGCGACAACTATGAACCTAAGAGTAAAGAGGTTACAGAAATAGCTGCAAAAAAGGTTGAAAATACTTTCAAAAAGTCATCTATTCCGATAGTTTCACACACCAGAGTTGTACAAATGCTCACCACATACCATAAAAAATTTCTGACTCTTTAAAAAATGTTTTTAAGAAACCCACTAGGTTTGAGCTCTAAAAGAGACGACCTTGCCTCTTCTGCCAGAAAATTATTTGACATCGCTCCTTGTAAATGCATTTATTTTTCTTCTTGCACTTTTCCAAAGGAAAGGAAAGTTCCTATCAATGAACAACCATTTCTCTTGGACCAGAGAACCAGAAGAATTGGTCGCCTTGGAAGTGTTGATCTACCTGAAACAAAAAAGATTACAAAGAAAACTGGACGTAAAGAAAAGTTTTCAAAACGTCATTCAACATCAACACTTACCAGAAAAGTATCAGCTAGAACACGTGACCATTCAGATCAGCCAGACTCTCATACAGACGACAACAATGTAGGTGCGTCGCACATGGATTCTTCCAAAAACGATGCTGATGATGAATTTTCTCTTCCATCCTCTAAAACCAAACAAAACACACTAGTATTAGAACACATTGCTTTAGATGCCCAAAGATTTGGAGTAAGTGATGGAGCAGTGGAGGATGGAGTCATGTGTAGAAGTTCACGCAAGTGAGGAAAGTTCTCTGATCGCCATTCACTTGGGAGTGGCCAGAAACGATTCTTTTACATATGACTCAAGCAGCTCACGACTTCCGGTCTTTGACCAAGTATCCTCTGGGTAGCCTAAGAACATCCGTTTGAAGGCGAGCTTAGGGTTGTGCGCTGGGTTTGGGACCCGCCACGTAAAAAAACACTCCCAATGAAAAAGAAAAAACAGCATCGGAAGAGAGACCCCCCTTTTGATGACGACCATGGCAAACGAAATAAGGACTACGAATTGAGGGCATGCACCTGGAATGTCCGGTCCCTTAATTGGGAAGGTGCCGCTGCCCAGCTGGTTGATGTCCTCGTGAAAATAAAGGCTGACATCACCGCCGTCCAAGAAATGCGATGGACGGGACAAGAACAGAGACGAGTAGGTCCTTGTGACATCTACTACAGTGGCCATATAAAGGAGCGCAAGTTTGGTGTTGGATTCGTGGTGGGAGAGAGACTCCGCCACCGAGTACTATCATTCACTCTTATGAATGAACGTCTAGCCACAATCCGCATCAAAGCGAGGTTCTTCAACATATCGCTGATTTGCGCCCACGCCCCGACGGAAGAGAAGGACGATGTGACCAAAGATGCCTTTTATGAGAGCTTGGAGCGCACTTATGAGAGATGCCCCCGCCACGATGTCAAAATCGTGCTTGGCGACTTCAACGCCCGGGTGGGCAAAAAAGGTATCTCTGGCACTACGGTCGGTAAATTCAGCCTCCACGAGGAAGCATCCCCAAATGGGTCGAAGCTGATCGACTTCGCCGGGGCCCGAAATATGGTTATCTGTAGTACTAGATTCCAGCATAAGAAGATACATCAAGCTACCTGGCTGTCTCCGTATCGAAAAACCACCAACCAGATCGATCATGTTGTGATAGACGGAAGACACGTCTCCAGTGTTTTAGATGTGCGTGCGCTTCGAGGTCCTAACATCGACTCGGACCACTATCTTGTTGCAGCAAAAAACGCACGCCAACAAACACAAGGAAGGTTCGAAGTCGAGAAGCTGCAATCACAACAGAAAGCCGAACGATTTTCTACTCGGCTTGCACTCCTGCTCTTTGAGAGCACTCGTCAACAACTCGGTATAAGGGAACTGTGGGACGGCATTTCAAACTCCTTACGTACAGCTGCAACCGAAACCATTGGTTTTCGGAAAGTGCAAAAGAACAGCTGGTACGACGAGGAGTGCCGTGTCGCAGCGGAGAGAAAACAGGCTGCCCACCTCGCAACGTAACGATCGACCACAACACGTGGGGGATGGGATAGATACCGAGAGTTGAAGAGGGAGGCGAGACGCATTTGCAGACAGAAGAAGAAAGAGGCCGAAATGCGTGAGTACGAACAGCTTGATAAGCTGGCCGACAGGTGTAATGCTCGAAAATTCTACGAAAAAATGCGGCGACTTACAGAAGGTTTCAAGACCGGAGCATACTCCTGTAGAACCCGCAAAGGTGATCTAGCCACCGATGCCCAGAGCATGCTGAATGGCAGTGAACACATAACACCAGGAGAAGGCGAACCGGATTCCCCATTCGATGACGATAGAGCAGACGTTCCATTGCCCGGTCATGAGGAAGTTTGAATAACAGTTGCCCGCCTGAAAAACAACAAAGCGGCAGGGGTCGATGGATTGCCGGCCGAGCTATTCAAACACGACGGCGAAGAGCTGATAAGGAGCATGCATCAGCTTCTTTGCAAAATATGGTCGGATGAGAGCATGCCCAACGATTGGAATTTAAGTGTGCTATGCCCAATCCATAAAAAAGGAGACCCCACAATCTGCGCCAACTACCGTGGGATTAGCCTCCTCAACATCGCGTACAAGGTTCTGTCGAGCGTATTGTGTGAAAGATTAAAGCCCACCGTCAACAAACTGATTGGACCTTATCAGTGTGGCTTCAGACCTGGTAAATCAACAACCGACCAGATATTCACCATGCGCCAAATCTTGGAAAAGACCCGTGAAAGGAGAATCGACACTCACCACCTATTCGTCGATTTCAAAGCTGCTTTCGACAGCACGAAAAGAAGCTGCCTTTATGCCGCGATGTCTGAATTTGGTATCCCCGCAAAACTAATACGGCTGTGTAAACTGACGTTGAGCAACACGAAAAGCTCCGGAAGGACCTCTCCGAGCCGTTCGATACCAATTTTATCTTTATTTTATTGCTAACGAGTAAATAAATTAACCCTCTCGCGACTTGGCTCTCACGTCACTGTTGACAGTCATAACTTTGAAGTTGTAGATAATTTCATCTATCTTAGAACCAGCGTAAACACCACCAACAATGTCAGCCTGGAAATCCAACGCAGGATTACTCTTGCCAACAGGTGCTACTTCAGACTGAGTAGACAATTGAAAAGCAAAGTCCTCTCCCGACGAACAAAATCCAAACTGTATAAGTCGCTCATAATTCCCGTCCTGCTATATGGTGCAGAGGCTTGGACGATGTCAACAACGGATGAGTCGACGTTGCGAGTTTTCGAGAGAAAAGTTCTGCGAAAGATTTATGGTCCTTTGCGCGTTGGCCACGGCGAATACCGCATTCGATGGAACGATGAACTGTACGAGATATACGACGACATCGACATAGTTCAGCGAATTAAAAGACAGCGGCTACGCTGGCTAGGTCATGTTGTCCGGACGGATGAAAACACTCCAGCTCTGAAAGTATTCGACGCATTACCCGCCGCGGGAAGCAGAGGAAGAGGAAGACCTCCACTCCGGTAGAAGGACCAAGTGGAGAAGGACCTGGCCTCGCTCGGAATATCCAATTGGCGCCACGTCGCGAAGAGAAGAAACGATTGGCGCGCTGTTGTTGACTCGGCTATAATCGCGTAAGCGGTGTCTACGCCAGTAAAGAAGAAGAAGAAGATAGAACAGCGGCCTTGTTTGTTTCATCTGCTTTTCTGGATGCCAAAAAAGCAGGTTTGATAACAGAGGATCAGGCTAGCTTTATCACTGACAAATGCAAGATTAGTCGGGCAAAAAAACTGTTGGAGTTAAGCTCCAAAACACCGAAAGTATTGACTCTGTATATGGGCTGCATTTTGACGGCCGCAAAAACAATACACTTACGCAAGTCAGCGAAGGTGAAAAGTACTACCGCGACACTGTCAAAGAGGAACATATTTCTCTTATAGCGGAAACTGGTTGTCATTACTTTGGCCACGTTACCTCTCCTTCCGGGTCAGTTGAGGATGAGACGCAAGCTATATGGCCACATTTACAAGACAATTCAGTTGATGTGGAACATCTAGAAGTTGTCGGTGCTGATGGCACCAACACGAACACAGGTTGGAAAGGTGGAATCATTCGGAAACTAGAAGAAAGAATAAGTAGGCCATTACAGTGGGTTGTTTGTCTTCTACATTTCAACGAACTTCCATTTCGTGCTCTTTTCGAACACATATATGGTGTCTCAAAGAGTCCAAATAAATTCTCTGGCGACATAGGTAAAATGCTCCCTGATTGTGAGAAGTTGCCTGTTCTCAAATTTGAAAGTTTTCCATCCTACCAATTACCTTCTGAAGTTATTAATCCGACGCAACTTAGCACAGACCAAGCTTATCTCTATAAAATATCAGAAGCTGCTATTTCCGGTCAATGTTCCTCAGATTTAGCGTCGATGCATCCAGGTAACATGTACAAATCTCGCTGGCTTACCAGTGCAAATAGAATTCTGAGATTATACATTTCTACTGACAAACCAACAAAGGAAATAAAGATTTTGGTTAAGTACATACTTACGTTTACTCACCTTTGTGGTTCTCAGTAAGATTCAACAGTTCAATCAAAGATGGCTCGCGCCATCTCTATACTGCAATTCAAAGGTCGAGATACTTACCTGCTAAACTGCGCAAGGTTGTCGATTCATCCATTCAACAGAATGCTTTCTTTGCTCTTCCAGAAAACATTTTCCTTAGTATGATGACTGACGAATGGATAGAAGTTAGAAAGTTGGCCCTTGACCGTCCTCTGGCAGCCAGAGAAGCAGAGTCTGACACTGTAAATGGAAGGGTTAGATGTAATAAAGTGCCAAAGCTGAATTTCAAAGCTAATAATTATTACGATATGATTAACTGGAAGACTATTACCTTGACTGTTCCACCAGTTCTTTGTTCAGTTTCTAACGAAGAACTCATAAAAGGGCTATCGGGAGACACTGCACAGGTATGGAAATTTAGTGAATTCCCCTCTCACACCGTGGCAGTCGAGAGAACCGTCAAACTGGTGACAGAGGCATCTTCTAAATTTATTGGGCCCCAATCCCGTGATCGTTTTATACACTCTACACTGAAATCTAGGCAACAAGTGCCAAAGTTTAGCACAAAATATGATTTTATCAATAAATTTGACACAGATTGAGACTAAAACAAGCCTGACATATGTTTGGTTGGTTGGGTTGGGCTTGGGAGGAACCCGAAGATCAGCCACCTCTACGCGGTGGGTTCTGGGTGACCAATACAGGTTAGCTGAGAGCTGCAACAATATTCACCTTGCGCTGTGGCGCGCCGCCTTTTCGCTCGTATCTCGGGAACGGTTCGTCCTACGGCCATGATCACATATACCATTTCGGTAACAAATGACGTGACAAATAACTTTTGTTTTATACATTTTGCCATGAGATGCGTATTTCAGGCGCTAGGTAGACAATTTCACGATTTTAGGCGAATTTCCGAAATTTCAACGCCGGAGTTGGGGTTGAAAATACAATCAGATCTCAAAACAAAAAGTTGCATTGGAATCAGGAAGTACTAAGGCAACTTTTCCGCACTATTAGAAATCCCGAATCGAAAAAAGTCCGGAATCGACCCACCCTATTACCCAGGGTCATTGGTAGCTTATGAACGGTTTAGATATTAGGCAGAAAGAAAAAAATATATTTTATAAATATAAAATATTTAACTATATATAAGCCGTAGTTATTCTTAATTTAGTTTAAATGAACAGACCTTCCAAAGTACGTATTCTCATAACACCTGTACCTTCAAAGTTAAATCCAGGTGGTCAAGAGACGTTTTTCGATAATATTCCTGACAAAATATGAACTATAGTATAATCCTTTAGTTAAAGAGCAAAATGAGGGGCAAAGACAAACTGACATAACTCAAGAAAATAGTTTCGAACAATAGTCCTTTGGTGCAATATACATATGTACATACATATGTTGGGCAGAAACGAGCATGCTTTGAAACATAGGGTACAGTAAGATAGCACGGTCTGAAATTAGACGATTTGGCCGGAGAGTGTGTACCAAAGTTATTCTAGGATTCTAAAAATTTAAAGTTGCAGTAAATTAAGGATAGAACATCCATTTGCCTTAGAAAGTTTTTCACATTGCAACCGAATTACAGGCAAAAACTATTAAACTTAAACTTTATTCAAAATATGATTCAACACGATATTACAGAACTAGAGATTTTGACTACCGCTACCGAAAAATCTTTTAAAGGTAATGTGGGAATTCTTGAAGAACCTTTTGTTAAAAAGTTTTACTGGAGAGTAGGTTTCTATAGATATATTCTCCACATTTACATGCAATATATCCCAGGAATAACCTGCAAAATCCACAGACATTCCCTGATGTCATTTGTTTCAATGACTATTACATTTCTACAGATGGTTCGTTAAGCCACTAACTATCTGGGTTACCACAAACATAACAAACAAACATTTTTCAATAGGAGCGCTACAAAAATTCCTTATTGCTATTAAAGTACATTCGATGCTTTATGAATGAAACTCGATTTCATTTGCATGGCGACCACGACCACGCTTGCTGAAAAGCAGACGCCAACTCAATTTTCGACGGTTTTCAAGCATAAATCGCCCGATACTGCTACATTTTCACTTTCGATATTCGTACGAAGTTCACCAATCGTTGTTGGCTTGTCGGAATAAACCATAGACTTGATGTGGCCCCACAGGAAATGTTCTAACGGCGTCAAATCGCACGACCGAGGCGGTCAACTGACTGGGCCATTTCGTGAGATAACACGTACACCAAACCAGGTTTTGTTACCATTTTCAGAAACAATTTAAAAGTTAGATAGGCATAAGGAAAACTTTTCCAAAATTCTAAATTTAACTTTTACTAGAGAAAATATTTCGAATTTAAATAATTCAGAAATTATCTTGTCTGATAGTAGAATAAAAACATATTTTGATGACTATTTGTTAGCTTTGAGATAAAACTTATCCAATCTAATTTTTCAAAATGAAAGAAGATTGCTTCATAAATACTTAAAACCCTCTAATTTTGGAATTCCGTCTTCTTTACTGACGTACACCTCGCTTGAATTACATCTGGTTTTTTGGATAGCAAATAAATTTGCCATCCTGGTGGAACCCACAGCTAATTTTTACCAGAAGTAAAAATTACTCAAAAGAATATGTTTAGAGCTGCACCGAAATGTGTACTCTTTATTAATACTCTTAAGATTAACTTATTACATGGATCTTACTTCTATTTATACCAACTAGTATGTTTACTTATTACTAGTTGATAGTTTGCTTAGATACAGATTATATTATTTGTTTAGGTTTGTTTACATACATACGTACATCCTTATGCTTACTTAGATACATTTGCTTTGTTTTAAGATAAAGTTGTTGCGCTATTCAAACTCTATAGCGGCCTTTACACGGTCACACATGCTCGCGAACAAGGCTTGATGCACAAGTTTGACGTTTTCGTTCACACGGTCATGCATGTGTGTGAACTTCATTTTCGTTCAGCTTTTAACGAGGAAACATGGCACGCACATTAGTGGCAGCTCTTCTGATTGAAGAAATTTTAGAAATAGAGGAAGAGGAAGAAATTTGCAAAAAGTGGCAAGAAAAAACGAGTTTTGGTGCAAGATTGGCGTAAGAAAAGACCAACACGCTCGCATACAAATTTGTTAAAAGAACTGGAAATATCTTGCCCAAAGCATTACAAATGAATGAAATGAAATGAATTAATTTTATATTTTAAATTGTGCAAGCTAGTCTTTTTTCCGACTGAAAAAATACACTGCGTGCATCATGCAGCCCTTCACACGATCACACTTATGTAACACACCAGCAGAAAAATTAAACAAGTTTAAAAACTTTGAACATTCGTGACAAGCATGTTTTTTCCCCCTTTACACGGTCAAACTTGGTGTGATGTCACACATGTTGTCACACATATCTGACCGTGTAAAGGCCGCTTATGTTATTTTGATACTTGTTTGGTTTTGTTGTAGTTATAGTGCATTATATTGTTCCAACTGTAGGTTGTTTTGATGCTTTCTCTTTACTGAAACAAAAGATAGTTTTGAAGTTTATTACTATTATAAGGAGTACGTTCCTTAGCTCTTGCGCGGTTATAGCGGAGTTAACAACAGCGTGCCTGTTTATATACTTTTACTGCCATTCAGCAGGTAGGAGAAGTGTTCCCTCCATAATTTCAGAATGCTCTGGGTATCGGTTACTATATCATCTCTGTGGATTCCACAAGAGTGTACTCAGGTCTTGAAACCTTTTGTTTGTTGCAGCATCATTTCGTGGAATTTTCGAGCATTACCCCTTTCGGTCAGCTTGTCAATCTCTTCATACTCTCGCATTTTGGCCTCTCTCTTGAACTCTCGGAATCTATCCCATTCCGCATGTTTTGGGGTCTTGACTTACCTGTATAGCTTTTTCCGAAAACCAGTGGTTCCGAAAAACCAATGTTTGCAGCTGTAATGAGCTTGAAATGCCGTTCCAAAATTCCTTTAAATCTTGCTGATGAGTGCTCTCAGAGAGCAGGAGTACAAGTCGAGTAGAAAATTGTTCAGCTGTCTGTTGTGATTGCAGCTTCTCGACGTCGAACCTTCCTTGTGTTTGTGATGTGCGTTTTTTCTGCACAGAGGGTGGGTGCGAATCTTGCCTGCAACAAGATAGTGGTCCGACTCGATGTTAGGACCTCGGAACGTACGCACGTCTAAAAACATATCTTTCTCCTATTCCAACATGATCGATCTGCTTGATGGCTTTTCGGAGACAGCCAGGTAAGAGATGAATTTTTCTATTCTGGAATCTAGTACTACAAATGACCATATTTCCTCATGGTGGAGTGAGCATTTTGACATCGTGGAGGGAGCAGCTCTCATAGATGCACTCCAAGGGCTCATAGCAGGCATGTTTGGTCCCATCGTCCTTCTCATTCGTCGTAGCGGGGGCGCAAATCAGGGATATGTTGGAGAACTTCGCTTTGATGCGGATAGACGTTCATCCACCGGGGTGAATGACAGTACTCGGTGACGGAGTTTTTTTTCCTACCACGAATCTTACACCGAAATTGCACTTTTATATGGCCAGTGTGGTAAATGCCACATGGACCTAAAGGACTCAGTTCTTGTGCATTTCTCGGACGGCGGTGATGTCAGCCTTCACTCTAACGAGGACATCAACCAGCTGGGAAGCGGCACCTTCCCAATTAAGGGACCGGGCATTCCACGTGATTGTCGTTAAATCATTATCCTTTATTCGTTTGCCATGGTCCTCATCAAAAGTGGGGTCTCTCATCCGAGGCTGTTTGTAATTTTTCAATTGGGGGCGTTATTTACGTGGGGGTCTCAAAACCACCGTACACTCCTCTGGAAGGGATGTTTCGCCGTCTCACTTTAGTTCGCCTTCAACCCATATGTAAAAGAATCGTTTCTGGCCCCTCCCAAGTGAATGCAATCAAAAAACTTTCCTCACTTGCTGACGCCATCCTTCTATGCCTATATGCAATATATATACTTGATACATATTCATGCGTTCATATATAATCTATATAAATAAAAATGAATCGCCAAAATGTATGTACGCTCATAACTTTCATACGACTGAAACAAATTTGATAATTCTTTTTTTAAAATGTTCGTTGAGGTTCAGGGATGGTTTCTGCGGAGAAAAAAATGCGAATGATTGTCGAAAAACCCCTAAAAACAGCCCTTTTCTTTTTCTCATACAAACGAATGAACGTTTGTTCGTTAGTAACGCTAAGAGAACGGCTGAACCAATATTGATGAAATTTTAAGAAGTTGTTCGTTGTAGATCGGGAAAGGTTTAGAAATAAAAAAAACCTGTATGTCTTTCATGAGGAAAAGTCGGAAAATTGAACAATTCCAAAAAGTTAATTTTTTCAATACAAATTTTTTTATTCAATTTTTTTGTTTTGTTTTTCAATTATTTAAATCTTTCAAATTTGGCGTTTGCTTCAAAAATTTTTGAAAATTATTCAGTGAAATTGTTATGTGTTTTTCACACAAAGTGATCAATTACAGATTGAAATTTGTCACGATGCCATGAAGAGGTCGCGCAAATATCGGTAGGCGTTCTTTTTGGCATCAACATACATTAGCAGCCCAAGGCACATGAACGAGTACTCCCAGGATGACATATGTACATGCGGTATTATGGGTCGCGATCAATCAGAAATCGATCGTCACGATGTCACAGCAAGACTTTTCAAGCAACAGCTTCGATGGACATTATCTTGAAGCAACGCATATATGGTGCTGTTAGATGCTAGATGTACTCTGTTGAGTGGCAAAAGAGAGGTTTGCCGCACGCACACATTCTTCTTTGGATGGTGGAAGGTGGTTACATCAGATCAAATTGATGAAATCATTCAATAATGCGGCGATTCCTGATGCAAAGAAAGATCCAGTATTATACGAAGTGATGAAAACCAATAAGGTTCATGAACCTTGCGGATACCACAACCCCACTTCGGTTTGTATGTCTGTCAATAAATGCACGAAACAGTATCCACGTACTTTTCTTTCGGAAACACAAACTAGAAATGATGGATATCCACTCTATCGGCGTCGCTCACCAGACGACAATGGCAGAACATTTAGCATTCAATTTAGAGGCGTGAGTATCGAAGTTGTCAACACATGGATGGTACTATATTCATCATTATTGTCTAATTCACATTCTAAACTCATATCAATTTATTTATTTGCAATATTGAGTATTGCAGTTTGGTGTAATCGATAAAATACGTTTGTAAATACGTCGCCAAAGGAAGCAACATGGCGGTTATTGGTCTTGAACGATACGGTTGATACGTGAACTGCAATAAAGCGCTTTGTAGGATATTTACTTTTGCAATTCATGAACGTTTTCCGACGGTTGTGCGTCTCGCAGTTAATTTGGGGAATGGCCAAAGAGTTTATTTCTACCCAGAGAATACAGTATAGCCAGTGGAAACATCGCCAGCAACAAAATTAACATTGATGAGTTTTTTCTCAACTTTCGTCAGTGATGCGTTTGTGAGAACATTGCTCTATTGATATTATACATGGAACGTCGAATAGTTACGCAGAAAACAAGGCCAACCAGTAGATGGACATCCAGGTGTCTTATCAACTAATGCATTAGAACGATTTTACACAATCCACCCGAAAAACGACGATTGTTTCTACCTTCGGTTGCTATTGATTAATGTACGCGGTTCAACTTTATATGAGTCATTGCTTACTGTGAATGGTTCGATGTATGCAAGTTTTGGATAAGTAAGCCAGCAATTACAATTGTTGGAAAATGTCAATCACTGGAATACAAATGAAGTTCGCACACTTTTCGCGATAATCATTTCGACAAATCAGCCTTCAATTCTGCACCTATTATGGAATACGAACAAAAATAACATTGACACAGATATTTTACATCGTCTTCGCTAAAACTTGGAAATGGGTCAATACCGGTTGATACTTCCGGTGGTTCGATTCCATCTGCCCTTTATCAATTCACGAAAGATGAACTCATCAGAAATGTTCGGACATTGGCCAAATTATCGTAACTACGATTCCTTAATAGCAAGCGCAATGTTAGCTGCCAAAAATACCGATGCTGTTGACTTCAACTGGAAGATTCAAAGTCGAATTCCGGGAGACTTGCGCTCATACAAATCGATCGATCGTCTCGACTATGAAGACGACGCCGTGAATTATCCAGTGGTATTGCTAAATTCTTTAGACATGCTTGGTATGCCACCGCATCATTTGCGTCTCAAAGTAGGAACCCGTCTGATTGTGACGCACTTATCGAATAAAAGGGTACAGAATGCTTGATCCTACGAATTCCTTTGAGTTCTAACGATTTGCCATTTCAGTTCAAACCTATTCCGTTTCCAGTGAAAGTTGAATTTGAGATGACAGTCAACAGGACCTAAAGATAGTCGCATAGTGTGAGGTATAAATTTGAAAATGCTATGTTTTTCGCACGGCCGTAGCGTGCCCACGAGTTGGAAAACCATCTTTTCTGTACACCGGAACAGAAACCGAAAAATGTTGTTTATAAAGCTGCGTTACATTGAAAAAAAAAAAATGAAATGGTAAATTTAACTTTCTTTTCATTTCAAACTATATAATTTCACGCAGGACAACGGCTACGGGGTCAGCTAGTCAATTTTATAAAGAAATGTAACAGGGAAATTTCAAGGCATTTAAATGAAACTATGTATATCAGAAGTAAAATTATGTTGTTATGTAGGGCACAAGTTTGTATCTGGCACAGGAACAGCTGCGCAGAAACAATCCATTGATGCATCGGCTTCCATTTTTCGGAAGTAAGTATTGAATGGTAACATCTAGAGCGGAACTTCAGAACCTTCGTAGCTGGTAATTTAGACTGTTACGATTAGCGACCTAGGCAGTTAAAAACTCTTTGTATAGCTGATTTTGCATTTTTGTATAAACATCTTATATTAAATATAGTGATGAGCACATGACAATGATCATTGAGGAAAAAGATTGAGAAGATAATAATTTAACGAAAAATGAGGTTCCCATGCCTGTTAAAGATATCGGTTTTATTAAAGAATGTACCAAACCATTTATAATGTGATATTTAGCCCATATGTAGCCAGAGTAGAGTATTTCCGAGAAATATTAATGATTTGAAAATCAAAGGAAATATGTTGTTTTCGAGCAAAGGGATAATAACCTACGAAGTCTTAATTATGAAGGTGACTTGGAGGAAGATTTACAAAATTAACTGCCCCATGTGAAAAATGAGCTCAGGGTGCTTGCACTTAGAGCTGAGTCTGTCCTTTAAACTGCTAAAGACTCAGTTAAAGAAATTGGTATACATTAAATTCAGAATATTTTGGAAAGAGTTAAACTTTTCAAACCTTCTGCAACGCACGGTCTGACTTTGAAACCACCGCCAAATATATACTTACAGTGAATATAATTACATGTGATGGCTCGGTTAATGAAGCAACTGGATAATTTATGCAAATTGATTTCCATTGTACTTGTCAAGCAGCTCTGTGGATAAAATTCCTATTGCTTTGATAACACGATCGAAAAACCTTATCCTCTAGAAAATTCCCGGACACCAGTTGAAAATATTCTTAAATCCTTTCAATATATAATTCAAATTTCGATTGAAAGAAATTAATTTCCAGTTGTTCCGTCTGAGCGAATAACCCAATAAACCCAAGGTGCCGCATATATATAATCAAGTTGTAGTTCATACATCGATACATGTTGCTTGCAGTCGAACCACTAAAAGAAATAGTATTGCTTATAGTGCGAACCAAAGTTTATAAAGAAAATTTATTCAATTTCTTACTATATGAGACATTATTGTGTAAATACAATACAGGAATTAAATTGCATAAGGAAAAATAAAATGTATTTTAGATAAATATTGTTATAAGAATCTCTATAAAAACGTATGTTTAATATTGGAAGACTACCTATAAATTAATATAGTAATAATGTATTTTTTAAAGATGTTAATATTTATTATTTTTAAGCCAAACATGCATAATAATATTGATGTAGTAAATAAATTTTCTTATATCTTGTCAAAAAACGATTGTTTTTCATATTCGTCAACACAGTTGTATTAAATTTCAATAAAATCAATTATAAGCGTTTACAGCCAAACTTTAGGACGATTTCTCATAATTTGAGTAAAGTTAGTGTACAAATTGCTTTAATTAATTTCGACTTATTCTACATAAGGTGTGTTAGGAAAACGAAAAGCATATGAAAGACATGAAAGCTGGGGGTATCGTATCGACCCGATACTATAAAATTCTCCCTGGGTTTAAATAAGTTTCCTTACACACCAGCACCAATCATAGGGAGTAAAGTCAGGCGGATGTTCGAAAAAAATGATGTTAATATACTATATGTTGGTGAAGTATTAACCCGATTCAACCCATTTTTCACATATATACATACTACTATCAGGAAATGATTAATCCTGAATTCCAATTATATATCTCATAAATTGACCGATATTTGCGATAAAAAATCAACTACAGGTACTGGGTATCTAGGGCTTGAAAAGTTTTAGTTCGATTTGGACAATTTTTGGTCATAAGGTTGCATACTGCTAAAGCATTATTCGTGCAAATTAATTAATGTTCTTGATTTGTGCAATAAAGTAAAAGAAACAAGCGGAACTTTAAATTGTAGTATATGAGAATTAGGCGGAGTCGCATATTTTTGCACTGGGCCTTATCAAGTGAATACGGTGCTTGCTCAATGATATTTGTTGAGTCTTTGGCCAAAAATTCATTCACAATGCTGGCTTTGTGCGATGGTGCGTTCTCATGATGAAGAATCCACGAATTATTGACCCATAAACTGGACGTTTACGACGAATAGCGTCTCTTAAGCGCCTCATAACACCAAGATAATACTCTTTGTTGACGGTTTGACCAGTTGGAACGTATTCATAGTGAACGCCACCACGAATATCGAAGAAAACAATGAGCATTACTTACACTTTCGATCGGCTTTGGCGTGTTTTTTCGGCTTTGGTGCCTTTGGGCCGCCATACGGATGATCGCTGCTTCGTAAGTGTGTCAAATTCGTAGACCCATGTCTCGTCACCAGTAATTATGCGTTCTATGAAGGTGGGATCCGAATTGGCTCGATACAGCATGTCTGCAGCTAGATGCTCCCGAAACCTTTTTTGAAGGAAATTTAGTTCTATCAAACAAGTTTTGCAGCAACATATACGCTCATACGCTGCATACGTACGCTCTCGTGTGACATCTCCAATTTATGACCAATCTCTCTCAAGCTCACATGTCTATTTTCAGCGACAATTTCTTTCATTTCACTTTCAACGTTATCATCGGTTACACTCGTTGAATGCCGTCCAGAACGAGACATGACTTCGACGGTCTCCCGACCCTTCTTGAATGCTCTGTACCACTCGTTTGTACGCGTTTTTGATAAAACGGATTCAAAAGCCTTCTGCAACATTTTCAATTTATCGGCAAATGAAAATTCGCTCGCAACACAAAACTTAACACACTTACGTTGATCAATATTTTCAGCCATTGTAAAATTCGACAAACACTATTGAGGTCGACTGACATAAACAGCTGCTGTAAACACACTGGTTGACTGGTCGCACTCATTTCTGGTATCATAATTAAGGACAGTTGTACCAACCTAGGAAAAAATGTACCTGTCTTCCATATAAGCGGGAGATTTAAATGAAGAATTCCAGATACTTGACAGTGTGTACTTTTTATTTTAGTGCTTAGGTATAGCATTTCCTAGGTTTTCGTTTAATGGCGTTTTGTTGGCGTGACAGTTGTCCGATTACGCCCATCTTCGAACTCGTCCTCCTTTTTTTGTCAAATTAGAATTCTATATGTTAATTTAGTGTTTAGTTATGGGTTATACACGTTATATGGTTAATGGCGTGTTGTGGCCGTGGCAATAGTCCGATTAAGTCCATCTACAAACTCGACCTTTTTTTTTGTCAAAGAATGCGTGTAACAAGTTTCATCAATGTCCAAGGTGTTTTCCAAAGTTAACAAGACTTTTAACAAAAGCAAAGTAAAGCCTTTTGAATGACTTCTACGTCTGTATAACGCTTTCCTTTCATGGACAAATGCATTTTTCCGAAAAGGAAGAAGTCGCACGGTGCCATATCAGGTGAATACGTTGAAACCACTCGTGCACTCTGCTACGGGATATGCAATCATCGCCATAAACTTGTTTTATCAATTGAAACGTTTCGGTAAAAGTTTTACCAATTTTAAAACAAAATTTAATATTGGCTCTTCGTTCAAAGCTCATTTTCACACCGATAGCGCAAACATACTGTCAATTAAAACGCAATAACTCCACTTCCAATCAATGAAATGTCATGAAATTCACACTGGACATTCCAGATAGCAGATTCCAACACACCATGGCGGCACCAGGAAACGCTAGATTCCTGTTTACTTTGGACGAAATTATAGATGAATTACAATCATATTCTTATTAACCGGTATTGAAAATTAAAGGAGTTGAACTGAATTTACTTTATAAAAAGGCAAAACAAACATTCATTGCTATTTGAAGAATTTCTCGGAAAAGCCATGAACTCATCGATTTTAATAAAGTAAAAGAAATGAACAAAAATGCTATAAGTTTAACTCTCTTCCTTATTTTCAACTAAGAGAAAGATACACGTGACTGCGCGATGTCAACATATTAAGGAAAGAAGCTCGGAGGCCACAATAGAAGATGTTGATATATTTATGTAGTTTAAAATTTTGAATATGCTTTATCAGACAATTCAACTATACTGGCATGGTCAAATTTCCAGTTTCATGACCTACAAATATAAAACCCTTGATTCTTTAAGCAATTCCAAGTCTTTTGTAGCAAAGCAGCCCTAATCCCACTCAGTCACAAAGCAGACAAACAGAAATTTAACAGTTTTCATGTCTGAACGCTCAGTTGTCTCAAACAGTCAAAAAAAATACTAATATTATTTTTTTTCAACTCTGATATCTTGCTATGAACGTACATTCACAATCTAAAAGTATACAGCTACAAGAACTGCATCATAAAATTCTCGTATAATACCATAAATATAATACCATAAATGGCACAAAAACCACAATGCTCTGATACCTCAAGAATTTAACCCCCTGCCGGAATTCACTTCGAAAGAATCAATAGTCACCCGTCTCTCCTTATAGAGCTTGACGTACCGCATACCGCATACAACTCTGCAAATTTACATTTCTACTATACAGCCTATTAAATAATCAACCCCAGACCCATTACATCAAAGTAGAGAGCAAATAAATAAATAAATTAGCAATGGTTCAGGTAGAACATAATACCGCAAGTGCGCTGGTTGATTCATTTGTGAAATCACGCTTTGTTCAACCTAAAGGTCCATTTCCAGCTCTCAAGTAAATGCTCAAAAAAAAAAATTCCTTAATTCTTGAGCTGTGGTCAAGTAATTTTGATAGCAGGTTACGCATTGTGATTATATAAATATTTTCATTGCGAATTAAGGAATGTGGTTGATGATTGGTAAGATTTATACAACATTTTAAAATGAACTAACTTCATAATAATGACTTTAACTAATTTAGGATGAATTTTACGATTACTTTGAATTTCCTTCAAGAAACAATTGTAGATTTCACGTTTCTTCGCAAAACCAACGTTGCCATATTCGCATTTTATTGATCTTTTTTTAACCAATGCATTAAATTTTTTTATTGAAAAATAAATTTTATAATTATATTATATAATATATAATTAATTATGGGACGTAAATGACCTCCATGCTCAGCTACATATATGCGACACCTAATTAGAAAATTATTCATTGCGGCCTGAAGGGTTAAAGTCGGGATTGTCACAATTATCAATTTAATGGAGTGCTTCAATTCAGTCCGTTTCCGGGTTTTGTTTTGTAAACCTCTTGCTTGACATAACTCCTTAAAAAAGTTTGGTGCAGTCAGGTCAGGTGACCTTGAAGAGCAGCGGAAATAGGTATTTCTTGATATTAATTTGTTTTAAAAATTTCCACTCCATCTTCCCTGAACCAAACGCTATTGAAAGGGGTACGTCTTCCGCACAGTTCTGGGTAAAAAAGTCATTCAAATATTGAAATAATGGTGCTCATTGATAGATACAGTCACACCGTTTTCTTCGAAGAAGTATTACCCGACAATACATCTTGATGAAACTGCGTACCACACAGTTCCGCCTGGTGGATTATTTCTGCATTTGATTCATTTCATTCATTTGATTCCGTATAACATTTTGCTTGTTTACATTTCCGTTTAGATCAAAATGGGCCTTATCAAACTTTGACAGGCAATTTAAATAAAAAATTAAATAAAGTAGGCGTAATAACTTTCACACAGAAAAAAAGTTAATGCGGTTCGATTCGGTGCAGGGCCACATCGGTTGACTCAGGGCCGTTACCGGGAGAGACTGTGGCGAATCTGTACCGCCACATAAAAATATGTGTCCCCTCATCATGTTTGGACATGATGAACAGGGGAAAAAAATCCAAGCGCGACGGACCCATAATGGGCGGCTTCCTGGTCAGCGTCTGTTCACCATGTTATGTGCGGCTGATATTACAACATGACCGGTACACAGCGTGGCGCACTGGGAGTCCCTGAATATGTATCTTAACAGCGATGTCTCCGCTGGTGGGATGTGAAGGGTGATGTGAGCCTGCTCTGCCGAGGTGTTAGCCGCGTGAAGTATCAGTAAACAGCCACTTCGATCCCTGGTAAGGGGGTGTGCATTGGGCGCAGGAGTAGTAGCCTGCGTTGCCCCGGGTGAACGCCGATCCGTTCGTGCTTTCCGGGACTGATAAAGCGAAGAACAGGCCTCAGGGAACTGGGGTAGGATCCTGGTCCCCGAGGGTATACCCGTTCCGGCCCGCCCCTCTACACACGATGCGCTGGGAAAAATAACAAATGGAGAATTATTTAAAAAAAGATACCAAAAGCAAAAATAGCAGTGTACGTGACTGCTTATCGAGTAACGGCACTCAAAGTCCTGGCTGTAGGATCGCAAAATCCTGGCTGTAGGATCCGTCCAGGAGAACGCGACCTTTAGTGGTCCTTGCGTCTAAGCTGATGCCTTTAGATGCGCACCAAGACTGATGCGATCACCGAAACAGGGGCTCACCGTGGAAAGACTTGAAAAAGCGAGATCGTCACCGCCAGCGCTGCAAGACAGCATGCCTCGAGAGGAACGTACGCAACGAAAAGGGGACATTATGTCTCAGCTGGGAGATATGATCAAGAAGCTAACTAAAGCAATGAAACTGCCTCAACGCTCGATTAACAATCAGATACGTGATCTGCTAACTTCTGTGACGAAGCTCCACTAGCGCGCCTAATGCGAGTACAACAACAATATCAAAGCAACGAAGTGTCCTTTTAAGGCACGCAGAAGAAAAAAGCAATTCAAGGAGAAAAGCAAAAGAGGCCCGCTGCTATCAAAAGGAATGAAGGCGACATTCCTACAAAATGAAGGAAAGACGATGGAAAAGAAAACGATTGGATTCAGGTGAAGCGTAACACGCCAAACACGAAGAAGAAGGCTGTTCATGTCCCACGTCCGAGACGGGACGCAATTATAATTTCACGCTCTGGAAACATGTCGTACAGCGACATACTTAGAGTTGTCAAGAAGGAGGATGCCCTCAAAAAACTCGGACGTGTCGCGCATCAGAAAGACGACAAAAGGCGAGATACTCCTGGAAATGAAAAAGGCGCAAATGATAAACACGGGTACATATGAAAAGGAGATATGTAAGGTGTTAGGTGATCAGGCACAGATAAGAGCCTTAAACCATGAGGTATCTGTAGATGAGGTAACAACAAAAGAAGACATCGTAAATGCAATTCGATCACAAATTAATGTGCTAGGCTCCTTCAGGGAAAGCTCAATTAAAAGCATGAGACAGGCATACGCGGGTACGCAGATGGCGGTGATCAGCATTCCGGTATCGGACGCAGAAAAATTAATTGAGGTACGTAAAATCAAGATTGGATCGTTATATGCCGAGTAAGGGAGAAGCCGAACCTTAGGAAGTGTTTCGGATGCCTGGAATATGGACATCTGGCGACGGAATGTACCAGCGAGGATGACAGAAGCAAGTGTTGTGCAAAATGTGGTGAAACGGGGCACTTCGCAAAACAATGCGACAAAAAACCGTCCTGTGCGTTATGCAAATCAAACGGAACAAAGGATACGGATCACCGAATGGGAAGCGGAAATGTCCCCTCTACCAAGCGGCATGTAAACCGGCGAAATTAGAGTTGTAAAAATCAACCTAAATCATTGCGAAGCGACCCAAGAGTTACTGAAACAGACAATCTGCGAGAAGAAGGTACATGTGGCAATAGTCTGCGAGCAGTATAAAAACATAAGTGCTGGTACCTGGATTTCCGACAAAGAAAGCAAAGTTGCCATATGGGCCTGGAGGGAAAACGCCTTCCAAGACAAGCCGCTCTTGGAGAAGTCATATTATACGCGTACGAAAATGGGCGGAATCTATTTCAAGGCTGCTACCTCCCTCCGAGTATACTACAAGGTGCTTATGAACAGATCCTCGATGAATTAGTCCAGGACGCCTTTACTACTACACCAAATGTGATTTTAATGCGTGGGCAATCGAATGAGGTAGTAGCAAGAGAAACAGGCGAGGTAATGCTCTGCTCAAAACGTACGGGAGGTAGAAATACCTTCGAGAAGAATGGTCGCGCATCGATTATAGATATTACGTTCGCCAGCAACTCACTGACTCGATCTGCACGTTGGAAAGTGTGCGACTTCTACACACATAGTGATCATCTTGCCATTATGCTAGAAATCGGTAAGAAGCCGCGAAACCAAGGCAATCTAAAAAAGCAACGGAAAAAAGGATGGAAGGTGGAAACGCTAGATGAGAACGTCTTCGACCTCATGCTGGATGAAAAAATGGTTAGCTTGACCGACTTAGATCGTCAAGCTGAAATGCTGGTAAGTCACGTAAGTAAAGCTTGCGACACGGTCATGTGTAGAAAAAGGCAAAACGCACCCCGAAGGTCCGCATACTGGTGGAATGAGGAGAATAGTGCACTAAGAAACGAGTGTCACAGAGCACGACGCCTCTCCCAAAGAAGCTTAGGTACGCCAGAACACACAAGACTGCGAGAATATTTTAAAAGAAAGCGAATTGAGTTCAAAAAGGCTATTAAAAGAAGTAAGACCTTAAGCTTTAAAGAACTATGCGAGAAGGTAGATGAAAATCTGTGGGGAAACGCCTATAAAATAGTAATGGCAAAGGTCAAGGGGGGTAAAAATCAGGCACCAACCTGTGCTACACTACTAGAAAAGGTGGTGAAAACGCTTTTCCCATCGCAAGAACAGCATACGAGCAGAACAATCCCATCAGTGGCCGAAGTTTTGTCAATCCACGAGGAGGAGGTAGTAGAAGTGGCATCCCAAACAAGGCGCTTAAGATTGCATTTAAACACAGCAAGAAGGCCTTTGCTGAAATTTTTTCTAGGTGTCTAAACGAAGGCGTTTTCCCAAGAGTATGGAAGAAACAGCACCTGGTTCTCCTCCAGAAGCCAAACAAACCGGCGGGCAAGCCGAGTGCGTATAGACCACTTTGTATGATCGATACGATGGCAAAAATATTGGAGAAGTTGATCTGCAAACGTTTGGAACGTCACCTAGAAGAGGAGCTGCCTAGCTTGTCTGAAAACCAATTTTGTTTTCGAAGACATCGATCCACCATGGACGCAGTCGGAAAATTGACGGATATTGCGGGCAAGGCCATAAGGGAACCAGGTGGATGCATGGCGATAAAAAAATATTGCGCAGTTGTTACATTTGATGTCAAAAATGCTTTTAATTCCTCCTTCCTGGCCACATATAATTAGGGCTTTAGAGGCAAGAAACACTCCGGGATTTCTACTAAGGATAATCAGTAGCTATCTGTCTGGTAGACTGCTACTGTACGACACCGATGCCAGCCCAAAAAGCTACGTGGTGACAGGTGGAGTACCGCAGAGTTCCGTATTGGGTGCGTTATTTTGGAATGTGCTTTACGACGGGATGCTTCGCCTACCGCTGCCAAAAGAGGCTCAAATAATTGGCTATGCGGACGACATTGCTGTGACGATAGTTGCGAAAGAGCTCTCCCAAATTCATAACTTCTGCAATGTGACCACAGCAAAAATTAAGGACTGGCTCACGGAAACTAAGCTACAGCTGGCCGGAGAAAAGACGGAAGCGGTGCTTATCACGAGCAGGAAAAAACTAGAAACGGTCACCTTAAATATCGATGGATACAACATTACAACGCAAAACTCCCTGAGATACCTTGGCGTTATAATGATACGAGACTAAGTTTCAAAGCGCATGTTGACAAAGCCTGTAGCAAGGCAGCTACTGTTACAGCGGCCCTGTCAAGAATAATGGCTAACGAGTCAAACTAGGAGAGCCTTACTAGCTAAAGTAAGTCAGTCAACATTGATGTATGCGGCCCCTATATGGGGAAAAGCACTGCGCCAAAAAACAAATGCCAATTAGGCAAAGGCAGTGACTAAGCTATGCGCCATCAGAGTAGCCTGTGCATTCAGAACGATCTGACATGAAGCGGCCAGTATCATATCTGGTCCGGACTTAATGGCCTCAGAGTTACTTAGAGCCTACCTAAAATCTAAGACTATGAATAGGCATTTAACAACTGACGAGCGAAAAAAGGAGAGACAGGTTAGCCTCGAAGAGTGGCAAAGACAATAGAATGCGGCAGAAAAAGGAAGATGGACGCACAAGCTCATTAAGAACGTATCAGCTTGGATTGAGAGACAACATGGGGAGACAGACTTTTATCTGACGCAATTCTTGACAGGCCATGGCTGTTTCAGGGGATACTTTTACAGATTCGGCCATGACGATAACACAAAATGTTCATTCTGTAGCAGTGCCAACGAAAACGCCGAACACATCTTTTTCTTCTGTTCGAGATACGAAGTGGAGAGAACTACCATCGAAGGAATAATAAACCAAAGGATGACTCCTGACAACATTATAAGTCACATGCTGTAATCAAAGCTGGTATGGGCAAAAATTAGTGAGTGGGCCGCAATAGCGGTTCACGAACTCAGGATAAGGGAATGACAGCGAAGAAGCTTGAGGCCAGCTGAATAACCACGAAAGGAGTTTCTGAAGAGGCATTCTTGTCCAGCTTGGTCCTGCCTCATCCGAGGCTGTTTACGCTTTTTCATTGGGGATGTTTTTTTACGTGGCGGGTCCCAAACCCAGTGCACAACCCTATGCAGGGGATGTTTCGCCTTCTCACTTTAGCTTGCCTTCAAACGGATGTTCTTAGGCTACCCAGAGGATACTTGGTCAAAGACCGGATGTCGTGACCTGCTTGAGTCACATGTAAAAGAATCGTTTTTGGCCACTCCCAAGTGAATGGCAATCAGAGAACTTTGCTCACTTGCGTGAACTTTTACACATGACTCCACCCTCCATTTACTATTTACTACTAAAATTGGTAACCTTAGTCGTACAGCAATGTCTAAGAATTGCTTAATCTGTCATCAATTGTCACAACTCCCTTTGGGTCAATTAACGGATTTAATATTAGTTGTGTTTTATTTGACCATCACAAGCTAATGGCTAAATAATGGACAAATAAAACGCACTTAGCTTATTTCATATTTTCCTTTAAAAACGAAGTGTGATGGCAGTGCGGGCGGGAATAGTCAGATGATATTCAATTTGTTTCAAAATGTCTGATGCGGAGAAAAGGTTAGTTGGAATTCTTCAATTTGTAAAAATTGTTGTTAAATTACCATATAATTATCACAATATTCATATTTGTATTAATTTTAACTTAAAGAAAACACGAAATTTGTTATTTTGGTTTGTTTACTTTTTCATCTGTCAAAATGAACTATATCGTACTTTTTTGGAAAAATCACAGCTATTGTGAAAGCGATGAACTGGTTCAATATACAAGCTATGACAAGCCAACATAATTTTGTTGGCTAAGTCTTCTATACAAAATAAGCTAATAGCTTAATTTGCTGTTCAAATAAAAAACACCTATTAATAATGAACTTTTCTTCTGTGCTTGGTTCAAAGCTTTATAATCTTCTCGAGAATCTGTTTTTTTCGGTCTGAATTATTGGCTTCATTAACGTTGTTTGAACTCATCTGAAGGGATTTCCTGATTTAAAGTCTCTCGTATTGCTGAGGCTTGGTGGTTTCTTTTTTTTTGTCGGATGGGGAATCTTCCAAAAGATACTGCCTTATACAAGTATCATGCACGATTCATATTTCCCGCTAAAGATACACCTCTTTCGGGATCGCGCCCAATTAGTCTTATCTAACTTTACTAGACTTGCGTAGCAGTACGCCTACATACTAAACCCTTAACTCCGGCTGCGTTAGCTGGTATTTGGTCTTGCGGGACCGCCGTTAGGTATTACTGACGACCATGGCAAACGAAATAAGGACTATGAATTGAGGGCATGCACCTGGAATGTCCGGTCCCTCAATTGGGAAGGTGCCACTGCCCAGCTGGTAGATGTCCTCTTGAAAGCAAAGGCTGACATCACCGCCGTCCAAGAAATGTGATAGACTGGACAAGGACAGAGACGAGTAGGTCCTTGTGACATTTACTACAGTGGTCATATAAAGAAGCGCAAGTTTGGTGTGGGATTCGTGGTGGGAGAGAGACTCCGTCGCCGAGTACTATCATTCACTGCGGTGAATGAGCGTCTAGCCACAATCCGCATCAAAGCGAGGTTCTTCAACATATCGCTGATTTGCGCCCACGCCCCGACGGAAGAGAAGGACGATGTGACCAAAGATGCCTTTTATGAGAGCTTGGAGCGCACTTATGAGAGATGTCAAAATCGTTCTTTGCGACTTTAACGCCATGGTAGGCAAAGAAGGTATCTTTGGCACCACGGTCGGTAAATTCAGTCTCCACGAGGAAACATCCCCAAATGGGTTGAGGCTGATCGACTTCGCCGGGGCCCGAAATATGGTTATCTGTAGTACTAGATTCCAGCATAAGAAGATTCATCAAGCTACCTGGCTGTCTCCGGAAAACTACCAACCAGATCGATCATGTCGTGATAGACGGAAGACACGTCTCCAGTGTTTTAGATGTGCGTACGCTCCGAGGTCCTAACATCGACTCGGACCACTATCTTGTTGCAGCTAAGATACGCACCCGCCTCTGTGCAGCAAAAAACGCACGGCAACAAACACAAGGAAAGTTCGACATCGAGAAGTTCAAATCACAACAGAAAGCCGAACGATTTTCTAATCGGCTTGCACTCCTGCTCTATGAGAGCACTCGTCAACAACTCACACAGTAAATAATTAACTTCATACAGTAAATAATGACTAAAGCAATTTTAACAAACCAGAATACCTTTTTGTTACTCTTTAGGGTGGGTCGATTCCGGACTTTTTTCGATTCGGGATTTCTAATAGTGCGGAAAAGTTGCCTTAGTACTTTCTGATTCCAATGCAACTTTTTGTTATGAAATCGGATTGCATCTTCAACCCCAACTCCGGCCTTGAAATTTCGGAAATTCGCCTAAAATCGTGAAATTGTCTACCTAGCGCCTGAAATACGCATCAATGTATAAAACAAAAGTTATATGTCACGATCTTTGCTACCGAAATGGTGTATGTAATCATGGCCGTAGGACGAACCGTTCCCGAGATACGAGAGAAAATGCGGAGCGTCACAGCGCAAGGTGAAAATCGGCTTGCGGCCACACTTCTTGACGTTGATTTTGCCGAGTGCTATCACTTACATTCATTCACCTACGCCAAAGGACACTCTCGGAAAGGTCTCCACACAAATATTTATTTCATCGAGTTCCTTCACTCTTGTCGGTGATTTCGCCGAGTTCTATCACTTACATTCATTTCCCTGCGCCATACGACACGTTCGGACTGGTCTCCACATAAATATTTTTTCATCGAGTTCCTTCACTCTTGTCGTTGATTTCGCCGAGTGCTGTCACTTATATTCTCTCAACAGAACACAGAACTCAAAATGTCTGTATCTAAATTTAAATTTAGACAGAAATGTTCTGTGTTTGGCATATATCCTACAATCTCTCTGAGTCCCAGTTACCTACTTACCAGGATGCTATTTTGTGTTATCAGTTTGAAAGATTTCGTATAGGGCGACTCCGAGGTGACAACTATGAACCTAGGAGTAAAGAGGTTACAGAAATAGTTGCAAAAAAGGTTGAAAATACTTTCAAAAAGTCATCTATTCCCATAGTTTCACCCACCAGAGTTGTACAAATGCTCACCACATACCATACGAAATTTCTGACTCTTTAAAAATGTTTTTAAGAAACCCAATAGGTTTGAGCTCTAAAAGAGACGACTTTGTCTCTTCTGCCGGAAAATTATTTGACATCGCTCCGTGTAAATGCATTTATTTTTCTTCTTGCACTTGTCCAAAGGAAAGGAAAGTTCCTATCAATGAACAACCATTTCTCTTGGACCAGAGAACCAGAAGAATTGGTCGCATTGGAAGTGTTGATCTACCTGAAACAAAAAAGATTACAAAGAAAACTGAACGTAAAGAAAAGCTTTCAAAACGTCATTCAACATCAACACTTACTAGAAAAGTATCAGCTAGAACACGTGACCATTCAGATCAGCCAGACTCTCATACAGACGACAACAATGTAGGTGCGTCGCACATGGATTCTTCCAAAAACGATGCTGATGATGAATTTTCTCTTCCATCCTCTAAAACCAAACAAAACACACTAGTATTAGAACACACTGCTTTAGATGCCCAAAGATTTGGAGTAAGTGATAGAGCAGCGGCCTTGATTGTTTCATCTGCTTTTCTGGATGCCAAAAAAGCAGGTTTGATAACTGAGGATCAGGCTAGCTTTGTAACTGACAAATGCAAGATTAGTCGGGCAAAAAAGTGTTGGAGTTAAGCTCCAAAACACCGAAAGTATTGACTCTGTATATGGGCTGCATTTTGACGGCCGCAAAAACAATACCCTTACGCAAGTCAGCGAAGGTGAAAAGTACTACCGCGACACTGTCAAAGAGGAACATATTTCTCTTATAGCGGAACCTGGTTGTCATTACTTTGGCCACGTCACATCACCTTCCGGGTCAGTTGAGGATGAGACGCAAGCTATATGGCCACATTTACAAGACAATTCAGTTGATGTGGAACATCTAGAAGTTGTCGGTGCTGATGGAACCAACACGAACACAGGTTGGAAAGGTGGAATCATTCGGAAACTAGAAGAAAGAATAGGTAGGCCATTACAGTGGGTTATTTGTCTTCTACATTTCAACGAACTTCCATTTCGTGCTCTTTTCGAACACATAGATGGTGTCTCAAAGAGTCCAAATACATTCTCTGGCGACATAGGTAAAATGCTCCCTGATTGTGAGAAGTTGCCTGTTGTCAAATTTGAAAGTTTTCCATCCTGCCAATTACCTTCTGAGGTTATTAATCCGACCCAACTTAGCACAGACCAAGCTTATCTCTATAAAATATCAGAAGCTGTTATTTCCGGTCAATGTTCCTCAGATTTAGCGTCGATGCATCCAGGTAACATGTTCAAATCTCGCTGGCTCACCTGTGCAAATAGAATTCTGAGATTATACATTTCTACTGACAAACCAACAAAGGAAATAAAGATTTTGGTCAAGTACATACTTACAGTTTACTCACCTTTGTGGTTCTCAGTAAGATTCAACAGTTCAATCAAAGATGGCTCGCGCCATCTCTATGCTGCAATTCAAAGGTCGAGATACTTACCTGCTAAACTGCGCAAGGTTGTCGATTCATCCATTCAACAGAATGCTTTCTTTGCTCTTCCAGAAAACATTTTCCTTAGTATGATGACTGACGAACGGATAGAAGTCAGAAAGTTGGCCCTTGACCGTCTTCTGGCAGCCAGAGAAACAGAGTCTGACACTGTAAATGGAAGGGTTAAATGTAATAAAGTGCCAAAGCTGAATTTTAAAGCTTATAATTATTACGATATGATTACCTTGACTGTTCCACCAGTTCTTTGTTCAGTTTCTAACGAAGAACTCATAAAAGGGCTATCGGGAGACACTGCAGAGGTATGGAAATTTAGTGAATTTCCCTCTCACACCGTGGCAGTCGAGAGAATCGTCAAACTGGTGACAGGGGCATCTTCTAAAGTTATTGGCCCCCAATCCCGTGATCGTTTTATACGCTCTACACTGAAATCTAGGCAACAAGTGCCAAAGTTTAGTACAAAATCTGATTTTATCAATAAATTTGGCACAGATTCAGACTAAAACAAGCCTGACATATGGTTGGTTGGTTGGGTTGGGCTTGGGAGGAACCCAAAGATCAGCCACCTCTACGCGGTGGGTTCTGGGTGACCAATACAGGTTAGCTGAGAGCTGCAACAATTTTCTCCTTGCGCTGTGGCGCCTTTTCGCTTGTATCTCGGGAACGGTTCGTCCTACGGCCATGATCATGTATGCCATTTCGGTAGCAAATGACGTGACAAATAACTTTTGTTTTATACATTTTGCCATGAAATGCGTATTTCAGGTGCTAGGTAGACAATTTCACGATTTTAGGCGAATTTCCGAAATTTCAAGGCCGGAGTTGGGGTTGAAGATGATCCGATCTCAAAACAAAAAGTTGCATTGGAATCAGGAAGTACTAAGGCAACTTTTCCGCACTATTAGAAATCCCAAAACGAAAAAATTCCGGAATCGACCCACCCTATTACTCGTGCTTCTCTCCCATATTTATTTATATTTCGTTTTATATTTCCCTCATTTTAAGGGATTTGATAAACTAAACAAAAATGTATGTCGATCCAGTTGGTGTCACATATTTTTCGTAGTTTTCAAGTAAAAAAATTAAAACGTTTAAAAAACACCTAAAACTATATCACCGTTAAAAAACCTATTCGGCTGTTCTCCCCTACAGTTAGGGAAAAACAACTAAGTTAGTAACACTGTATCTCAAAAGCAGAAAATAAATTCCGAACATTTTTTTGTTACAGTGCGGAAATGGGCGCAATCGGACCACAACTACGCCTACTTCCCATATAAAATAACTATAATATCTTTTGTTTCATAAATCAAACACTAAATAAAGAGTGATTTTTTAAGAGCTTGATAACTTTTTAAAAAAAAAAAACGCATAAAATTTGCAAAATCTCATCGGTTCTTTATTTGAAACGTTAGATTGGTTCATGACATTTACTTTTTGAAGATAATTTCATTTAAATGTTGACCGCGGCTGCGTCTTAGGTGGTCCATTCGGAAAGTCCAATTTTGGGCAACTTTTTCGAGCATTTCGGCCGGAATAGCCCGAATTTCTTCGGAAATGTTGTCTTCCAAAGCTGGAATAGTTGCTGGCTTATTTCTGTAGACTTTAGACTTGACGTAGCCCCACAAAAAATAGTCTAAAGGCGTTAAATCGCATGATCTTGGTGGCCAACTTACGGGTCCATTTCTTGAGATGAATTGTTGTCCGAAGTTTTCCCTCAAAATGGCCATAGAATCGCGAGCTGTGTGGCATGTAGCGCCATCTTGTTGAAACCACATGTCAACCAAGTTCAGTTCTTCCATTTTTGGCAACAAAAAGTTTGTTAGCATCGAACGATAGCGATCGCCATTCACCGTAACGTTGCGTCCAACAGCATCTTTGAAAAAATACGGTCCAATGATTCCACCAGCGTACAAACCACACCAAACAGTGCATTTTTCGGGATGCATGGGCAGTTCTTGAACGGCTTCTGGTTGCTCTTCACCCCAAATGCGGCAATTTTGCTTATTTACGTAGCCATTCAACCAGAAATGAGCCTCATCGCTGAACAAAATTTGTCGATAAACCGAATTCGAACCGAACACTGATTTTGGTAATAAAATTCAATGATTTGCAAGCGTTGCTCGTTAGTAAGTCTATTCATGATGAAATGTCAAAGCATACTGAGCATCTTTCTCTTTGACAGCATGTCTGAAATCCCACGTGATCTGTCAAATACTAATGCATGAAAATCCTAACCTCAAAAAAATCACCCGTTACATATATAAGGGATCAAACCTTTTCAAGGTTTGGTGGTAATTAAAGAGCCTATTGCCAACTTTTAATAAATAAAAAATATCGGTTTATACCAAGGAATCAACAAATGAGATATACTCGTATATGGCAATAAACTTAACCGAAGAGCGTAAATCTAATATATTGACCCGTTATGGAAAGCGTCAACCAGAAGATTGGAACTGATTATATTATATATGGACCAAGGTCCAAACCATTTGTATTCACGGCTAAAAATTGAGATATCATAACAAATCTTGGTATACGTGTTCGTAGATGGGCGTAGGTTTAATGTATCTACATATCTGCTAACCATTCAAACTATAACAGAACAATCCATACGAACACCCGTCGTTTTAAAAATAGGATCGAACGTTTTGCCGAAAATAAGGGCCAATCTGTGAGATATCTTATTGAAAACCTTTTGACCCGCTTCCTGATAACTGTTTGGTTGTATGCAGAAATTGACTGTCCTTGAACTAAAATTTTGCAAGTGCTCTTCAGTTTTCCATTTGCGTTTCATTGAATTCATATGGTACCCATTTTCCACGCTTTTGGATTATTTCCATAGCTCTAAAACGTTCTGAAATTGTTTGTTGTGCAACATTTAACATAGATGCCATTTGCCTTTGACTTAAAGTATCATTCAATACAAAGATTTTTGAACTTGTGGCTTACAATAAGTGATTTATCCTACAGAAAACAAGTGAGCATAATAACAATAGGGGTATTCGGAATCTGTTGTATTCGTAGTAATTATTTACTCTTTTTACAACGAATTCAGAAATACACAAGAAAATCGCGAACACACCCATTGTAATGTCGTTGTAAAATTTGCCGAACAGCTGATTTTTGTGCCACAACAAATAAACAAAAGTGAGAAATATGCCGCGAAAAAGCGAAAAAACTAAAATATTAGATTTTATTGTTGATAATTGTGAAGATCAAATTGCTGATGTGAACGGTAGGTAAATACTTATAAATAAAGAGCTATTTATTCGAGTTCCGTATTTGTAGATGCCGATGATGCAGCCGTGGATGATATTTTAGACTGCTCTATGGAAGAGGTGATCATTATATTGCAGTGCCGCCGAGGAATTGAGAAATTTATTCCAAAAAGTATAACTTGGCGTTTGGATGTGTTAAGTGAACTGGATGATACCAGGTTGAAGCAAATGTTAAGGGTGGATCGATTTCAATTCACTCATTTGGTTGGGTTAATTAAAACAGACGAGGTTTTTAATCGACTTCACTCCTGCAAACAGTTTTCTATAGAGTTGCAAGTTGCAGTTGTGTTATACAGACTTGGGGCTTACGGTGAAAATGCTTCCATAAGGAAAATAGCTTCTATTTTTGGAATTGGCGATGGAAGCACAATTGGCGTTATAACAGAAAGAGTATTTAAAGCTTTCCAACGATTGGAGAGAAA
Source organism: Bactrocera dorsalis (assembly GCF_023373825.1). Classification (NCBI taxonomy): domain Eukaryota; kingdom Metazoa; phylum Arthropoda; class Insecta; order Diptera; family Tephritidae; genus Bactrocera; species Bactrocera dorsalis. The sequence goes on along the minus strand of NC_064304.1, from coordinate 68,100,690 downwards.
AATTATATTTTGGCCAGATTACGCTGAAAGAAATTTAATAGTTTCCCAAACGTTCAACGAACTTCCATATTGCATTGGTTACGTAGATGGGACAGAGATTGCTCTTGCCGAAGCGCCCGTCCATAACCACACGACGTATTTTTCTAAAAATCGACGTTACTCTATAAAAGCTCAAGTGGTTTGTGACCACAAATGCAGAATTCGACATATTGTAGTGGGCCATGTGGGTAGCGCTCATGATGCTAAAGTATATAAAACATGCGCTTTGTTTCTTGAAGAGTCGAAATTTTTTTCAGGATTTCAGTGGCTAGCAGGTGACTCAGCTTATCCGATTTCCAAAACGTTAATAACACCATATCGAAGCAACTCAAAGCAATTGGACATAGAAAAACGCAATGAATTTAATCGACGCCATAGTAAGTATCGCGTACGAATTATAAAATTGTTTTGGGTTGTTAAAAGAGAAATTTGGTAGTCTAAAGGAGCTCAGAATGCGAATTCAAAACAGAGAAAGTCACAAATTTTGTTGTGATTGGTTTCGAGTCTGCTGCATTTTGCACAATATTTTATTAAACCAAAAGGAAATAAAGACAATATTTGTCGATCAAGAAAATCGAGAACCAAACCAACCAGAAGAAGAATTCCAAACTAATACCCGACAGGAAATCGAAATGAAGAGACAAGGTTTATACCATATGATGTTTGACTAGTAACAGTACAAGTTTTTTAATTCAAAAATAAATTTAATAAACAAAAAGTTTAATGAGGCACTCTTTCATATAACAATAGATTGTTGTTCCATAAATAAACAAAAGAAAATCTGTAATTTTTGGTTTCTGTTTTCTGAAAAAAACTTAGCTTCTGTTTTACTGTTTGTATTTTAGTTCTAACTCATAACGTGCTAGTCGCTCCTTCATCTCCAGCTCCATAGTCAAAATTTTTAATTTATCCTTATTGTTCTCTTTTTCTATGGCTAATTTTTCTTTTTCCAGCTCAAACATTTTCTCGTGTCTTTCTTTTTCCAAAACAAACTTTTCCTTTTCTATACTTATCCGTATTTCCTCCCTTTCCATGTAGTCTCTGTGTTTCTCCTTTTCTAATTCTAAGCGTTGCATTTGTAGCTCATTTCTTTCCGATTGTAGTGCAGATAATTTGCTAATTGCTGTTTTCGGTGCCGATTTCCTCATCTTTTCAGCGAATTCTACTGCCTTGTTGTCATTTATATTTTGAGCTCGTTTAGAAGAAACTGGTGTTGCAATTTCTATATCATTCGGCAACGTATAAAATAAATTATCATGTTCGCTTTCAGTCGTTGTCGCAATTTCGTCAACGAACATACTACCACTGTCATATTCGCTCTGCTGAATAATTTCACATTCACCATGATTAGTTGTACCATCTTCGGACTGGAACACGTACTGTGTCGAGTCTGCCGATTTGCTCTTAAAAAATATGCTCTGCAATCGCTTATAATGGGGACACATCTTGCTCAGTTTTTCTAAAAGCATAAAATAAATTACTAATAAAATATAAATTTCGAAATTCATTATATAGGGTGATTTTTTAAGAGCATGATAACTTTTTAAAAAAAAAAAACGCATAAAATTTGCAAAATCTCATCGGTTCTTTATTTGAAACGTTAGATTGGTTCATGACATTTACTTTTTGAAGATAATTTCATTTAAATGTTGACCGCGGCTGCGTCTTAGGTGGTCCATTCGGAAAGTCCAATTTTGGGCAACTTTTTCGAGCATTTCGGCCGGAATAGCCCGAATTTCTTCGGAAATGTTGTCTTCCAAAGCTGGAATAGTTGCTGGCTTATTTCTGTAGACTTTAGACTTGACGTAGCCCCACAAAAAATAGTCTAAAGGCGTTAAATCGCATGATCTTGGTGGCCAACTTACGGGTCCATTTCTTGAGATGAATTGTTGTCCGAAGTTTTCCCTCAAAATGGCCATAGAATCGCGAGCTGTGTGGCATGTAGCGCCATCTTGTTGAAACCACATGTCAACCAAGTTCAGTTCTTCCATTTTTGGCAACAAAAAGTTTGTTAGCATCGAACGATAGCGATCGCCATTCACCGTAACGTTGCGTCCAACAGCATCTTTGAAAAAATACGGTCCAATGATTCCACCAGCGTACAAACCACACCAAACAGTGCATTTTTCGGGATGCATGGGCAGTTCTTGAACGGGTTCTGGTTGCTCTTCACCCCAAATGCGGCAATTTTGCTTATTTACGTAGCCATTCAACCAGAAATGAGCCTCATCGCTGAACAAAATTTGTCGATAAAACACATTTCGAACCGAACACTGATTTTGGTAATAAAATTCAATGATTTGCAAGCGTTGCTCGTTAGTAAGTCTATTCATGATGAAATGTCAAAGCATACTGAGCATCTTTCTCTTTGACACCATGTCTGAAATCCCACGTGATCTGTCAAATACTAATGCATGAAAATCCTAACCTCAAAAAAATCACCCGTTACTTACGATCAATACTTTCGATACCTTGTTCCTCTAACAGGCCGGCGCCTGTCCCATTTCTCCACTGCTCTGCTTTGTTGTATGCGGTGCGCATGTTGCGTACTTTCCACCGAACTAAATTCCAATCTGCTGAGATTCCTGTTTCCAATAGTAATTTTTTGTAAAAAATTTGTGCAGAAGGCATCTGTAGTATAAAAAGATATAAAAGCGTCCATACAAATAAATATAAACAAACAAAATAGGAATAGCTGCAAATTACTTCAAACGACGGATGCTCCTGCAAATAGTTAAGTACTTGGCCCACTTCTTCTTCTGTCCATTTCTTATTCGGTTTTTCCCGCCGCCTTATTTTATCCTTTTTTAACTTCTGTAAAATAGACTTTTTATTAAAATATTTAAAAATAAGCTTAGCAATAAAAACTTACAGCGTCCATCATTTCAGCCATCTTTTTAATTGTGATCAGCTGTGAGAAATGTACAAAACAAAAACCACAATTACAATAGGGTCGCACTATTGTATTTTCTTACACTGTTGTATTTGAATGGTATGTATATTTTGTTGTTGGATTTTTACTACATTTACTATAAAAACCACAGAAACCACGAATACAAAAATACAATGGCAAATACAACAGATCCCGAATACCCCTAATGTATCTTTCTGCCTAAAATTGCTAAAAGAGGTGAAAACTTGCCTTAGGCCCCATATAATTAATACCACGATTTTCGAACATCCGTATTGATTATAGATAACATCGATTCCATACGTCCTCCCAAATATTGTGTACACACACATAATATAAAATGTTCAAATTTCCCTCACACGCATATAGTACATCAATTTTTTTTTGTTTTTCTAAGAAGCCTTATGTTCAGTGTGTGAGTTACATACTTGTATATCGTCACCTGAAATGCAAATTAACGTAACAACATTTTCAGAAATTTACAGTGGCATGAATGAAACACGGAATAAAATGGAACATGAGTGAAACAAAATATTAATATTGGTTAAAACTGGTTTATATATGACCGCAGAATCAGAAAATGTTGAACATATTTAATATTACGTATATAATTTGATGTAGTGAAGCGTAATCAATAAGACACTCAATTTCGAATTTTTTGATGATACGTTATTTTGCATTTCAGGTGACGATATGTAAGATTGCTTCAAAATATGTTCTCAACTACCTGAGCAATGTCCAAATTAATTCAATTAGTCCGCCCCTTTCTCTGCACCCAATATAGCATACTATATATATGTAATGTTTACTTACTTTCCATCTGACTGGCTGACGTTTTCCACGTCAAGTCCATATATAAAATTTTGCCTCTTCGCATGAGTTTATATCGCATAGTAATCATTTAAGGCTAATTTTAATACAATTTTTGTTGACGCGATTAAAATCACACTGATTTCCAAAGTAAACAGGACTAAAAAAAAAAACAAAACAAATGGTTTTCTCGACAAAACCAATTTATTTTATTCAAAAAAGTCTCCTTTTGCTTCAATCTAGCTTTTTGCACGGTTCAAAAGCATGTCGAACGAGTGTTTTAGCTCCCTGGCTGGTATGGCCGCCAGTATGCCGGTGCAAGCCTTTTGAATGGCCTCTACGTCTGTATAACGCTTTCCTTTCATGAGCAAATGCACATTCCTTTCGTAAGCTCAAATGTTCGGTTAATATCCGATAAATCGATGTTTTGAATTTCAATGATGATTTCGGCTGATTTTTTATGAATTCACGCACAGTTTCGATGGATTTTCCAGCGATCACGGATTTTGATTGACCCACATGTTGATCGTCATTTATGTCCTCACGACCACTTTGAAAACGTTGAAACCACTCGTGGACTCTGCTACGGGATAGGCAATCATCGCCATAAATTTTAATTTTTTTTCATTTTTCATTTCATTAATTGAAACGTTTCTGTAAAAGTTTTACCAAACTTTGTTCGAAGCTCATTTTCGCACCGATAACACAAACATCTTCTTCTTTTTCTTTGCTGGCGTAGACACCGCTTACGCGATTATAGCCGAGTCAACAACAGCGCGCCAGTCGTTTCTTTTCTTCGCTACGTGGCACCAATTGGATATCCCAAGCGAAGCCAGATCCTTCTCCACTTGGTCCTTCCAACGGAGTGTAGGTCTTCCTCTTCCTCTGGTTCCCCCGGCGGGTACTGCGAAGAAAACTTTCAGAGCTGGAGTGTTTTCGTCCATCCGGACAACATGACCTAGCCAACGTACCCGCTGTCTTTTAATTCGCTAAACTATGTCAATGTCGTCGTATACATGTCTCGTACAACTCATCGTTCCATCGAATGCGAACACAAACATACTGACACTAAAAACGCATTAACTTCACTTCCAATCAAAGAAATGTCATGAAATGTCACTGGACAATCGATGAAGATAGGAGATATATTTTTCAATTACAACACTATAATTACAATAACGCTCAATTCATACGTACACTTTTCGACCAATATTGAAGAGTACGGTAGACATATTTAGATATTTGATCTCATTGGAGATCAAAAATATAAGTCAAATTATGGTTTTGTTATCAAATTTGTTTATTATTTACTAAAATAGATGTGGCAAATAAAATGTAAAGAAAACAAAAATAATTAAATAATTTAAAGTAAAAATAGGTTGTCTATTTTATTTTAAGATAATTATGTTGGGAAATACTAATGGGTCAAACCACGTGAAGTGGACTCCGAAAATTTCCTTAAGTCACCGATTTTGGAAACTAATATTTTATTAGGTGAGGGATCGAACGCATATTTCTTGATATAAATAGCTTGTAAATATTCAGCTTTTTGTTAATGTCATCGAAGGTCGAATTTCAGAGCACGATAAAACTGTAAAATTATTTTCCCTTAAACTACTGCAGATAAATCGATGAAATTCTATGTACTCAAAGATAAATTTTCAAGGTCAATTTGAATAACTACTAATATTTTACATACATTTTTGTTAAACAATTGAAAATATTTAAGCCTTCTTCCCGCCAAAACCAATTGCAAATAATGTGACACAACGCACAGATTGCTTATTAATTAAATTATTGTCTCTGAATCAGTGCAAGTTTCGTGCCGAGAGCTACGAACACCTCCAAAACGACGCGTCATCAATTTCTTTTTTTCTTTGCAGAAATCTCTTAACTGAAATCCGAAGTACAAATGTTATGTTTTACCGTATTGTGCATTTGTTTCCGTAACTTCATGCTGCCGGTGCAAGCCTTTTGAATGGCCTCTACGACTGCATAACGCTTTCCTTTCATGGGCACATGCATTTTTCTGAAAAGGAAGAAGTCGCACGGTGCCATATCAAGTGAATACGAGGAGTGGTTAGTAGTTAAAATATGCTTTTTGGTAAAATAATCGTCCTTCGAATGTTGGATTCTGAGCAATTTTTCGTCGTCAATCAATTTGTGCGGAACAAACCCTGCACATACCTTTCGCAAGCTCAAATGTGACAAATCGATGTTTTGGAGATGTTCAATTCCATTTACATGAATTTCAACAATGATTTCGGCTGATTTTTGATGAATTCAAACACAGTTTCGATGGAATTTCCAGTGATCACAAATTTTGATTGGCCCACATGTTGATCGTCATTTATGTCCTCATGACCACTTTGAAAAAGTTGAAACCACTCGTGCACTCTGCTACGGTATAGACAATCATCGCCATAAACTTGTTTCATCAATTGAATCGCTTCTGTAAAAGTTTTGCCAATTTTAAAACAAAATTTAATGTTGATTCTTTGTTCGAGGCTCATTTTCACACCGATAACACAAACATACTGACACTAATAGCGGGATTCTCTAACCAGTCTCTAGACTCTATTTGAGTAATTTGAGGCAAAATCTCAATTTGTGACTAGTTACTATTCACTAAACAGTCTCTAGCGTTAGTCTCAAAATATTGAGACCTAGTAGTTAGCAGGTCACAAAACTAAAAAGAACTCTTGTCCGACATTTTGAATATACTGAATAGAGATCATCATAGATATTAATCGATTGTGGGTTCTTTATATTTTGTAAGCAACTCAAACGCGAAAAGGTTAAAAATAAATAAATTTTACCTAAATTTCGTAAATATTATGAAACAAAGTCAACATATATATTTATTTTTATTGATAATTATGTTTTTTGACTATGTTATAGAAAATTTAATAATTGTTATCGACATGTTTATTATCATTCAAGTGTAAAAACATCTCTGAATAATGAAATGTAATAGATTTTGTGACTGTCACTTACAGAATAGCAAAATCGTCTCAAGTCTCAAAATTTGTCTCTAACTTAAAATCTCAAATTTAGAGACTTGCGACTGTATCGCAGTACATAATCGCACGGTTAAAATGCAATAGCTTCACTTCTAATCGATGAAATGTCATGAAGTTCTCACCGGACAATCGACCTGTTTATTTTGCAACCCACCTTGTAATATAGTTTAATGGCGAAAATTTGTCAATGAACAAAGTACTCCTGCCCGCATATATTACCTTTAACGATTTTCGTTATTCTAGCAAAATGCTTGCCCAATTTGTTGGCTCGAAAACAGCTAGTTGGAATCATTATCGCAGTTTTTTCAGATCATTACGTTCTTTGGTAAAAGTTTGGCATCAGGCTTTTGCTTAGTAAATCTGTAACGCATCGTCTGTAAAAAATAACGCAAATAAAAAATTTCCAGTGCGCTATTATCAATCTTTCATATCCTTGTCCTCAGGAAAAGAAGGTTCTATCTACTCAGGACACAGAGAAAACTGTTCTTAAACACGGTAAGCGGAAAACTTCTCAAGATTAGCCTCCAAATACCTCCGTCAGCTAATAAAAACTTAGTTGTAATACCGCGGAGAAAAAACAATTTTTATCTCGAGACTTGCTGCGGATATCACAGTCGATGATATAAAAAGTTATATCTTGCCGAAATTAAAAGCGGTAAATACCGACATCCGTAAATTTAATTTCAAATACAACAGGGATAATGCGTCGTTTAAGGTCGACGTATCCGCTGACTATTTTCACTTGATACTTGACAACTCATTTCGGCCATCTGGGGTCTTTGTGCGCGAATTCGAGCACAAACGTGATAAGTCCCTGTAGTTATCACTAAAATGCCAAGAAATCCCGTGGATACAAAAAACTAATTAACAATGATTCGCTGATTATTTATTATCAAAATGTTAGGGTCTAAATACAAAACTTGCTGATTTGTACTCATTGTAACCTTAAAATCATTGCTTTCACGGAAACTTGGCTAAAGCCTCACATTTTTGATAATGAAATATTCAACAGAGAATTCGAAATCTTTATATGACCGGCTGAACAGAAAAGGAGGTGGTCCATTCCATCTGAAGAAGTCTATGTTCCGCATGCAGACTTCATGCAAGTAGAATTTAAGTGCATTCGTATTTGTGCTGATAGTGGCCATATCTACTTAACTTAATTTTATATAGCGCCTCACTCGGACATATCTGTATACGAGTATATGCAGCATGCTTCATTAGTAAATAATGTTTTCCCAATGGCTAATAATACTGATTCCATGATTGTTTTGGGAGATTTTAATTTACCGTACGTATCATGGAAATCTATTGATGATTAAAGAATATTAAAATAAATGTCATAAAATACAATACAAAATATTTAATTTTAGTTTAAAAATGAGCGTTATTTAATATGATATAAGTCTTAAAAAGCTTTTTTTCAAATGCTTTCTTTTTCTCATTTTTTCAGTGTTTAAAAAAACACTTGTCATCTATTCAGCTCAAACACCCCCAGAGTGAATTATTTTCACATAATACGAGTAGCATAGAAACGCCTTCTTTAGCAAAGTAAAAGGATATTGTAATCAATATACGCGATACATAGTGATTTTAAAGTTTTACAACACCTGAAAGTACTTCCCCGCTTTGTCCCTTGGAAATTGCGAAGGTATAAAATGTCCCGCTAATTAGCACTTCCTTACTTGTTTGGCAGTTTTCATTTAGCAGTTCCGAAATTTTAGTGGAAAATTTATCGGTAATATACGCAGTTTCTAATATTTTATTATTATTTATTATAATGGGTTGTCCAAAAAAGTCTTGCGGTATTTTTATTGAATTTTGTTTTATTTTTATTGAAATTGAAATGAGTTTTTGATGACTCATGCCCAGCTCTTGACCAATGCTACGGCTGCTACTATGCCGGTCTCTTTGGACCAATTCAGCGATTTTATGGAAATGGAAACTGTATCGGGTCCATAAACTGCACAAATTTTATTGGCGGCTTGAGATGCATTTTTGCCTTTATCGTAGTAGTACTGTAAAATATGCCGTATTTTCTCTTTATTTTGCTTCATGTTTGCGACGCTATAACTCACGAACGACCTAAAAGAAACGACAATCAATCAAACACGTGTTAGCGCGTGAAATGAGCTTTCGAAAAAGGTATTGCATGACCCGATGCGACGAATAAAACTAGAACTACGCGCTTTCAGCGCCAACTAGCGAAAATACCGCAAGACTTTTTTGACAACCAAATATATTACTTTATTATGAATAAATAATAAATAATAAAGCTTCTAATATAATATGTTAGGAATATTATAGAATCCTATCCTTTTTACCGAAAATTGTCGGTCATTTCATTTATTACAACTGTTATAATTAAAGGTGTTATGCGATTTCTTTTGGATATTATAGTATTGATACAAACTGTGTGCAGGTTAGACATATCAGAGGTGGGTACTTTATTTGGGAGTATATTTATTTTTGGAAGAGATTAATTCACTTCAATATGTGTGCATAAAATAATGTAAATTTACATGTATATATGTTTATAACTATATACATATGTTTGCAACAATATGAATTAGTTGATGGGTTGACATATTTAGGTAGTTGTGATTGGCTAATCACTGGAGGCGGCGCAAATTTTTATTTATGAAAGTTGTAGAGGGTTGATTTCATTTTTAATTCCTAGGCAGTACGCTTCCACCAATCACAACTCGGACTCGTTAATATGAATAGGAGATATGTCCATAAAACATGCTAGAGAATTACAAGTAATTATATGTTGAATTCAATTTTACAAAAGTAAATATAAACACAAATATATTTACAATTTATTTACATTGTTATTAATTAATACCGAAAATGACTTACAACTAAATATGCAGATAAACAACAGAAGAAGAAGCCCATTTTGTAGGAAGTATATGTAAATTACTTTACGTATTACTGTCACTAAATTCAAAGATAGAAGGCACGATACTATTATAATTTATGAAGGGCTACTCAGGTTTACTGTTGATACACTTATCTGATCTCTGATCTGTATATTATTTACGTGACCTAATTCTGTTTTTACATGATTTAAAAATAATATAATTTTAGTTTTTTTGCATGATTGTATTCCATTTAGCAATATTCAAACTTTTTATACTCTCGCAACAAAGTTGCTAAAGAGAGTATTATAGTTTTGTTCACATAACGGTTGTTTGTAAGTCCTAAAACTGAAAGAGTCAGATATAGGGTTATATATACCAAAGTGATCAGGGTGACGAGTAGAGTTGAAATCCGGATGTCTGTCTGTCCGTCCGTCCGTCTGTCCGTGCAAGCTGTAACTTGAGTAAAAATTGAGATATCATGATGAAACTTGGTACACGTATTTCTTGGCTCCATAAGAAGGTTAAGTTCGAAGATGGGCAAAATCGGCCCACTGCCACGCCCACAAAATGGCGGAAACCGAAATCCTATAAAGTGTCATAACTAAGCCATAAATAAAGATATTAAAGTGAAATTTGGCACAAAGGATCGTATTAAAGAGGGGCATATTTGGACGTAATTTTTTTGAAAAAGTGGGCGTGGCCCCGCCCCCTACTAAGTTTTTTGTATATATCTCGGAAACTGCTATAGCTATGTCAACCAAACTCTATAGAGTTGTTTCCTTCGGGCATTTCCATACACAGTTCAAATATGGAAGAAATCGGTAAATAACCACGCCCACCTCCCATACAAAGGTTATGTTGAAAATCACTAAAAGTGCGTTAACCGACTAACAAAAAACGTCAGAAACACAAAATTTTACGGGAGAATTGGCAGAAGAAAGCTGCACCCAGGCTTTTTTTTTAAATTGAAAATGGGCGTGGCGTCGCCCACTTATGGACCAAAAACCATATCTCAGGAACTACTCTACCGATTTCAATGAAATTCGGTACATAATATTTTCTTAGCACCCTGATGATATGTACGAAATATGGGTGCAATCGGTTCACAACCACGCCTTCTTCCAATATAACGCTGTTTTGAATTCCATCTGATGCCTTCTCTGTATAATACTCGTACAATATATACATTAGGAAGCAATGATGATAGCGGAATAAAACTTTACACAAATACGGTATTTGAGCTGAGGTATCACGTTTAAAAAAATATGTAAATGACGGATAATGAAATCTCGATTATCATTTTATCATGCGAGAGTATAAAATGTTCGGTGACACCCGAACTTAGCCCTTCCTTACTTGTTAAAGTTTAAATTTTAGTTTTCAAATTTAATTACTTAATATCGAAATACTAAAAGTAAATATGCCATTTTCAGCGAGCATTTTTGTACTGAAATGAAACTGGTCAGAGAAAAGTTATATTTTGCAAATTTAGGTTTTTCAAAATTTCTTAGAGAATTCTCAAATCCTTATATTTCGGTTTGAAATCAAAAAATTGAACTATGTTTGAAGTTCTAGGGCGTTAAAAGACCCCAAAGACATATTGTTTTATTTACATACAAACCAATTGAACATGTTATTTTTTAATTGTGCAATTTCGAATGGATAGGGAGTCATGTGTAGAAGTTCACGCAAGTGAGGAAAGTTCTCTCTTGCCATTCACTTGGGAGTGGACAGAAACGATTCTTTTATATTTGGCTCAAGCAGCTCACGACTTCGGGTCTTTAACCAAGTATCCTCTGGGTAGCCAGAAAACATCCGTTTGAAGGCGAGCTAAAGTGAGAAGCTGAATCATCCCCTCCACAGGGTTGTGCGCAGGGTTCGGGACCCGTCACGTAAAAACACGTCATCAATGAAAAGGAACAAGCAGCCTTGGAAGAGAAACCTCCCTTTTGATGACGACCATGGCAAACGCACTAAGGATAATAATTTAAAGGCATGCACGTGCAACGTCCAGTCTCTTAATTGGCAAAGTGCCGCTGCCCAGCTGGTTGTTGTCCTCGTGAAAATAAGGGCTGACATCACCACCCTCTAAGGAATGCGATGGTCGGGACAAGGACTGAGGCGAGTAGGTTCTTGTAGCATTTACAAAAGTGGCCAGACGAAGGAGCGCAAATTTGGTGTGGGATTTGTGGTGGGAGGGCGACTCGCCGGGTACTGACATTCGAAGATCTTCATCATATCTCTGATTTGCGCCCACGATCCGACGGAAGAGAAGGACGATTTGTCCAAAGATGTCTTCTATAAGCGCTGGAAGCGCACCTATGAAATTTGCTCCCGCCATGACGTTGAAATCGTGCTTGGCGACTTTAACGCAAGGGTGAGCAAGGAAGGTATCTTTGGCTAAATAGTCGGTGAATTCAGCCTCCAGAGGAAACATCACCAAATGAGTCGAGGCTGCTCGACTTCGCTGGGGTCCGAAATATGGCTATCTGTCGTACTAGATTCCAACATAAAAAAAATCATCAACCTACCTGGCTGTTTCCGGATCGAAAAATACCAACCAGATCGATCATGTTCTGATAGACGGAAGACAGGTTTCCAGTGTTTTACACGTGTGTATGTTCTATTGCTCGACCATGTAGAAGAAGTTCGTATAGCAGGCCAATATAAAATATCTCCTGTCATCAAACAATCAGTCTTCTCACCCGCGACTTGGCTCCCACGTCACTGTTGACAGCCATAACTTTGGAGTTGTAGATAATTTCGTCTATCTTGGAACCAGCATTAACAACAACAACAATGTCAGCCTGGAAATCTAATGCAAAATAAGGCAATTGAGAAGTAAAGTCCTCTCTCGACGAACGGAAACCAAACTTTATAAGTCACTCATTATTCCCCTCCTGCTATATGGGGCAGAAGCATGGAGATGACAACATCTGTTGAGTTGACGCTGAGTTTTCGAGAGAAAGGTTCTGCGGAAGATTTATTGCGCGTTGGCCACAACGAATATCGCATTCGATGGAGGGATGAGCTGTATGAGATATACATTAACAGCGCATCAAAAGACAGCGGCTGCACTGGTTGGGTTATGCCGTACGTATGGGCAAAAATACTCCAGCTCTGAAAGTATTCGACGCAATACTCGCCGGGGAAAGCAGAGGAGTTAATGGTTTTATTTCAAGCAATTTTTTGGAAAGAATAATAACCAAATTTTAGTAAAAATAAAAATTGGAAGTCAGTTTAATTCCTTAATCTCTCTGTTGTAGAATTATTTGTTCCTATACAAAGATAAATTCTGTCAACCCTTTTCATCATTTGACCAGAAGCCATGAAAATTACCGAATACCTCTCTATCCTGGAGTATTTTGAGGGTTTTAACAAGATATACAATGTTGTTCTTCAACAAAGCCATAGTGGAATGAGCGTAAAGTACTGCGTATAAATCAGATCAAAATAGTGTTCACACGATGTGTTTCTTATAACATAGCATCTTGCGTTGGTTTAGACACTATATCTTATAAATGTCAGCCGATGTGGTAGTCATTTTGAAAAATTGTCTTAAAGCTGCAAGAGAAGATAGATACATAAGTATTCTCTCGAACTTTTATACATAAGAGTTTTGTAGGTCGTATGTACCGTATGTACAAAGAGTTTTTTAAAGTAAACAGGACTTTTTGAATCTAGCGCCCCCTGGTGTCGCCATCTTTATATGCGTTAAATCTGCTATTTTTATCGATTGGCCAGTGAGAATTTCATGACACTATTCGGATTGGAAATGAAGTTTTTGCGTTTTAAGGGTCAGTATGTTTATGTTATCGGTGCGAAAATGAGTTTCCAACAAAGAGCCAACATTAAATTTTGTTTTAAAATTGGTAAAACTTTTACCGAAACCAAAAATCACATTTCAACTATTAACCACTCCTCGTATTCACCTGATATGGCACCATGCGACTTCTTTCTTTTTAGAAAAATGCATTTGCTCATGAAAGGAAAGCGTTATACAAACGTAGAGGCCATTTAAAAGGCTTGCACCGGCATACTGACGGCCATACCGGCCAACGAGCTAAAACACTCCTTCGACATGCTTTTGGACCGTGCAAAAAGCTGTATTGAAGCAGAAGGAGACTTTTTTGAATAACGTAAATTGATTCTACCCAAAGAACCAATTGCTTGTTTGTACTTTTCGATTAGTTTCCTCGCACTCACCGTTTTTAGTGTTAGCACAAAGAGAGAACACAACAATTCCGCAAGAATTTCACACTTTCGTTTTATTACACAGGAGTTTTTTACAATCTTAGAGCTTAGAGCATTTATAAAAAATTTTAATAACAATACTTTCTTTTCTTTTAAAAAACTGGATATACGCAAAAAGTTGCAAACGTTGGAGATCGGCTTGAATCGCACGGCTATATCAGCGGATCGCAAAAAAGGAAGTAAGAAAAAGTGACGAACTTGTTTCTCCGCCCCTTTTGTTCCCTTTTGGTTGAGGTGAAAAATGCAGTGGTAATGTAGTTATGTGTGATGTGGATTGTAGGTGTTGTAGAGATGAGTGTGGTGAATGAATGTTTTTTCATTTACGTTTCGATGTTATCGGCTGTCGGTATTATCTTCCCGGATTGAGTACGGAGATCGACTACACGAATATGACCGTCGGAGCTTTGGCAAAGCTTCTCTATGCGGCCGAGCCGCCATTCGGTAGGGGGGAGACACTCGTCCTGAATCAGGACACAATCTCCAATCTTTGGCGCATTTTCTGTAATTTTCCATCGATACCTCTTGTGGAGGTCCTTGATATAGTCTTCTTTCCATCGGCGCCTGATATTATGATGGAGAATTTTAATTCTTTCCCATCTATTTAGTAAGGATAGCGACTCAACGCCTGGCTCAGGTGTGGCCAGAATGGGTACTCCTTTTAGAAAATGCCCTGGAGTTAGCCCTGTTAAATCGGAGGGATCTTGCGAGAGAAACGTGAGGGGCCGTGAATTGAGAACGGCTTCGACTTTAGTTAATAATGTAATGAATTCTTCATAACTAAATTTGTAGCTGCCAGCTATCTTCTTGAAGTGAGATTTGAACCACCCATATGAGGAGCGCTTGGGGGTATAAATTGCCAATTGATACCTTGGGGGGCGTACTTTTGTACGATGTCAGGTGATACTTGTTTAAAGAAATCCACGAACTGTTTCTCTGTGGCTCGTTGAGCTCCAATGAATGTTTTGCCATTATCGCTCATGATTTTTGATGGGAAGCCACGTCGAGCGACGAAGCGAGCAAATGCCGCGAGAAAAGCCTCTGTGGTCAGATTAGTGCACAGCTCAAGGTGGACTGCCTTTGTCGTGAAACATACAAAGACAGCCACATAGCCTTTCATGAGAGTGGGAGATCTTAGCATGGACGCCTTTATTTGAAAAGGCCCAGCAAAATCGACACCTGTGGTGGTGAAAGGCAGAGCGAAATTGCAGCGTTCAGGTGGAAGTGCTGCCATAATCTGCGTTCGCATTTTTTGCTTGTGCATAGTGCAGACCTTGCACATGAAAATGCATTTCTTGATTTGGGGCTTTAGACGTGGGATGTAATACTCTTGTCGTACCATATGTTGCATGAGGCGATGTTCGGCGTGTAGCATTAATATGTGGATGTATTTCAGGAATAATGTGGCAAATGGAGACTTCTCAGGTATGATTATAGGGTGGCGTTCGTTATACGTAAGGCTGGAATTAGCAAGCCGGCCGTTTGCACGAAGCAGACCTTTCGTGTCTATAAATGGGTTTAGTACTTAGAGTGAGCTCTTTTTGTCAATTGGCTTCGATTCTCTTAGCAACCCCAGGTCGCGGCTGAAATAGCGCCCTTGGGTTGATGCGATAAGAGCGACCTTTGCTTTTTGTAAGTCTTGGTGCGTCAATGTATCGCATTGGGTGCAAGTTGCTCCCTTTACCTTAAGCTTGAGTCGCTCTGTAAATTTGAGAATATAGGCGACTACTCTGAGTGCTCGGGGGAACGATGAAAATCGTTCAAGGATGTCGTTATCATCCAATATTGTGTGGTAGGTGTCGATTTTTCCACTTTCGGGGGCAATTATGTTGCGCATTGGCGATTGTGGCCAGGAATCGGGAGATTCTGTTAACCACCGGGGGCCATTCCACCATAGAGTGGTGGTGGCGAGATGCAGGGGTTTGGACCCTCTGGTACCTAGATCAGCAGGATTGTCAGTACTGGCAACGTGTCGCCATGTGGGTGATCCTACTAGGTCAAGTATTTGCGCCGTTCGATTAGAAATATAGGTTTTCCACGCGTGTGGTGGCTTTTCTAACCAGGCTAGAACTATTTCGGAATCAGACCATAGATATAATTTGTATTTTGCCATGTTTGAGTGGGTCTGCATCATGGAAACTAGCTTTGCTAGTAGCAGAGCGCCACAAAGTTCAAGTCGTGGTAGACTTATGGTTTTTAGAGGCGCAACTTTTGCTTTTGCCACTAGTAGGTGGCTTGTAGTTGCAATATCGCTTTGTGTGCGCACATATATAGTGGCACAATATGCCTTTTCAGAGGCGTCGCAGAAGCCGTGTAGTTCCACTTTGTATTCGGGGGAATAGTTTACCCACCGTGGAATTTGTATCTGCGAAATGTCGGTCAGATTATTGGCGAACTGGGACCATCTTTCTAAGCGAAGAGGTTTCACTAGTTCGTCCCAGTCAGTTCCGTCTAGCCATAATTCTTGAATCAGGATTTTCGCTTGTATCATAATTGGCGAAAGCCATCCTGCGGGGTCGAAAAGTTTTGCCACAGAGGAGAGAATTTGGCGTTTTGTATTGGCGGATAATGCGGATATGGACTCAGTCGTGTATGAAAATTGGTCCGATATCGCATTCCATTGGATGCCCAGTGTTTTTGTTGCACTTTCCTTTTCGAATATAAGGAAATTAGTATCCAACAAATTGTCGTTTGGTATATTCTTCAAGATATTTGGGTGATTAGCTGTGATCTTTTTTAGGGGAAACCCTGCGGTGTTGAGGGCCTTTATCACTTGTGATAAGGACTCGTATGCTTGTGAGAGGCTGTGGCTCCCAGACAAGATATCTTCTACATACGTTTGTGTTTTTAAGAGTTTTGTTGCCAGAGAAAATTCTGACTTTGTGTCTTCTGCCAGTTCGTGGAGTGTACGGATGGCTAGATATGGGGCACAGTTTACGCCAAAGGTAACTGTTTTAAATTTAAAGTCGCGTAGTGGACTATTGGCAGATTTTCGGAAAACAATCCGTTGGAAAGCTTGATCATCTTTATGAACATTTATTTGTCGATACATTTTTTCGACATCCCCATTGAATACGTATTTGTATATACGCCAATTTAATATGAGGAGCATTAAATCTGGTTGGAGTGTGGGTCCCGTAAATAGAATATCATTTAGGGAATTCCCCGAGCTAGTGGATCTCGAGGCATTAAAGACAACTCTAACCTTTGTGGTTTTTTTGTCAGGCTTTACTACTGCATGATGTGGCAAGTAGAATGAGTAATATTTGCCTTTTATGATTTTTTCGCATGGGCTTGCTTCCTCCATGTGGTCTAAATGGAGGTAAGACACCATCATAATGTTGTTTGAGCTCACCTTTTCTAAGTAGGTTTTTTTCCATACTTAGAAACTGCTGTATTGCAGAGGTGCGAGAGTGACCTATGGCGAGTGTATCTGGAAATTGTTGTTTAAATGGTAGTCGTACGACGTACCGACCATTTCCTGTTCTAGTAGTTGTGGCTTTGTAAAAGTCTTCACAATACTGATCTTCGGGCGTTGTAATTGTAATGGGGGGGGAAGTTCTTCTAACTCCCAAAATTTCCTTAATTGTCAATTGTGGTATTCGTTTGAGATTTCCTGAACTTGAGTTGTCATTGTTGTGACTGGTTCCGCAACTAGTCCACTTAGGACTCAACCGAAAATGGTATTTTGCGCCAGAAGTGTTTTCGAAATTTTTTCAACACCTTCTATTATAATTTGTGATATAAGGTCGCTGCCTAATAGAAGGTCTATTTGAGCGGGGGTGTTGCAGTTGGGATCTGCTAGCTTTAGGTGTGTAACCTTTTGCCAATGCTTGCTATTTATATGATAGCTTGGAAGCATGTTCGTGAATTGCGGTAAGACCAAGAATGATAGAATATAAGATTACGACACTAGTTTACCATTAGTTTTTGTCGGTTTAGCTCATGACAATTCTTACAAAAACAAATACATTGTGCAACAATTTCGTGACGTAACAGTTTTGCGTTGAGAAGAACAAGCATAGAAATGCATACAAATTGTAAACAGACAACTTTTGGAAATTCCCAAAATAAAATTAATTCATTCGTCTTTGCAGGAAAAATTTCAGTGGAATGTTTAGAATATTGTTGCGAGAAAAGATATAAGTAGTTTTAGGCACATCCACAATAAATAGAGTAGCATGTGTGGAAATTGTTCAAATGAAGAAAACCAGTGAAAGTGTACTGTTGTATTTATTTAAATTTCTAAGCATAAATATATTAAATTTTTAAAATGAAATGTGCAGTGGCTTTTTGTAATAATTATTATGCAATTTAAAAGTTGCCGAAAAATGGGTGTTATTTTGCAAAAGAAATGATATATTTAATACTAAATCCTCTTTAATATGCAGAGATCACTTTATACATACATCTGAACTTATAATATATGTATATATTTATATACAACACAAGAAACGTTTTCTCTATTTGAATCACAATTTAATAGACAATTTTATTATCAATAGGCCGATATATTTCTTTAGAAATGATTCAAATCTTTTCACTCAACAATATTCAATCGCTTCACTAAAACTTTTCATTAAAATCGAAAGAATTAATAATATTTTGCGAATTTACAAAAGTGTTTACTTTTCTGTTTACAATTTGCAAGCCATTTGACAGTTTTTCTCTCTTGTTCTTCTCAACACGGAACTATGACGTTTCGTAATGGCGGTCGTCGTAATCTTATATTCTATCATTCTTGGGTAAGACTATTGCATCTGCTTGAATGCGCTTATCCGCTTGGGGGGAAATTAGGGTAATGGGGCAGATTTTATTGAAGTTTTGAACTACTCTTCCGCCCATTCCCGTAATTTCAAAATTGGCTAATTTTGTAGGCAGTTGTAGCCTATTTTGTGCCCTAGACGCAATAAATGATCTTTGTGATCCTTGGTCTATTAAGGCCCTGAGTTTAAACAGTTCTCCTCGGTGTTCGATGGAGACGACTGCTGTTGGTAATAGTACCATACTTTGGATCTCACTGTGCAGCGTTTGAGTTTTTAATGCCTTGGAGCAGCATGGTGTCTCTTGGAAAAATTCGGGATTTTGTGTTTCGGGAGTTGCGGTTGCAACTAAACCCGTGGATTTTTTTGAGAAAGCGCTACTTTGAGGTGTGTTGGGAAAGTTATTTAAGTGCAACATAGAATGATGTCTTTTGTGGCAATATACGCAGTTAAATTTGCTTTCGCAATTATTGAGATTGTGTGTGTGGGACAAACAGTTTGTACAGAGCCTTTTTGATCTGACAAAGTTGTTCCTTTCATTGATGTTAAATTTTTTAAACTTTTCGCAAGATTTTAGCTTGTGCCCTCCTTTACACTGTTCGCATGATGTTAATTTATTTTGTTCAGATGTGAACGATTGGTTTTTAAAAAAGCTTCTGTTTAAACTGTTGTTGTTACTAGCTTGGGGTCTAATGAAACTTTGATTTAGGTCGTGTTGAACGTTTTTGGTTCTGACCGTCTTTTTATCTACCCTTTCCACAATTTGGTATTGGGTAGTTATGAAATCTTTCATCTGTTGCAACGTTGGGCATTTTCTTCGTGATGAGAGCGATTGCTCCCACAGAAGCAAAGATTTTTCCGGTAATGCCGTGGAGCATATGTTTAACAGTATGGGATCCCAATTGTCTGTGGGAATATTCTGTATCAATAGAACCGACAAACAATTTGAAACAGTGGATTGAAGTTTTATGAACTCCTCACTTGTTTCTTTCTGAATTTTTGGTAAGTTCATTAATATGGTGACTTGTTGGTCGACCAATATTCTTTCATTCTCGTATCGTTCTTTTAGAGCTTCTCTAGCCAAATTGAAATTGTAGTCATTTAATGCGAACTGTTTGACTATTACGCCTGCTTGACCTTTGGTTTTGTATCTGAGGTGATACAGTTTTTGCGCTTGTGATAATCTAGGATGGTTTATGTACACAGCCGTAAACATGTCTCGGAAGGACGGCCATTGTTCATAACCTCCGTGAAATGTTTCTGTATCGCATGCTGGCACTTTAAGGTGAATGCCTGAACTCGCCTCTTGGCCTTGAATTTGTGGCAGCTCTACTCTCGGTTGTGGAGTAAGTGAAATTGCTTTAATTAATTTCAATTGATCAGAGATCATGGCTTTTGCCTCTTCATATTGGTCAAGGCAATTTTCATATTTGGCGTAAGCCGAGGATTTGGAATTTTCGGGTAGATCTGAGTCGTCAGTTTCTACTATCGCGTCATATGCAGATTGGAGACGTGTCCAGAAATTGTCAATATTTTGATTTTTGATTTCTAGCACCGATTCAGAGTTATCTTGAATCGGTGAAGATGAAAATCGAGTGCAGTATCTTATTAAGCTGTCACTTTCAGAAATGAATTTAGCGTAAGAAATATCTTTTCCCCTTTTTTGCTTTGTAGCACCTTGTTTCGAGCGTGTAGCTTCTGCAGGTGTACTTGGACTTTTGTCATCGGAAATCATTTTCGGAATTTTTAAAAATTGAGTAGATTTAGAATCTTTAGAGTCTGTGCTCATTTAGAATCAATAAATTAATAAAGGTGAATTTTTCAGTATAAATTCAGATGAATGTAAAAACCCGAAAACTCTTTTACGTAAATAAGAGTTTTTATTTCCGGATTACCGATTATTTTATTGAAATACGCGTATGTCGTGTTACGCAGTAACATATTTTATATGTGTGTATATATATGTATATAAGTATATACGAGTATATACTTTTTTTTTGTTTGTTTGCGGACTTATTCGAACACCCTTGTATAATATAATTGATATGTTGTATACTATATATGTGTGTAAATATATACATATATATACTTTTTTATGTTTGCGGACTTATTCGTATGCCCTCGCATGTATGTATGTAAATCATTTCCATATTTGTACCCATAGAATTTCTATGACACATACATATGTATGTATATTATTTCTTTGGCACATTTGTATGTTTACGAAGGCAAATGCGAGCCACATACATATGTACATACATACATTCATAATAACAAGTGCCGCGCGCATCTTTTCGCATCTTCTTTGTCACAACATTGGTAAAAAATCCAAGCTGTGCCGAAAAAAATAAACGAATGGCCGCCGATTGTCACCGCTTCCCTTGCCCCTGTAGCAGCTTCACGGCCAACGTGCGTAAATATGTATGTATGTATACGTATGAGCATGAATACATATCGACGCAGATTTTTGTCACGGAAAAATATTTTAGACAAATATTATAAATCGACAACTCCTATGTTGCCACTTTTCTCACTTCTTTCTTTGAACAAACACCAGAAGATGTTCAATTTATGATTTTTAACTTTTGCCATAAAATAAAAGGCAAAAATTAAAAATAAATTCTGTGAGATTCGAACCCGCGTACTCACCGTGGCTTTTCAAGCGTTTACCATCAGCACCACCATTGACACTTACATTGCGTTGTCCTAATTATGGTTTGGTTATGCATGAAAGAAATATACAGTGGATCGCCGATTGTTACCGCTTCCCTTGCCGCTGTAACTGCTTCGACAACAAACTAACGTAAATATGTATGCATATGTCGACGCAGATTTTTGCGAGCCACGGAAAAATACTTATTTTAGAATTGACAATTTTTAGCTTTTGCCATCGTCGCGAAAAGACGCTTGTAGGCAAAGGCATGCTCGGGGAGATGTTACGGCGTCTGTTTATATGAATGAAGCGAGGTCGCTTGTGGCATATGCGCCTGCATTTATGAATGAAATCGTTTTTGTTGAAAAATTTACTACAATTGGGCTTCGCCAATTCGGCTGCCATATTGACTTTTGATGCTTCTGCTATTTGAGCAGTTGTTGTTTTTGTAGAACAATGCTTCAATTTTTTGTTGGTGACATGTTCACATGTGTACGCATATGTTTGTATGCTTGTGCATTATTTGTTCGGAAGTGTATACAAATATACATACATATGTACATATAAGTGTCTCTCTATACTTTTAAGTTCTCTGTATGAGCAGCGCGCACATGTTATATTATTGATAAGTGATAATATGATTTGAATTCGCGAAAGCGAACATAAACACATATGGTCATGATACATGTGCATACAAGTTTTGAATGATAAAATTTACGGTTAATGTACATTTATCACAATTGTAATATTTATTTATTTTTTTTAATAATATTATGATAGTTTGTTATATATATTCATACATATGTTAGGAAGTATACATATGTATGTATGTTTTGATATATTCAAAAAATAATTATAAAATAGGCTTTATTTTCGCATTAACTACGAATATTGCTTTGAAAAAGTAATTTATGTAATTCAAATATATTCAAATTGGACATGTATTCATTAATAAGCACAAAAAAAATTCATACCAATACACATGTTTGCATATAAACATATAAGAATATAAGCAAAAGAGCGAACATACATATGTACATATTTGTATATGTTAGCTTTAGAAAAAGTCATACATATGTATGTAGCATACAGAAACTTCTCCGCCTACCAGAAATCACCTGCATATAAATACACTTGTATGTATATTGCCCTGCATTGGTTCTCTTTTATTTACTTTAACATGTTATTGCTCATAGACTCTAAAAACCGCTCAATCGCTGTTAAATATGGTGAAACACGCTCATAATTTGTATGTGGTGAAACTGGACCATCGCGACCGAGTTAGCCAAAAATATTTTTACGTTCTTCGCGCCGTGAACCTTCTCTATGATAGACGTTCTCTGGTATGTATATTCAAGTACAGTAGAACTCCAATTATCCGAACTCCGACTATCCGAATCGCCGATTATCCGAATCACAAAAAATTGTCCAAAAAAAGTCTAAGTGCGCTATTATTCTTCCCCCCGCGAAGCCAGTGAGAAATAAGAATATGGAGAGGATGATTATGATGAAAATGCGTTGTCACTAGAGGAAATAAGAAAAATGATTGTAAAAATTCCTGGTTGTACAGAAGTAAGTGTTGAAGATGTAGGAGAGTGGATGGCTTGTGACACGTCTAACCCTGGTTTTCAAATTCTCAATGACGATGAAATTGTTGTAAGTGTGAGAGAAGATGTTGAAGTGGAAGTGGAAGAAGAACTTTCTGCTGATCTTGAAGTAGACGCTGGACCATCAGCTAGTGAAGCATTTGCCGGCCTCGAGACTGCTTTGAAGTGGATGGAGCGTCAGCCCGAGTGTAACCACTTGCAACTGCTCACCGTCAAGCGAATGCGTGACCTGGCTGCCCGAAAACGGTGAAGACCGCAAAACAGCTTACATTGACGGAGATGTTTAAAAAACAATGATTTTTATTTCTAAACTTGTACATAAGTACATTTTATTTATATTTAAAACTTGTGAAAATTTCATGTTTCTTTCATTTAATTCAATAAAAAAATAGTGTAATATCAAAACGTAACTTTTATTCTCTCCAATGGCAATTTAAAAAAAAAAAATCCGATTATCCGAATATTTGATTATCCGAATGGGTCCCGGTCCCCATTAATTCGGATAATTGGAGTTCTACTGTATTTTTATTGCTTGTATTGCTTTTACGTTCTTCTGTTGTTGTAGGCGCTCTACGAATCCAAAAGAGAGTTCACCATGCGCAAGTGTTCACCTCTTTATGCTTTGTGTTTTTAGTTTTAACTTCGTATAATATTATTCGGATTTGTTACTAGTTAATATGTATGTATGTATGCATGTATGTTCGAATTTATTATGTCTTTAATTTCTCTTCTTGTATTTTTATTGTGCCTTTTGCTTATTTATTTTAGATATACTGCTTACTGTTTTGAGGAACAGAAGGAGTATTGCGGAAAATCTTGTAAGTGGATACTTGAAATTAAATTGTTAAATTAGCTTGTTACGTGTGTTCGTAACACTGGGGTAATCAAAAAGGCAAATAAAATATATGTATATGTATATATATTTTTTTTTTTGGTTTTTACTGTTTTATATATATAGATGATATATATAATTAAATTTTTCTCGGTTTGTACCGTTCAAACGGATTATCTTAAATATAAATCCGTTTGTTATAATACATATGTACATACATATAATAAATAGAAATGAAAAACGATACACTTACTTTATCTCGCCTCAAGGGGGTTTTTTGGGGGAAAGTAAGGTTTTGGTATGTTATGCCTTGTGTGCTCCAGTTTTTCTCCTTTGCCGATTTTACGTTGTATTAATGTTTTTTGCCCGATCGCGCCCGAATTATGTATTAGGTTATATTAATTAGATTTTTGTAACGCGGCGCGCTCGTTTGATTTTAGTTTATTACCTTTTATGTATTATAATTTGTTTAAAAACTTAATTTTTATTTTATTATATTTTTACACATGAACATGTAATTATATAGATATGTATATATATTAAGGTGGGCCAAAAATTAGTTTATATTTTATTTTTCGTAGTTACCATGAAAATCTCATTCAACATGACTAAAAACAAGTCCTGGTAAAATCTGAGCTCTTTATAACGGGTGATTTTTTTGAGGTTAGGATTTTCATGCATTAGTATTTGACAGATCACGTGGGATTTCAGACATGGTGTCAAAGAGAAAGATGCTCAGTATGCTTTGACATTTCATCATGAATAGACTTACTAACGAGCAACGCTTGCAAATCATTGAATTTTATTACCAAAATCAGTGTTCGGTTCGAAATGTGTTTATCGACAAATTTTGTTCAGCGATGAGGCTCATTTCTGGTTGAATGGCCACGTAAATAAGCAAAATTGCCGCATTTGGGGTGAAGAGCAACCAGAAGCCGTTCAAGAACTGCCCATGCATCCCGAAAAATGCACTGTTTGGTGTGGTTTGTACGCTGGTGGAATCATTGGACCGTATTTTTTCAAAGATGCTGTTGGACGCAACGTTACGGTGAATGGCGATCGCTATCGTTCGATGCTAACAAACTTTTTGTTGCCAAAAATGGAAGAACTGAACTTGGTTGACATGTGGTTTCAACAAGATGGCGCTACATGCCACACAGCTCGCGATTCTATGGCCATTTTGAGGGAAAACTTCGGACAACAATTCATCTCAAGAAATGGACCCGTAAGTTGGCCACCAAGATCATGCGATTTAACGCCTTTAGACTATTTTTTGTGGGGCTACGTCAAGTCTAAAGTCTACAGAAATAAGCCAGCAACTATTCCAGCTTTGGAAGACAACATTTCCGAAGAAATTCGGGCTATTCCGGCCGAAATGCTCGAAAAAGTTGCCCAAAATTGGACTTTCCGAATGGACCACCTAAGACGCAGCCGCGGTCAACATTTAAATGAAATTATCTTCAAAAAGTAAATGTCATGAACCAATCTAACGTTTCAAATATAGAACCGATGAGATTTTGCAAATTTTATGCGTTTTTTTTTTTTTTTAAAGTTATCAAGCTCTTAAAAAATCACCCTTTATTAATATTAAGAGGTGCCTCATCGACATTTTCGATTTCACATATAAATTACATGGAAAAAAAATCATTTTTTTTTGTGGTGGTTATTGTGCGGAGATTTTAATGTGCACGCGATGGCGGCCAGTAGGGATGGTAAACTCGATTCCGATACTACTCGAGAATCGAGTTTTCTCGTTAAATAATCGATTTTTCAAAATCGATCTTCAGTAGTCGAAGTCGATTAAGAATCGGTTCTTGACATTCGAAATTTCCATTTTTTATTTCATTTATTAGAATTTGAATTTTCCGGCTGAAATGGTCTACTGTGGTTACTAATTGTGTTATTATCTTGTGTTTTCCTTGAAGCTGTAAATTTAATTCATTGAATAATTCTGTTATGTCGCACAAAAAGGCTAGATCATACAAAAAATTTTTGTTTTTTTAGTTCTAAATCGAAATCCCCATTATCTGCAGACATATTTTGTTCAAAAAATGTTAAGATTTCATTCGAGCAGGCGCTGAAGACTTCTCCCACGGCTTAGCCAACGGACCTCAGTATATAATAGTACGTCACCGTATTCCGCTTTTAGATCCCCAAGAATCGTTTTGAATTTTCGGTGGTTTAAAGAGTTGTGGCCCCCTTTAATTTTATTTATAATTTTTATTGATATATTCATTGCCCTTTTCAAATAATCACCTTTTGCGAATAACGCTTGCTGGTGGATTATACAATGAAAAAAAAGAACCTTGAAATGATTTTTTAATAATTGCCCTACTAAGCCCTTTTTCGATCCCACCATTACTTTGGTCCCGTCCGTACAAATTCCGGCTAATTTATTTTTATCAACGAAGCAGAAGACTTTCTCAACCAAAACATTGTATAAAATTTCACCGGTTACATTGCTATGCAAAGCAATAACATCAAAAATTTCTTCGAAAGTTTGAAGGTTTTGATCGACGGTATTTACACAAATTATTAGTTGGCAAATACTATTTAGATCAGTACTCTCATCCAAACAGAGAGAAAAATATTTGCAATTTAGCAATCTATTTTTAGTCTCAGAGTGGATGAATTTGCTTATATCTTCAGTCCTACGTGTGACGGTACGACGAGATAAAGGTACTTTTTCTATGATTTTCAAAACTTCTTGCCCTTTTTCACCAAAACATTTCTAAACTTTTGAAGACAAATTTAAGAAAAAAAAAAGCCATCTTCAAATGGGCGACACTGCTTTGCCAAAGCCAACGCAACAGTAAAAGATGCCTTTATTAAAGGCAAATCAATATCTTTATTATTATTTTTACCATTATCAGTTTCAGTATCATTATTATTATCATTTGCAATGAATTAAAAAAAAATTCTGCTTGCAATTGCAAAAGCATTAGCTTCCGCTCACCTCCAGTAAAAAAATTAAAATTTGTATGGCAAGAGAAATAATGTCGGCTTAAACAAAATTTAGAATTGCGACCAACAATCGTAACAAATAAGACATTGTGCTCTTCCATCCAAATTTTCTATAAAGAAAAAATTTTCTTCCCATTCGCGCATAAACATTGTTAGCTCTCACTGTATATTTGAAATAGCGCGGCGTGGTATTGCTTGAACAAGTGTTTGCATACGACTGTTTTGCTTTCCCATAGCCACTGGTATGATAGCATTCAAAGGCTAGCCAGTCAAGTGCTGAATACAATACGACGACAGACGACAAACGACATCTGTCAAATATTAAAATACACACGTTCTTATGGACACTGTTATTTTGACGACGACACGACTACAACGACAGTTGTCGTTCTCGCTAACTTCAATATTCTCCTATATTTGCCAACGACAGTAGGACGACAGTAGAGTTGACAGTAGAATGGAAGATAGAGAGATGAGGAAGAGTGATGATGCCACTAATATGTAAAATGTAAAATTATTCACAGCTCTTACAAGCTTGACGTTATTTTACAAATAAAAGCATAAAATAGCTCTATTACAGCTGTATTATATCATTTGTAATAACAATTGATAATTTAAAACAAAAATATATACCTATTTACTTATTTTTTGCATAAAAAATTTCACTTTGAACAAAATATTAAAATTTCATTGAAGTGAAAGGTATTAGTATGGCCACAACGAAATTGTATACATGCAAAATGGACAACTGCGTTGTCTTGTGTACATGCCGGCCATTGTTATGTTGCTGCATTCTTACGAATGTTCATGTAGTAAGATGCACAACGCCATTTTCAGTTCACCGTCGTTCTGTCGTGTCGTGTCGTAAGCATTGTAAACAGCATATCAAAAACGCAGAATCGTGGCCCGAGTCAGCTGGCACGGCCTATCTTATGGGCGCGCAATGTAACTGCACAGTGAAAAACGCTACTCCCTTCTCTCTTTGTTGTGGGATGACGTGAGAATCCGCGACAGTTGGATTTTGCCGCAGCTGATTGCTCTCTCACAACGCAGGGTTGCCAATATCGATATACTGTAGTAATGATCAACTTTTATAATTCAATCTGTTCAATATGTTTGAAATTTTCTTAAAATAACTCAAAATCAGAGTCGAATGCTATTATTTATAAATATATAAACTATTTTTAATAGTTTGTTTTCAGTTTTGATATTTTATACTGTAAAAAATTGTAATTGAAAACAAAGATGTGCTCAAAACTATATATGCGTATTGGGCAATGGCAACATTGTTCAAATGAAAACAAAGCAAAGATGGCTGATTTCTGCGTTCTCACCACGTTTTTCACTGTGCACATATTTTGCCGATAAGAAGGAAAAGGAAGGAAGGGAGCAGCGTTTTTCACTGGCTAGCCTTTCAGTCTTCATTGTGCCGAGGGCTACCGATCGTTCGTATTCTATAAATACGAGGGCTGTCCGATAAATAACCGACCTAACCATGATGCACGCGACTTTTTCAAAATTTTTTTTTTTTTTTTTCTACATAGTCTTCTTGTAACTCCACACACTTCTCCCAACGATGCTCCCATCTCTGCAACCCTTCCAAATAGTACTTGGCGTCTTTGTCTGCAAAATACGAGTTCACGAAAGAGATTGCCTCCTCATTTGACGAAAATCTCTGGCCGCCGAGCGCAGTTTTAAGTTGAGGAAACAAAAAAAAGTCGCTTGGTGCTAGATCCGGTGAATAAGGTGGATGGTCAAGCAGTTCGAACCGCAATTCGTGGATTTTCGCCATGGCGACTGTTGAGGTGTGAGATGGTGCGTTGTCTTGGTGGAACAAGACTTTCTTTGTTTGCAAATGTGGCCGATTTTTCGAAATTTCTTCCTTTAGCTTGTCCAATAATGATGCGTAGTATGCTCCTGTTATAATTTTTCCTTTTTCAAGATAGTCGATAAAAATAATTCCATGGCTGTTCCAAAAAACACTCGCCATCACTTTCCCAGCGGAATACACAGCTTTAGGTTTTTTTGGGGCTGGTTCCCCCTTTTTTAATCCACTGTTTAGATTGGATTTTTGTTTCGGGCGTATAATGATGAATCCAAGTTTCGTCTACAGTTATCAATCGGCGCCAAAACTCGGTCTTATTGCCTCTAAACTGAGCCAACAGAGCGCTGGAAGTGTTCATGCGCGCACGTTTGTGGTCTAGCGTAAGCAAACGCGGCACCCAACGCGCGGACAGCTTTCTCATGCCCAAATCTTGTGACAAACAGTTCCTTTTGACATCTTCATAATATTTCCCTAACTTTAATCCGGCGGTCGTCTAGTACCAATTGATGAACTTTAGCGATGTTATCGTTAGTGGTTATAGTTTTTGGACGCCCAGGACGTTCATCATCTTCCAAGCTCCTGCGTCCACGTTTAAATTCAGCTGCCCAAAATTTTACGGTGGTAAACGATTTTGCAGATTCACCATACACAGAGTCCAAGTCATCTTTGATTTGTGAAGGCGTATTGCCTTTCAAAAATAAAAATTTAATTACAGCTCGATATTCAATTTTTTTTATTTTGGGGAAATCACCGAAATAGACTCACAAAAACGACTGTCAACAGATAATTGCGCAAGATAAATTTCTCAAATTTTGGCGAGTAGCTATTATAATATGCACAATTTGAAGTAGAAACTTTTTTTTCAGATGTGCCGCTAGCTTCACGTTGAGGTCGGTTATTTATCAGACAGCCCTCGTTGCATAATATTTTGTGCTGCTCGTCGCAGCAAAGGCCTATGCACGCGTGCATAGGAAAATCAACTTGCGCCCACCTATGGTATAAAATATTCGGTTATACGCGAACTTAGGGCACGATTCCGCTTGCTTTGGCGGAGGGGTAAAAAAACCGAATTTCCGGGAAAATGGGGTATGTACGGATAGGGGGGCTTCTCTAGAGGAGGAATATCCAAAAATTATGTAAAGATAGCTAATATTTTTAAAAATATTCAAGTTTAAAAATTCAAAAATTTGCACTAAGAACACATGTTATTTCACCATGTTTCACAGAATATTTTCACGTTTTTCACTCACTATATTTAAATATACACTCTTAACATTGAAATTAGTTCACTTTTCACTTTTATTTTGTAATTTTTCAGCCAAATTTAGTCATTTAAAATCACTTACCAAATTTATGGCTGACAAGCTTAGAGTGTTTATATTTACGAGGAAAACCAGCATTGCCACACCTTAAAAACCAAAAGTGAAGGATTTTTTTAGCGTTTCACAGCGTTTTCTTTGTTTGTACTTTCGAGTGATTCCTTTTTCTTTATTAACTATAAAAAAACTATAAAGAAGATTTTTCGAGCTAAAATTGAATATGTGAACACTTTTCTATATACATACATACATATATGAATATATGAATAATATGTAATTTATAATTAATAAGCACAGATAAGTAAAATCGTGTGATAATATTATATTATGTATATGATTGTAATATAACATTTTTATATACATATTACAATTTTATACTATAATAAAATCATCAGCGAATACCCGGGGTGACCGAAGTACTTTCGCGTAGTAAACCTTTCTGCGTTGGCGGCCTTCGGCCGCGCTCTAAAAAAATAACCCTGGCCGAGCGAATACCCGGGGTGACTGAAGTACTTTCGCTTAGTACTCCTTTCTGCGTTGGCGGCCTTCGGCCGAGCTCTAAAAAATAACCCTGGCCGAGCGAATTACTAATACATGTATATAATATTACTTATTTGCTCAATAAATTTAAAAAAGAAAATATTCATATGCATTAATAGAGGAATTTTTGCGAAAAAGAGGAATTTCAGCGAATTGCCTTATCATCACATGGCAGCGCTCCATTTCGTCGTAATTTTTGGTAAACAAATGAGGTTCATACAAGTGTAAAACGTGATTTTTAAAATAAAGATTTTTTAGGTAAAAAACGTGCTAAAGGAGTAAAGTATAGGTTTATTTAAAAGATTATAGTGCAATTTAATTAATTTGATTTGAAAAATGTGAAAAAAGTGTGTTTAATGTGGTGAAATAGCTCCTTGAAATGGTCTAATTTTGCGAATTTTTGAACTTTAAGGCCGAATATCTCCTAAAATAATTAAATAAATTTGCTTCGGAACACGTTATTCCTTTGAAGCTCAGGAATATATATGTCATACGATTTTTACTTCGAGAGTTAAATTTCATGACACCTGTGTGTATTTTGGCATGATGGCGACATCTAAGTGTCTGTTAAAATGCATTGAACCATAATTAGCCTATAAAACGGGATTAGGGACACAATTTAAAGCTGAAGCCTATTTCCGGGATACATATTTTTAAAAATATTAAGCAGAGAATACCCGTAATATTTTAAGTAAACTGTTTCGTAACTAATTTAAATTCCACCAAAACTGATGCATAAACAATTTATTGAGTTTACTCTAGCTAAGAATTTAAATATATATTAATACTCAATTTTAAACCCCAAAAAAAAGTTAAGCGAAATACTTGTATGTTTCTATTATCGTTTCATAGCACATAAATCGGTACAAGTGAAATTTCAATGTACCAAATGCTGTCCAACGTTGCATTTAACATTTTTCTAACTTTATTATATGAAATTAATATTAAAACATATATTTTGGTAAAAAATACTTTATAGTACAAATAGTTTAGTACCGGGGTTTTCAATAGGGCTAATATGATTTCTAAGTATTTTTAATATGTAGGTCAAGATCGATAATTTTTTTATTGTGCTCAATAAAGTTTAAAATTTCATGCTGAAAAGATATATCGCTCATTTATTATTCATAAAAAATAAATATAAAGCTCTTATAAATGGAAATTCAGCTGGAAATTTTCAGAAACAATGACATAATTCAAAGCAGAAAAGTTTTTGTTCAAGAAAAAATTATCATAATATGCAAAGAATGTTTACTAATTATTAAATTTTAATATCGAAACAATCGTTCGCAAATTGAAACTTTTCGGGAGCTTTTGCCATTTTCTCGTCGTAATAATAGCCAATCTTCGTCGAATTGTTCAAAATTTCGAGCGCATATTTTCTTTACATAACGTTCAAGTGCCAATAAAACAAAGAACCGCTGGAAGTAATGAAAATATTCCTGCCCTTCAGGCAAGTATTGCTGAAGACCGCAATTTAACGATTCCAAGACATTATCAAGACTGTCCACAACCATTTTAAGAAATGATTTCTGTAATTTTGGTGGCAAGTAAATCCATAAATTGTTCATGAACAACTATTACATTCACTTAAATTGACAGTTTGATGTGATTTTTGGTCTGGTGAAATCATCGGTCCGTGAGTCTTTCGAAATGAAGCTGGTGACACCGTTACTGTCAATTAAGAGCGTTAAAGATCGATGATAACCAACCGGAAAAGCCGGAAAAGTTTGGAGATTCAATTATTTCAAGGAAATTGAATGGCCTCCTAGAAGTTGTGGGGTTATTTGAAGTCATTGGTCTTTAGCAATAAACCAGACTCTATTCAAGCTTTAAAAGTCAATATTGAACGTGCTATGCATGACAAATGACTTGATTTAGTGAAAAAAGTTCACGAAAATTGGGTTAATGCAAAAGAAGTTGAGGAACCATTTGAATGATGTTATATTGTATCGATTTACATCGCATTAAATTGAAAACATTTGAATTTCTTTTACATATAGAGAGTTTTTTGTTTTAAAAATTATATTACTCTTATTGGAAACCCCAGTATATGTATATATGTATGCACTTACCCAATTACGATATCAGTCACATCTCTTAGCATTTTTCACAACAACAATTGTTAAGCGGTCAGTAGGGTAATCTT
The DNA here is from genome assembly GCF_023373825.1 of Bactrocera dorsalis. Classification (NCBI taxonomy): domain Eukaryota; kingdom Metazoa; phylum Arthropoda; class Insecta; order Diptera; family Tephritidae; genus Bactrocera; species Bactrocera dorsalis. Next base: position 68,068,137 of record NC_064304.1, on the reverse strand, counting down.
CTTTCGAATCTTGTTTGCTTTTTTTTGCATTTTCTGTTCTCTTATACTCTTAGAATTAATCTAGAAACCCACTTTACCATTGGAAGGTTTTGAAAAAGGCCTAAAAACAATAATAACTTTAAACGCGTTTTTCTCAAAACACACTTCTTTAAACTAGCGGACATGATTCTGGTCGATCTACTCAATCGATTTGCTTAATTTTTTTTTATAAATCTTCACAAAACGCCTGGCTATCGTCCCTATATTTTTCATAATTTATTTACAATGTTATGATAAAATTTATGTAAATATACATGGGGAAAAATTAAAAAAAAACGTTAATTACTTTTTTATTTATCAACATTTTTTATGATTCCAATAGGGAAGATAACCATTCATGTAATTTTTAAGAATAAATTGGGTTTTTGTGTTTCAGAGGATCCAAACATTATAACTCGTTTCTGCCAGTGAAAAAACCATCGTATTCACCCAGCTATTTCTCTGAGCTAAGTCATCAAAAAATTCTGAAAAAAGTGGTTTTATACTCTACGAAAATCCTCGTGATATATGAAAAAAGTTCGTTTGTAGAACAAAAATTTCTATGAAAAAAAATGTCGAAAAAACAGACCAGATTACCCTACTGACCTCTTAATTATCACCACCGCGCTAGTCAACTGCTTCCAACCAACTAACATACATTGTAGTCAGGGGTGAATGGGGGGCAACGGCGGAAAATCCAAAATTCTCTTCTGGATGCGTCCCTTATGGAAATATTTTTATACTCTCGCAACAAAGTTGCTAAAGAGAGTATTATAGTTTTGTTCACATAACGGTTGTTTGTAAGTCCTAAAACTAAAAGAGTCAGATATAGGGTTATATATACCAAAGTGATCAGGGTGACGAGTAGAGTTGAAATCCGGATGTCTGTCTGTCCGTCCGTCTGTCCGTCCGTCCGTCTGTCCGTCCGTCTGTCCGTGCAAGCTGTAACTTGAGTAAAAATTGAGATATCATGATGAAACTTGGTACACGTATTTCTTGGCTCCATAAGAAGGTTAAGTTCGAAGATGGGCAAAATCGGCCCACTGCCACGCCCACAAAATGGCGGAAACCGAAATCCTATAAAGTGTCATAACTAAGCCATAAATAAAGATATTAAAGTGAAATTTGGCACAAAGGATCGTATTAAAGAGGGGCATATTTGGACGTAATTTTTTTGAAAAAGTGGGCGTGGCCCCGCCCCCTACTAAGTTTTTTGTATATATCTCGGAAACTGCTATAGCTATGTCAACCAAACTCTATAGAGTTGTTTCCTTCGGGCATTTCCATACACAGTTCAAATATGGAAGAAATCGGTAAATAACCACGCCCACCTCCCATACAAAGGTTATGTTGAAAATCACTAAAAGTGCGTTAACCGACTAACCAAAAACGTCAAAAACACAAAATTTTACGGGAGAATTGGCAGAAGAAAGCTGCACCCAGGCTTTTTTTTAAAATTGAAAATGGGCGTGGCGTCGCCCACTTATGGACCAAAAACCATATCTCAGGAACTACTCTACCGATTTCAATGAAATTTGGTACATAATATTTTCTTAGCACCCTGATGATATGTACGAAATATGGGTGCAATCGGTTCACAACCACGCCTTCTTCCAATATAACGCTGTTTTGAATTCCATCTGATGCCTTCTCTGTATAATACTCGTACAATATATACATTAGGAAGCAATGATGATAGCGGAATAAAACTTTACACAAATACGGTATTTGAGCTGAGGTATCACGTTTAAAAAAATATGTAAATGACGGATAATGAAATCTCGATTATCACTTTATCATGCGAGAGTATAAAATGTTCGGTGACACCCGAACTTAGCCCTTCCTTACTTGTTCAATTATAAAGTTGATTATTATTTTGGCAATTTAAAAAACTGCCCTTAAAATCATAGGTTACATTGACTTACGAGTATTTATTAATTTAAAAAAATTGTAAGCGAAATAGCACCGAATTAGGTGTTGGACCATAATTGGGAACACTTACCTTATATAGGGTCGGTCTATTGGCCAAAGACAAGTTTGGATACTGGGTAGTGTGTTTGAACCTGTTTGTAATGCCTTTTGATTGAGTAAAACAAAAAAACAATCACTTACGTCGGTTCGGTCCAAATCATTGTTTCAGCAGATGGCATATGTCTGGGTTTTTGTGCAGCCAGCAGTCTTCTACAAGTTACACTACATTTAAGTGAAACTCAGGATTTACAACGATTTCTCTTAGGAAATGCTATGAGAGTCTGAATAAAATTGTTTAATTAATTACGTGAAATTACGACGTTAATGTTTAAAAGTTTATTCTCCACACACATAAAAATAGGGTCATTAGAACACTTTGTTTACATGCCTACTTTGTAACACATAAATGCAGAGGCTGACATACTTAATTATTCACACATCAATCAGTTTACTATAAAGAAGTTCTACCTTTGAAATATATTATCACGATATTTTTTTTTATTATTTTACATTGTACCTAGTATATAAAATATAAATAAATAATTTTTGAAAAAATACAAAATTCGTGATACTTTTTGAACACACCTCGTACAAGTATATTAAATATGTCGAATGCAACAGTTACACAGTTGTATAAATGAAGTTATTTAAAAAGATGCACATTAGTACATAAGTATATATATATGATATATAAGATGAAATATGAAGGTAGTACAAGAAAATTGGACAAAGTCATTATGTATATATTGTATACTATATATTGTTAATGAGGGCACACTTAGCTGAAAAAAGTCATCACAGAGTCCGTATGACAAAAACAGTGTTTGGCAATATAATTAGTGTGTACTCGTATCATGGATTCACAAATGGGCAGAAATGTTTTCAGTTTCAATGTCATGGACAGCATATTTTATCACTTATTTGATATGGAAATAACCAATGACTATACATATTATAATCTCTACTGTCGAAAGAACGAACTAGGAAATTCCAAAAGGAAAAGGAAAAACCAACAGTTTGTCGGCCCGGCACCCCTGTTGTTTGTAATCTTATATATATTTATTTATATGTATATAAAACTAGCTGACCCCGCAGCCGTTGTCCTGTGTGATTATGTGTTTTGAAATGAAAAGAAAGTTAAATTTAACGTTGCATTTTTTTTCAATGTAACGCTGCTTGATAAACAAAATTTTTTGGTTTTTGTTCCGGTATACAGAAAATATGGCTTTCCAACTCGTGAGTACGCCACGAATATCTGACCGTGTGAAAAATAGAGCATGTCAAAATTTATGCTACACACTATGCGACTATCGTTGTTTCCTGTTGATTGTCATCTCAAATGCAATTTTCACTGGAAACGGAATACGTTTAAACTGAAATGGCAAATCGTTAGAACTCAAAGGATTTATTAGAATCAAGTATTCTGCCTCCTTGTACTCTATAGCGCAGATTGCGGAACATAATAATGACAGATCCAACTTTGAGACGCAAATGATGCGCTGGCATTCTACCAAGCCTCTCCAAAAAATTTATAAATTCCACTGGATAATTCACGGCGTCGTTTTCATTGTCAAAACGATCGATCGTTTTGTATGAGCGCAAGTCTCCCGGAATTTGACTTTGAATCTTCCAGTTTAAGTCAACAACATCGGTATTTTAGGCAGTTAACATTTCGCGTGCACTTAAGGAATCGTAGTTACGTTATTTTGGCAATGGCCGAACATTTGTGATGAGTTCATCTTTCGTGAATTGATAAGCGGCGAATGGAATTGATATCAAACCACCGGAAGTATCAACCGGAATTGACCCATTTCCAAGTTTTAGCGAAGACGATGTAAAATGTCTTCGGCAATGTTATTTTTGTTCGTATCCCATAAAAGGTGGGGATTTGAAGGCTGTTTCATTATCATCAAAAATCTTCATCTTCATTTGCATTCCAGTGATTGACATTTTCCAGCAATTGTAATTGCTGGCTTACTTCTCCAAAACTCGCAGACACCGTACCATTCACAGTACGCAATGACTCAAATTAAGTTGAACCGCGTTCATTAATCAATAGCAGCCGAAGGTATATAGAAACAATCGTCGTTTTTTGGGTAGATTGTGTAAATTCGTCCGAAGGCATTAGTTGATAACACACCTGGATGCCCATCTACTGGTTGGCCTTGCTTTCTGCGCAACTATTTCTTCGACGACGCATTCCAGGTGTAATATCAAGGTATTTCCAAATGTCCTCGCAAACGGATCACTGACGAAAGTTGAGAAAAAACTCGTAAATGTTAATTTTGTTGCTCGCGGTGTTTCTACTGGCTGTACTGTATTCTCTGGATTATTGCAGTTCACGTATCAACCGTATCGTATTGCTTCCTTTGGTGACTTACTTACAAACGCATTTTATAGATTTCACCAAACTGCAATACTCAATATTGATATGAGTTTTGAATGTTAATTAAACAACAGTGGGGAATATAGTAAGATCCATGTGTTGTCAGCTTCGATATTCACTCTTCTAAATTGATTGCTGAATGTTCTGGCATTGTTATCTGGTGAGCGATGCCGATAGAGTGGATATTTTCAGTTTGTGTTTCCGAGAGAAAAGCACATGGATAGTGTTTCGTGCATTTATTGTCAGATATACAAACCGAAAAGGGATTGTAGTGGATGCAAGGTCTATGAACCATATTGGTTTCCACCACTTTTATAATACTGGATCTTTCTCTGCATCAGGAATTTCCGCATGACTGCACAAACATCATAGCTGTTGTTTGAAAAGTCGTGGTGTGACATCGTGACGATCGCTTGCGAATTGACCGCGATCCATAATACCGTACGTACGGTCATGTGCCTTGGGCTGCTTATGTAAGTTGATGCCAAAAAGAACGCCGACCGTAGCAAATTTCAATCCGTAATTGATCACTTTGTGTGCAACACACATAACATTTTCACTGAATAATTTTCAAAAATTTTTAAAACAAACGGCAAGTTTGAACGATTCAAATAATTAAAAAACAAAACAAAAAAATTGAAAAAAAATTGTATGGAAAAAATTAACTTTTTGGAATTGTCCAATTTTCCGAATTTTCCTCACAAAAAGCATACAGGTTTTTTTATTTCTAAACCTTCCCCGATCCCCACACGAACATTCTCTGAAAATTTCATCAATATTGGTTCAGTCGTTCTCTCAGCGTTACTAATAAACCATCATTCATTCGTTTGTATGGGAAAAAGAAAAGGGCTGGTTTTAGGGGTTTTCCGGCAATTATTCGAATTTTTCTTGCTGTAAAAACCTTCCTTGAACCTCAAAGAACATTTTACAAAAAAAATTGGCAAAATTGGTCCAGGTGTTGTTGAGTTATGCGCTTACGAACACATTTTGCGATTCCTTTTTATATATAAGATATGAAATCATTTGTATTGATATGAATATCATGTTGTGTATAAGTATTTATGAATACATGTTCATTTCATTACATTTCATTTAAAATACAATATTTCAAAGGAATATTTGTGGTTTTTGTGAAATTAAGGTCTATTTTTTTTAATTATTTCTCATATTTGACAATATAATATACTTCTATGTATAGATGTGTATGTACATATATACTACTGTGATTAAATTGAAAGGTGAATTTTGTTCATGTCATCTCTGTCAAAGTAATCTCCTCCCGCAGCAATACACGTATGCCAACGAATCATAGCACTTGGAAAAGGAAGGATTTGGTATACCGTCCCAGGATTTCGGGAATAAAATGGGTATGGTGGATAGAGGAGATTCTCCAGATCAAGAATATATATAGTTATATTCTTATATATATAGCCGCAGGAAGCTTATAGTTTTCGAGATATTCGCGTTTATTACGTTACGTTTACACATTTATTTAACACTAGCTGACCTCGCAGCCCTTGTCCTACGCGAAATTATATGTTTTGAAATGGAAAGAAAGTTAAATTTTTTATTTAATTTTTTTTTCAATGTAACGCAGCTTGATAAACAACATTTTTTGGTTTCTGTTCCGGTGTACAGAAAAGATAATTCTCCAACTCGTGAGCACGCCACATATATGAACTCCTTTTTGCGATGGCGGCATTCGGCCGCGCTTCATAGAAAATAACCCTGGTCGGTCCAACGCCGGGGTGCATCCGATTTTTTTCGCGTAGAATTCGTTTTTGCGTGGGGGGCCTTCGGCCGCGCTTTAAAAAAAAAAATAACCCTGGTCGGTCCAACACCGGGGTGCATCAAATTTTTTTCGCGCAGAATTCCTTTTTGCGCTTCAAAAAAAAAATAACCCTGGTCGGACAAACACCGGGGTGTATCAAATTTTTTTAACGTTGAACTTATTTTTGCTTATATTAGGTTCGTAACACTGATTATTTGACAGTTTGTAATTCATTTGTTTTTCTTAAATAATCAGAATTCAACAAATAGTTAAATGTATAAAATAAAAGCTACTTTTGCACTGTATTATATAAAATAAATGTATACAAACGAATTAGTAAAGTGCTAGTAGATATACTTATATTACAAGTGCAAAATATAAGTGCAAAATTAATTTTATATCGAGAAAATACGTACTTCAAGTAGTGGTAATTTTCAACTTTAAACACGAATATCTGGAAAACTATAAGCTTCCTGCGGCTATAACTATATATATTCTTGATCTGGAGAATCTCCCCTATCCGACCACACCCATTTTATTCCCGAAATCCTGGGACGGTATACTAAAGCCGACATCTTGGAAAAATCCTTCGTCGTGATGGCAATCAGAGCCTTCTTAGATTCAGCTTTTATATCCTCAATTGGCTCAAAACGGTGCCGTCGGAGTGGTCATGTGAATTTGTTGAGTAGCCAGAAGTTACACGAAAGTAAATCAGGCGAGTGCCATGGTTGCGGCACGGTAATAGTTGAAAATGTGGCGAAATGATCACGAATAACCAATGCAGTATGAGATGGTGCATTATCGCACTTCTTTGTTCAATAAATTCAGACATAGTAAAAATCAAATCTCAAATACTAATAAATATTTTGCCGCGAAATTTAGATGTCACTAAGAGTACTACCAGCTTACAGAATTTACCGGTTCGAAAAACACGTATAAATTTAAAATTCACCTTTATATTTGATCAATTGAAATTCGGGGATAGTACTTCTCTGACAATGGTATGTCTGTATGTCAAAAATGGGTTGAATCGGATCAATACTTCCCTTAGTCCGCACATTTTATATATAGATAATCGAACTTCCGGGTGGCTTTGTACCGCATATATCGGCGAATATGTGAGTTATCTCAATGAAAATGAGCTAGCATATTCATAACAGTGTATCTTTATGCCAAAAATAAATAAATTTGAGCGAAAACTTGACTTACCCCCCATATAACTAATATCAGGATTTTCGAACATCCGACTGACTTTACTCTATATGATTAGTTTTTTAGTATGTGACATGTTAACAGTTTTTGGTATTGGGAAAAAATAGATAAATTTTTCGATACTACCCCAACTTCCGTATACTACTTATAATGGTTTTCGTTTTTTAAACAAACGTTATGTGTCTGTCAGCAAATGAGTTATATATACAAGTAGTATGATATGTACTATATATATAAAATTGCTTGGATTTCGATCCTCAGGTTGACATTTTTCATCTTAAGGTATTTTCCTTGGTTTGATTTCTAAAAGTTGCAAACGTATAAAATGTTCAGTTGCAGCTGAACTTAGCCCTTTCTTACTGGTTTGGGATTAGACCTAATGTATTATTGAGAAAGTCTAAAAAGTCCCGATAAATCAATAACCAAACTCGAGTGATATTAAACTTTACACTCGAGATGGTATTGAGAAGCCTTTAGGCGATGAGTGTGGTGTGGAGGGAACTCAAATATCTGAAGACGCGATCGACAGATTTCAACCATATTTTAAGTGATTTTCTACTGATATTTTTATTTTATATTGTGAAAATGAGCGAAATCGGACTAAAGCCCCACCTACATCCCATATAACAGAATTTTAAATCCTTTTTTTAACTTTCACTTGCCAGTATACAAATCAAAAATTAATTAATATATCAGGATACAACTTTGCACGATGCCATGTCAAGATTTTACGGTGCTTTGCTCATCAAATCTAAGTCTTAAGTGCTCAAAAATGCAATTGTTTTTGGCAATATTCACGCTTGTGGCTGGTTTTTCCGATAGATTTAAGGCAACTGAAAAAAAAATGATTGTGTACCACTAAGAATTTACAGCTCTGTATTTGATAATTCGAGTGGTGGAACACGTTGTGGCTCGTTTCGTGGTTGTGGTTGGCCGTGGGGAAACGGACGGCCCAAATGATTCCACACAAAATATTAAATAAAAAACAAAATGTTTCTTATAATAAATATATTTTTGTTATAAAATTTTGGAAACACACTTACCACGTCTGGATAAGTTGAGCTGTCTCAAAAGAAGAGAGAGCGCAACTTTTTTCCAGTTAATGTTTGATTGCGTTCGAATTAGCTCTGGCGAAAAATTCATTTTTTCTGGAAATAAGCTCACTCAAAGAAGAGAGAATGGCGTCGGATTTCTTCTTTCTAAGTCAGCCTCTGCGGGGCTTATAGAATGCAAAGCTCACTCGGATAGAATCATCTCAGTGAGGCTGCGTACAAGAGCTAGAAACATGGCTGTAGTACAAAGCTATGCTCCAACGAATGTAGCACAAGTGGAAGTTAAGGAAGCCTTTTATAGTTGCCTCACAAAAGTAATGCCTGAAATCAATAAGGGTGATATAATCATCTTAATGGGTGATATACATGCCCAAGTTGGTCATCACAATAAGGGGTTAGAGACGACGATGGGCCGGGTTAGGCACGATGACTGAGAATGGCGAAATTTTCACCGAGCTTTGCGCTAATTTTAATCTTGTTATAGGAAGAACACTATTCAATCATAAACGCGTCCACAAAATAACTTGGACATCTCCAGATCGAATGACTGAAAATCAGATTGATCACATGGCAATAAGTCGTAAATGGCGCGGTTCCCTTATGGACATGCGGAATAAACGTGGAGCTGATATTGCAAGTGACCGCCGCGGAAACGTACCGCACTCGTGACCTGTATCAAACGATACGGCAACTGGCCAACGAAAAACTCAAAACCTCCAAACCGCTAAAAGATGAAGATGGCAAATTGACAACGGCCAAAGATAAGCAGACTACCATCTGGGAGTGTTATTATGAAAAATTGCTTTCACCAACTTCGTCGGAGGCTATTCAGGCATGTGGTTGCCATCGTCACATACCAAGACGTGACATTCACACCTCGTACCCGAATGAGACGGAGATAATGACTGCTATTAGAGCATTAAAGAACAACAAAACTCCTGGGCCGGATAACATCAACCCAGAACTCCTAAAAGCTGATCCTCAGACGACAGCGCGGATACTGTTTCCTCTACTTAAAGATATTTGGGCCTCAGAAAACATACCAGACGAGTTGAAAAAAAGGTGCTATTACTCTTCTTCCGAAGAAGGGAAATTTATCGGAATGTAAAAATTGGAGAGGAATAACACTATTAAGTATGGTGAATAAAATAATAACGCAGATAATTCACAAAAGGTTATCTGATTCGCTGATTCATGGGCTATGTAAAGAACAAGCTAGTTTCAGACCCCATTGCTCATGTGTCGATCACATTAACACTATACGAGTGATTGTAGAGCAGTCGGTAGAGTGGTGAACTCCTCTCTACCTTTGCTTTATCGATTTTGAGAAAGCGTTCGACACTCTCAAACATGATGCGATTTGGAGAGCCCTAGTATGTAAAGGAGTTCCGGAAAATTTAATTAACCTAATAAAAAAAGCTGTATGTGAATGCAATATTCGCCGTGCCCAACGCGCAAAGGACCACAAATCTTTCGCAGAACTTTTCTCTCGAAAACTCGCAACGTCGACTCATCGGTTGTTGTCATCGTCCAAGCCTCTGCACCATATAGCAGGACGAGAATTATGATCGACTTATAGAGTTTGGCTTTTGTTCGTCGAGAGGAGACTTTACTTTTCAATTGCCTACTCGGTCCGAAGTAGCACCTGTTGGCAAGAGTAATCCTGCGTTGGATTTCCAAGCTGACATTGTTGGTGGTGTTAATGCTGGTTCTTAAATATACGAAATTATCCACAACTTCAAAGTTATGACTGTCAACAGTTACACTTTTATGTAAAGGATTTATAAATGACTTTTTCCATATGGATGGAAATAAGCCTTGCATAAGAAATGAATTAAATAGTTTTGTTAGGGGTTGGTATATATATTTGGCACATTTCTTAAGAAAGCATGAGGGAATTATACCTGGGCCATAATTGTCACTAGACATACTAGACTTATATTTCATAGCGAACGGAAAATTAGAAATCTTGCGTTTGGAGTTGACGAAACCATAGAACAATTTTGGATTACGTATAATATTATTTTTTACTTTATTTATATAATTATTATAACATATTTTGTTAAGCTCAGCAAATTGTCGACGCAATTTAGAATATTTTGAATAGTCAGCAACTAAACCAGTTTTTTTTTTAAGTTTAAAAGCACGAGATTTTCTATTTTTTAATTTACATAATTCTTTCGAAAAACATAAATTAGAACTATTTTTTTGGGTAACAACACACTTCGGAACATATATTTCAAATAAGTTTGAAACAGTTTCATTAAAGTGGGAAGCACTAAATTGAATATTGCCACTGTAATCTGGCCAAGTTACTTTAGAAAGTTCGTTATTAATTTTCTTAAAATTGGCCTTCGCAAAGTCGAACCAAAAACAAAGGTCTTGTGTATTATTATGAGCAAAGTTGGCTATGATTTCGATATTAATTTCCAAAGCAGGATGATAAGGGTCCCCTGGCCGATACAAAGGATTACATCGGACAACGGAGAACATTTGAGCGTTATCAACATAAACTAGATCTAAGAACTTACCAAACTTGTTTGAAATTAAATTAATTTGGTTAAGACCCAACTCCGACATTTCGTCTAAGAACTCGTTAAAACATAAGCGAGTACTAATAGGAATAGTGTAATCATCAATAGATTTCCATGATACGTACTGTAAATTGAAATCTCCCAAAACAATCATGGAATCAGTATTATTAGCCATTGAGAAAACATTATTTATTAATAAAGCATGCTGCATATATGTATACAGATATGTCCGAGTGAGGTGGTATACGAGTATAAGATAAAGTTAAGTGAAAGCAATGATTTTAAAGTTACAATGAATGCTATTTAAATACAAATCAGTAAGTTTTGTATTAAGACATCTAACATTTTGATAATAAATAATCAGCGAATTATTGATAATTAGTTTTTTGTATTCACAGTGTTTCTTGGCGTTTTAGTGATAACTACAGGGGCTTATCTCGTTTGTGCTCGAATTCGCGCACAAAGACCCCAGATGGCCAGAATGATTTATCAAGTATCAATTGAAAATTGTCAGCGGATATGTCGATCTTAAACGACGAAATATCCCTGTTGTATTTGAAATTAAATTTACGAATGTCTGTATCTACCGTTTTTAATTTCGACGAGATATAACTTTTTATATCATCGACTGTAGTATCCGCAGCAAGTCTCGAGATGAAAATTGCGTTTTTCCGCGGTATTACAACTAAGTTTTTATAAGCTTACTTGGAGGTATTTGGAGGCGGATCTTGAGAAGTTTTCCACTTACCGTGTTCAGTAACAGTTTTCTCTGTGCCCTGAGCAGACGGAACCTTCTCTCCTTGAGGACAAGGGGATGAAAGATTAATGAGGTCAATAATGGGTGGGCGGCATTCTTTTTAAAGAAGATACTCGTACAGTGGTATCTTCATCAGACGGACGTTTACGTTTAAATGAAGGTTTTGGATTCTCTTCCTGTACATTTAGACATTGAAATGATTAAAACAACGTTTCATAATGCCTAAATTTTTCAGTAAGGCTTTCAAGCTCTCGACCAAAAACACTCTGCTTAAAAACTTTAAACAATTCAATTTCTGTTGGTCTGCATTTTATGCAAGACCAGCGCAAGCCTTTACTGTCAAGAATAGAAGCCATCATCCTACCTGTCAGTCCAGCACATTTAAGATGGGCAAGTCTATCACAGAGCCAACAAGAAACAAAGCGTTCCGACTCGCCTTTCACAGAGCAGATCGGAAAATTATAAGTCATAATGAACAAAAAACAATATTAAATAAAAATATAAAAATGTTAAATAGAAAAAGTAAAAAGAGCAATGACAAAAATATTTATAACAAATGAATGCAATAAAAAAGTTGGTTATCAAAGATAACAACCAATGTAGCGAGCAGTTTGAGATGCACTGTAACACACGAAAAGTAAGAAACTCGAGAACAGCTGTGGACAAAGATGGAAACGAATAAAAACAATAAAGAAATTTAAGTAAGCAATATAAATTAAGACTTACAATTGCATTATTTAAAATGACTCGGCGGAATAAATTAAGTTTAGCCAATACACAATTAAAGTAAATTTCAATTGCTTTAATAGAACAATATAACAGTGATACTTATCTTAACGGATCACTTAATTCAGATAATTTCCAAAAAGTTTTAAATATTATATAAATTAAACAAATTTCTAAGAGTACGAAAGCACAGCTGTATACGAGAAAAGTTGTCAGATGCCAGATGTGGGTACCTTTTTACAATTGAAGAATTAATTGATCTGGATGGAAGCAGTCCAGCAAATTTTGGAAATACCAAATTTGTTACGGAGCGAGCCAATTGTGATCGAGCATACCTATTGCACTCGTCCTGGCACGGTATTATTTAATCCTGAAACTCGGGCGCTGACCTTGTTTCTTGTCAGATTTAAGCGTTTTTGCAGACTGTTGCTTACGAAGGTTCCTTCAGATCCCGAATCAATCAGGGCTCTAACAGGGCTCTCGTTGTGACCGTGGCTGTACCTAAGAGCATGCTTCGACTGGTAGGCACAATTGAAACATTGGCCTTAATACAGGCCACATGAGATTTAGTAGAAATGTCAGTTATTTGAACTATTCCCTCATTCGGATCCCGATGAATCATAGAGTGATGTCTCTGTTTACATTTGGAACAATTAAGCATACTTTTACAATTTTTGAATACATGTGAGTCCGATAAACAGTTTAGGCAGACGTGAAGTTTTCTGACAGCATTTAACCGTGCGTTAGGCTGCATCTCAATGAATCTTTGACAAGTTTTCAAAATGTGCGACTGAGATGAGCACAGTTTTCATTTAATATTGTTTGCCTTGGCGTGATGGGAATTGATGGGGTTGGATCCAATCCTTGACTGCAAGGTTGGTATCCTACCTTCACCATCAGCCGACTTAATCTTGGGTTGAGCACCCAACTTGCCTTTGAGGTTTGATACTCTCTCTAGCATTTTAACCCGTTTGGTTAGAATCTTGTCTAACTCAACCCATTTTGGGATCTCTGACATCCGCTGTAAATTTCTGAGTTCGGTCTCAGATTCTGTTGAAATGTGCGGAAGCTTGAACAATAAATTTAATTGCGTGTTGACAAGCACTCGCTTGTTTTCATATCTACACAACAAATTATTCCAAACCAATGCGAATCCGTCATTCTTCAGAGGTGCTTCACCTCATCTCGGGCTTTTGGATTCAGATGGAATAACTTTTCTACTGGAGATAGTCTAATGTTATTCCCATAAATGGCGGCAAATAAATCTCTAAATGACGGCCATTGTAAATTGCCATAAAATATTTTTATATGACATGGCGGTAAGTTGATGGAATACCTCACGAGTTCTACCGTTTGTTGTAACCGTTCAGGTTGAATCACTGTAGGATTTGAAGTTGGGATTTGGTTCAACGCCGTGAGGTTGTGCATGTGTTCGCCCATCAAGGCCGCGCAACACATATAAGCGTAGTAACAGCTTGAATATTTAAGCTTAATCTCATCAATTGAGCTTATGTCGGAAGGATCCACCTTTGGCAAACACAACTTGTATTCTGACTTTACCTCTGCCGACATAGATTTCAGTTCAGCTTATTGTATTTCAAGAGAGTAGGCACATTGGTTGTTTGCTGTTGGAGCAAAGGACTCCTCAAACTCCAGTAGAGCGTCTGCAGCTCTGGTAAAGGTCCTCATGGATTCCATTGCGTTTGAAAATTGAACCGGGATTGCAAAAATGTTGTACAAAATCGGACCTAAAACTTTGAAATTAAAATTTAAAAAATATTTGCAAATATGTTGCAAAAAGCTCACAAGTTACTTAACCAATAACGGAAAAACTTCAAATTGAGTTGATGATAGATAGTGCGATGTTTCTTTGTGAAGCGTGAATTTTCGAAAGAACAAAAAAATTCGTTCAAATTTATTTTGAATGTGCTTGCTGGGTAATCGTCCCAATGTACTTGCACGCCTAGTCTTCGATATGTAGACAATAAAAAAATGATTTGTGCTTAGTTACATTATTTAAATCAAAATACAAATGCAAATAAAAATTCATAAACACTTATTTGATTTATATCAACTATTCACTTTCACTATTTTCGAACTATTGCGAATTTACCACTATACTGTTCTGTTTGTTGCTATCCTTCTGGGATGGTTGCTGTGCTGCTTTGCCTTTCTTGACGTCGCTCACTTCACTTGTTCTAATTTTTGGTGTCGCTCCCTTCACATGTTTTATTGTTTTTATTTTTTTTATACTCTCGCATAGCTGCAGCTGCGTTATTGCTGCTTGCCTTTATTGCTATTCAAACAATATATGGAAAGGCAGAATTGAGCGACTAGACTCTGGATCGGTTGAGCTGTCGCAAAAGACGAGAGAGAACTTCGAAGAAGAGATTGGGCGGGGCGGCGTCATCAGTATCAGTGGTATAATTGCAACATGTTCAGTTTTGGATTTGGCTTATTTGGAAACCCCTATACTGTCGACTGCTATTTATTTTCAGGCTCAGACGTATAAATTCACCATTCATCACTTGTCAAGTTGTATTACACTGGTCAACACTAGTTTTGGTGCCAATAAACTGTATTATTTTATTATCTTAGGACTGTATTCTGATTACATATGTACCAAAAATTTTGACTTCCTACGAGTATTTTTCTAAATATTTGCATCTAAACAATTTTATAAAGGAAAACAGCATTTATTAAGTTACCATTTAAACAAAAATTGTCTTTTTCGCGACTTTCGTGAATAAGATGTATTAGGACAATCGCGTTGTATACCCCAGCGGTAGTGTCATCATATACCGATCCCATCGACATTGATATTTCTACTCTATGGTTTTAAGGTCCTGGTAAAACCGCTCTTGTTCTTGTTCTTCACTGTAGGATCCAAAATTCTCTGGAAATTGATCTAGATTACTGTTGATTTAGTGCACATTGATGGACAAACGAAGTCCACGCAGCTCGTTCCGAATCATTCATCGAACTTAAGAAATCAATATCCTTAATTAATATTCTTATCTTTGGACTATCGAAAATTCCTGCTTTTAACGTTTCTATGCTTAGACCAGTAATTTTTCTTGACATTAAAGAAAAACATTGTCCATTTTCATATAGCGTCTTAACAAATTAAGCCTAGTTTTATGTGCAGGGGGGAGGGGAGCAGTTTAATTTTATTTCTTGAAACTAAAGGTGGGTTGATGACATTCTGCTTCCCTACCTCCATCGTGATCAATCTTTTTTTTTATTTTTTTTTTCTACAATGAAAGATTCATAGCCAAAAGTTGATTTTTTTTGTTTTGTTATTTTGATTTGCTGATCAACATCGAAAGTTGAAAATATAATCGCAATCTAATTACAATTTTTGGCACAGATGAATACTGACTATATACATATAACATTAAATATGTCGATCTTTACGATACAGTTGTGAATTACCAAATTGTAAAAGTAGAGTCGCCAAATCACAAAAGATAACAGGCAACTTACGTAGGTGATGAATAATTAAAGGCGTAAAATGATGAGTCATCCATCAATCGAAACATACGAAGAGAAAATTCTCGAAGTGGAAAATGGGAGGAAGTAAACAAGTGTAGAAGTTCACGCAAGTGAGAAAAGTTCTCTGATCGCCCGAAACGACTCTTTTACATATGGCTCAAAAAGCCCATGACGTTTGAAGGCTAGCTAAAGTGAGAAAGCGAAATATTCCCTTCACAGGGTTCTGCGCTGCGTCTTCTTCTTCTTTACTTGCGTAAAAACCGCTTACACAATTATAGCCGAGTTAACAACATCGCGCCATTCGTTTCTTCTTTTCACAAGGTGGCGTCAATTAGAGATTCCAAGCGAAGCCAGGTTCTTCTCCACTTGGTCCTCCCAGCGGAAAGGAGGTCTTCCTCTTACTCTGCTTCCCCCGACGGGTATTATGTCGAATGCTTTCAGAGCTGCAGTGTTTTCGTCCATTCAAACGACATGACCTAGGCAGCGTAGTCACTGTCTTTTAATTTGCTGAACTATGTCAATGTCGTCGTATACTCATCGTTCCATTGATTGCGATATTCGCCGTGGCCAACGCGCAAAGGATCATAAATCTTCAACAGAACTTTTCTCTTGAAAACTCGTAACGTCAACTTATCAGTTGTTATCGTCCATGCCTCTGCACCATAAAGCAGGACGGGAATAATGGGTGACTAATAGAGTTGCTTTTTGTTCGTCGAGAGAGAACTTTACTTCTCAATTGTCTACTTAGCCCGAAGTAGCACCTGTTGGCAAGAGATATCCGGCGTTAAATTTGCTGGCTTACGTTGTTGTTGGTGTTGATTCTGATTCCAACTTCGAAGTTAAGACTGTCAACAGTGACGTGAGTGCCTAGACAGTCGTGACGTGAGTTGATGTTTCACAACCCGGCGAAGTCGATCAGCCTCAACCCATTTGGGCGGTCCCTCATCCCAAGCAGTTGGTAAGTTTTTGTACGTGGCGGGTCCCAAACCCAGCGCACAACCCTGTGTAGGAAATGTTTCGCTTTTTCGCTTTAGGTCGCCTTCTTAGGCTACGCAAAGGATACTTAGTCTAAGACCGGAAGTCGTGAGCTGCTTGAGCCATATGTAGAACAATCATTTCTGGCCACTTTGAAGTGAATGGCGATCAGAGAAATTTCCTCACTTGCGTGAACTTCTACATATGTTCCATCCTCCATTTTCAACAGCCTCGGATATAAAAGAAGCGCAAATTCGTTGTGGAATTCGTGGTGGGAGAAAAACTTCGTCGCCGAGTACTGTCATTTGCCCCGGAGGATGAACGTCTAGCCACAATCCGCACCAAGGCGACATTCTTAAACATATCGCTGATTTGCGCCCACGCCCCGACGAAATGGAAGGACGATGTGACCAAAGATGCATTCTATGAGCGCACATATGAGAGTTGCTCCCGCCACGATGTCAAACTCGTACTTGGCGACTTCAACGCCAGGGTGCGCAAAGAAGGTATCTTTGGCACTACGGTCGGTAAATTCAGCCTCCACGAGGAAACATCCCCAAATGGGTTGAGGCTGATCGACTTCGCCGGGGCCCGAAATATGGTTATCTGTAGTACTAGATTCCAGCATAAGAAGATACATCAAGCTACCTGGCTGTCTCCGGATCGAAAAACCACCAACCAGATCGATCATGTTGTGATAGACGGAAGACACGCCTCCAGTGTTTTAAATGTGCGTGCGCTCCGAGGTCCTAACATCGACTCGGACCACTATATTGTTACCCGCCTCTATGCAACAAAAAACTCACTTCAACAAACACAAGGAAGATTCGACGTCGAGAAGCTACAAACACAACAGACAGCAGAACGGTTGCTCTCCTGCTCTCTGAGAACACGCTTCAATAACTCCGTAAAATGGAACTGTGGGACGGCATTTCAAACTCCCTACGTACAGATGCAACATAAATCATTGGTTTTCGAAAATGTAAAAGAACAAATGGTACGACAAGGAGCGCTGTTTCGCAGCGGAGAGAAAACAGACTGCCTACCTCGCAAAGTTAAGATCGACCACAACAAGTGTGGTATGGGAATGATATCGAGAGTTGGAGAGGGAAGCGAGAAGCGTTTGCAGACAGAAAAAGAAAGGCCAAAATGCTGGCCGACAAGGGCAAAATTCTACAAAAAGATGCGGCAGCTAACAGAAGGTTTTAAGACCAGAGCATACTCCTGTAGAACCGTAAAAGGTGATCTAGTGATTGATGCTCAAAGCATACAAAAATTATGGAATGAAAACTTCTCCAGCCTGCTGCATTGCAGCGAAAGTACAACGCGGTACCCGATTCCCCAATCGATGACGTACCATTCCCTCACCATGAAGAATTTCAAATAGCAATTACACACCTGAAGAGCAACAAAGCGGCGGGGCCGATGGATTGTCGGCCGAGCAGCAGCGAAGAACTGAGAAGTAGCATGCATCATCTTCTTTGTAAAATATGGACGGACGGACGTTCTGCCCAATTTACAAAAAGTAAAAAAAGCTTATGGTCGACAGTTGAAAAACTCCGCCTGAAAACGAATATGAGCCTGCATCTTCATAATGACGTGGTTTCAGGACATTACGCAGAGATGTTGTTGAAAATTGTTGATGGTTGTTTAGATGTTGACGTTGAAGGCTATATATTACTGTCAAAAGAATTTTGTAATTTAGTAGAAAGTGATGTGGATCTCTTTGCTAATGTTTTTCCGGAATTGCAACAAAATTTGTGTTGTAATCAGTGGTTGTGTGCAAGAGCAATATTCTTCTTCTTCTTCTTTACTGGCGTAGACACCGCTTACGCGATTATAGCCGAGTCAACAACAGCGCGCCAATCGTTTCTTCTCTTCGCTACGTGGCGCCAATTGGATATTCCAAGCGAGGCCAGGTCCTTCTCCACTTGGTCCTTCCACCGGAGTGGAGGTCTTCCTCTTCCTCTGCTTCCCGCGGCGGGTACTGCGTCGAATACTTTCAGAGCTGGAGTGTTTTCATCCATCCGGACAACATGACCTAGCCAGCGTAGCCGCTGTCTTTTAATTCGCTGAACTATGTCGATGTCGTCGTATATCTCGTACAGCTCATCGTTCCATCGGATGCGGTATTCGCCGTGGCCAACGCGCAAAGGACCATAAATCTTCCGCAGAACTTTTCTCTCGAAAACTCGCAACGTCGACTCATCGGTTGTTGTCATCGTCCAAGCCTCTGCACCATATAGCAGGACGGGAATTATGAGCGACTTATAGAGTTTGGTTTTTGTTCGTCGAGAGAGGACTTTACTTTTCAATTGCCTACTCAGTCCGAAGTAGCACCTGTTGG
This sequence comes from Bactrocera dorsalis, assembly GCF_023373825.1. Taxonomy (NCBI): domain Eukaryota; kingdom Metazoa; phylum Arthropoda; class Insecta; order Diptera; family Tephritidae; genus Bactrocera; species Bactrocera dorsalis. The sequence goes on along the minus strand of NC_064304.1, from coordinate 68,048,893 downwards.
CAAGGGTAATCCTGCGTTGGATTTCTAGGCTGACATTGTTGGTGGTGTTAATGCTGGTTCCTAAATAGACGAAATTATCTACAACTTCAAAGTTATGACTGTCAACAGTGACGTGAGTGCCAAGTCGCGAGTGCGACGACTGTTTGTTTGATGACAGGAGATATTTCGTCTTGCCCTCGTTCACTGCCAGACCCATTTGCGTTGCTTCCTTGTTCAGTCTGGAGAAAGCAGAACTAACGGCGCGGGTGTTGAGACCGATGATATCAATATCATCGGCATACGCCAGCAGCTGTACACTCTTATAAAAGATTGTACCTGCTCGGTTCAGTTCTGCAGCTCTAATAATTTTCTCCAGAAGCAGATTGAAAAAGTCGCACGATAGGGAGTCGCCTTGTCTGAAACCTCGTTCGGTATCGAACGGCTCGGAGAGGTCCTTCCCGATCCTGACGGAGCTTTTGGTCCCGCTCAACGTCAGTTTACACAGCCGTATTAGTTTTGCGGGGATACCAAATTCAGACATTGCGGTATAAAGGCAGCTCCTTTTCGTGCTATCGAAAGCAGCTTTGAAATCGACGAATAGGTGGTGAGTGTCGATTCTCCTTTCACGGGTCTTTTCCAAGATTTGGCGCATGGTGAATATCTGGTCGGTTGTTGATTTTCCAGGTCTGAAGCCACACTGATAAGGTCCAATCAGTTTGTTGACGGTGGGCTTTAATCTTTCACACAATACGCTCGATAGAACCTTGTACGCGATGTTGAGGAGGCTAATCCCACGGTAGTTGGCGCAGATTGTGGGGTCTCCTTTTTTATGGATTGGGCATAGCACACTTAAATTCGAATCGTTGGGCATGCTCTCATCCGACCATATTTTGCAAAGAAGCTGATGCATGCTCCTTATCAGTTCTTCGCCGCCGTGTTTGAATAGCTCGGCCGGCAATCCGTCTGCCCCTGCCGCTTTGTTGTTCTTCAGGCGGGCAACTGCTATTCGAACTTCGTCATGGTCGGGCAATGGAACGTCTGCTCCATCGTCATCGATTGGGGTATCGGGTTCGCCTTCTCCTGGTGCTATGTGTTCACTGCCATTCAGCAGGCTGGAGAAGTGTTCCCTCCATAATCTAAGTATGCTCTGGGCATCGGTGGCTAGATCACCTTTGGGGGTTCTACAGGAGTATGCTCCGGTCTTGAAACCTTCTGTAAGTCGCCGCATTTTTTCGTAGAATTTTCGAGCATTACCCCTGTCGGCCAGCTTATCAAGCTGTTCGTACTCACGCATTTCGGCCTCTTTCTTCTTCTGTCTGCAAATGCGTCTCGCTTCCCTCTTCAACTCTCGGTATCTATCCCATCCCGCACGTGTTGTGGTCGATCGTAACGTTGCGAGGTAGACAGCCTGTTTTCTCTCCGCTGCGACACGGCACTCCTCGTCGTACCAGCTGTTCTTTTGAACTTTCCGAGAACCAATGGTTTCGGTTGCAGCTGTACGTAAGGAGTTTGAAATGCCGTCCCACAGTTCCCTTATACCGAGTTTTTGATGAGTACTCTCAGATAGCAGGAGTGCAAGACGAGTAGAAAACCGTTCGGCTGTCGTTTGTGATTGCAGTTTCTCGTTCTCGTGTTTAGCTGCACAGAGGCGGGTGCGAATCTTGGCTGCAACAAGATAGTGGTCAGAGTCGATGTTAGGACCTCGGAGCGCACGCACATCTAAAACACTGGAGACGTGTCTTCCGTCTATTATAACATGATCGATCTGGTTGGTGGTTTTTCGATCCGGAGACAGCCAGGTAGCTTGATGTATCTTCTTATGCTGGAATCTAGTACTACAGATAACCATATTTCGGGCCCCGGCGAAGTCGATCAGCCTCAACCCATTTGGGGATGTTTCCTCGTGGAGGCTGAATTTACCGACCGTAGTGCCAAAGATACCTTCTTTGCCCATCCTGGCGTTGAAGTCGCCAAGCACGATTTTGATATCGTGGCGGGGCATCTCTCATAAGTGCGCTCCAAGCACTCATAAAAGGCATCTTTGGTCACATCGTCCTTCTCTTCCGTCGGGGCGTGGGCGCAAATCAGCGATATGTTGAAGAACCTCGCTTTGATGCGGATTGTGGCTAGACGTTCATTCTCCGGAGTGAATGATAGTACTCGGCGACGGAGTCTCTCTCCCACCACGAATCCAACACCAAACTTGCGCTCCTTTATATGGCCACTGTAGTAAATGTCACAAGGACCTACTCGTCTCTGTCCTTGTCCCGTCCATCGCATTTCTTGGACGGCGGTGATGTCAGCCTTTATCTTTACGAGGACATCTACCAGCTGGGCAGCGGCACCTTCCCAATTAAGGGACCGGACATTCCAGGTGCATGCCCTCAAATCATAGTCCTTATTTCGTTTGCCATGGTCGTCATCAAAAGGGGGGTCTCTCATCCGAGGCTGTGTTTGCTTTTTCATTGGGGGTGTTTTTTTACGTGGCGGGTCCCAAACCCAGCGCACAACCCTATGCAGGGGATGTTTCGCCTTCTCACGTTAGCTCGCCTTCAAACGGATGTTCTTAGGCTACCCAGAGGATACTTGGTCAAAGACCGGAAGTCGTGAGCTGTTTGAGTCACATGTAAAAGAATCGTTTCTGGCCACTCCCAAGTGAATGGCGATCAGAGAACTTTCCTCACTTGCGTGAACTTCTACACATGACTCCATCCTCCAAGAGCAATATTAGCTCCAAGAAAAGAAATTGTTAATAGGATCAACACTGACATTTTAAATGAGGTTCAAGGAGAAATGAAGGAATATTTGTCAATGGCTACAATTATAGATACCGAACTAAGTACTTCATATCCTGTGGAGTTTTTAAACTCACTTTGTCTTTTTAAGTTAATTTCTTAGCACTCACCGTTCGGAACCTTATGTATAAAGAAAAAGGCAACACACAATTCCGCCAAAAATTTACAAAAATGTATTTTATTGAACTGTATGTATGTATATTTCAATCAAAATTCCACAGAGTGTATCACTATATCCGCAAGAGGATTGTAAATTAACTTATTTAGTTATTTATTTCTTGAAGATAGAAAATGGATTTTCGCACAAGATGCAACGGCTGAAAAAACTTCGGTATTCACGGAGCACGGCTTTCGTTCGGATCGCAAGAAAAAGAAGAAGTGACGAACTTGTTTCTCCGCCCCTTTTGCTCTCTTTTGATTAAGGTGAAAAATGTAGTGATAATGTCGTTATGTGTGATGTGGATTGTAGGTGGTGTAGAGATGAGTGTGGTGAAAGAAGCGTGCGAGTGACGTATATTTTAATGCGGGATTATTGTTGTGGTTAGGTGTTCGGTGTTGGTTATGTGTTGTGTGGGGCAGGAGACTGAAGCTCATTTAGCCATCCCGGCCCCCCTAGGCGAATATTTCAGCCTAGAAGTCGTTGCAACTGCTGGAGCGTGGCTACAACGTTGCTTAGGCCTGAGGTGCGGCGCGGACGGCGCGTTTGTTGCTGGCGTCGTGTCGACGTCCCATTCTGTTGCCGCCGGATACGGGTGGATGATGTGGTTGGCTGTCGGCGCGATCGTTCATTCCGGCTTATTGGCGGTTGTTGTACTGCACCACGGTGGTGGCTACCAGATTGTTGACCGATGTCGGGTCTGGTGGTTCGGTGCAACATGGTGTGGTGAGGCCAAATACATATCTGGCACACGTTTCCCAAGGTACACTCCTGGGTAGTGTGGGTAGGTGCCAGACAATTGAGGCAGTGGCCGTGTGCCTGGACGACGCGCAGCCTTTGCTGTGGTGGCAAACCTTTAAAAATGGCGCAGTGCATCAACCGGTGCGGTCGACGGCATATTGGGCACCTGATGCGCTGCGGCTCTGCTGCTGATATGGGCGTTGACGGCAGTGCTCAGTTTCCCGGAGGACTCGTTGATGTGGTGGTTCGGGGAACTGCGACTGGGCCAGCCGCAACGGGGGCTGCCGTAACTGGAGCTGCCACTTGGCGTGGCACGTGGATAGTCGAGCGAATGGTTGGCTTCGGAGCGAGTGGCATGTCTGCATCCATGTTTATCTGTATGGAAGAGTGTTATTTTCATTATAAATTTGTTGCATGAAGTGGATATGGGTATGGCTGCCACGTTGTGGCAGAAGTGGAGCGTCAAGTTGATTGACCATTATAATGTTTTGTTTGTTATTTTAAAATATTTATTATAACGGGTTTATTCGAGGGTTTTTTTCGTTTAAGTTTCGATGTTATCGGCAGTCGGTAAAAAGCATAGTTTAACGAGCGGTCTTGTTAACTTCCCGGATTGAGTACGGAGATCGACTACGCGAATATGACCGTCGGCGCCTTGGTAAAGCTTCTCTATGCGGCCGTATTTTTCCATCGGTACCTCTTGTGGAGGTCCTTGATATAGTCTTCCTTCCATCGGCGACTGAAATTATGATGGAGAATTTTAATTCTTTCCCATCTATTTAGTAAGGATAGCGACTCCACGCCTGGCTCAGGTGTGACCAGAATGGGTACTCCTTTTAGAAAATGCCCTGGAGTTAGGGCTGTTAAATCGGAGGGATCTTGCGAGAGAACCGTGAGGGGCCGTGCGTTGAGAACGGCTTCGACTTTAGGTTATAATGTAGTGAATTCTTCATAATTAAATTTGTAGCTGCCAAGATAGCTGGCTTGAAGTGAGATTTGAACCACCCATATGAGGAGCGCTTGGGGGTATAAATTGCCAATTGATACCTTGGAGGGCGTACTTTTGTACGATGTCAGGTGATACTTGTTTAAAGAAATCCACGAACTGTTTCTCTGTGGCTCGTTGAGCTCCAATGAATGTTTTGCCATTATCGCTCATGATTTTTGATGGGAAGCCACGTCGAGCGACGAAGCGAGCAAATGCCGCGAGAAAAGCCTCTGTCGTCAGATTAGTGCACAGCTCAAGGTGGACTGCCTTTGTCGTGAAACATACAAAGACAGCCACATAGCCTTTCATGAGAGTGGGAGATCTTAGCATGGACGCCTTTATTTGAAAAGGCCCAGCAAAATCGACACCTGTGGTGGTGAAAGGCAGAGCGAAATTGCAGCGTTCAGGTGGAAGTGCTGCCATAATCTGCGTTCGCATTTTTTGCTTGTGCATAGTGCAGACCTTGCACATGAAAATGCATTTCTTGATTTGGGGCTTTAGACGTGGGATGTAATACTCTTGTCGTACCATATGTTGCATGAGGCGATGTTCGGCGTGTAGCATTAATATGTGGATGTATTTCAGGAATAATGTGGCAAATGGAGACTTCTCAGGTATGATTATAGGGTGGCGTTCGTTATACGTAAGGCTGGAATTAGCAAGCCGGCCGTTTGCACGAAGCAGACCTTTCGTGTCTATAAATGGGTTTAGTACTAAGAGTGAGCTCTTTTTGTCAATTGGCTTCGATTCTCTTAGCAACCCCAGGTCGCGGCTGAAGTAGCGCCCTTGGGTTGATGCGATAAGAGCGACCTTTGCTTTTTGTAAGTCTTGGTGCGTCAATGTATCGCATTGGGTGCAAGTTGCTCCCTTTACCTTAAGCTTGAGTCGCTCTGTAAATTTGAGGATATAGGCGACTACTCTGAGTGCTCGGAGGAACGATGAAAATCGTTCAAGGATGTCATTATCATCCAATATTGTGTGGTAGGTGTCGATTTTTCCACTTTCGGGGGCAATTATGTTGCGCATTGGCGGTTGTGGCCAGGAATCGGGAGATTCTGTTAACCACCGGGGGCCATTCCACCATAGAGTGGTGGTGGCGAGATGCAGGGGTTTGGACCCTCTGGTACCTAGATCAGCAGGATTGTCAGTACTGGCAACGTGTCGCCATGTGGGTGATCCTACTAGGTCAAGTATTTGCGCCGTTCGATTAGAAATATAGGTTTTCCACGCGTGTGGTGGCTTTTCTAACCAGGCTAGAACTATTTCGGAATCAGACCATAGATATAATTTGTATTTTGCCATGTTTGAGTGGGTCTGCATCATGGAAACTAGCTTTGCTAGTAGCAGAGCGCCACAAAGTTCAAGTCGTGGTAGACTTATGGTTTTTAGAGGCGCAACTTTTGCTTTTGCCACTAGTAGGTGGCTTGTAGTTGCAATATCGCTTTGTGTGCGCACATATATAGTGGCACAATATACCTTTTCAGAGGCGTCGCAGAAGCCGTGTAGTTCCACTTTGTATTAGGGGGAATAGTTTACCCACCGTGGAATTTGTATCTGCGAAATGTCGGTCAGATTATTGGCGAACTGGGACCATCTTTCTAAGCGAAGAGGTTTCACTAGTTCGTCCCAGTCAGTTCCGTCTAGCCATAATTTTTGAATCAGGATTTTCGCTTGTATCATAATTGGCGAAAGCCATCCTGCGGGGTCGAAAAGTTTTGCCACAGAGGAGAGAATTTGGCGTTTTGTATTGGCGGATAATGCGGATATGGACTCAGTCGTGTATGAAAATTGGTCCGATATCGCATTCCATTGGATGCCCAGTGTTTTTGTTGCACTTTCCTTTTCGAATATAAGGAAATTAGTATCCAACAAATTGTCGTTTGGTATATTCTTCAAGATATTTGGGTGATTAGCTGTGATCTTTTTTAGGGGAAACCCTGCGGTGTTGAGGGCCTTTATCACTTGTGATAAGGACTCGTATGCTTGTGAGAGGCTGTGTCTCCCAGACAAGATATCTTCTACATACGTTTGTGTTTTTAAGAGTTTTGTTGCCAGAGAAAATTCTGACTTTGTGTCTTCTGCCAGTTCGTGGAGTGTACGGATGGCTAGATATGGGGCACAGTTTACGCCAAAGGTAACTGTTTTAAATTTAAAGTCGCGTAGTGGACTATTGGCAGATTTTCGGAAAACAATCCGTTGGAAAGCTTGATCATCTATTTATATACGTATTTGTATATGCGCCAATTTAATATGAGGAGCATTAAATCTGGTTGGAGTGTGGGTCCCGTAAATAGAATATCATTTAGGGAATTCCCCGAGCTAGTGGATCTCGAGGCATTAAAGACAACTCTAACCTTTGTGGTTTTTTTGTCAGGCTTTACTACTGCATGATGTGGCAAGTAGAATGAGTAATATTTGCCTTTTATGATTTTTTCGCATGGGCTTGCTTCCTCTATGTGGTCTAAATGGAGGTATTCTTCTAAGACACCATCATAATGTTGTTTGAGCTCACCTTTTCTAAGTAGGTTTTTTTCCATACTTAGAAACTGCTGTATTGCAGAGGTGCGAGAGTGACCTATGGCGAGTGTATCTGGAAATTGTTGTTTAAATGGTAGTCGTACGACGTACCGACCATTTCCTGTTCTAGTAGTTGTGGCTTCTTTAAAAGTCTTCACAATACTGATCTTCGGGCGTTGTAATTGTAATGGGGGGAAGTTCTTCTAACTCCCAAAATTTCCTTAATTGTCAATTGTGGTATTCGTTTGAGATTTCCTGAACTTGAGTTGTCATTGTTGTGACTGGTTCCGCAACTAGTCCACTTAGGACTCAACCGAAAATGGTATTTTGCCCCAGAAGTGTTTTCGAAATTTTTTCAACACCTTCTATTATAATTTGTGATATAAGGTCGCTGCCTAATAGAAGGGGGGTGTTGCAGTTGGGATCTGCTAGCTTTAGGTGTGTAACCTTTTGCCAATGCTTGCTATTTATATGATAGCTTGGAAGCATGTTCGTGAGTTGCGGTAAGACTATTGCATCTGCTTGAATGCGCTTATCCGCTTGGGAGGAAATTAGGGTAATGGGGCAGATTTTATTGGAGTTTTGAACTACTCTTTCGCCCATTCCCGTAATTTCAAAATTGGCTAATTTTAAAGGCAGTTGTAGCCTATTTTGTGCCCTAGACGCTATAAATGATCTTTGTGATCCTTGGTCTATTAAGGCCCTGAGTTTAAACAGTTCTCCTCGGTGTTCGATGGAGACGACTGCTGTTGGTAGTAGTACCATACTTTGGATCTCGCTGTGCAGCGTTTGAGTTTTTAATGCCTTGGAGCAGCATGGTGTCTCTTGGCAAAATTCGGGATTTCGTGTTTCGGGAGTTACGGTTGCAACTAAACCCGTGGCTCTTTTTGAGAAAGCGCTACTTTGAGGTGTGTTGGGAAAGTTATTTAAGTGCAACATAGAATGATGTCTTTTGTGGCAATATACGCAGTTAAATTTGCTTTCGCAATTATTGAGATTGTGTGAGTGGGACAAACAGTTTGTACAGAGCCTTTTCGATCTGACAAAGTTGTTCCTTTCATTGATATTAAGTTTTCTAAACTAGATTTTAGCTTGTGCCCTCCTTTACACAGTTAGCATGACGTTAATTTATTTTGTTCAGATGTGAACGATTGATTTTTAAAAAAAGCTTCTGTTTAAACTGTTGTTGTTACTAGCTTGGGGTCTAATGAAACTTCGATTTAGGTCGTGTTGAACGTTTTTTGTTCTGACCGTCTTTTTATCTACCCTTTCCGCAATTTCGTATTGGATAGTTAAGAAATCTTTCATCTGTTGCCACGTTGGGCATTTTCTTCGTGATGAGAGCGATTGCTCCCACAGAAGCAAAGAATTTTCCGGTAATGCGACGGAGCATATGTTTACCAGTATGGTGTCCCAATTGTCTGTGGGAATATTCTGTGTCGATAGAACCGACAAACAATTTGAAACAGTGGATTGAAGTTTTATGAACTCCTCACTTGTTTCTTTCTGGATTTTTGGTAAGTTCATTAATATGGTGACTTGTTGGTCGACCAATATTCTTTCATTTTCGTATCGTTCTTTTAGAGCTTCCCAAGCCAAATTGAAATTGTAGTCATTTAATGCGAACTGTTTGACTATTGCGCCTGCTTGACCTTTGATTTTGTATCTGAGGTGATACAATTTTTGCGCTTGAGATAATTTAGGATGGTTTATGTACACGGCCGTAAACATGTCCCGGAAGGACGGCCATTGTTCATAACCTCCGTGAAATGTTTCTGTATCGCATGCTGGCACTTTAAGGTGAATGCCTGAACTCGCCTCTTGACTTTGAATTTGTGGCAGCTCTACTCTCGGTTGTGGAGTAGGTGCAATTGCTTTAATTAATTTCAATTGATCAGAGATCATGGCTTTTGTCTCTTCATATTGGTCAAGGCAATTTGAAAATCGAGTGCAGTATCTTATTAAGCTGTCACTCTCAGAAATGAATTTAGCGTAAGAAATATCTTTTCCCCTTTTTTGCTTTGTAGCACCTTGCTTCGAGCGTGTAGCTTCTGCCGGTGTACTTGGACTTTTGTCATCAGAAATCATTTTCGGAATTTTTAAAAATTGAGTAGATTTAGAATCTTTAGAGTCTGTGCTCATTTAGTAACAATAGATTAATAAAAGTGAATTTTTTAGTATAAATTCAGATGAATGTGAAAACCCGAAAACTCTTTTACGGAAATAAGAGTTTTTATTTCCGAATTACCGATTATTTTTATTGAAATACGCGTCTGTCGTGTTACGCAGTATTTTAGAAATGTTAAGGCAATAATAACAATAAATATATTGTATATATATATGTATATATATATATATATGTATATATATGTATATATACATATATATCCTTTCTTTTTTAGGTTGCGGACTTATTCGTATGCCCTCGGGGTTGCAGGCGTCAATACCCTTTGTATATGTGCCTGGTCTGTATGTAACGCGCTATGGTACATACATATATTCAAGTAATTTTATTGCTTGTTGTGTTTTTACGTTCTTCCGTTGTTGTAGGCGCGCTACGAATCCAAAAGAGAGTTCACCATGCGCAAGTGTTCACCTCTTTATGCTTTGTGTTTTTAGTTTTAACTTCGTATAATATAATACGGATTTGTTACTAGTTAATATGTATGTATGTATGCATGTATGTTCGAATTTATTATGTCTTTAATTTCTCTTCTTGTATTTTTATTGTGCCTTTTGCTTATTTATTTTAGATATACTGCTTACTGTTTTGAGGAACAGAAGGAGTATTGCGGAAAATCTTGCAAGTGGATACTTGAAATTAAACTGTTGTTAAATTAGCTTGTTACGTGTGTTCGTAACACTGGGGTAATCAAATAGGCAAATAAAATATATCGTCACCTGAAATGCAAATTAACGTAACAACATTTTCGGAAATTTACAGTGGAATGAACGAAACACGAAATAAAATGGAACATGAGTGAAAAAAAAATTTAAAATTGGTTAAAACTGGTTTAGATTTGAGGGCAGAACCTGGAAATGTTGGACCTATGCAATATTATGTACGTAATTTGAAGTAGTGAAGCGTAATCAATAAGACACTCAATTTCGAATTTTTTGATGATACGTTATTTTGCATTTCAGGTGACGATATATATATATATATATTTTTACTGTTTTATATATATAAATGATATATATAATTAAAGTTTTCCCGGTTGGTGCCGTTCAAACGGATTATCTTAAATATAAATCCGTTTGCTATCATACATATGTACATACATATAATAAATAGAAATGAAAAACGATACACTTACTTTATCTCGCCTCAAAGGGGTTTTTTGGGGGAAAGTAAGGTTTTGGTATGTTATGCCCTGTGTGCTCCAGTTTTCCTGTCTTGCTGTCCTATGCCTGTGTGATCCAGTTTTTCTCCTTTTCCGATTTTATGTTGTATTCATGTTTTTTGCCCGATCGCGCCCGAATTTTGTTTTAGGTTTAGATTTTTATAACGCGGCGCGCTCGTTTGATTATGATTTGTTACTTTTTATGTATTATAATTTGTTTAAAAACTTAATTTTTATTTTATTATATTTTTACACATGAACATGTAATTATAGATATGTTCATATATATATATGTAAATGTTAATGTTTTTTTTTCCAAACTGAACTTCGTTTCTGTATTTTGTTTTCTGTATGTGTTAATATTTCTTTTTATCTCCTTTTTTCACAGCACTCCGCTTAACTTTTTACTTTAACTTGGTTTTATTCTTTTTATTTCGCTTTTTATATGTTTTAACGTCACTACACTCGTTTGTATCAAAATTTGGTCTTTTTTTTTCCATAGTGCCTTTCTGTGGGCTCGAAGGACCATGTCTTTGTCACCATTCGGAACCTTATGTATAAAGAAAAAGGCAACACACAATTCCGCCAAAAATTTACAAAAATGTATTTTATTGAACTGTATGTATGTATATTTCAATCAAAATTCCACAGAGTGTATCACTATATCCGCAAGAGGATTGTAAATTAACTTATTTAGTTATTTATTTCTTGAAGATAGAAAATGGATTTTCGGACAAGATGCAACGGCTGAAAAAAGTTCGGTATTCACAGAGCACGGCTTTCGTTCGGATCGCAAGAAAAAGAAGAAGTGACGAACTTGTTTCTCCGCCCCTTTTGCTCCCTTTTGGTTGAGGTGAAAAATGTAGTGATAATGTCGTTATGTGTGATGTGGATTGTAGGTGGTGTAGAGATGAGTGTGGTGAAAGAAGCGTGCTAGTGACGTATATTTTAATGCGGGATTATTGTTGTGGTTAGGTGTTCGGTGTTGGTTATGTGTTGTGTGGGGCAGGAGACTGAAGCTCATTTAGCCACACTTGAACTATCGGGTTTACCGTCACACAGACTTCAATTGAAAATAAATATACAGTAATGCTTATGCGAAATCTAGATGCTCCTCGGCTATGTAATGAAACAAAGCTTCGGATAACAAAATTGGGACAGAACATACTTGGTCCTACTATTTTAACAGGTGTCGGTATGGGAAATAGTGTTATAATACCAATTATTCCCACTGACCTACCATTCCAAACTAAAAGGGTTCAGTATCCCGTCACGCTTAGCTTTGCTGTTACTATAAAGAAGGCACAAGGAAAGATTATAGCCCACCGACAACAAACTGATTGGACCTTATCAGTGCGGATTTAGACCAGGAAAAGCAACAATTGAGACATCCATTAAAAGAGAATCGACACGCACCATCTCTTCGTCGATTTCAAAGCTGTGTGAACAACTGACGTTGAGCAATACCAAAAGCCCCGTCAGGATCGAGAACGACCTTTCAGAGCCGTTCTATACCAAACGAGTTTTCCGACAAGGCGACTCCCTATCGTGCGACTTCTTTAATCTGCTGCTGGAGAAAATAATTCGAACTGCAGAACTTAATCGATCAGGTAAAATCTTTTATAAGAATGTATAGCATCTGGGGTACCCGATGATATTGATATCATTGGCCTCAAAAATTGCATAGCGATAGTTTTTCTTTCTCCAGAATGGATGAGGAAGCGAAGCAAACAAACAGTCGTCGCACTCGCGTCTAGCACCCACGTCATTGTTGACAGTTATAACTTCGAAGTCGTAGCTAACTTCGCCTGTCTTGGATCCAGCATTAACACCAACAACAATGTAAATCTCAAAATCCAACGCAGAATATCTCTTGTCAACAGGTGCTACTTCGGACTACATAGAATTGAGAAGTAAAGTCCTCTCTCGACGAACAAAAACCAACTCTATTAGTTACCCATTACTCCCGTCCTGCTTTATGGTGCAGAGGCATGGACGGTAACAACTGATAAGTTGACGTTACGAGTTTTCAAGAGAAAAGTTCTGTGGAAGATTTATGTTCCTCTGCGCGTTGGTCACGGCAAAAATCGCATTCAATGGAACGATGAGCTGTATGAGATATACGACGGCATTGACATAGTACAGCGAATTAAAAGACAGCGACTACGCTGGCTAGGTCATGTCGTCCGAATGAACGAAAACACTCCAGCTCTGAAAGTATTCGACGTAATACCCATCGGGGGAAGCAGAGTAAGAAGAAGACCTCCTCTTGAAAAGACCAAGTGGATAAGGACCTGGCTTCACTTGGAATCTCCTATTGCCGCCACCCTGCGAAAAGAAGAAGGGAATTGCGTGCTGTTGTTAACTCGGCGTGTGCGGTTTCTACGCCAGTGAAGAAGAAGAACGTTGGATTACCATGAAATAATTGACTTTTTTTATGAAAAAGTACGTATAATAGCGATATAATTATCAAATAGCAATTTTGGTAAATATTTTTTATTTTAAACGTTGTTATTATATATTAATCTGTATCATTATTATTATTGTTCTTTCGCTATGTCTTATAACTATATACTTTAAGACAAATGAAGCAAACAGATTGCATGATTCTTGCGCATAATTTGTATTTTTGGAATCCGCACTATTGTCTGTCTGTCTGTCTGTCCGTCCGTCCGTCCGTGCAAGCTGTAACTTGAATAAAAATTGAGATATCTCGATGAAAATTGGTGTGTGGGTTCCTTTGTACAAAACACTTTGTAAAGGGTGATTTTTTAAGAGCTTGATAACTTTAAAAAAAAAAAAACGCATAAAATTTGCAAAATCTCATCGGTTCTTTATTTGAAACGTTAGATTGGTTCATGACATTTACTTTTTGAAGATAATTTCATTTAAATGTTGACCGCGGCTGCGTCTTAGGTGGTCCATTCGGAAAGTCCAATTTTGGGCAACTTTTTCGAGCATTTCGGCCGGAATAGCCCGAATTTCTTCGGAAATGTTGTCTTCCAAAGCTGGAATAGTTGCTGGCTTATTTCTGTAGACTTTAGACTTGACGTAGCCCCACAAAAAATAGTCTAAAGGCGTTAAATCGCATGATCTTGGTGGCCAACTTACGGGTCCATTTCTTGAGATGAATTGTTGTCCGAAGTTTTCCCTCAAAATGGCCATAGAATCGCGAGCTGTGTGGCATGTAGCGCCATCTTGTTGAAACCACATGTCAACCAAGTTCAGTTCTTCCATTTTTGGCAACAAAAAGTTTGTTAGCATCGAACGATAGCGATCGCCATTCACCGTAACGTTGCGTCCAACAGCATCTTTGAAAAAATACGGTCCAATGATTCCACCAGCGTACAAACCACACCAAACAGTGCATTTTTCGGGATGCATGGGCAGTTCTTGAACGGCTTCTGGTTGCTCTTCACCCCAAATGCGGCAATTTTGCTTATTTACGTAGCCATTCAACCAGAAATGAGCCTCATCGCTGAACAAAATTTGTCGATAAACACATTTCGAACCGGACACTGATTTTGGTAATAAAATTCAATGATTTGCAAGCGTTGCTCGTTAGTAAGTCTATTCATGATGAAATGTCAAAGCATACTGAGCATCTTTCTCTTTGACACCATGTCTGAAATCCCACGTGATCTGTCAAATACTAATGCATGAAAATCCTAACCTCAAAAAAATCACCCGTTAAATGGGCGTAATCGACCATTTGACACATGACATTATTCTGTCACATTGTGCAAATGGGTGACAACAGCCACGCCTGCTTCCGATATAGCACAATTTTAAATTCCATTTGATTCGTTCGGTTTCCAGTATAAAAAAAAATAAAAGAGTAATAAATAAAAACTGTTCAAGCCTCTAGGCACCGATTATTTAGACCCCAAAAATGTCGGTCAATGTTTGATATATAGCTGAAATTAAGGGATAATCCTACTCTTATAATGGTATGTCTGTATGTTAAGAATGGGTAAATATTTCTCTGAGCGGCCACGTATCTAATATAAAGTTTTTCGAACTTCCAGATGACTTTATACCGCATATATCGTCCAGTATGTGAGCTATCTCAATGAAAATGAAAGAGCCTATTTTACTCATAGCAGTGTGTCCTTGTGCCGAAAATAACTAACATCAGAATTTTCGAACATCCAACTTTACTTCATATATATTGTATTTGAGGTACTCACAAAGTGTCATAAAGCATCGTAAAATCATAAAATCATAAATTGTTATACTAGTTTAAAAAAATTGTTGTTGGATTGCATACTAAAATAAGTTTACACAAGTACAACTCTGAACGCTTTCTTTTCAGATCGTTATAACTTTATGTGACTATGTGAAACCCCAATTGATAATTATATGTTAGGTACCTTAATGAAACCCAGGGAAAATTTTTGATGTGAAACATCTATAGGCGCGGGTCAATATGTTTGTCGCCGTTTGATTATCTCAATTAGGTGATTAAATATAGCGATTTGAAATTTGGAATGTTTTCAATAAAAATAAAAAAAAGTTTCTGAGTATAATAATTTTGTCGCGGGAATTAAATTTAATGTTTGAAAAGCCAACTTTATGAATATGTAATGGTTATTTCTGAGAAACGAAAATTAGTTGGTTAAATTTTAGTTTGAATGAAAAAAACGAAAATTTCTATGTAAAATGTAAGGGAACCTAAAAAAAAGCGTCCCCTTAGAGTTAAGCAACAGCGCCTGTCAACTGACAGCTTACTCTGTCTTTAGTATGTGTCATTAAACATACTACATATTTATAGTGATTTTCGGTTTTTAAAGAAACCTTATGTCTGCCAGTTTATGAGTTATATATAGTATACTGCTGGCCCTGCAGCCGTTGTCCTGCGTGAAATTATGTGTTTTGAAATGAAAAGAAAGTTGAAATTATCATTTAATTTTTTAATGTAACGCAGCTTGATAAACAAAATTTTTTGGTATCTGTTCCGGTGTGTATCTGGTCGTGTGAAAAACATAGCATTTCGAAACACTATGCGACTATCTTTGTGCCCTGTTGATTGTCATCTGAATTGCAATTTTCACTGGAAACGGAACACGTTTGAACTGAAATGGCAAATCGTTAGAACTCAAAGGAATTCGTAGAATTAAGCATTCTGCCCTCTTGTATTCGATATCTGCGTCACAATCAGTCGGGTTCCATTACACAGTTTCGGCGAATGAAGATTGCGAAACATAATAACGACTGATCCTACTTTGAGACGTAAATGATGCGGTGGCATACCAAACCTTTCCAAAGAATTTAGAAAAACCACTGAATAATTCTTGACGACTTCTTCATTGTCAAGACGATCGATCGATTTGTATGAGCACAAGTCATGTGAACATTCGTAATGAGTTCATCTTTCGTGAATTGATAAATGGCGGATGGAATTGATATCAAACCACCTGAAGTATCAACCGGAATTGACCCAGTTTCGATTCTTAGCGAAGATGATGTAAAATGTCTTCGGCAATGTCATTTTTGTTCGTATCCCATAATTGTCGCAAATTTGAAGGCTAATATGTCGAAATGATTATCGCGAAAAGTGTACGATCTTCATATGCCGCGTACATTCATCAATAGCAACCGAAGGTAGAAGCAATCGTCGTTTTTCAGGTGGATTGTGTAAATTCGTCCTAAGCATTAGTTGAGAACACAACTGGATTTCCATCTACTTGTTGGCGTTGCTTTGTGCGTAACTGTTTCTTCGACGATGCATTCCATGTATAATATCAAGGTATTTACGAATAGAGCAATATTCTCGCAAACAGATTACCGACGAAAGTTAAAAAAAAACTCTTCAATGTTAATTTTGTTGCTGGGGGTGTTTCCACTGGCTGTACTCTATTCTCTGGGATGAAATACACTCCTTGGCAATTAACTGCGAGACGCACAACAGTCGAAAAACGTTCATGAATTGCAAAATTAAATATCCTACAAAGCACTTTATTGTAGTTCACGTATCGACCGTATCGTTTTAGACCAATAACCGTCATGTGGCTTCCTTTGGTGACGTACTTGCAAACGTATTTTATCGATTTCACCAAACTGCAATACTCAACATTATTATGAGTTTTGAATGTGAATTAGACAATAGTGGGGAATATATAATATAATAGTACGATCCATGTGTTGACAACTTCGATAATCACTCTTCTAAATTGAAAGCTGAATGTTCTGCCATTTTTATCTAGTGAGCGACGCCGATAGAGTTGATATCCATCATTTTCATTTTTTTGTTTCCGAAAGAAAACCACGTGGATAGTGTTTCGTGCACATATTGTCATTCATGCAAACCGAAGTGGGATTATGGTGTCCGCAAGGTCATATTGGTTTTCACCACTTCGTATAATACTGGATCTTTCTCTGGATCAGGAATTTCCCGCGGAAATGATTTCATCAATTTGATCTGGTATAACCACCATCCACCATCCTAAGAAGAATGTGTGCGTGCGGCAAACCTCTCATTTGTCACCCAACAGAGTACATCTAACATCTAACAGCACCACACCATTGTGCTATGACATTGACGATCGCCTGCTGATTGGCCCCAAGTATGTCATCGTATCCTGGGAGTCGGTCATGTGCCTTGGGCTGCCTATGGATGTTGATACCGAAAAGAAAGCCGACCGATATTAGCGCGACCTTCGTGGCAATCTGTAATTGATCACTTTGTGTGAAACACACTTAACGTTTTCACTGAATAATTTTCAATCATATTTTGTTTAATAGTCAGAATAAAAAAGGGAAATGACAAATTTTTTTTTTTTTTTTTTTTTTTTTTCAAAATTAATTTATTTATTGTATCTGCTTTTTCTTAAAGCCTAACAATAAGTAAGTTAGTAACTCGTACTCTCGTCAGTGAAATAATCATATTTAGATAATAGTTGTTTGGAAAGGTTCAAAATTTAATGAAAATAACGCAGCTCACAATATGTAAATAGGTAAAATCAAGTGATAATCGGATTCAAAAATAAACGAAATCGGACAACAATCACGCCTCCCTTTCATATAACACCTTTGGGATTACTTTTAGCGTATTCAAGGGTTTATATGGGTTTCCTCGGGTAAAAAGCATACTTTTTCAATACTTTTTTCTCAAATAAAAAATGAAATATTGTTTTAGAATTTTTTATTGTTACAAACATGCACTATTAACAAACAAATTCTGAATTTTTTGGAAAATAATATTTTAAACTCGGCCATTGCGACACCATTTCCGGTGTGCCCTCGGAAATAATATGCGCCCGTGTTGGGAGGATAACTTCTTACAGGATCATCTTGAGTAAAAAAATATGTGTTTTAGTTAAAATCTTAACATAGAACTTGAACGAAGAAAGAAATCTGAGAGAGAATGAAAATTTCGCGACATGTTTTTTCAAATATTTCTAGAGTTATGGAGAGTTATATTTGTGAGTAGTTCTCGAGAAATCTTGCCAACCGACTTCAAAAACACAGTTTCGAGAAAAACGCGTTTCCAGACGATGCACTTAGTCTAACTAGCCTCGAGCGCACAAGTTCTACAGGTTGTACCTCCGAAACTATTACTCAGATCAATTTGAAAATTTAGAACAATATTCTAGAAGTATTTAAAAATCTAATAAGAGAATAAAAATAATCAGATTTTTTGAAACCCGTAAACTCAAGTAACCCCATAACCTAAAAAAAGATAAATCGAGCTTCTACATATTTAAATGAAATTTAGCGTGTCCAGTACTCTTCCAATACCAGTACCTTTCCTTCACAAAGTCTGTCTATGCCTTTGATAAATATTGAATAAATATGTATTTCCATCCTTCCGATTTACAATACACCATACTTGTTGGACATATGAGACAAATAAATATAATATTTAAAAACTATACAGACTCAAGCAAGTGATTGAGCTGTTTTGGTGTTACGTCGCTCTTTAATACGCAGGCATATCTCTTCTTTTAAGTCGTGTTTGATCGCTGGAATGTACCAAAGCATAAGCCAAAGGGTTTGGGTGATCTCGGAGTTTAGATATATATTTAATTCTGCTGTCTTCTACTTCTTTTTTTACCATAGGAATACCAAGGTCTTTATGGATATTTTCGTTACGCATGTACCATGGTGAACACGTGATTGTTCTAAGCATTTTTGATTGGAACCTTTGTATTAGATCAATATTAGTTGCACAGGTCGTACCCCACAGTTGAATGCCATACATCCAAATCGGCTTTATGACCGCATTATATAAGAGCACTTTGTTGTCTAGGCTAAGTTTGGAGTTTTTATTTAAAAGCCAATTTAAATTTGCAGCTCTAATCTTCATACATGTTATTTTACTAGATACGTGTTTTCTCCACGTGAGCCTTCTATCTAGGTGAATTCCAAGATATGTTACTTCGTTCGCTTGGGGTACTAAGATATTGTTTATTTTTACTGCCGGGCACATCTTTGGTCTTAGCGAGAATGTAATGTGCTTACACTTCTGTTCATTCACATTTATACGCCAGTTCGCTAGCCATTCTTCGAGAGAACTTAAATGCTCCGTTAATATTCTTGATGCTACAATGTGGCATTTGTTACGGCTCACTATTGCTGTATCGTCCGCAAAAGTTGAAGTTAATACATTGTTAGCTGTTGGAAGATCTGCTGTATATATGATGTATAGTGTTGGGCCTAAAACACTGCCCTGGGGAACACCAGCCCTTATCTGACGTTCATCAGATATGAAATCTCCCACTTTTATCATAAATTTTCTATTTTTTAAATAAGACTCCAAGGTTCTATACAATTCTAAAGGTAGAATTTTTTTAATCTTATATAAAAGACCTTCGTGCCACACCTTATCAAACGCCTGAGCTACATCTAGAAATATTGCTGAACAGTACTCCCTGTGCTCAAATGCTTTTCTTATCTCGTTAGTAATTCTATTGACTTGCTCTATTGTGCCATGTTTCGCACGAAATCCGAATTGATGCATTGGTATTGTGTTATTTTCGTGGAGGAAAGGAGACATCTTTGATAGTAATACTTTTTCAAATACTTTTGAAAGACAGGGTAGAAGACTGATTGGTCTGTATGAAGACGGCTGTGTTAAGTCTTTCCCAGGTTTATCTATCAAGATAATCTGCGACTTTTTCCATGAAATTGGATAGTATCCGAAACTAAGAATTGCATTGAAGAGCAAAGAGAGCACCTCTACAGCAATAATTGGTAACTCAATTAGCATTTTTGGGGAAATTTTATCATGTCCCGGCGATTTTTTTGGATTAAGTTCTTTGATGATACCAATGATTTCAGAAGGTGAAGTCATAAGAGGCTCGAGCGACTCTTTAGCTGTGTTGGGTAAGATTGACAACTTAAAGTTGTTCTTTGGCAAATTGGGTTGAAATACCTTTTCTAGGTGATTTGCAAAGCAATTAGCCTTTTCCTCGTCACTTCGAGCCCAATTTCCTCCCAAGTCTCGTATAGGCATGTTGGAGTCAGTTGGTGGCTTCATGGACTTTTGGGCTTTCCAAAGGGAATTTTGCTTGTTTGAATTCGGACACAGCTTCTTTATATACATTTCGGTGTTCAATTCTTCCTCACGTTTAAGCGCGTTTTTTAATCTACGTACAGCAGATTTTAATTGAAGCTGAGTGGAAGGGGAACGATTTATCTGCCATTCACGTCTTGCACGCCTTTTTACATTTACAAGCATTTCTATTTCTCTATTAGAGATTTTTCTGAAACCAAGCGGCTTATAGCTTTTGTTTGGTGTTGCTAAGACAGCTGCGCAGGTTATTATATCATTGACTTCTCTTATACTTTCGTCAATATCTCTTCCTGTATTTATTTTATACTCAATATTAATGTGGCTACTGACGTATTTTTTATATTTTAGCCAATTTGTTTTATAAGAAGTTAGACCCACTTTTGGATTAACGAATATGGGTTGTTCACATAATTTTATTAGTACCGGAGAGTGATCAGAAGATAGATCAGTACATGTATCTGCTGTTATGTGCGATTTATCTATATTTTTGATTACAGCAAAATCAATTAAATCTGGTATTTTCTTCCGATCACTAGGCCAATATGTCGGCTTACCAGGAGATATTATTTCAAGGTTATTGTGCCTATTTATAACAGTTTGATACAGCTGTCGTCCTTTCGGATTAATAAGACGTGAGCCCCAGTACGTGTGTTTTGCGTTGTAATCTCCACCTGCTAGAAATCTTTGACCTAGTGTTCCAAAAAAGTCTTTAAATTCGCTTTCTGTAATTTTAAAACGAGGTGGACAGTATATAGCCGTAAGGTTTAAGTCACAACCCTGATTTTTTAGTGATATTGTTGTAGCTTGCAACTGTGGTGTAGCATAAGATTCTAGAGCATAGTGGTTTAAACGATTTCTAATCAACACTGCCGTGCCACCATGCGCTTTTCCATCCGGATGATTTGTAACATATAGTCTAAATCCCGGTATGTTGAAATTATTTTTATTTGTTAGATGAGTTTCTGAAATAAGCATTACATCTATATTCTTTTCAGACAGAAATCTGATAATCTCTAATTTATGTTGGTTAACACCGTTAGCATTCCATATGCAGATATTTAGTAAGCTCATTTTTTGAACGATTCAAATAATTGAAAAACAAAACAAAAAAATTAAAAAAAAAACAAATTTTGTATGAAAAAAAGTTACTTTTTGGAATTGTCCAATTTTCCGACTTTTCCTCATGAAAAGCATACGTTTTTTTTTATTTCTAAACCTTACCCGCTCCACAATCGAACAACCTCTGAAAATTTCATTGAGATTGGTTGATCCGTTCATTACTAACAAACAAACATTCATTGTTTATATGGGGAAAAAGAAAGGGGCTCTTTTAGGGATTTTCCGGAAATTATTCAAATTTTTCTTCAATCAATCAATCAATCAATCAATTGTTAAGAATTACGAGTATACTGTTGACTAGAAAAATATACTTTCTCAGTTTCATTAAAATATCTCTCATATTGATCGATATTTATATGTATAAAGGTAATTTTTCTTGAAGTTTATCAAATTCACTCAAATTACAAAGAGCTATCATTATGTCCAAGAAAAAAATAGATTTGGCGGTTGCCACCTATAACCAAATACTGATAAATATTTCGAAAACGATTACAGAATATCATGCAATGCGATTCGGCAAAGTTACGGTTATTAATATTACTGCAATGTTCTTTGTATAATGTATAAGTTTGTCGGTTTGAAAGAATTGAAATTTAGAAGGCATTTATTCTATTCATTGTTGTGGTTTAAAATGGATAAATATCGAATTTTCCGGTTACGCTTTAAAATGAAACACGACCTAACTACACATATACATTGTTTATAAATACGAAGGGTGGATGCATTGTCATAATACAAATTTAAGTACAACCATAGCTAATGTATAACAAACAGCATATTTATATGTGATTAATATAAAATTTTGAGTTTAGGGTTGCTGAGGAAAGAACAATATTATTTTATTTGATGTTAACACTTGATTAATCAAGAAGCAGACTTCGTGTTATATATTTTACTTTATAGTAAAGCGGAAAAAAATTTTATTTTACCCATGTTAGAGAAGGTTCATGATGTGCCGTTGGTCAAATTGGTTCACTTCTTGCGGGGTTTTCTACAGATCTAAATTCGGGTGCAATATTCTCACAATTAGCTAGGGTCAAAGCAGAGAATTAACTTCAAGTTTTGGCAAAATTTTTTATTAAACAAGTAAGGAAGAGCTACGTTCGAGTGCTAACGAACATTTTAATATTCAAGGCATAAAGCACAATAAAACAAACTTTTATGCAAAAAAATATTGCGAAAGAATTTAAAATTCCCTACTCTACGGAACTGTAAATGTATTAGAATCATATTTGATTTCCTATTAGGGGCCATCCATAAATTACGTCACACGAATTTAAGGACTTTTTAACCCCTCCTTGTCACAAGTTGTCACATTTTGAACTAGAGCAATATTTTGACTCACGTACATGATTAGTTTACCAAGTAGCATTATTTTTCATCAATGACTAACTTGCTCCAAATGTCAGCCAACACATTGCCCGCACTTTCGAAGTTTCGTTTTTCTAGATCTAAGTGAGTAGTTCGATTACTTGAATCAAGATGTGACCCAAAATCATCATGAGTTAATAGTACGCCAGTAAGTTCGCGACTGCCAGGTGCCATGCGTCGTTCAACTCTGTTAAATGCACTCCTTCCTGGGGCATTTGTAGCTATATAAATTACATCTAATTGAAAATATTTAAAATGTTGTAAAGCTGAAACTATAACGCGGGAGACAATTTTGTAACTTTGATTAAAATTATAATATAAAATAAAATAAAGTACGATTCGCTGAAGAGCCCCAATATTTACAAATTTATTGTAACGAACCCTGGACATGGTGAGTATACCTCAGCATGTTATAAATACTTGTAAAAAGCATGGGCAGTAAAAAGCTTCGTTACAACTTAAGTATTAAAAACAAAGATTGTGTTTATAAATTTTTAATATTTTTTGTTTACCTATAAATTTCACGTTTGTACATCACAAATTTTGAAATGTGATGTCACAAAGCTTTTGACCTCCCCCTGCCCCTTGTCACACAATGTCACTTGTGAATGATACCCTGTCCCCCCTTCAAGGTGTGACGTAATTTATGGATGGCCATTAATATAATATGCGAATAATATATACTTAGTATAATATATTATATTAACAATTAACAACATCATTATTTCAGGAAGCCTCTTTCCTGACTGTTTCTTGTGTTATTACGTGCAAATACAAGGCCGCCAAGGCTTTAGCCACATTAAAGGCAGCCTCCTTTACATGCAATAACACAGAAAAATACGTAGCCTATCAAGAATTTCCGTCGTACTATAAAACTCCTAAGCTGTCATAACAACTGAATTGCTCAAATTCGGGGTATAGTTGTCGCATAAATTGTTATTTTCCGGGTGCCAAGTAATCAAGGAATTACGGGTAACGAACTTGCCGATAAAAAAGAAAAATGAATAGCCTACTTCCATATATTTCAACCCATCGTCCGAAAAAGACCTACCACAAATACTATAAGTATATCCCATTATATACAACAAAAACAGGCGACTAATTAAATAATTTTCCACCACCGGTATAACAAATTTAATGTACATTAAATCAATTAAGTTTAGGTACAATTTCTTCATTAAAATTTGTAAAAACAAATATATACTTTTTTAATTCAAATAAGGAACATATTTTAATGCATTTATTTCAAAATAGGAACTGTTTTTTATAAATACAACAAAATATAATAACAAAAGCATAAATTCCATTGATTTGGCGTCAAAAAAGTTTTGGTACAAAAACGAAAGGGAATTAAAATATGATTTAAACAAAAAATAAAATATAATTTGAATACTTTATGGCTTTAGCTTCAATTATTGCTGGCAAATGGCGATGTATGCTTTTTACTAACACATTAATGTCTGAGTTTGTAATTTTGATATATGTATATAAAAGCGAAAAGAAATTAAAATATTATTTATATAAATAGATAATATAATATTAATACTTTCCGGCTTTAGCTTTAATTATTGCTTGCAAACGGCGATGCATACTTTTTACTAGTACATTAGTATCAGACTTTGTAATTTTGGCGCATTCAATTTCTACAGCGACTTTTAAGGTATTCTTGGACAGAGTACTACGAGTATGTTGTCGTATCGTTTTTTCTATCAAATAATTCTATTGGATTCATGTAGGATGATTGTGGTGGTGTTTGGAGTTGCTTCAGTTATATGTATGGAGGCCAATCGTGTACCATTTACGACATGTTTATCTTGTTCAAAAAGAAATTGGTTCCTGTCGAGTACCCAGTTTTTGCACGTGCGGAATATTCAGATCCATATATGTAAATATTTTATTTGATATTTTGTTTTGGAATATTCAGATCCATATAAATATGTATGTATATATTTTATTCGTTATTTTATTTGTTATTCCAAATTACTCACGGCAGATGCAGCCACACACGTCTCCATTCTTTTATTACTCCGTCTGACCCTAAAATGTTGAATTTTGATTGGTTAGGGAATACAACATTCTCCCAAAATGAATCTGGTATATCAAGTTACTCTTTAACAAATTTTAATCCTTTTTTCTTATTTGCTTTTTATATGAATGATTTACGTCGCCAAGTTCGTCCGTAATAGCTAGCTTTTATTCTTTGTAATCGAGGGTTTCGCTTGATAACAGCGATGACATTTCGCTCTTAGCAGGGAAATAAAATTTTAGTTATTTATATGGTATTTTATAATGTTATAAACACTTGAATGTCATTTCCAGCAAATAAATACATTAAACTTTTACACTTGATTATGTGTAGTTCTCTGTCCAACTAAAACAAAGTACTGAAAACTTGCGTACTTTCGGCAGATTTGCTAATTCACAGCGTCTAAGTGGCACCACATATACAAAATGGTGATTTTAAAACTTTTGTTGAAATTAGTTGTTTCAACGGTTTTTTCTATAAATTCTTACTGTACTTAAACTTAATTGATTCACTCTAAATGTCCCCTTCGCCGTATATCCAACAAACAAATCAAAAACCAAGCCAAACAGATTGCTTGAAATAAATTAACTCAACCAAGTAAAAAAGGGCTGGGTTAGGGTATAACCGAACATTTTATACTCTTGCAACTTTCAGTAATCAAAGACCGGGAAAATATTTAAATTTCTTTACACATTGTCAATATTTCGGTAAAAAGTCACCTATAGGTACGGGATCTACCAAGGGCGTGAACAGCTTTTGATGAATTTGCATAATTTTTGACCCTAAGATGGCATGCCTTAAAGGCATTAACAATCATTTAAAGTTTTGTCCCGTTATATTAATTGCTCTATGATTTCTACACTCGAAAAAAACATGTAACCTTTGCATTACATCAATATTAGTTGCAAAGGTCGTACCCCAAAGTTGAATGCCATACATCCACATCGACTTTATGACCGCATTATATAAAAGCTTTTTGCTGCTAAGTTTGAGTTCTTATTTAAAAGGCAATTTAAATTTGCAGCTCTTATCTTCATGCAAGTTATTTTACTACATACATATATGACTAAAGCTGTGTCATCCGCAAAAGTTGATGTTAATACATTACTAGCTGTTGGAAGATCTGCTGTATATATGATATATAAAGTTGGGCCTAAAGCACTGCCCTGTGCTACACTAGTCCTTATCTGTCGTTCATCAGATATAAAATCTCCCACTTTTACTATAAATTGTTAAATAATTAGTTATATAATAGGGTGGGTCGATTCCGGACTTTTTTCGATTCGGGATTTCTAATAGTGTGGAAAAGTTGCCTTAGTACTTCCTGATTCCAATGCCACTTTTTGTTTTGAGATCGGATTGCATCTTCAACCCCAACCCCGGCCTTGAAATTTCGAAAGTTCGTCTAAAATCGTGAAATTGTCTACCTATCGCCTGAAATACGCATCTCATGGCAAAATGTATAAAACAAAAGAGATACGAGCGAAAATGCGGCGCGCCACAGCGCAAGGTGAAAATTGGCTTGCGGCCACACTTCTTGATGTTGATTTCGCCGAGTGCTATCACTCACATTCATTCACCTACTCCAAAGGACACGTTCGGAAAGGTCTCCACATAAATATTTTTTCATCGAGTTCCTTCACTCTTGTCGGTGATTTCGCCGAGTGCTGTTACTTATATTCTCTCAACAGAACACAGAACTCAAAATGTCTGTATCTATATTTAAATTTAGAAAGAAATGTCCTGTGTTTGGCATATATCCTACAATCTCTCTGAGTCCCAGTTACCTACTTACCAGCATGCTCTTTTGTGTTATCAGTTTGAAACATTTCGTATAGGGCGACTCCGAGGCGACAACTATGAACCTAGGAGTAAAGACGTTACAGAAATAGTTGCAAAAAAGGTTGAAAATACTTTCAAAAAGTCATTTATTCCGATAGTTTCTCACACCAGAGTAGTACAAATGCTCACCACATACCATACGAAATTTCTGACTCTTTAAGAATGTTTACACCGCAACATGCCATAGTTTCACATTTAACTATTTGTAAAAAATATTTTGACTCACGTACATGATTAGTTTACCAAGTAGCATTATTTTTCAACATCATAGTCTGTTCAATATCCAGTCCAGTAACAGTTGGTGCAACACATTCAGCTACGACTTGAAAATTATCAATGACTAACTTGCTCCAAATGTCAGCCAACACATTGCCCGCACTTTCGAAGTTTCGTTTTTCTAGATCTAAGTGAGTAGTTCGATTACTTGAATCAAGATGTGACCCAAAATCATCATGAGTTAATAGTACGCCAGTAAGTTCGCGACTGCCAGGTGCCATGCGTCGTTCAACTCTGTTAAATGCACTCCTTCCTGGGGCATTTGTAGCTATATAAATTACATCTAAATGAAAATATTTAAAATGTTGTAAAGCTGAAACTATAACGCGGGAGACAATTTTGTAACTTTGATTAAAATTATAATATAAAATAAAATAAAGTACGATTCGCTGAAGAGCCCCAATATTTACAAATTTATTGTAACGAACCCTGGACATGGTGAGTATACCTCAGCATGTTATACTTGTAAGAAGCATGGGCAGTAAAAAGCTTCGTTACAACTTAAGTATTAAAAACAAAGATTGTGTTTATAAATTTTTAATATTTTTTGTTTACCTATAAATTTCACGTTTGTACATCACAAATTTTGAAATGTGATGTCACAAAGCTTTTGACCTCCCCCTGCCCCTTGTCACACAATGTCACTTGTGAATGATACCCTGTCCCCCCTTCAAGGTGTGACGTAATTTATGGATGGCCATTAATATAATATGCGAATAATATATACTTAGTATAATATATTATATTAACAATTAACAACATCATTATTTCAGGAAGCCTCTTTCCTGACTGTTTCTTGTGTTATTACGTGCAAATACAAGGCCGCCAAGGCTTTAGCCACATTAAAGGCAGCCTCCTTTACATGCAATAACACAGAAAAATACGTAGCCTATCAAGAATTTCCGTCGTACTATAAAACTCCTAAGCTGTCATAACAACTGAATTGCTCAAATTCGGGGTATAGTTGTCGCATAAATTGTTATTTTCCGAGTGCCAAGTAATCAAGGAATTACGGGTAACGAACTTGCCGATAAAAAAGAAAAATGAATAGCCCAGCCTACTTCCATATATTTCAACCCATCGTCCGAAAAAGACCTACCACAAATACTATAAGTATATCCCATTATATACAACAAAAACAGGCGACTAATTAAATAATTTTCCACCACCGGTATAACAAATTTAATGTACATTAAATCAATTAAGTTTAGGTACAATTTCTTCATTAAAATTTGTAAAAACAAATATATACTTTTTTAATTCAAATAAGGAACATATTTTAATGCATTTATTTCAAAATAGGAACTGTTTTTTATAAATACAACAAAATATAATAACAAAAGCATAAATTCCATTGATTTGGCGTCAAAAAAGTTTTGGTACAAAAACGAAAGGGAATTAAAATATGATTTAAACAAAAAATAAAATATAATTTGAATACTTTATGGCTTTAGCTTCAATTATTGCTGGCAAATGGCGATGTATGCTTTTTACTAACACATTAATGTCTGACTTTGTAATTTTGATATATATAAAAGCGAAAGGAAATTAAAATATTATTTATATAAATAGATAATATAATATTAATACTTTCCGGCTTTAGCTTTAATTATTGCTTGCAAACGGCGATGCATACTTTTTACTAGTACATTAGTATCAGACTTTGTAATTTTGGCGCATTCAATTTCTACAGCGACTTTTAAGGTATTCTTGGACAGAGTACTACGAGTATGTTGTCGTATCGTTTTTTCTATCAAATAATTCTATTGGATTCATGTAGGATGATTGTGGTGGTGTTTGGAGTTGCTTCAGTTATATGTATGGAGGCCAATCGTGTACCATTTACGACATGTTTATCTTGTTCAAAAAGAAATTGGTTCCTGTCGAGTACCCAGTTTTTGCACGTGCGGAATATTCAGATCCATATATGTAAATATTTTATTTGATATTTTGTTTTGGAATATTCAGATCCATATAAATATGTATGTATATATTTTATTCGTTATTTTATTTGTTATTCCAAATTACTCACGGCAGATGCAGCCACACACGTCTCCATTCTTTTATTACTCCGTCTGACCCTAAAATGTTGAATTTTGATTGGTTAGGGAATACAACATTCTCCCAAAATGAATCTGGTATATCAAGTTACTCTTTAACAAATTTTAATCCTTTTTTCTTATTTGCTTTTTATATGAATGATTTACGTCGCCAAGTTCGTCCGTAATAGCTAGCTTTTATTCTTTGTAATCGAGGGTTTCGCTTGATAACAGCGATGACATTTCGCTCTTAGCAGGGAAATAAAATTTTAGTTATTTATATGGTATTTTATAATGTTATAAACACTTGAATGTCATTTCCAGCAAATAAATACATTAAACTTTTACACTTGATTATGTGTAGTTCTCTGTCCAACTAAAACAAAGTACTGAAAACTTGCGTACTTTCGGCAGATTTGCTAATTCACAGCGTCTAAGTGGCACCACATATACAAAATGGTGATTTTAAAACTTTTGTTGAAATTAGTTGTTTCAACGGTTTTTTCTATAAATTCTTACTGTACTTAAACTTAATTGATTCACTCTAAATGTCCCCTTCGCCGTATATCCAACAAACAAATCAAAAACCAAGCCAAACAGATTGCTTGAAATAAATTAACTCAACCAAGTAAAAAAGGGCTGGGTTAGGGTATAACCGAACATTTTATACTCTTGCAACTTTCAGTAATCAAAGACCGGGAAAATATTTAAATTTCTTTACACATTGTCAATATTTCGGTAAAAAGTCACCTATAGGTACGGGATCTACCAAGGGCGTGAACAGCTTTTGATGAATTTGCATAATTTTTGACCCTAAGATGGCATGCCTTAAAGGCATTAACAATCATTTAAAGTTTTGTCCCGTTATATTAATTGCTCTATGATTTCTACACTCGAAAAAAACATGTAACCTTTGCATTACATCAATATTAGTTGCAAAGGTCGTACCCCAAAGTTGAATGCCATACATCCACATCGACTTTATGACCGCATTATAAAGGGTGATTTTTTAAGAGCTTGATAACTTTTTAAAAAAAAAAAACGCATAAAATTTGCAAAATCTCATCGGTTCTTTATTTGAAACGTTAGATTGGTTCATGACATTTACTTTTTGAAGATAATTTCATTTAAATGTTGACCGCGGCTGCGTCTTAGGTGGTCCATTCGGAAAGTCCAATTTTGGGCAACTTTTTCGAGCATTTCGGCCGGAATAGCCCGAATTTCTTCGGAAATGTTGTCTTCCAAAGCTGGAATAGTTGCTGGCTTATTTCTGTAGACTTTAGACTTGACGTAGCCCCACAAAAAATAGTCTAAAGGCGTTAAATCGCATGATCTTGGTGGCCAACTTACGGGTCCATTTCTTGAGATGAATTGTTGTCCGAAGTTTTCCCTCAAAATGGCCATAGAATCGCGAGCTGTGTGGCATGTAGCGCCATCTTGTTGAAACCACATGTCAACCAAGTTCAGTTCTTCCATTTTTGGCAACAAAAAGTTTGTTAGCATCGAACGATAGCGATCGCCATTCACCGTAACGTTGCGTCCAACAGCATCTTTGAAAAAATACGGTCCAATGATTCCACCAGCGTACAAACCACACCAAACAGTGCATTTTTCGGGATGCATGGGCAGTTCTTGAACGGCTTCTGGTTGCTCTTCACCCCAAATGCGGCAATTTTGCTTATTTACGTAGCCATTCAACCAGAAATGAGCCTCATCGCTGAACAAAATTTGTCGATAAACACATTTCGAACCGAACACTGATTTTGGTAATAAAATTCAATGATTTGCAAGCGTTGCTCGTTAGTAAGTCTATTCATGATGAAATGTCAAAGCATACTGAGCATCTTTCTCTTTGACACCATGTCTGAAATCCCACGTGATCTGTCAAATACTAATGCATGAAAATCCTAACCTCAAAAAAATCACCCGTTATAAAAGCTTTTTGCTGCTAAGTTTGAGTTCTTATTTAAAAGGCAATTTAAATTTGCAGCTCTTATCTTCATGCAAGTTATTTTACTACATACATATATGACTAAAGCTGTGTCATCCGCAAAAGTTGATGTTAATACATTACTAGCTGTTGGAAGATCTGCTGTATATATGATATATAAAGTTGGGCCTAAAGCACTGCCCTGTGCTACACTAGTCCTTATCTGTCGTTCATCAGATATAAAATCTCCCACTTTTACTATAAATTGTTAAATAATTAGTTATATAATAGGGTGGGTCGATTCCGGACTTTTTTCGATTCGGGATTTCTAATAGTGTGGAAAAGTTGCCTTAGTACTTCCTGATTCCAATGCCACTTTTTGTTTTGAGATCGGATTGCATCTTCAACCCCAACCCCGGCCTTGAAATTTCGAAAGTTCGTCTAAAATCGTGAAATTGTCTACCTATCGCCTGAAATACGCATCTCATGGCAAAATGTATAAAACAAAAGAGATACGAGCGAAAATGCGGCGCGCCACAGCGCAAGGTGAAAATTGGCTTGCGGCCACACTTCTTGATGTTGATTTCGCCGAGTGCTATCACTCACATTCATTCACCTACTCCAAAGGACACGTTCGGAAAGGTCTCCACATAAATATTTTTTCATCGAGTTCCTTCACTCTTGTCGGTAATTTCGCCGAGTGCTGTCACTTATATTCTCTCAACAGAACACAGAACTCAAAATGTCTGTATCTAAATTTAAATTTAGACAGAAATGTCCTGTGTTTGGCATATATCCTACAATCTCTCTGAGTCCCAGTTACCTACTTACCAGCATGCTCTTTTGTGTTATCAGTTTGAAAGATTTCGTATAGGGCGACTCCGAGGCGACAACTATGAACCTAGGAGTAAAGACGTTACAGAAATAGTTGCAAAAAAGGTTGAAAATACTTTCAAAAAGTCATTTATTCCGATAGTTTCTCACACCAGAGTTGTACAAATGCTCACCACATACCATACGAAATTTCTGACTCTTTAAAAATGTTTTTAAGAAACCCAATAGGTTTGAGCTCTAAAAGAGACGACTTTGTCTCTTCTGCCGGAAAATTATTTGACATCGCTCCCTGTAAATGCATTTATTTTTCTTCTTGCACTTGTCCAAAAGAAAGGAAAGTTCCTATCAATGAACAACCATTTCTCTTGGACCAGAGAACCAGAAGAATTGGTCGCATTGGAAGTGTTGATCTACCTGAAACAAAAAAGACTACAAAGAAAACTGAACGTAAAGAAAAGCTTTCAAAGCGTCATTCAACATCAACACTTACCAGAAAAGTATCAGTTTGAACACGTGACCATTCAGATCAGCCAGACTCTCATACAGACGACAACAATGTAGGTGCGTCGCACATGGATTCTTTCAAAAACGATGCTGATGATGAATTTTCTCTTCCATCCTCTAAAACCAAACAAAACACACTAGTATTAGTATACACTGCTTTAGCTGCGCAAAGATTTGGAGTAAGTGATAGAGCAGCGGCCTTGATTGTTTCATCTGCTTTTCTGGATGCCAAAAAAGCAGGTTTGATAACTGAGGATCAGGCTAGCTTTGTAACTGACAAATGCAAGATTAGTCGGGCAAAAAAAGTGTTGGAGTTAAGCTCCAAAACACCGAAAGTATTGACTCTGTATATGGGCTGCATTTTGACGGCCGCAAAATCAATACACTTACGCAAGTCAGCGAAGGTGAAAAGTACTACCGCGACACTGTCAAAGAGGAACATATTTCTCTTATAGCGGAACCTGGTTGTCATTACTTTGGCAGCGTTACCTCTCCTTCCGGGTCAGTTGAGGATGAGACGCAAGCTATATGGCCACATTTACAAGACAATTCAGTTGATGTGGAACATCTAGAAGTTGTCGGTGGTGATGGCACCAACACGAACACAGGTTGGAAAGGTGGAATCATTCGGAAACTAGAAGAAAGAATAAGTAGGCCATTACAGTGGGTTGTTTGTCTTCTACATTTCAACGAACTTTCATTTCGTGCTCTTTTCGAACACATAGATGGTGTCTCAAAGAGTCCAAATACAATCTCTGGCGACATAGGTAAACTGCTCCCTGATTGTGAGAAGTTGCCTGTTCTCAAATTTGAAAGTTTTCCATCCTACCAATTACCTTCTGAGGTTATTAATCCGACGCAACTTAGCACAGACCAAGCTTATATCTATAAAATATCGGAAGCTGTTATTTCCGGTCAATGTTCCTCAGATTTAGCGTCGATGCATCCAGGTAACATGTACAAATCTCGCTGGCTCACCTGTGCAAATAGAATTCTGAGATTATAGATTTCTACTGACAAACCAACAAAGGAAATAAAGATTTTGGTCAAGTACATACTTTCAGTTTACTCACCTTTGTGGTTCTCAATAAGATTCAACAGTTCAATCAAAGATGGCTCGCGCCATCTCTATGTTGCAATTCAAAGGGTGAGATATTTACCTGCTAAACTGCGCAAGGTTGTCGATTCATCCATTCAACTGAATGCTTTCTTTGCTCTTCCAGAAAACATTTTCCTTAGTATGATGACTGACGAACGGATAGAAGTCAGAAAGTTGGCCCTTGACCGTCTTTTGGCAGCCAGAGAAACAGAGTCTGACACTGTAAATAGAAGGGTTAGATGTAATAAAGTGCCAAAGCTGAATTTCAAAGCTAATAATTATTACGATATGATTAACTGGCAGACTATTACCCTGACTGTTCCACCAGTTCTTTGTTCAGTTTCTAACGAAGAACTCATAAAAGGGCTATCGGGAGACACTGCAGAGGTATGGAAATTTAGTGAATTCCCCTCTCACACCGTGGCAGTCGAGAGAACCGTCAAACTGGTGACAGAGGCATCTTCTAAAGTTATTGGCCCCCAATCCCGTGATCGTTTTATACGCTCTACACTGAAATCTAGGCAACAAGTGCCAACGTTTAGTACAAAATCTGATTTATCAATAAATTTGACACAGATTTAGACTAAAACAAGCCTGACATATGGTTGGTTGGTTGGGTTGGGCTTGGGAGGAACCCGAAGAGCAGCCACATCCACGCGGTGGGTTCTGGGTGACCAATACAGGTTAGCTGAGAGCTGCAACAATTTTCACCTTGCGCTGTGGCGCGCCGCCTTTTCGCTCGTATCTCGGGAACGGTTCGTCCTACGGCCATGATCACATTTCGGAAGCAAATGACGTGACAAATAACTTTTGTTTCATACATTTTGCCATGAGATGCGTATTTCAGGAGCTAGGTAGACAATTTCACGATTTTAGGCGAATTTCCGAAATTTCAAGGCCGGAGTTGGGGTTGAAGATGCAATCCGATCTCAAAACAAAAAGTGGCATTGGAATCAGGAAGTACTAAGGCAACTTTTCCGCACTATTAGAAATACCGAATCGAAAAAAGTCCGGAATCGACCCACCCTATTATATAAGACTCCAATGTTTCATAAAATTATAAAGGTAGAATGTTTTTAATCTTATTTAAGAGGCTTTCATGCCACACCTTATTAACCCTTCTGCACAAATTGAGATTGTACCCCTCATAAACAATTTGTGGGTCAATATGACCCAATAGCAAAAACACGTCAGTATGTTAAAATTATAATGGCAAACTCATTTTTTTTATTATTCAAACATAAAATTAACAAATTCAAAATTGTTTTCAATAGGACTCAGTAAAAAATACATCAATTCTGACAATTTATACATATAACTGCCTTTACACTATGTTGTTTGCATATAAATTTCAAGCATTTATCGCAACGAACTGAATGCTTGTTGGAGTTTTTAGTATGTGGACAATAATCTGTTCCATTCGGGATTAAGTTCGGTCCATATAACATATGCGTTATATCCCGAAACATCGACCATATTGGAAAAGAGTGCAACTGGCCATCGTTTCGTTTGGCGTTTACATGTGTACGTTGCTACTAATTGGTCCAGCCCATCAACACCTGCTTTAGTCGCATTATAGTGATGTATTATTTCTGGTTTCTTTTTCTGATCAGCCCTAGTCTCTGCCGAATGATGAAGAGTACTCATTGCAACAACGAATTTGTATTTCTTTGGCATATAGGTCACAACAGTCACATTTTGTGTGAAAAAGAATTCCGAATAATACTCTGGTTTTTTCCTGACGTCAATAGCTTGGAGGGGAAGAAACTTCTTGTTCTTTCTAACTGTTCCTACTACCGTTATTTTACGTCGTAGCAATTCGACAGCCAAATTGTAGGTTGTAAAAAAGTTGTCACACGTGACGGTATAACCTCTCCCCAAATTGCGTGTGAGATTTATAACTACATTTTCACCTAAAGAAAATATTTTTGTATTATTTGTTTCACTGCTATTTTTCTCATGTTGATAGCTTTTACCTTGATTCTTTTCTGGCTGAGTATTTCTGGCCCTTCCTAGATAGACATCCATATTCCATGCGTAGTTGGACTTGGAATCGCAAAGAGCCCATATTTTTATGCCATATTTGGCAGGTTTGGAAGGTATGTACTGTCTAAAACAGCATCTTCCACGAAAAGGTACCAGCTGCTCATCGACGGTCACATTTTCATTTGGATTATACATCAGTTTAAGATTTTTGCTCCATTTGTCCCAAATATTTCTTATTGGAGCTAGCTTATCACGTAACCGTCTGGTTTCCCTATCTTCATGGCTATCAAAACGGAGGTATCGTGAAATTTGCATAAATCGTTCAATATGCATAACAGCGCGGAATATGGGTCTTCCATTTGTTTCATCCCATAAACATCTCAAGCTTTCCCCGTTAGACTTGGAAACACCAGCCATGATCTGCAGCCCAAAGTATGCTTCCAGTTCCATTATATCAATGATCTCCCACTTACTTTCATATAACTGCACGCCCTTGAGGTTGGTCATTTCAACAATAATTTGTTTCAGTTCTAGTGAAATGAATAAATCGAAAGCACCTTTTATGCTAGCAACCAAGGAACGTGCGTGTTGTGAAGGGCCTGGTTTATTTGAAAGAATGCATTCTTGTCGCATTCTGCTGCATTGCATTTGTTGAGGATCTTTATACCAAACAATCGTACCATCTTTTGCAGGAAAACATTCCTTATTTCCTTGTGTTTCTCTGCTAAGACTTTCAACGCTATCAAAAGAATCTGTAGATATATCAGACTCATTTATTTCAGATTCATCACATCGAAAATCTTGATCTTCATCAGACGCTTCATCAAGTGACTCGTCATCATCATTGAAAATTTCTTCAATTCTTTGCCGTGATAGAATCTATACAAATATGAATACATACCTACATATAATAAGAGAATCGCCATATTATAAAAAAGTTAAATTATTACCTGGTTTCTTCGCTGCATTTTAATGGCACAGATTTTTACATTCGCATATCACTGAGCAAAAAAATTGTCTACACGAGCGTCTTCACAGTTCAAATAAATCACACAACTGACAACATTTTCATAAGCTTGTACGTATGTTTGCTGTATGTAGTAGAATACAGTTATCCCAGAGCAAAACAAAATTCACCAACTATATACATACGTACATACATAGCATAAAAAAAAATCAGAAAATAAAGTTCAATACCGTTATCACTAGGCACCGCAAAATTCACAAATGAGCACTAGCACGCTTTTTTTGTTTAGTCACATTTGAGTAAAAATTTTCTTGGTGGTCAAAATGACCCACAAATTGTATACGCGTACGAAAAGTTTTTAAAAAATTATGTAAAAAAACTGGCTCGTCCTGGAAAAAAAATGTGTACGTACAACTCACCATAAGACTCAGACTGAGGATATCAAAATGGTTTTATAAGCAATTAGCCATCCTAAGGCATGGTAATACGTGTTTGTTTCTTAAATTTGGGTCATTTTGACCCAATTTGTGCAGAAGGGTTAAATGACTGAGCCACGTCTTGAAATATAGCTGAACATTACTCTCTGTGCTCAAATGCTTTTCTTATTTCGTTAGTAATTCTATTTACGTGCTCTATCATATTTTGTTTTTCACGAAACCTGAATTGGTGCGTTGGTATTATATTATTTTCGTGAAGGAAAGGAGTCAAGTGTAAAGTTTTTCTCAGGTTTATCTATCAAGATAATCAGCGAATTTATATATGAAATTGGATAGTATCCGAAACTTAGATTTACATTGAAGAGAAAAGAGAGCACCTCTACAGCAATATTTGGTAACTCAATTAGCATTTTTGGGGTAATATTAGCATGCTCTGGTGACCAGCGTTTGAAAAACTATGCTACTCCCGTAGCATTTCATTTTACTCTTGCTACCGCTCTCACTTTGTCGGGAGCCACAGCATAGCCTTAGCATAACAGTGTAAAAGAAGTGCTCTACTCTGCTCCGAGTTTTGTTAGTTAAAAAACTATAGCTGGAGCGGGAGCAAAAAATTAAATTCTGCGCTATGCTCTGGCGTAGCGGTAGCAAAAAATTGGAAGCGGTAGCACAGCAGTGCTAATGAAAATTTTCATGTGCTACAACTCCCGCATGTGTTTGTTGTTTTTTTCTTTTTTCTTGCTATTTGCAAAAAATTGGAAGCGGTAGCACAGCAGTGCTAATGAAAATTTTCATGTGCTACAACTCCCGCATGTGTTTGTTGTTTTTTTTCTTTAATTGAATAATTCAAACAAAAAAATGTTATGCAAATCATTTTGACACTTGTTGCGTCAAGTGACTTTATAAATCTAAAATCAAGTATTTTAAGAAATATATTAATAAAATCAATTAGATAACAATTGAATAAATTATATATATTTTTTTATTATGTAAAATATTTACCATTTTTATATTACCAAAAACATCATCTATTCCAAATGTATTACAATACTCAATTACTATGAATTTTCGAAATTAATTTTAACTACATTACTTTCCCCTTTTTTATATACATACATACATTAGGGTGTTTTTTTTGAACTATTAATTTTTTTCAGTCCCGTCACGAAATTTCCTTGGAAATACCATATAAAAACTTCCTTGAAATGTTTAGCCCTAAATATTAACATTAAAAACTGAACAAAGGCATGTAAAAATTTTGCAAAGAAAAAAAACCGACAATCCTGATTTTTTATCTTTAAATTCCTACAGATCAGAGGTATTTTAAGGCATCGCTTTGACTTTAGACGCATGTTTCTCAGAATTGTTCACTCTACAAAAGTGCCTAGAGCAACAAAGTCGAAACTCACACCGGCGAGGTATTACGGGGCTCTAAACTTGATTTTTCCAAGAAATTCGCAATCGCACGAAATGTGAAGAAGAAGAGTGAACAATTCTGAGAAACATGCGTCTAAAGTCAAAGCGATGCCTTAAAATACCTCTGATCTGTAGGAATTTAAAGATAAAAAATCAGGATTGTCGGGTTTTTTTTCTTTGGAAAATTTTTACATGCCTTGGTCCAGTTTTTAATGTTAATATTTAGGGCTAAACATTTCAAGGAAGTTTTTGTATGGTATCTCCAAGGAAATTTCGTGACGGGACTGAAAAAAATTAATACATATTTACCACTAGTTTAAGATGTTAGGGTAAGTTGTAGGCTACACCATGAAATCTGGTAATAAAGAATTCTATTGTTCAAAAACCATAATCGCGAACGGACGTTTTCTTAACCGGCATCTTTTAAATTCGCTTAGGCACAGGCAAGTTCTCAGTAATTCGCGTAACCCAACTAATTTGTTTGTCCTCAAAAAACCTTTAGAACTCTTCATATTTATATTTATTTCTTGCATAAAATGGCTCCGACAAAGAAAACCTTCAACGTACTTACTTACTATGAAGAGAATGATAACGACCGCGTGAAATGTAAAACATGTTCGCGTGTTTTAAAACAAGATCGTGTTTTTAATTTAAAGAAACATTTACTATTGCATGACATACGACCTGTGCAAAAAGAAAACAATTCTGATTCCAAAAAGAACATGAAACATCAACAGATAAAAGTTCAAATCAGTAAAAAAAAATTAGTGCGTTCATACATTGGTCTTGTCACTGACGACGGCGTTCCGTTCAATGTGCTTAATTCCGATAATATGCGTAATATAATTGATCCTTTAAGTCAAGGTCTTAAAGACAAAAGTGGAAAAAACTTCATACTAAATGGAAGCAAGTGTAAAGCTGCACTAGAACAAGTAGCAGCGAATATTAAACTCGAAATACAAGAAGAATGTAAAAACCGCCTGATATCTTTAAAAATTGATAGTGCAACACGGCTTGACCGAAACATATTCGGCATCAGTGCGCAATTCATTAGCAAAAATGAAATTAAATCACGAATTCTTGGTATGGTGGAACTCAAAGGAGCTGGGTCAAGTGCATCCAAAAATCTGGCCAAAGAAATTGTTTCCGTTTTAGGCAAATATGAAATAGCACTAAGCCAAATTGTATCAATTACATCAGATAACGGTGCCAATATGAAGCTTCAAAAATTTTATCACAAATTCATACAGGCGATGACGATACTGGCGAAGCCTGTATTCTACAGAATATTGAGTACTCAAAGCAAATCGACCTTTTCGACACAACAGAAAATATTTGTGTTGGTGAAATACAAATATGTCGATGTGCAGCGCACACTGCACAGCTTTGTGCACTTGACGTTACAAAAAATACAACTATTAGGGAGTATTTGTTTCAGTGCCGAAATCTAGCCAAATACATTCGGAAGCCATCAAACGGTTACCGTGATTTGTTTGAGTTAAGAAATTTTACATTACCTCAATTGGATTGCCCAACTAGATGGGGATCTACTTATAACATGATTGACCAACTGAATAAAGCGAAAAGTATATTAAGCCTTATTGAAACTGTAGAAAATAATTCACAAGACGAACATATATTAGTGAATGAACTGTTATGGGACTTCATGGACTCCTACGTTACTATTATGGCTCCACTGCAAAAAACTATAGTGCAGTTCCAACAAGAACAGTTGCACTACGGAAACTTCTATGCTCTGTGGCTGGTTTGCAAACTGTCTACGAATCAGATTGTAACAACAAGCACTTCAAGTAAAGATTCCATTATTTATACAATTGGAGAGATGCTTATTGAAAGTATGGAAACACGAACTAAAAAATTAGTGTCTAATGTTGGCTTTGACGCTTGTTTATACTTAGACCCAAGATTCCAACATATACTTGACGGTTCACAAAAACAAAGAGCAATACATTTTTTAAAGACATTGTGGGCACAAATAAAAATCCACAGTCCAATCCAAAACTTATCAATAACAAATTCAAAGACTTCGGATACTGAACATAGAGAAAGTACTTTAGATCTTTTGGACGACTTTTTGAGTATTGGCGTTGTTCCAAATGAGTCAACAGATGTCCATAGAAAGATTGAAATGTTGAAGTTGCCATATATGAAATCTAGCACAAATGTTTTAAATTTCTGGAAAGAGAGAAAGTCAAGCGATCCAGAGCTTTATGCTCTAAGCAAAATAGTTTTTGCTATACCACCCACTCAAGTAAGAATTATTACTTAATCTATATAAATATAGAGCATTTGCTTAAATTTCTTAATATTTGTAGGTAACAATAGAGCGGGCGTTTTCGTCTTTAAAACTGGTGTTATCGGATAACCGAAATCGATTAAGTCACCACACATTGGAAAATATACTTTTGGTCCGGCTTAACTCAACTCACTTAGATAGTGCCATAGAGAATTTGAATTTGTTTGTAGACGAGGATTAATTTAAGTTTCAAAAAGCATAAGTTATTGTCCTTATTATTTACTTATATTTATTTTAATACAACTTATTTAATACATTAATTCGAATACGGTGACTGAATAACATATGTAGCTTTGTAGTTTTAGTTTAATTTAAACATTGACTGAATAAAATATGTTTTTGATTTTGATTTTTTGTTTCTAAATAAAATATTATCATTAAATTTATTTCTTTCAATTTAAATATTATTACAGGACCCGTCCACCTTTTACTGTGGCTGATACATAGATAGTACTAGTAATACTGTCCATATGATTTCTATTCGTTAGATTATAACTATTTGTTAAGGAGATATACATATGTATGTAGCATTTTTGGTGAATGAACTTGTGTTGGTTTACAAAAGAATTGAATCAAAAAACATTTCGTTTTTAATAAAGCATTGATTTTTGGGAACATTGAATTTGGGCTGTGCACCAGTGAAATCAACCAAGTCCAATCGACAGTCCTAGTCCTAGTGGACTGCATATTATGAAACGGTCCTCAAGCGTGGAGAGACAAAAAAGTCGGCTGGCAAGGTTATAACATCAATCTTTTGGAATACACGTGGTTAGTATTCAACTACTGATTACCGAGCCAGTTTTAATCCATTGCACTGTGTATTTGCAGTTCTATTCTACCATTCCCAATATTTTGTAATTTTATCATTTTTTAAGAAGAATCAGTTTAAAATTGTACGCATATTCTTCAATGTATATTGCACAGCTCTGTGCAATACTTCGAAAAGATTTCTGTGTATCTAAAATTATAATAAACCTTTTTATCAACACTCCAATTATTCCGTTATATCTTTATGTTAGATATCGCTTTTGGTTTGTTATGAATGCATTTGCTTTTTTGACCAATAATCAAGCAAAGTATCCGCAGTGTCTGGACGATGAAAATTTCAATGTCATTTTTTGTTGTGATATTAAATATATCGGACGGGTTCGTCTTAAAAAAAAAAAACTACATGGTTAACGAGCAAAATCAGTATAACCCATATACTAAGCATGTTTGGATATAACAATTTTTACTTATTTCTTTCTATTTTTGAATTACTAAAATTTTGATATGATTCTTACATAAATATTGAACAAATGCTTATTTTTTTTTTTTTTTTTTATTGAAACGTAACAAGATATGGATTTACATTTCATTCGAATTGCAACTAGTGACAAGTGTACTAACAAGCAATATTTTTCATAACTTATAAGGTAAAACAACAAAAGCTCTATTAAGAAGCTTTTTCAAAACTAAACTTTGTATTAAAAGCTAAATATTATAATATTTGTTATTTGCTTAGAAGGTCATGGAACGTTGTTCTTTTCAATCTGCGCCTGCTATTTCTGGCCTCACCTAGTTGTCGGGCTTCAGCGTTTACGTGGTTTTGCAGCCTTGTGGCATGTTTCGATGCCGTTTCGCGAATGACTTCCCGAACGAAAAAAAAAAAATATGTCCTTACCCTGCTTCTAAGCTATGTACTTCCCCACCAATTTTAAGCCAAATCGGGTCAGCCGTTCTTGAGTTATAAACGACTTTCTTTTATATACTATATACTACATATGTATGTATGTATGTATGTACATACTTGTAGATGACAGAAAATAGCAAAAAAGAAAAATAACAAACACATGCGGGAGTTGAAGAACATGAAAATTTTCATTAGCTCTGCTGTGCTACCGCTCTCAACTTTTTGCTACCGCTACGCCAGAGCATAGCGCAGAATTTAATTTTTTGCTCCCGCTCCAGCTATAGTTTTTTACCTAACAAAACTCGGAGCAGAGTAGAGCACTTCTTTTACACTGTTATGCTAAGGCTATGCTGTGGCTCCCGACAAAGTGAGAGCGGTAGCGATAGCATAGCAATAATTCTAGAAATTTTGCTGCTATGGAGTAGTAAATGAGAACCCTGAACATAATTTGTTACGTTATTTGTATTGACCACACTGTTTTCCGTTGCGGCTGTTTGGAATTTATTTTGATATGCATAATTTAATTAAAATATTAGCAATTTACTTTTAGTTAGAGTGGCTTCTTACATCTGCTAAATAAATTGTATGCAATAAACAGCTAGTTGAAACCGCTCAATCGTAATGATGCGCTGAGTAGCTACAATTTGACATAAATTGTTACGTTATTTGTAATGACTACACTGTTTTCCGTTGCGGCTGTTTGGAATTTATTAGGATATGCATAATTTAATTAAAATATTAGCAATTTACTTTTAGTTTGGGTGGCTTCTTACATCTGCTAAATAAATTGTATGAAATAAACAGCTAGTTGAAACCGCTCAATCGTTAAATTGTTCAAAAAATAAAAAATACTTAATTTATTGCTATTTTAATTTTAAAATGGAAATAATCGCGGATGTTGATAAGTAAGCAGTTTGAATACCTTTGGTGCTATGCAACCTGCATATTAATAAGCAAAATGCCTGAAAATTTTAAATTAATATAAATGGGGATAGTATCAAACTCAAACACGTATAGCTTGCAGCGCTCTCACATACCTATACACTCTGAGTATACATATAGGTATGTAATCTCGTCTGTCGCGAGAGCACGAACGATTGCCCATGCAAAGAGCGCGTATAGTATAGTATACATACATATATTATAAGAATACACGCGGAGTATATCTGTGTAAAATCTCATCTGTCGCGAGAACGGCTGAAACTGCTCACCCACAAAAGTGCCCAACGCGCCATAAGAAGTTTTCACTTCAAAAAAGTCAAGGCAAAATATGTATGTCCTATAACATTCTTCTTCTTCTTAACCCATTTTCGGCCGCACCTAGATCCACCGCATTGATTTCATTTCAACTTTTTATTTTGATTATAATAAAAAAACACTCGATGCTTAACATTTTTTGAGATTGTTACATTGAGCCGTTTAGCCACGGATTCAGAAAGTTGCAAAATCGCATAAAATTATTGATTTCACGCAGATCTCGTTCATTTTCGACTTGGTGATTTTTCAAATTTGCTGGTCGATAAATCGACCAATGGCTGTAAATGGGTTAATTGGCGTCGACACCGCTTATGCGATTATAGCCGAGTTAACAACCGCACGCCAGTCGTTTCTTCTTTTCGCAACGTAGCGCCAATTGGATATTCCAAGCGGGGCCAGGTCCTTCTCCACTTGGTCCTTCCAACGGAGTGGAGGTCTTCCTCTTCCTCTGCTTCCCGCAGCGGGTACTGCGTCGAATACTTTCAGAGCTGGAGTGTTTTCGTCCATCCGGACAACATGACCTAGCCAGCGTAGCCGCTGTCTTTTAATTCGCTGAACTATGTCAATGTCGTCGTATATCTCGTACAGCTCATCGTTCCATCGAATGCGATATTCGCCGTGGCCAACGTGCAAAGGACCATAAATCTTTCACAGAACTTTTCTCTCGAAAACTCGCAACGTCGACTCATCTGTTGTTGACATCGTCCAGGCCTCTGCACCATATAGCAGGACGGGAATTATGAGTGACTTATAGAGTTTGGTTTTTGTTTGTCGGGAGAGGACTTTGCTTCTCAATTGCCTACTTAGTCCGAAGAAGCACCTGTTGGCAAGAGTTATCCTGCGTTGGATTTCTAGGCTGACATTGTTGGTGGTGTTTACGCTGGTTCCAAGATAGACGAAATTATCTACAACTTCAAAGTTATGACTGTCAACAGTGACGTGAGTGCCAAGTCGCGAGTGCAACGACTGTTTGTTTGATGACAGGAGATATTTCGTCTTGCCCTCGTTCACTGCCAGACCCATTTCTTTTGCTTCCTTGTCCAGTCTGGAGAAAACAGAACTAACGGCGCGGGTGTTGAGACCGATGATATCAATATCATCGGCATACGCCAGCAGTTGTACACTCTTATAGAGGATGGTGCTTTCTCTATTTAGTTCTGCAGCTCGAACTATTTTCTCCAGAAGCAGGTTGAAAAAGTCGCACGATAGGGAATCGCCTTATCTGAAACCTCGTTTGGTATCGAACTGCTCGGAGAGGTCCTTACCGATTCTGACGGAGCTTTTGGTATTGCTCAACGTCAACTTACACAGCCGTATTAGTTTTGCGGGGATACCAAATTCAGACATCGCGGCATAAAGGCTGCTCCTTTTCGTGCTGTCGAAGCAGCTTTGAAATCGACGAATAGGTGGTGAGTGTCGATTCTCCTTTCACGGGTCTTTTCCAAGACTTGGCGCATGGTGAATATCTGGTCGGTTGTTGATTTACCAGGTCTGAAGCCACACTGATAAAGTCCAATCAGTTTGTTGACGGTGGGCTTTAATCTTTCACACAATACGCTCTACAGAACCTTATATGCGATGTTGAGGAGGCTTATTCCACGGTAGTTGGCGCAGATTGTGGGGTCTCCTTTTTTATGGATTGGGCAGAGCACTCTTAGATTCCAACCGTTGGGCGTGCTTTCGTCCGACCATATTTTACAAAGAAGTTGATGCATGCTCCTTATCAGTTCTTCG
The DNA here is from genome assembly GCF_023373825.1 of Bactrocera dorsalis. Lineage (NCBI taxonomy): Eukaryota > Metazoa > Arthropoda > Insecta > Diptera > Tephritidae > Bactrocera > Bactrocera dorsalis. The sequence goes on along the minus strand of NC_064304.1, from coordinate 68,004,032 downwards.
CCGCCGTGTTTGAATAGCTCGGCCAGCACTCCATCGTTCCTAATAAAACCGTTATTATAAAACGTAATAGTTTCAATATCGTGCCAAGTTGATACCTTTAGTCAGATTGTATTTTAAACTATAATAGTCAGCATCTCATTTAATGTCGCAAAGTTGTTGCATTTATTGTTAAGTTCGCGAAATGGCAATAACGCAAAACAGCTGTTTATTCAATATTGTTAAAGTGTACGGTCAACAGTTAGTTGTGCTCCTCAATTTACTTTAATTAACGTGCAATCCCGGCTGTGAAGGTTCGCGGCAGATTCGCCGGAGGTCCTCAGCATCGTTGACATCACGTGGTACATCAACTATCAGCATTAATGTTTGAAAATCATAAACAATTTAACACAAAATCATATTAAATTTGAAAACAATAACAAAAAAATATTATCAAATTAAATTAAGATTTTCCTTCGCACATCTGAAGTGGTTATCAGCTGTTCCTGTCACACGGCAATCCAGCTGTTTACGCAGAGTTGTAGGCGGCCAGGTACACTACATTATCTGCACAGCCGGTAAGGCAGTTGATAAGGCAGTTTACATCACTTAACGTAACCACATTTCCATTAAATCGTGAGGGACCTACAAACCCCGCCACCACGTCACCAATTAGGTATGTTGCTCGAATGAAATAAAAAAAGAAATATTGAACAATGAGCGAAAAAATGAAAATACGACACTTAAACTCCAAAATGAAAACTTCCTCGATAAACGCAGAAGTTAAAAATTCTTACACACTGAAGCTCATTGTCCAAAGTTCATGTAAAATAAACCTTTCTGACAGTTCAGATTATAGAATACTTACAAGGAAATTAAACGATTCGCAAATTTCCTGATACTCGTACGAGGACAAGCAAACGGCGGATATACGCGTAACGGCAAAAGACCTCCTGTCAGGCATTCGGTCACACCAGAAAATATTATTGTAAACCATCAAGGTGTGTGAAGCGCGCCGGAAGTCATACAACTCTAAGTTGCACAAAACCTGTCGAACTACCGCCAAAATGCTCCAACTGCAATCAGAATGACCCTGCGAACTATAAGGGATGTGAAGTGGCAAAAGAACTTCAACAAATTAAAAACGCGCCCCAGAAAAATAAAGAGCATAACCAACAACCAAAACGCTTAAGTACAACCGCTTCTACTGCTCCTCAGAAGGATGTTACTAATGTAAGTTAACAATCTGGAAAACCCTCATTTGCCAGAATAATCAAAGGTACTAGTCAAATTCAAAAACATACGTCTGCAAACCATTCGAATTCGAATTCTCTTAGTGATGTTACCAATAAATTCTCGTTAATTCTCGACAAGCTTAATAAGCTAGAAGAGCAAGGTAAACCACGAACGTCTTACTCAACTAGAAGGACAGCGAAGTGAAAGTAAAGCGCAAAAATTAAACCGATAAAAATTATGACCTGAAATGCTAATGGCTTACTCAAGCGAAAAAAAGAATTACAATCATTACTGCATGTAGAAAAATTGATATTTGTCTTATATCAGAAACCCATTTTACTAATAAAACTTTCGTTAAAATTAAAAACTACAAGACGTATTGCTCGAACCACCCAAATAACAATGTGAGAGGGAGGAGTGCCATAATTGTCAGAGATAATATTCTCCACTACGAAGAAATTAATATAAATGTCCCGGAAACCAAACACCGAAGGAAAGAGAGCTATTTAAAGCTGCTATGGCTACTGAATGCGACTTTATGTCTACTGGCTAACCGAATTACTGGCCTTCCGGCACAAGAAAACTACCTGACCTGATCGATTTTTTCATCACTCGACAAATATCTAAGAAATTCATTACCATGGAAAATGGATTGGACTTAAATTCGGACTACTCGCCGGTATATCTAATCTTAAATGGCCATCTACAAGAAATCGACATACCACCTTGTTTCTCTAATAGACATACGGACTGGGAGTATTTCAAACTTATGCTCGACAAAAATATTGATTCTAAAGTAAATATAACTACTCAAGCTATCTTAGAGGATGAAGTTCATACATTTACGAAAACTATTCAAGAATCGGCTTGGGAAAGTACTCCTGTTCCTAAGCAAAAAATCTTTATACTAAATATCCTTCCTATATTTTAGAACTCATAAAGAAAAAGAGAAAACTACGTAAAAAACGGCAAATCCCGCGATTTCCTCAGTATACTTGTAAAATAGAACTAAACATTTTAACTAATATTCTCAGCACCAAAATAAAGTTATTTAATAATCAAAATATATATTTTCTAATTGCATATATTGAGAAATTAACGCCAAACAAACATACGGATTATTCCCTTTGGAAAGCTGTAAAAAATGTTCGGAAACCAATATTGTCGAATGCACCCCTCAGAAAGCTAAACGGATCCTGGGCCAGAAGCGACGAGAAAAAAGAGGAAGTTTTCTCAGAGAAACTAAAACATTTAGTCCTTTTGCGTTCAATGGTGCGATACCGAGGCTGGAAGAATCCCAATACGTGGGTGAAATCTAACCAGCAACAAATAAAGAAGTAGAAAATATTATTAAAAGCAGATTTACATAGGCTGCTATATATATTTCTGGACTAGGCAACACTAAATGTTGCCCGGTGCAATCTGATTCGGATTTTGTCATTTAATCGGGAATTGTTTTATTTACAGGGAATTAAAAAATTCATCTCGACCAAAAAATGGAATTAACTCCTGAACATTTTCGTGTGATCATTTTTCACAACTTTTGACGTGGATTATCACGACAAGAGTGCATCGATGAACTAAAATATTTATATGGCTATGAAACACCATCCTATGGCACTGTGAAAAAGTGGTACAACGAATTCATTCGTGGCCGACGCTCGCTCAAAGACGAATTCCGTGAAGGTCGTCCAAAAACAGCCGTTGTACCAGAAAACATCGATGCCGTACGTGAACTGATAATGCAAGACCGTCATGTAACATACCTTCAGATAGAGGCATGCCTATGCATTTCTCCCACCAGCATACATTCGATATTGCATGAACACATGGCCGTAAAAAAGTTTGTTCTCGTTGTATCCCGCACAATTTGACAATCGCTCAAAAAAGGCTCGTATGGATACGTGTAAAGAAATGCTGAAAAAATACGATCGCGATGCTTCAAAAGACGTTTATAAGATCGTCACAGGTGACGAATTATGGATCTATGCGTATGAGCCCGACACAAAACAGCAATCGACCGTGTGGGTCTTCCAAAACGAGGCAAATCAACGAAAAAAAAAACAAAAAAAACCATTTTCGTTGATATTCCTATTTTCATTAATAGGCTAGAAATATATATAGCAGCCCTCGTACAATAGTTTTAGCAGTTTTTGTTGCTATTGTTGTCCCTAGACGTCGACGTATGCTCCCCACTCGATTTATAGTAGTATTTCCGGATATTTTGACCCACTAAGTCCATGAAATTCGATGTTTTCGAATACGGTTTTCCAAAAAGTTCCAGATTTTTGATTAGTATTAATGTATGGTGACTACGGGACCTATGGATTTATTTTTATTTTCATAACAACCCTGCACGTACAAGATACAATGTGTATTTTGGGTCGTGTTTGTAATTTAATAAAACTAAGTGTATGTAAACTTTATTGGTCCACTGTATCATGATCTGTAATTTTTTCATTGTATTCAGTAAAGTTTACAATTTTATTATGAAAAGATAAACACAACAGCGTTTACAAATTATTCAATTTTATTATCAAAATAATCCTTATCCAATTGCAACTTTCGGGGGCTTTTGCCATTTTATGGTCGTAATAATCGTCGAGTGTACATTTGTTCAAAGTTCATAATGTTCAAGTGCCAATAAGACAAAGAACCGCTGGAAGTAATGGAAATATTACAGCTGCTGAAGAGGTCAATATGTCGATTCCACGTCGCACAGTGGTGCCGCTTCATACAATCCGCGGCAAAAAATAGAAGGAATCGAGGTAGGGCTTTGAAATTTGGCACACATCTCTCATATTGCCAAATTAGATGAAAAAAAAAATTTTGTTAAAATCCGCCCACAACCACGCCCACCTCCCATATAACACAAAAATCAAAAATCATCCTACAGTAACAAAATTTTCTGCAGTGTAATATTTTGTAAATATAAGCTTGTCCAGAAAAAATAAAGCAAATCCGCCCACAATTACGCCCATCTCCCATATAACATAACCAATAAATATTCAAAAATGATCATATATTATTAATTATTTATTCAACAAGTAATTTTTTAACATCATCGTCCAATTCTAAAGTTTTATTTTTGGGATTTGTTCTGAAACCATTAATAAAAGGATCCGATGAAGCTAAAAGCAAGTGCATTACATCTTGATTTGTAGAAATTCTGTCGCACTTTCTAGAATGATTAAGCCTATATTTCTTGTAATCTTTATTGCGAGCTTCTTGAGCCTCCTCTGATAGCATGCCCAATGGTAAAATAGAGGATGAAACAATTTTACTTCCATGTATTAAAACTTTATGTACCGTCATTGGCATATAGTAAAATTCACAAAGGCTGACATATAACCTCGCAGTTTTCATGCAATAAATTTCAATTTTTTGAGGATCTATTGCTGCTTGACTATTGATTGTATTTAATATTATTTTAAATCTATGTATCAGGTTTTCGTCAACGCCAACAATGTCGGCAGTTTTAGCAGGATTCTCAAAAAATCTTGGTGAGGTATTGCCATCATTTGTCGTACCCAGTCCCTGCTTCACTACATCAACATTTATTCCCAAGGATGACTTCAAATCTGCTTGAATACGTGCTTTTTCATCTGCCTTCAGTTTTTTGGTACGATCGTCAGTTCTCCATTGGCGAAAATGTTTGTTGTAAGCAATATGCAGAATACACTCCATAAACTTAATTCTTGCATGCAAGTGAGAAATTCCAAATCTTAGGGAACCTTCGTTTACTGTTCTCCTCAATATACCATCTAAAGCATTCATTTCCTTTGGTTTTGCTTTACATACATATGAAACATTCACTCATTGCTGAGGTTTCAGTTACGGTATTAACAACTTTACCATCAATCATTGTAAGAGCATGACAATAACTTATTTCGAAAGTAAATTAAAATGCAAAAAAAAAAAAAAAATGTAGTAGCTGCAGTAGATTAAAATGCTAATTACTCATGAATTGGCAGCTAATGGCAGCTGATTTTTCTTTCTATCGATTAAGGAGATTTTAAAGTTTATTTTGTGTAAGTGCCTAACCTGTGCGCTTCTGCGCACATTAGTTATATTCTGTTGAAGTTGTGAAATATATGATTTTTTTGGACCAAGAAAAAACATCATATTAAAAAAAATCTTGAAAAAGAAAGTATACATTTGATGATGTAAGTCACATCCATAACATTGGTTTTAATAAATAAAAACTTTACAATTGATATTTTATGGTTAACTTTTGAGTTTTAACCTTTGCAATATTCATCACATTTTTCTGAGTAACTTTGCGTTGATACTTTGTTGGATTTTGAAGCTCTCCCAACAAAAAACAATTGAATATATCAAGCCCAAGTATTCGGATAATGTTATTTGATTAGTTCTTAGCTTAAAATGAAAAGATGGTACAAATGAATGGAATGATAAAAAAAATCCTTTCCGCTTTGGCACCACTGTGCGTCGTTCTCAAGAATTTTGCCTTGGAAATCATTTTCTCCGATGTTGTTCACTTTCCGGTAAATAAACAAAAGAAGTTGTTTTAACACCATTAGGCTACTTCTTGTCGGGATTTCATGTAATTTGTCTTTAGCAATAAACTAGACTCTCTTCAAGCCTTAGAAGCCAATAATGATAATAATATGCAACAACTAGCCAAAAAAGTATCCGAAAATAGAATTAATCGAATATGTTTCTGCAAAAAGAAGTCGTGGATGCCATTTCAATGATGTTATATGCAGAACTTAATTTTATCGATTGTACTTCATGTGTTTTGTTTTTAAGAAATTATAACACTCTTATTGGAAATCTCTTCAAAAACTCACGGTGGCTTTGAAGAATCATCTTCATTCTCTTGCTCCTTAACATCAGCACGATTACAAATATATTCAAAAATAAGCAATCCATTTAATAAAGCGATAGATAGTGTTATATGTAAGATAAACACAAATATTGCTTGCTGTTTTGATGTGAAATAGAAAGATTTCGAAATAAATGAAATCATTCGGTGAGCAGAACATTTCAATTGAAATTATTCGGTTTGTAAAACCGACTGGTACTCTGCTGTAACAATAAGAGCCTTTAAGCAGGAGCTGAATGGACCGAGAAAACATATAAAAATTTAAAAACAGGCAAAAACACTCTCTAGGTACTTCATCACCTACGTTTTATGGCGTCAAGCCGCCTACACAGCGTGCGAAATTATTAAAGTAGATCCAGGCATTACCAGGGGGTAGGAAAAAACATTAATAAAAAGAGCCATGCATGCTAGTATTGCTTGATTAAACTTTTGCATATAAGAACAAATGATCTATTTATCTAATGCAATAATAATTAATCTAAGATTCGACAAGGTAACCTTTAGATTCTAGATAATTCGAAGGCGTGGGAAAAAATGTACGTACAACGGTTCCATTGCCGAAATAATGTATAATGCAGATTGAGGTCTAAAATAATATCCTATTCGCGGAGTATTCGCGGAGTACCAAGCGATTATTAAAAAGAGCAACTCAATTTTTTAGTGGGAAGTCCCTACTTCCGTGAATAGAACGCGGGTGTAGGGACATTGGCAAAAAAATAAAGTTATTAGTGTATAAAGTCTAAAGCAAAAACGCAGATTTAGGTTTCTCAATGGATCGACGGATTTGCTATATTGCATAATATAGCGACATTTTGTATTATTCCATTGCTCATGTCTATTTTAGCAGGTATATGGCTAATCAAATTATACCGTCAAATCTGTAGTCGGTAAAGTAGGTAGTATTAACTGTATTGTAGATGTCAGCTGACAGCTCTGGTTTACCTACAAGACTTATTTTAATTTTTTCCGGTTTTATTCAAAGACCGTCAATCTGATTATCACTTTTATGAGAATAACAGTACAAATTTATTATGGAAAGTAAGTCGAGTAGTTGCAGTAATGATCCGGACAAGTTTTGTTATATAAGATAAAGATAAAACGAGAACTGATATGAAAAATTTAACTGATATTTTCGTATTAGCTCACAAAATATACCCAAATTCACGTCTGAAAATTAGGCACCAAAATGAGTGTAGGCCAGTGTAATCGCTTGGTAAATACTCCGCGAATAGGATATTGACAGAGCTTATTTTAGACTTCAGTCAATAATTCATAATATGTCTGCCTTATATTTATATATATATAATTCCTATATAAATAATATCTATATACATATAAATAACTCTATATTTATCTCGATTAGTTTAAGGTGTTAAATACAACCATTAGGTGAACAAAGCTATTATGCTCTGTTGCAAATTAAATATTAATTATTCGACCAAATTACGGAGAGAACATATATTATTTTTATATATTTGGTATCTATCTTAAACATAAATTCCATTTAAAGTGTGAAGTTTAATGCTTTGTCATATGTATTTATTTACTGAATTATCGTACTTTCAGTAATTTTCGACAAAATTATTATACATATGTGATGTGGGATCAAAAGAGCTTAAATGGTTTCTGGGTTATGATATATATACATTAAACTTTAAAAAAGTTTTAAGCTACGGTTGTGTTTCCACATTTTAACTCATAGTACCAAATTATTGATTATATGACTATATGACTTGAATATACACGGTAATTATGTCATGGATATGTTTATTACTGAAATCTCTCAAATTTTTTTCTTATAAAATCAATCATGATAAATAATAAGCAACAGATAAATCATTTTACTTATATATTTCTTCATACTTATAGTATTATTTATAATTCTATTACAAGGCTATAAGTGAATTGAATTATATATTGAATATAGAATATTAATCTGTAAAATATTTTTTTAATTCAAAAGCTTTCAAAAAGAGTTAAATGGCATCTGCGGACAGAGACGATAACATAACAAACCGTAACGGTTTCACGGTTTCATTTAATTGTAGATCTTGTGATTATAAATAGTTCTTTACATTTTGTGAAATTCGCTCGAGCTCTGATCAACCTGGGCTTTATCCAGATATAAGGTACTAGAATAAAACTCCATTATTAGAGGAGAAATTTATATAGACAATGGGATATGAACACACGGCCGCTATGCACGTAATTTCCTAATGTTGTGCCCGCGATGTAAGGAATTTTTTGTTAGTTTTTTACACCTTGGCTTACTTTATTGGTGACCTGACCTCTAAATGTCATTTGGATATCGAACTCAAGAATATATATATATGTGGTACCAACTCTCTTTAAAATTTTATTGATCAGTTCAAAATTTGTCTATATCATATAGTGGAAATTAGGATCTTATTTAGTCCTTGCACCTGTTAATTTTACATATGTTGTGACCGCTAATACTTTAAAAACTAATGAAAGCGATTTTATGTTAGCTTTTTCTTATACATTAACCCAAACACAATTCTGTATGAACCTAAGCCTTATATAAATGATAAGTTTAATATGTTTTAAACTTTCAATATACATAACGTTTCAAGATTGACAAAATCCGTTAATTGTTATAATTATAATGATTTTCTTCTCTCTGATTCTATTACTCTTTTATAGCATAAAACCACATAATACCAAACATGAGAACCATCAGATTTTAATATTGCCTAATAAAGTATACTGAATTCATACGTAATATTTGGAGTTCTGAAGTTTTGTAGACACCTTGAAATTAAATAATTTAACTGTTAGAAAAGGGTTATATATTATAGTTCGAACGTTCTTACGTCATCGTTTTTCAGTTCTCAAACTTATTTGTGTTTATGTGCTTCTGTGTAATAAATGTAGTCAAATTTAATTAATTTTGTGAGTGTTAATATGGTTAGGAGGAGAAAAAATCGCTCAAGGAAATAACTTTTCGAAGTTAAGTAATATATGTACTTAATTTACTTGTATATATTATAAGCCAAAATACATTTAGAATATTTTATTCTTCTAAATGCTTTAGACATTATTTCCTTATCCATTTAATGATTTGAGCAATATTTTCTTTGCCTATTTCAATATGTGTTTACTTAAATAATTAATCAGACAAATGAAATGGATGGCCTTAATGTGTACTCTATTAACAAGTGGTTCGATACCTTTTAAACCTGATTTGGTTCTTTGTTCTCATAATATGCATGAGAGTTAATAATCTCTAAAATAACACATGTAAACAAATTTTCTACGTATTCATACCTAAACATGTATACACTTACGAATGTCCATTGGTCATATTGAAAACTCTTGATTTTAAGCTTGAAAACACACACAATTTGCTTACGTACGTATTTGATTTTTATTCTCTCTACCTTGCTTCCACAAAAGTAGCCGCCACTTTAACCTTTCAACGTTCAATTAATTAAAAATATTTGTTTAAAATGACTAATGTGTTTATATCTATTTTCAACCTGAATGTACGTTTTCGCGCCCTTAGGAAAACAAATTGTGTGTTAAAGGCAAAACTTGTTTCCAAACAAACATTTTAATACCAGTTAATACAAAGGTCGTAAAATATTACTTAAAAGAATAAGAAGACTTAACATGTATAAAATGTGTGTATGTTTGTATAAATTTAAGTTATTTATTTATAAATAATGCAGATATTAGATATAAATATTAATATTAATATACAATATTCAATGATTTAAATGTCAAATTATAGTAGACTAGCTTTACTCTGCGGGTAACACGCGGTTTATTAGGGAAAATAAATTGTGTACTAACAGTAAAAATAATGACTATTAACATTTCAGAATAAAAATAATTTAAATTTAAGCATCGAAAAGGTAAATTTCCAAAGTTTGACTGACAGAACAGAAGAGTTGTATGTTTCTGTAATTGGAGCTTGAATACTGAGGCAATCACTTTGCCTTTACTCAGTTGACACCATCAAGTTCAGCAAAAAAGCATCATTTTTCGCCGATACCAAGGGACAACACTAGCCTATGATGATATAATTTTTAAAGAAGCGCTGTAACCTCGCCTATTTCCCATATAACATTATTTTAAATTTAATTTTATTCTCTGACCTCTTTTGTTTGTGTGTCAAAAAAGGGTGGAATCATGTCAATACTTTTCTAAGCTCCCATATACCTAACACAACGATTTTCGAACTTCCACGTAATGTTTTACCGTATGTATCGGCCAATATGTGAGTTGTCTCTAGGAAAATGAGATAGCGAGTTTTACTCATGACAGTGTATCTTTGTGCCTAAAATTGGGGAAAAACTTGGCCTAGCCCCAATATAACAAACATGTAACATCCAGGTGACTTTACTCCATATAATTGGTTATGGTACCTTAAGGGTTTAAGGGTAGTCAGAAGCATGAGCAAATAAGAAATTTCAGTATTTGTTTTTGTTGACCCAGTTCCAAAAAAAGGTACTTGCAGTGACAATCATAAGACTTTGGAGATTCATCTAAAATCAATCGGACAAAAAAAATTAGTTTTATAAATAGATAATCCTGGCATGATCGAAGGATTTTTTTCCAAAAATTAACATAATGGCGGCCTCAGGAAATTTTTTTCTAAAGTTTTGGGAAAAAATCAACAGTTAATTGGTCTTAAAAAATTTCTGAAAAAATAAAAATCCTTCGATCAGGCCATAAACTCCTGTATTCTAAAAGCTGTGTAAATTTCATTAAAATCTACTGAGCGGTTTTCGAGTTATAGTTGTCACCAGTTCAAAAAACATAGTTTTGAGAAAAACGCGTTTAAAATTTCAAACTATCGCTTTGAAGCGCCCGAGCTCTCTTTGTTATTTGGCAAATAACTCAAAAACTAATTATCGGATCAACATGAAATTTTCAGAGAATATTTTTAAGATATTACACTTAACGAAAATGTCAAAAAAAAAAAATAGTTTTTTGAAAATTCTGACTGCCGGGTTAGGGGTAATGAACCTCAGGGAACATTTTGTTAGTATGTGGCATACTTATTAATAGAAGATAGTATTGGCAGAAAAAAAATGCAAAGTTGTCGCTATACGGTCCATATTTTTTTGAATGAAGACAGTGATTTCTTTTAATCCAAGTCTTAGAATACAATTTACACATTTACCTCTTTCACACAACCTTCTAAGCGAATACACTGCGGCGTATAGCGACAACTTTGCATTTTTTATGCTGTTGATGGGATCAGAGTCCCATATTTTTGAACACTGATTCTTATGTAAAATTTAACGAGGAATCGAATAGAAAAGTCAATTTTGAAAAAAAGTTGGTGGAAAAGCTCAAAAAACCGGATTTTTTGGAAAATAATGTTTTTTTTTGGATTTTGAGCGTCAACTTTGAATTTTTTTTCTGTTCATGGGATCAGAGTCCCATATTTTTGAACACTGATTCTTATGTAAAATTTAACGAGGAATCGAATAAAAATGTCAATTTTGAAAAAAAAGTGGGGGAAGAGCACAAAAAGCGGGATTTTTGGAAAAAACATGGTTTTTTTGGATTTTGAAATTTTTTTTGGATTCTGAAAATATTTTTATCAGAAAGCTGAGATTTTTCTACATAAAAATGGATAACTTCAAAATTTTTTTCACTCTATTTTGAGGTCGTTAAAAAATAAAAGAAAAAGTAATTTTTTTGTTTGATCTCAATTTGAAGTGCGCGCCAAAAATCAATGGAGCAAGTTTGGCCACTAAAAAGTTTACAAATATTCTTATTTTAGTCTATATTATGATATTCTAAAGTTTCGTCAAAATCGGAGAACCACGGGTACAAAACCATGTCGCCAATTGATGGAATGGCCCATATGTATAATGATAATTGTTTTTCTAACAAACCTTTTGTCGAATATGTCGGTCATTGTATGTGTTATTAGTATATGTGTATCGAACTTCTATAAATCGAACACTTGAATTGGCAACAGAAGGCAAATTTCATACAATTTTCTTTCCAGAGCTCGACGTTTCTCTAACTCTATTTTTTTAGGTGGATTATGATGATTTGAGTAATGGAAGTTCAACTGTATATATTGTTGCTTGGATTCCGATCCTCTGATTGATGGTTTGCACCTTATGGTATTTCCTGGCTTTGACTCTTACATGCTGCAAAAGTATAAAAATGTACGGTTGAGTTCGAACTTTGCCCTTCCTTACTTGTTTTATCTTAATTTAGTACATAGAAATGGCTTCTTAGATTTTCGTCTAATTTCTTTATGTGTCACCCGATTACAGCTTTTCTCGACATCCTGATCATTATTATACATTTAACCTTTATCTATCTCAATTAGATACAAGCAACCGTTAGGTGAATAAAACTACTATTTTCTCTGCAGTAACATGTCGCATGAATATAAAAATTATACATACTTTGTAGCAAAATGTAGCAAGAGTAAAAAACTTAAACGACAGATAGCCCTCATTATCATAATCTTATGTAAGGATTACGATTTTTAGATAAATATGTGCATCAAGTTTCATAGCGGCAATTTAACATCTAACCATCCTACTAATTGCAATACTCTCACAATATTTAATGTGCAAGTTCATCCAAAATTTATTGATCACATGCACCTTCTTAACTCACGCCCCACACACACCTCCGTATTTTCAGAATGCTAGAATGTTTTCAGAGACACATTTGCAGGAATCAGGAAACAATTGGTTCAATTGGTGAAGCTTTTCAAGAGATATAAACTTTCTGCACTTCAAGAGAAAGAATATTTATTTACCTTTACTGTCCAGGAAAACATTAGAGTTTCCAAACAGAACTAACTTCTATGGACAGCGACTTTCCTTACGTCTGCCTTGCGGAACTCAATTCCACACTCAAACTTTGAGTTAGTCGCGTTAAATTACGAGGGCTGTCCGATAAATAACCGACCTAACCATGATGCACGCGACTTTTTCAAATTTTTTTTTTTTTTATTTTTCTACATGGTCTCCTTGTAACTCCATACACTTCTCCCAGCGAATCTCCCATCTCTGCACCCCTTCAAAATAGTACTTGGCGTCTTTGTCTGCAAAATACGAGTTCACGAAAGAGATTGCCTCCTCATTTGACGAAAATCTCTGGCCGCCGAGCGCAGTTTTAAGTTGAGGAAACAAAAAAAAGTCGCTTGGTGCTAGATCCGGTGAATAAGGTGGATGGTCAAGCAGTTCGAACCGCAATTCGTGGATTTTCGACATGGCGACTGTTGTGGTGTGAGATGGTGCGTTGTCTCGTAAAACGTTCGATTATATCGAACTTAGTCTTTCCTCAATTCTTTTATTTATATTTTTCATCAGTTTTATAATCAATTCTATTGGGGTTGTAGGATCAGGAAGAGTTTTTCCCAACCGCGTTAGTTCAACGAAACAACAATGATTTAACTAAGAAATTGGACTGTGTAATTAAATTGGAAGAGGAAGTAGAAAATAGAGAACTTGTCACCTTCGTGGTCAGCAATAGACTATATTATTTAAGGTAAATAAAATGCAATTAGGTACAATGATTAGGCTTATGCTAATATTTTCGATGGATGTCCATATGCTTGCACATGCGAAAGAGTGACACAAAAGGAGTGACAAAAACTCTGGCTATTATGTTGTTGCGAACATATGTAGACATGCATACGTGTGTATATACAAATGAGTTAAGTGAGAGCATTATGCATGTGCAATTTTTAATTCTTTAATTTGTTAGTACAATTGAGTCTGTGCTCTTATACTACTATATGAGTAACTACCAAAATAACTAATAGGGTGTAACCTTAGTTGACCTAACATCCCGGCCCCGTTGAAAGGACTTTCAAACAGGTAAAACTGCAATTTTGTGGATTGGGCGACAAATTACATACGTCTAGTGATATCACGAGCATTAACGATCCAGAATTGTAAACGAATTAAAGCCACCAGCGCTTTAGGTCCAGCATGGTAGTTGTTAATATGTAGATATCGATGTTTCTGGCTTTCCGGAAGATTGGCCAGTTCAAGTCTACCTCCAACCTTTAGTAGTTCAAATCCTTGAGTTCTTTCCAAGAACGGATTCAAATTTCGTAGTATGTCATTTGTCATTTTATTTCGCTGCAACAATCGAATGTCTGCAGCGTAATGCTGTTGTTAAACGTTCCAAATAATGCATAGCAAAGCGCGATGTAGTTCATCAGGAGTAAATGGTCCATCCACCATTTTCGTGTTATCTTTTTTAAGTCTAGTGTAAAAACGTAGCATCCATGAGACAATCCGCACTTCAGGAGTATGAGTACTGTACCTGTCAAGCGCTTCAAGAAGATAATTATTATTTATAATTATGTTAAATACAGATTTAAGCATTTTTGCATTAACAATTTCCATGTCAACGTCATTACCTTTTCTATTAGGCCATTTTCTTTCATCTTCGTATAGAAACCAAATAATTAAACCAAATTGAAGTTGTGAGTTCTAATGGTGTGCTTCCTCTGGAAACAATGTCTGCTGGATTGCTTTTCGTTAGCACATGTTTCCAACAAGCATCCACAGTCAAATCCTGAATCTCCAATACTCTAATCCCAACAAAAATTGAAAGTGTATTCAAATGCATTTGAAGCCAATGAAGAACAATTTGCGAGTCTGTCCAAAGAAACGTTTCGAAATTGTAATTAGAAAATGTAGACTTAATTTTTGTAGTTGTGCACCACAGAGTTCCAATTTTGGGAGTGACTGTCGTTTAGTTGGTGCCACTCGTGATTTTGCCGTAAATAGACTAACGCTAACATTACCAAAATTGTCAACTATGCGTATATACGAGTATATACCGCAGCCGTAAGCACGTATCGAATAATCACGTATTTGTAAAGACTTCGTGTTAGCAGATAAACAATACCTTGGAATTCTAACAGAAGGTAAATCCGAGAGATTGTTGACAAATGTTTGCCATGCCGATGCGATGTTTTGTGGGACCGATTCATCCCATTCTATTTTCAGCAACCACAGCTCCTGAAGTAGAATTTTAGCTATACCGATTACTGGTGCTAGTAGTCCTAGCGGGTTAAAAGAGCGATGAGGCGATGGATAGTATTGTCCTTTTAGTGATGGTTCCATTTATTGGCTGCTTTGGTAGAAATGAAAACATAAAATGATCTTTAATTTGATCCCATTTAAGGAAAAGAGCACTGGTGACAGAAGTATCAAGATTTAAATCCTTGTCAGTGTGTTCGATTCTGAAACATTGGTGGTTGGATTGCCATTTTGACAGCTCAAATCCACTTAATTTTAGCAATTCTGTTACCTCATATTTTATCCTTGATAACTCCGCAAGTGAGTCAGCACCACACAGTAGATCGTCGACGTAGAATGATGACTTGACGACATCTGATCCAACGACAAATTCCGACACATACTGATCCGCGAGGTAGTGTAGACTACGCACAGCAAGATAGATTGTGGCTCCCATTCCGTAGGTGACAGTTTTATTATGCGAACTCCTCCACAAATGATTAGTATCTTCCTATACAGTCATCGACTATCTCTCGTGCCGTAAAGACGTTTTTTGTTTTTTCGCTTACGCAGTGTTTTTCTACTACCTAATTCGCTTTTCACCGCTCGCGAGTGCTCTATCTCTTTCATTATTCCTGTTTACATTGCTCACTAGCATCCCAACCTCAAAAACATAAACTTTTACACGTGCACGATGGCTCCAATGCCATCAAATATCAGGGAAAATCGCTTCTCTATACTTGACACGGGACCTAAAAGAAAAAAACGCAAACCTCCAATAACTGTTCAATTAGAAGATTTCCCATGTCTTCCCGAAAATAAAGCAGACGACCCAAAATTTATTGTGATTGAAGCTACTGATTCGTCCAGACCTGTTGCATCCTACTCATGTTTCGCAATACATCATGCCATCAAGCAAATTAGCAGTGAAGTGCATAACATATCCACTCTTCGTGATGGAAATCTGTTGCTTCTGGTAAAGAATAATAAAATAGCCGACAAATTTCTAAGGGCGAAACAATTGGTAGGAGTGTGTCCCATATTAGCCACGCTACATGCATCACTCAACCAAGTGAAAGGTACCGTATACGCTCCTTTTCTCAACAATGTGGCAGAGGAGGAAATTATTCAAGAATTATCCCCCCAAGGAGTGGTCGAAGTTTATAAATTTAAAAAATATATCGATGGGAAATTATTACCATCGGGAGTGGTTTTGCTCACGTTTAACCTTTATAATTTACCCAATAAAATCGATATCGCCTGGTGCAAAGTATTTGTTCGCCAATATATTCCCCTCCCCATGCGTTGCAAATCTTGTCAGATTCTTGGGCACACAAAGAATAAATGCCAACGCTCTCCTCTTTGTGAAACCTGTTCACTCCCTCCTCATTCTCCTTCCGACTGTGAACGCACGTTTTGCGCTAATTGTTTCCAAGCACACCCCTCCTCTTCCAAGGAATGTCCAAAATTTGTACAAGCTAAAGAAATTTTAAAAATCAAAACTACGAACAAGTGCTCAATGCGGGAAGCTACAAAAATATACAAACAACAAGCAAACGTAACAAACTCTTCCAATAGCTCATATGCCGACATTGCATCCACTGCAGTCACAACAAACAATACAATCAACTCCATCAACACAACAATTTACGAAAACAACAATAATGCCAATAAAAAAAACTTAAATAAATTAAATAAAACACAAACCAATATTGACAACTTTGACCTTCCCCACATATCCAGTACTCCTAGCAAACAAGCCAACATACCAGACTCTCCGAAAGTACAATCTTATAAAGCAATAAAAACAAATAATAACATTCCATCAACTACCAACAAAAACAATCAAAATAACTCTTCCAACTCCCCGGTTTTGGAAATCTCACATCCAATCACAGATCAAAACGAAATAGAAACAAACTATAATATAAATCCACCTCTTCAATCAAACTCACCATACTCTTTCTCTCAACTCCAATCATATTATCAACCTCTTCCAACTCTCTCTCAAGTTCTCGCTACTCAGGAACAAAACACATCTGAAAACGAAATGCTAGATTAACGAAACACTTCATACACGACTATTCACATGAATACATATTCTCACTTTCTGCTTTCCTCTCATTTTTATCAATGGTATTAAAAATTATCCAATGGAACATGAATGGATATTGGAACAATTACCATGAGCTACAATTACTTATTAAAGAAAAGAACCCAGATGTGATATGTATTCAGGAAACTCACATCCCAATAACAAATATCCAAAAAACATACTTTCCCAAACAATACACTGGCCACTTTTTTAATTTAAACAACGTACAAACTAACAAACAAGGAGTTGGTATATTAGTTAAAAGACATATAACTCATGAAATTTTTAATATTACTTCAACGTTGTCTACCATATCAATCAAATTAAAACTCAGCCATCCAATTTGTGTTGTTAATACTTACATTCCCCCACAGCAAATTTTTAACGAATCCGACCTAAGGTGTATATATCATCAGCTTACCAAACCTTTCCTATGGGTTGGCGACTTCAATGCTTGGAACCCACTTTGGGGATCTCCCAAATCAAACCCAAGGGGCCTAATAATTGAAAACTTTTTAACAAACCACCAATTATCATTACTTAATAATGGCGCTCCCACCCACTTTTCAACTCATTCAACGTTCACCAATGTAGACCTGTCCTTTTCTTCTCCCGAACTGTCTCCGAGAATCGAGTGGAGCGTTTTTTCCGAACTTAAAGGTAGTGACCACTTCCCAATTTCAATCAATATTGCTACTGTCCTACATTCTACAAAATACACTTACCTCCCCCGATTTAAGACAGACTTAGCTAAGTGGGACAAATTTCAAGCAGAAATATTAAATAGCATGAAAGGCTCGCCTACAGGCAATATAAACCAAGAAACCTCTTTTATTACAAAAACTATACGCTCGGCAGCTAACAAATCAATTCCCAAAAGTACAAGAAAAATTTCCAAAGACTCCCCCATTTGGTGGAATAAAGAACTTCAAGACCTTCGCACCCAAAAAATTTAATGCTGGAAGACTCTAAGAAACTCCATAACGGATGCAAATATAATGAACTTCAAAAAATCGAATGCTCATTTCAAAAGGGCGGCCAAGGCAGCCAAGAGAAAGAATTTTGAAACTTTTACCTCGCATATCTCTCCTTCATCAACCTCCAAAAAAATTTGGCATGACATCAAACTTCTAACCAGTATCCCACATCCCCATATAACAATTATTCAATCCGAGGGAACAGTTCTATGTGACTCCATAGATATTGGAACAGCTTTTGCACAACATTGGTCCCAATATTCAGTTGACGGCAACTTTTCTGAAGAATACATCCAGGAAAAACGTCGTTGGCTTTCCATGAACTACGCTCCTATAAATCTTTCCTTACCGGCAATTCACTTAGACAATATTATAACATACTGTGAACTGGAATCCGCACTCGTACATGCCAAAGGCAAAACACCTGGCATCGATCGTATATCTTATCCGATGCTATCAAATCTACCTCTAATTGCCAAACAAAGATTACTATCCCTCTACAACAATATCTTTGCGAAAGGCTACTATCCTAATGCTT
Organism: Bactrocera dorsalis; assembly: GCF_023373825.1. Lineage (NCBI taxonomy): Eukaryota > Metazoa > Arthropoda > Insecta > Diptera > Tephritidae > Bactrocera > Bactrocera dorsalis. The sequence continues at coordinate 67,985,371 of NC_064304.1, read as the reverse complement.
GGAAAACTGCTGCAGTCATTCCAATAATCAAACCACATAAGCCGCCCAACTTGGTTTCTTCTTATAGACCTATTTCTTTGCTTTCTTGCCTCAGCAAAACGTTTGAAAAAATTATTGCGAAGCGACTAATTTGGTTCATTACTAAAAATAATCGCATCAAACATAATCAAACTGCTTTTAGAAGCAGACAAAGTACAACTGACTCACTCTTGCAACTGCAACATTTTGTATCCGACTCCATTGCCACAAAAAACCACGCCACAATCTTGGCTACCGACTTCGAGAAAGCCTTTGATCGCGTTGGCGTTCACGCAGTACTGAGCCAACTTGCAGACTGGAAGGTTGGTTCAAAAGCTTTTATGATAATAAAAGCGTTTATGATCCACCGACAGTTCCGAGTTCGTGTTAATAATACTTTTTCCGAGGTAAACCCTCTTAACAACGGTATACCCCAAGGCTCCCCCTATCCGTAGCACTATTCATTATAGCGTTTGATAAACTCACCGATATCTGCCTAAATATAAAAAATATTAAAATAACTATGTATGCCGATGATGCTTTTATTTACACTAATTTGAAAGATCCGCATGCAACTAATGATGTTTTCAATGAAGTACTTACGAAATTCAAAAAATGGGGTTCACTTTCCGGAGCATCTATCTCAACGTCTAAATGTAAATTATTACATATTTGTAAAAGAAAGAGATGTTCATACCCAGATTTAATTTTTGACAATACTTTAATACCATGTGTAAATAACTTAAAAATATTAGGAGTATATTTTGACAATAAGTTTACATTTAAGTATCACTGTATTAACCTTAGAAAATCGCTTTCCAGTAGACTAAACATAATTAAGTATTTATCTAGCAAACGATCATTTATAACTACATACAAATACACTTATTAATATTACAAGAGCCATAATACTCTCTAAAATTGACTATGGCCTACCGATTTACGGTTGGTGCTCGAACACAAACATCAAGCAGTTGGAGGCTCCATACCACGCCGCGATTCGTCGTAGCTTAAACGCTTTTCCTACATCACCAACTAAATGTATCTTAGGAGAAAGTGGCTTACCGTCAATAAAGGAAAGAGTTTACGAAAAAACGATACAACTTCTTCCAAAAATACTTAATTCTCCAAACACTGGCATTCAGAAATCTATAACGCTTGCAGCAAAACACAAAAGGAACTTTCAACTTAAATCTACCCTCCGCCGCTGTCTTCAGTTTGCTAAAACTTTAAACATTCATATCCCATCTAAATTTTATACAACCAACACTCAACCTGAATGGCTGATTAGTGATGTTTCAATAGATACATCTCTACATAATTTCAAAAAATCCACCACCAGTAACACAGTTTTTCAACAAAACTTCTTAGAACTAACCAACGTCTATAAGAATAAAAAGTTTAAAGAAATTTTCACAGATGCGTCCAAATTAACAAACACTGCTTATGCTGTTACCACAGCTTACGGGACAACTATTACTGGCGGAATTCTTCCATCATATTCGTCCGTATTTACCGCCGAGGCAATTGGAATATATATGGCATTAAAATATGCTACCTTACAAAAAGGCAAATTCCTTATTTGCTCCGACAGCTTTTCCTGCTTGAACGCCTTACGCAACATACGAAATAATTCCATAGTAATATCTAAAATTAGAGATATTTGCATTAAACATAAACGAAAAATAGCGCTTCTGTGGGTGCCAGGTCACGTTGGCATTCCTGGGAACGAATATGCGGACAACGCGGCAAGATTCTTCGAATCTGCCCCCACTTTTCTCAACGAGGTGCAAGACCAAAATGACCTCAGTAAAATGTTAAGCAGACACATATATGAAAAGAAAGTTGCAGACTGGAAGAAATTTAAACACAAATACGCAATTCTAAACAAACTACGCGAAAAGGTACGCTACCCCATCAACATCTTACAACAACAATTTTTACTCGATTAAGGATCGGACACACGCAAATCACTCACCAACATCTTCTTGGCGGCAATCCTATACCATCCTGCCCATTCTGCCCCAGCACATTATCCATGGAACATATATTCAACATCTGTCCAGCACTAGAGAGTATTAGGCAAAAACACTTTAATTCTAGTAAATACCAAACATTGTTAAATACTCCATCTTTCGCAAACATTGTTAATATATGCAATTTTCTAAAAGAATGTAATTTTTATAATAAAATATGAACTTTGTATCTTTATACGATTATATCGGAGGCGATGGCCACAGTAGCTTGTACTCCTTTCTTACTATTAGGTTTAATATTTTGTATATTTTTCCTAATAAAATAATAATAATATCTTCCTATACATTTTAACGGTGTCTGCAGTAAGTGCAAACCGAAATAAACGAAAACGAAGCAAGGTAATTACAAGTTCGCTTTGAATTGTAGGTCCAACCATTTGAATGTCATTAATCGATTTTTGCGTAGTTGTTCAACAAGATGCATCAAATACAACTTTCAATTTCGTTATAGTGCTATTTGGTTTCAAAACGCAGTGATGAGGGATATAGTAGTGAGGTTCCTCCAAGTTTAGATTGGGCAGTGCTTCCAGTGGCCTAGACTCTCATAATCATCCATGAAGGCTACGTATTCTTTCCTGAGCATAGGGGGCTCTTGCAATCGGCGTTCTAGCGCATTAAATCGTCGCAAAGCTGTATTATAAGATTCACCCAAGCAAGACGGGTCATCTTTGAACGGTATGTTCACTATAATCCTGCCGTTGGGACTTCGAGATACAGTGTCATTATATAAATTTTCCCAGCTGTGCTGTTCAAGTGTCCACACATTCGGCTTTGTTGCAATTTCTTCAATTTGCCACAATTTTTCCAACTTTAAATCTATAGACTCCTCATATGCAAACAAGCACTTGGCATTAAGCGCGTTAGTGTTTGCTCGATAGCGTCCCGAAACGACCCAGCCTAATAGCGTTTTCTGTAGAATCGGAAGATTATCACCAAGTTTAATTTGTCCTACAGAAAGTAAACTAAAGAAGCTCTCTGTTCCCAAAAGTAAGTCAATTTTCCTCGATTTATTAAATTGATGATCAGCAATCCAGATCCAGAGACTCCTTCCATTTGCGATTGGTTTCTTCATATTAGCCCGTTGTTGTTTGAGCTCTTCCAGTGACATGTTTAAAATGTTCAAAAATTTATGAAAAAATTTTAAATATAAATTGTACGTTGGTTAGAAAACCATATAAAGTTTGCGATATAACGACGAATGAGTATAATATAAATAGTTTTATACTTGCGATTAGATTGCTTTGAATTCAGAATTCCGCTCAAATGGTTCGTTGGGTATACACGAATATGTTGGAAACTGCAGCAAATGTGAGTAAGCGATAGCGATGGTGTGTCCAAATAAGAGCGAAGAAAGAATTGCAAGTGCAGCGGCAGCGATGCAATGTGATTACATACAAGCGACGTATTAGCGTACTAGCAAATACCCGGCGTACTTTGTTACGCCGCAAAAACTGAAACGATGAGGGTATTGGAAAGAATTTAATGTAGTTTAAAATGCAAATAAAAGAATACCTTTATTCGTACATGTAAACACACATACATGAGTATAATGTACTTATGTTAGACTTACAAATATTTACTACCCATATTTGAATTAATTGCAAACACTTTTAAATTCATTAACGTTATAAATAATTTGTTTATTAAATTTTTTTTACAGAAAAATTAAAAATAGATAACGAAAAGGTAACAATTCAAAAGTCTTACTTAAAATAAATAGGATTGTATAGAGTAAATATTAATTCAAGATATGAAATAAGGTATACTTAACGGGGAACTGTACTCTTTTGAAACTAAATGGAAGATCTGTAGGTATCATTGGTATCCAAGGGATCATTTTGCTTTCGCCTGCTGCAGGTTCGGTTAAAATGTTTGCTTGAATGATATTAGGCATCAAGTGCGTTATCTTCAGTCGAGTGCCATTACATAAATTGGGAGGCTTAAGATTTCGTAGAAGGATTATTGGCGTACCAATTTTAAGTTCTAGTTAAAATGGAGGTAGTCCCGAGGGATTAAGAGAGTTAAGAAACTCCGTTGGATAGTGAATAACGTCTCCTTCATCTGTCACTGTGTCAAAAGAATTGTAAATTTTATATTCTGATAATATTCTTTGACAAACGGCTTTGTTGATTTCGTCTGCATCGGAATTCGTCGAAGTAATTATAGCTCACTCATATAACCACTTAGAATCTTTGTGGTGCAAATTAATAATATCTGGATACACGTTATCAATAAGTTGGTCAACTGTTCTAACACAGGTTCCTGCAATATCTGGCATTATTACATAACCGTCTTTGGTGACAGATTTGCAACCGTTACCTATTTTAAGTAGGAACTCTGCAAACCGATTGGATGGTCCAGCTCCACAAAGATTTATTCGCATATTGGCAGTCAATTTAAATTTTGGTGTTGTGTTCGGCGCTGGCAATAAACTCCCAATAACGTGGTAAACTTGTTCATGTATTTTAAACGTTGGCATGAAATTACCCTTCCTAATTTCATTACCACCAAACGAAGTCACAACCATTGCATTTTCTTATATTTTTTTTAAGTGACAGGACGACTGATGCTCACCTGTAAGCAGCGCTTTGATTGTCAGCGAAGGCTCACCTATATGTCTCACTTACATGTCTCTTGCTACAACACATACTTGGTGCATCTTTCACCCACTTTTTAGCCTTACAAAAATTGCAAATGCCATTCATTCGACCAATGAATAAAAGGGAATGGTCCAAATAATTACAATCCTGTCTATAGTTAAACGCTGATTTGCCGTCTATTTGATGAGAATCTAAATAATTGAGATTTTGCTTTTGGCATCTCTGAAAGCTTTTATTGTAAAAACCGTATATTTATTATTAACCAAATTAGTTTCGCTTAAATCTAATTTTTACCTTTTGATTTAAAGACAATAAATTTCCAATTTTACTCTACCATTTGCAGAATACGATCATAAATACAATAAAGTTAGAAGAAACCAGCAAGTACATACATATTTCGCAGACACACATGAAAACCACATTACATTTTAATATTTGATTTTATTGGTTTTTGGATGTTCCTTACGGAGAGCGTTCTGTTTTTATTTTCAATGTGCTTTGTTACAAAAAAGTACAAAGACAATAAGAAAAGCAATTCAAGCAACGGTGCGTTGCTGCAAAATAAGTAGCTGTAAAACAGAATAAATATAGTTGACACTGTATTTACATATCTACATACATGCATACATACGGCAATTTATGCGGGCATTTGATTGTGCTGTTTAGCGTTATTTCACTTGTTCTGCGATCATTTATATATGCAAACTTTTTTGCTTTGTACTTTACTTCAATAAGTTATGTAGAAAAGATGCGAGAGATGGAAGAGAGAGTGCATATATATGTACATATGTATGTACTTTACTTCATTACGTTACGCTGGAAAAGATGTGCAGAGATGGAAGAGAGAGAGAGTGCGTGCCGCAAACGATCAAGGGCACACGCACACACACAAAGCGCGCTTCGCTGTAGACTGCGTTTGGTGAACGAAAAACCTTATGCTTGCAATATTTTTGGTTTTTCAAAAACTTCAACCCGAAAGAAAAAGGATTTGATTTCGGAAAATTAAAAAAAAGTATGCCACTCGCGAGCCTAGAGCAAATGCTTTATTTTAAAAAAAAATTATAAAAATCGCTTCAGAACTTTAGGAGATTAGCCGTTACAAACATTTTTCATATAAGCGATTTTATATAATTAGTATAGATTATTTATAGCTAAGCAGCGAATAACAGCAGCGAGCAGTAGTAGCGACAGCGAATCAAGTATTTGCATAGCAGTGCGAGAGTAGCAGAGACGACAGACGTTGGCAGCGAACAGCAACGATAGCAGAATTGGCAGAAGCGATGGCGTTCAATTCTGAGCAGTGCAGAGCAGCGGTGTATAACTGATCGAACTCATGTTTGAGCAACGAAGTGAATATTCAAAATAAGTTGGCCTCAAAATTGTATTAAAAGTTGTGTCGTGTGTAGCGACAAGGGCAATTTCTAGCCCAACTCAATCAACCAACTAATTGGTTCATGTATGCCTTGCATAACAGTAGGTATTACTGTATTTTGTATGGACTACAATGACCTTTATCCAAGCCTCTGCAACTTATTGTGAAGAAATGTCCAACTAAGTTGTACAACAATGCGATCCTCCAGCGAAGATGATGGAGTTGATTATTATGCGCGAGCCTTATGATAACCACCAAGAGCACGAATAACGATAGACTTATATTAGATAGCCGGGTACAAATTTTGACTAAATTAAATTACACTTTTTATTTAATCGCAGCCTCTAAATCAATTTAAAACACTAGCCCCACGTTGGGCGCCAAAAAATGTAGGATCAGGAAGAGTTTTTTCCCAACCGCGTTAGTTCAACGAAACAACAATGAATTAAATGAGAAATTGGGCTGTGTAATTAAATTGGAAGAGGAAGTAGAAAATAGAGAACTTCTCACGTTGGTGGTCAGCAATAGACTATATTATTTAATTTAATTAAAATGCAATTAGGCACAATGATTAGGCTTATCCTATTATTTTTGATGGATGTCCATATGCTTGCACATGCGAAAGAGTCACATAAAAGGAGTGACAAAAACTCTGGCTGTTATGTTGTTGCGAACATATGAAGACATGCATACGTGTGTATATAAATTAATTACGTTTATTTGTTACACAAATTAAATTTATTTATTTCAACAGTAAGACCAATTAATTGAATATGTGTCGTTAAATGTTAAAGTCGGCGTTCAGTTCTAGAATGATTTTACTTTTGCCTTTTTGTCTTTTTGCCGCTGTCCAATTCTTCTTCTTTGATCATGTCCCGTTACGTAGCTTTGAGTTGGCGTCTTTCTGCTGCTAAGTGGTATGCAGTTTTACGCTCTGCGAGAGCTGTTGCAAAGCGCATTGAGTTACGCAACCCAGCATACAAGTAGCGACGCCGCTATTCTTGGCGTAACCCAGCATACAAAATTGGCCAGCCACAATGGTACATTAACTACCCCCGTTGTTAAGATCGAACGTCCTCGGGTCGAAGTAAAACTTTTACCAGGAAATTCTTCATTTTAGCATACTGCTATTGATTGTCGATTGGACGAATTTCGGCGCAGACGTTAACATTTAATTTAATAAGGCTTAAATGCGACATATTACTTATATGATACAAAACATTAATTCGAAATTATTCTTTTTCTTATAATGATAAGTTTTCAAAAGATAAATAGTAATATTAGCATATCAAAGCATGAAAAAGTGGATTCCTTTTTTTGTGTTTTTTTTTCAGTAATATTAAAAAGAGATATGGTTATTCAAAGCATAAAAAGGTGGAGTCTTTTTTTTTTTTTTACAGTACTACTTCTTCGAGGATTGCTCTTGTGTATCGGTTTGCCGTCAATCAAAACTGTGGTGCCAAGATCTTCCTCGATAATCTTTTCCATAAAAACTTTATCCAGTTTGTTACCAAGTCTTTTGTTTCGTCTTAAAAAAACTTTTTCCCCCGGATAATATGTTCTCAAAGATTTATTTACATTACACCTTTTTAAAGTTTTTTCCTGAGCTGCAACTAATATTTCCCTTAGACTTTTAAAACTTTCTTCTGAGTTACTGTAAAGTGCATCAATTTTTTTTTTTTACAGTACTACTTTATCGAAGATTGCTCTTGTGTATCGGTTTGCCGTCAATCAAAACTGTGGTGCCAAGATCTTCCTCGATAATCTTTTCCATAAAAACTTTATCCAGTTTGTTACCAAGTCTTTTGTTTCGTCTTAAAGAAACTTTTTCCCCCGGATAATATGTTCTCAAAGATTTATTTACATTACACCTTTTTAAAGTTTTTTCCTGAGCTGCAACTAATATTTCCCTTAGACTTTTAAAACTTTCTTCTGAGCTACTGTAAAGTGCATCAATTGGCTTAGAATTAATTACGGAATGTATACTACAATTGTATTTGTGCGTCGCTAGTAATACCAATTCTATAATATCATCAATTTGCTGCTGGTTCTTAATACATCGAATAATTTCGAGCAACGTGGAATGGAGTCTTTCAACTTGACCATTACTTTCACTGTGGAGAGTTGGTATAAAGAACTGATTTATGGAGAAATTATCTCTAAGCAATGTCATAATAGCATTCGATTTGAATGATTTTTCGTTGTCGGAAACTATAGTTTTAGCGTTTTTAAATATTAGTAAAATTTCCAAAAGGGCGTTTTTTATATCGATCATAGATCTGGACGCTATAGGCTTCACAATAGCAAATTTAGACAGTTTGTCTATACAGGTGAGGAATAACTGTTTAGGAGTCATAAATATATCAATGTGGAGGATTTCTCCCGGCATTCTAGGAATAGGAGTTTGGCCTATCACTGGGTCAAGTGGTTTACGTTGATACTTATTTTCCAAACATATCTTGCAGTTCATAATAACTGCTTTCAGTAATTTTTTTATGTTTGGAAAATAGTACTCACTAGAAATTTGTTGGAAGTTTTCGTGTAACCCTCGATGAGCCCGATTGTGTTGTGTTGCTATCGTTTCGAGCTGATCGTCCTTATTGATTAAATCTGTGACATGCAGTTCAGTATGAACAAACTTGACACCGGGAAAAGCTCCACATATCGAGTTCTGTATTTCGCCTAAAGTGGGGAGATCGCAGTGTAATCCATTGGTAACATTAGGATTAATAGCGCACTTTAAACACTGAATGAGACCTTCGACTGAATCATATGTAATGGTATGTCTAATCATTTTTTGGAAGAGAATTTTCGTACTTTTACTGCATGAACCTGATTTAGATAGTAATAGCTGGTTCTTAAACTGATTTACCGCACACTTGACTGTCTTTATTATATTAGTTGATGATACCTCACTATGCAGTGTTTCTACAGACGCGGTGTCAGTTAGGTTATGAGAAAACTGTCTTGAAAGCGCATCAGCCACGCTATTTTCACTTCCAGGCTTATAATAAAATTTAGGTGAAAATTCCTCAATAAATGCCCGCCATCTCTTCAGTTTGCTGTTCGGAGTTTTCTCTGACATCGCAAATATAAGCGGCTGGTGGTCAGTAAAAATTTTGATATGCTGTACTCCGTACAAATAATGTCGAAGTTTTTTCAACGCCCACACAATACCAAGTAATTCGCGCTCGTTGACAGCATAATTTTCTTCACTTGCCGAAAGTGTTCGCGAAATCATAGTTATCGGGCGACCGGATTGTGATAAAACCGCGCCCAGTGCTTTAGAAGAGGCATCGGTCGTAAGCTCAAACGGTTCCTTATAGTCAGGATATTGGAGTAAAACATCCTCAGATGCTAATATGCGCTTGATCTTTTCAAATGCACGTAGTGATTCGGAGTCAAGATTGATTTCTGTTTGAGTCGAGTTTTTCCTACCTATCTGTCCGTTTGCACCGCGAAGGTGAAGAGTTAAGGGCTTAGCAATGGAGGCATAATCTTTCACAAAACGTCGATAATAGCCGCACAAACCGAGGAATGAACGTAAGGCACGCAGTGTTCTTGGGGTTTCATAGTTCAGGATGTCGTGCACCTTATCTGGGGAGGTTCTTATGCCTTTTTCAGTAACAAGGAACCCTAGAAACTCTACTTCCGTTTTGAAAAATTTAGACTTTCCCGGTGACACCCTCATTCCAGCATTTGCAAGCTTTTGCAGAATACAGTCGATGTGCTCCAAATGCAATTCTTCATTTGGGGACTATATGATGATGTCGTCGACATAAACGTGGCAGAATTTCCCTATCACTTCGCGTAGGACGTCGTCGATAGTCCTTTGAAATATGCTGGGCGCATTTTTTAGGCCAAACGGTAACCGACAGAATTCATATTTCCCATTATTAATATTAAAGGCTGTTTTTTGTCTGTCCCGTTCACACATTATGATTTGGTGGAAGCCTGATTTTAAATCTAAAGTTGTGAAAAACTTCGAATTTCCAAGGTTAGCTAATATTACAGACGTATCTGGTATAGGGTATCGGTCAGGAATCGTTTTTTCATTGATTTTTCTAAAATCAATTACCATACGCAAGTTGGGCTTTCCATTCTCGTCTACACCTTTTTTAGATACAACGTGCACGGGTGAATTGTAAGGCGAACAAGATTCCCGAATGATACCGTCTCTAAGTAGTAATTTAATCTCATTGTTAATAAATGGAGCTACTGATATGGGGTAGGGATAGCTTTTACTGTAAATAGAATCATTTGTAGTTGTACGGATACGGGCCTGTATTCTTGTATTGTATGGCAATTTCATGTCTGGATCAGCAAAAGCGTTAACATTTTTTCTTATAATCTTACGGAATTGTGATTGAACTTTTACTGGTACTGAATCTTCCTCTATGGTAATTAGATTTACGTGATCACATGAAAGAAAGCGTAATTTAGCCTTACCGTTACGATAAAATAAATAGCCTCCAACAGTGTCAATTTTTGCATTGATTTGTTTTAGAAAATCGTACCCTATTATACCGTCAAACGTGCTTAGGTTCGACAACAAATAAAACGTTGAGGTATTTTCTAAAATGTTTATTTGACATTTTTTATTAATGATATTTTCGCCGTTTATCGATTTTAGCCTAAAACTCTTTTCCAAGGGGTTAATTCCCTCAAGAAATGATAATGGCTTAATGTAGTTTTTTGACGTACCAGTGTCAATCAGAATGCGAAGCTCCTGACCGTTTTTGCCTTTTTTTGTTATGAATGGCAGGAGCGATTCTAGTTTAAATAATTGATTTGATCACCATAATCCGATGTGACATCATCCTCATCATAATTATAGTGATCTCTGACATTTTCGTTATAATCGTCCTCATAGTTTTGATATTCGTGATCAATCAAAGATGGCCCTACTTCTGGCATAAAGTTAACCTTCTGTACCTTACGAAACGGTGAACGGTCAGAAGATAATCGGTCATTAGCACGTTTAAACGCCACGAGCGGGGTAGGGTTTGGATTTTGTGTGTTCGTAGTATATTTAGGAGAATGAGAATGTTGAAAAGGGGAATTTTGGAAATTATTACGCTTCCTAAAGAAGCTTGAACCGTTATCAACTTCCATTGGGGTTGGGTTATTTAAGTTCTGGTTTCTGGTCTCTATTGGCTGATAGTGGTGCAATAATGGTCTTGGTCGATGAAACTTATTTGCGTTACCCACTGCAAAAGCCTCTGCGAATTCATAACGCCTATGACTGGTTTGCAGTTCCTGTGCAACCGCCAAGGCTGATGGGAGGTCCTTGGGTCTTGCAGAGAATAAGATATCGCATAACGGTCTTCGGAGACCAGATATGAAAACGCGTAATGCATTCTCCCTAGCGCGTTCATTTAAAGCTGCTATGAGCTCATTGTTACCGCTGTGGGTCATAACTTGTTTATTTATTATCAAGGATAACTTTTTGTCTACCCTATTATAGTAATCAGTGATAGGTAAATTGTCCTGCCTTAAAATACTCAGCTCATTCTCTAGTACATATAGTGGTCTTTTATCTGAATAAGTCTGGTCAAGTCTTGCAATTATTGCGTTGAAATTCAAAATAGTGTTAAAGGACGCAAGAGTGGAGTTAGCAGATTCGATAATCTTATTCCTAAAAATGCCCATGGCAATATAATACTTCTCCGAACCCTCCTTATAATAAGTCATGGCAAAATGCGCGGCACTACGCCAACCCGGGTACGAAGCGAAATCACCCTTGAATTCCGGCAAATACTTAATCAAATCTAAACTTGCATTGTCTTGAATTAATGGGTTTATCGCAACCGGCAGGTCTGGTTCGACGCTAGGTAACTGCAAGCCACTAACTGCCAAAGTTAACTGACGAATCTGTTCTACCAGTTCCAACTTAGTGCGCTCGTTGGTCTCGTAACGATTTGCAGCACCTGCTCTCTACTGACATTCATTTTACAAATTTTGTTTTAAAATTTTTGATAAGGAAAATTTGCTCCAAAAGAAAAAAATCAGCACACAAAAAGATAAGAACAATTAATATAACTAGAAATACTTCTGATTATCGAAAAAGGCTTAACTAGAAGGAACACGAAATCACCAACACAAGACAATTTCCACAAAAGAAGTTTAGAAGATTCAATTTAAATATCAAAAAGACAAAGGTACAATAACCTTTTTGTTTAATATTCTCTATTTCAGGAAGATTTCCAATATTCCTTTAAAAACTAAGACTTTGTGGCAAATTCACTTAATTTTATAATATATCGAAATAACTAAAATTTTATTTCAAACTCTTTAAGCTTAACAAATTCAAGATGTTATTAGTAAATGTAATTTAACACAAAACGTGTACTTTATAACCACGTGCTCGATTCAAAAAATTTCCTTTACACGTTTTTGTTTTTCTGTTTTCCACAGCCTAACCTTACTTTTGTTATGAAAATTTAATCCACTTTGAACATAATTTGAAAAATCACTTACATGTTTTATTTACTTTATATTATCCGGATTTGATGATCCTTTTCCCAGGACCTATGGTCCTCTGTTCATCGAGTTAGGCAGCTTTTCAGGGTCCTATGATCCTTTTATTTGCTACGAGTTAGGCAGCTCCTCGGGATTTGATGATCCTTTTACCACGAGTTGGGCAGCTTATTAGGATTTTATGGTCCTTTGCCCCACGTTGGGCGCCAATTAATTACGTTTATTTGTTACAAATTAATTACGTTTATTTGTTACACAAATTAAATTTATTTATTTCAACAGTAAGACCAATTAATTGAATATGTGTCGTTAAATGTTAAATTAAAAGTATGTACTATGACGATTTAACTCGTCACCTTCGCCGTTCAGTTCTAGAATGATTTTACTTTTGCCTTTTTGTCTTTTTGCTGCTGTCCAATTCTTCTTCTTTGATCATGTCCCGTTACGTAGCTTTGAGTTGGCGTCTTTCTGCTGCTAAATGGTATGCAGTTTTACGCTCTGCGAGAGCTGTTGCAAAGCGCATTGAGTTACGCAACCCAGCATACAAGTAGCGACGCCGCTATTCTTGGCGTAACCCAGCATACAAAATTGGCCAGCCACAGTGGTACATTAACTTATACAAATGAGTTTTGTGAGAGCATTATGCACGTGCAATTTTTAATTCCTTAGTTTGTTAGTACAATTGAGTCTGTGCTCTTATACGAGTATATGAATAACTAAACTTAAAATAACTTAATAACTAATAGGGTGTAACGTTAGTTGACCCAACAGGGGTATTAATTATAGTATTTTTATTAGTTCAAAATTTATTGAAGTTATACTTCTTATACGAGTTCGGAAAAGGTTGCGATAGATTCAGGTCGCGCAACCTTGTCTGCGAAGATGTTCGAGTAGCAAGGGAAGCGGTGACAATCGGCGATCGTTTCTTTCGGCACATCTCGGCTTTTCTACCAACAACACAATGGTGCCATGCTTATGCTGTTCTTGTTTTTGTACAACAATGTTTCAGTTTTTGGTTGGTGACATATTCACATGTGTGCGCATATGTATGTTTGTATGCTTATTCATTATTGAAGTTATACTTCTTTTTCTTTCGTTTGTCTTTCATTTCTGCGAAGTCTCAACTATTTTGTGTGATTTCTTGTTGAAATACTCTGCGTTGGTCTTTGAAAAATTCATTTACATTTTTTGGAAATCGACCCGCGATGACGAGGTATATCGTTTTATCTGACAGCGTGAGGTTTAAGAAGTTCATTTCTAATTTTGTCTTGTGGCATATTAGAAATGATGTTTCTTCGAAAATCGTTCGCTTACAACGGATAAACTTCTGAGTGGTGATTTTTATGAATAAATTCCAAGGTTTTACACAAACATAATGCAGTCAATAAGTACAGTACGCTTTATGTATGCTTGCGCATTATTTTTCTTTAGTTTGTCTTTCATTTCTGCAAATTCTTTGTGTGACTTTTTGGTTGAAGTACTCTGCGTTGGCCGTTGAAAAGTTAAGACTATACTTCTCAGGATCATTCATTTCTTCAAAAAAATTAATGACCTTTAGAAATATGCATATTTGCATTATTTCGTTGTCATTTCCATATTCGTAGCAATAGAATTTCTATGGCATAAGTAAAGTAATGGCCTCCGATTGTCACCCCTTGCCGCTGTAGCAGCTTCGCCTAAAAACATGCGTAAATATGTATGTATGTATACGTAAGATCGTGAATACATATCGACGCAGATTTTTGCGAGAAGCACCAGAAAGTTGTGCAATTTATGATTTTTAGCTTTTGCCATCGTCGCGAAAAGACGACTTGTTGGCAAAGGCATGCTCGGGGAGATGCTACGGCCCCTGTTTTTATGAATGAAGCGAGATCGCTTGTGGAATTTGCGCGTGCGTTCATGAATGAAATCGTTTTAGCTGTAAAATTTACTACACTTGTTCTTCGCCAATTTGGCTGCCATATTGACTTGTGAATATCAATTTCTTGTTGGTAACATATTCATAAGTGTACGCATATGTATGTCTGTATGCTTGTGCATTATTTGGATAGAAGATGTATGCCTTTTAACATCGTATACTATACAAATAAATATTTTTCTTACAAATAGAAATTAAATTTATGACAGCAATATACATATACATAATATTGCTGTGATAAATTTAATTTCTGTTAGTAACAAAAATATTTATTTGTATAGTATACGATGTTAAAAGCAAAAAATTAAATATTTATTCAGTCGAGATTCGAACCTGTGTTAGCATCTTGACTTTCCAAGCGCTTGCCACCAACACCACCATCGACGCTTAGGTTGCACTGACTTAAGTATGATTTGGTTATGCATGTAAGAAACATACGAGGTTCTAATAATTTTGTTTAAGTATAGAAATATGCTTTTGTAGAACATTTGCTTTCGCAAACATACAGACAAATGTGCAAACGACATAATATATGTACGTATGATTGTTTCGCATTTTGCTTCTGAATATCACTAAGAAGTATGTATAACTTCTTCCGCGCGTAGGGACTCCACGCACCTTTTTTTATTTTTTATTTATTTATTTTCCATTTCTTTAAACATATGGTATTTCTTCATTTCATTGACATACGATATGTGAATTTGGAGTTTAAAATGTCTTTCAATATATATTTAAAAAAAAAAAGGAAGCATATCTAATAAAAATGGAGCATTGTTATAATAACACATTTGCCCTCTACTAAAATTGCGAAAGCCTTACATTCTAACTCTGATAGGAAAAATGTTGCAATTAATACTTCCATTGTGATCGGTTCATTCCATCTTTCCTTTTACAGTCTTGTTCAGCTAACAATGGTTTGTATCACCTAAAAATATTCGAGTTAGGCATGGGGTTATACCAAATTTTCTTCTTCTTTATTGGCGTAGACAGAGCTTACGCGATTTTAGCCGAATTAACAACAGCGCGCCAGTCGTTTCTTCTTTTCGCTACCTGGCGCCAAGAGGATATTCTAAGCAAAGCCAGGTCTTTCTGCATCTGGTCCTTCCAACGGAGTGGAGATCTTTCTCTTCCTCTGCTTCCCACGGCAGGTACTGCGTCGAATACTTTCAGAGCTAGAGTGTTTTCGTCCATCCGGACAACATGACCTAGCCAGCGTCGCCGCTGTCTCTTAATTCGTTGAACTATGTCAATGTCGTCGTATATCTCATACAACTCATCATTCCATCGAATGCGATATTTGCCGTGGCCAACGCGCAAAAGATCATAATCTTTCGCAGAACTTTTGTCTCGAAAACTCGCAACGTCGACTCATCAGTTGTTGTCATCGTCCAAGCCTCTGCACCATATAGCAGGACGGGAATTGTGAGTGACTTATAGAGTTTGGTTTTTGTTCGTCGAGGGAGGACTTTACTTCTCAATTGCCTACTCATTCCGAAGTAGCACCTGTTGGCAAGAGTTATCCTGCGTTGGATTTTCAGGCGAACATTGTTGGTGGTGTTTACACTGGTTCCAAGATAGACGAAATTATCTACAACTTCAAAGTTAGGACCGGAGATATAGAAATATCCAACTCTCACTTCCAGTGAGAGAACAATTGCTAAACGTCAAAACCTCCTGAACTTTGACAGTTGATCTAGTTCAGGAGGTTTTGACGTTTAGCAATTGGAAACGAGCGATAGCCAGATTGAAATCTTACCAGAAATATGTAAAAAATGTAAAGCAATGAAAATTAAATAAATTTTTGAAATTTAAAGGCATTTGATGAAACGTTTTGTAATTTGAAGCATCAAAGTATTATTTTCAATAGAATATGATTAAACACATTTATTCATGGAGAGCTAACAAACATAAATCCTTTTATTGGTGTTTATGCGACTTCCTGGTATCTCGCCCCACAACACAACATCCATTCCACAACGCAACATTTATCATACAACACAACATTCGTCATACACAACATACAGCATCACACCACGCAACCCCACGCACCAAACACCACCATACCACAACATACATCTTTTTCACCACTCAGCCGATCAAAAAGGATTGGTTAGATCGGGGACACTATTCGATTTCTACGCCCGTACGATAGAGCCACGTCTCGCCAGCCTTTTAACGTTAGATCCGCGTTTCGCTAATTTGTGGTACGGAACAGAGGAAAACCCTTTTCGGTCGTGTGAGTGTGATTGTGCACCAGCAGCAGCAGTGAAATTATTATAAATAAAAAAAAACCATTATATCTAATAAAAAACAAAACATACAACATTGTGAAATTTAACAAAATATACAACATTGTGAAGCATATTTAAGTGTCAGCGATTTAAATTGAATTTTTATCCGTAAATATAGGGTGATTTTTTAAGAGCTTGATAACTTTTTTTAAAAAAAAAAACGCATAAAATTTGCAAAATCTCATCGGTTCTTTATTTGAAACGTTAGATTGGTTCATGACATTTACTTTTTGAAGATAATTTCATTTAAATGTTGACCGCGGCTGCGTCTTAGGTGGTCCATTCGGAAAGTCCAATTTTGGGCAACTTTTTCGAGCATTTCGGCCGGAATAGCCCGAATTTCTTCGGAAATGTTGTCTTCCAAAGCTGGAATAGTTGCTGGCTTATTTCTGTAGACTTTAGACTTGACGTAGCCCCACAAAAAATAGTCTAAAGGCGTTAAATCGCATGATCTTGGTGGCCAACTTACGGGTCCATTTCTTGAGATGAATTGTTGTCCGAAGTTTTCCCTCAAAATGGCCATAGAATCGCGAGCTGTGTGGCATGTAGCGCCATCTTGTTGAAACCACATGTCAACCAAGTTCAGTTCTTCCATTTTTGGCAACAAAAAGTTTGTTAGCATCGAACGATAGCGATCGCCATTCACCGTAACGTTGCGTCCAACAGCATCTTTGAAAAAATACGGTCCAATGATTCCACCAGCGTACAACCACAATTACCATACGCAAGTTGGGCTTTCCATTCTCGTCTACACCTTTTTTAGATACAACGTGCACGGGTGAATTGTAAGGCGAACAAGATTCCCGAATGATACCGTCTCTAAGTAGTAATTTAATCTCATTGTTAATAAATGGAGCTACTGATATGGGGTAGGGATAGCTTTTACTGTAAATAGAATCATTTGTAGTTGTACGGATACGGGCCTGTATTCTTGTATTGTATGGCAATTTCATGTCTGGATCAGCAAAAGCGTTAACATTTTTTCTTATAATCTTACGGAATTGTGATTGAACTTTTACTGGTACTGAATCTTCCTCTATGGTAATTAGATTTACGTGATCACATGAAAGAAAGCGTAATTTAGCCTTACCGTTACGATAAAATAAATAGCCTCCAACAGTGTCAATTTTTGCATTGATTTGTTTTAGAAAATCGTACCCTATTATACCGTCAAACGTGCTTAGGTTCGACAACAAATAAAACGTTGAGGTATTTTCTAAAATGTTTATTTGACATTTTTTATTAATGATATTTTCGCCGTTTATCGATTTTAGCCTAAAACTCTTTTCCAAGGGGTTAATTCCCTCAAGAAATGATAATGGCTTAATGTAGTTTTTTGACGTACCAGTGTCAATCAGAATGCGAAGCTCCTGACCGTTTTTGCCTTTTTTTGTTATGAACGGCAGGAGCGATTCTAGTTTAAATAATTGATTTGATCACCATAATCCGATGTGACATCATCCTCATCATAATTATAGTGATCTCTGACATTTTCGTTATAATCGTCCTCATAGTTTTGATATTCGTGATCAATCAGAGATGGCCCTACTTCTGGCATAAAGTTAACCTTCTGTACCTTACGAAACGGTGAACGGTCAGAAGATAATCGGTCATTAGCACGTTTAAACGCCACGAGCGGGGTAGGGTTTGGATTTTGTGTGTTCGTAGTATATTTAGGAGAATGAGAATGTTGAAAAGGGGAATTTTGGAAATTATTACGCTTCCTAAAGAAGCTTGAACCGTTATCAACTTCCATTGGGGTTGGGTTATTTAAGTTCTGGTTTCTGGTCTCTATTGGCTGATAGTGGTGCAATAATGGTCTTGGTCGATGAAACTTATTTGCGTTACCCACTGCAAAAGCCTCTGCGAATTCATAACGCCTATGACTGGTTTGCAGTTCCTGTGCAACCGCCAAGGCTGATGGGAGGTCCTTGGGTCTTGCAGAGAATAAGATATCGCATAACGGTCTTCGGAGACCAGATATGAAAACGCGTAATGCATTCTCCCTAGCGCGTTCATTTAAAGCTGCTATGAGCTCATTGTTACCGCTGTGGGTCATAACTTGTTTATTTATTATCAAGGATAACTTTTTGTCTACCCTATTATAGTAATCAGTGATAGGTAAATTGTCCTGCCTTAAAATACTCAGCTCATTCTCTAGTACATATAGTGGTCTTTTATCTGAATAAGTCTGGTCAAGTCTTGCAATTATTGCGTTGAAATTCAAAATAGTGTTAAAGGACGCAAGAGTGGAGTTAGCAGATTCGATAATCTTATTCCTAAAAATGCCCATGGCAATATAATACTTCTCCGAACCCTCCTTATAATAAGTCATGGCAAAATGCGCGGCACTACGCCAACCCGGGTACGAAGCGAAATCACCCTTGAATTCCGGCAAATACTTAATCAAATCTAAACTTGCATTGTCTTGAATTAATGGGTTTATCGCAACCGGCAGGTCTGGTTCGACGCTAGGTAACTGCAAGCCACTAACTGCCAAAGTTAACTGACGAATCTGTTCTACCAGTTCCAACTTAGTGCGCTCGTTGGTCTCGTAACGATTTGCAGCACCTGCTCTCTACTGACATTCATTTTACAAATTTTGTTTTAAAATCTTTGATAAGGAAAATTTGCTCCAAAGAAAAAAATCAGCACACAAAAAGATAAGAACAATTAATATAACTAGAAATACTTCTGATTATCGAAAAAGGCTTAACTAGAAGGAACACGAAATCACCAACACAAGACAATTTCCACAAAAGAAGTTTAGAAGATTCAATTTAAATATCAAAAAGACAAAGGTACAATAACCTTTTTGTTTAATATTCTCTATTTCAGGAAGATTTCCAATATTCCTTTAAAAACTAAGACTTTGTGGCAAATTCACTTAATTTTATAATATATCGAAATAACTAAAATTTTATTTCAAACTCTTTAAGCTTAACAAATTCAAGATGTTATTAGTAAATGTAATTTAACACAAAACGTGTACTTTATAACCACGTGCTCGATTCAAAAAATTTCCTTTACACGTTTTTGTTTTTCTGTTTTCCACAGCCTAACCTTACTTTTGTTATGAAAATTTAATCCACTTTGAACATAATTTGAAAAATCACTTACATGTTTTATTTACTTTATATTATCCGGATTTGATGATCCTTTTCCCAGGACCTATGGTCCTCTGTTCATCGAGTTAGGCAGCTTTTCAGGGTCCTATGATCCTTTTATTTGCTACGAGTTAGGCAGCTCCTCGGGATTTGATGATCCTTTTACCACGAGTTGGGCAGCTTATTAGGATTTTATGGTCCTTTGCCCCACGTTGGGCGCCAATTAATTACGTTTATTTGTTACAAATTAATTACGTTTATTTGTTACACAAATTAAATTTATTTATTTCAACAGTAAGACCAATTAATTGAATATGTGTCGTTAAATGTTAAATTAAAAGTATGTACTATGACGATTTAACTCGTCACCTTCGCCGTTCAGTTCTAGAATGATTTTACTTTTGCCTTTTTGTCTTTTTGCTGCTGTCCAATTCTTCTTCTTTGATCATGTCCCGTTACGTAGCTTTGAGTTGGCGTCTTTCTGCTGCTAAATGGTATGCAGTTTTACGCTCTGCGAGAGCTGTTGCAAAGCGCATTGAGTTACGCAACCCAGCATACAAGTAGCGACGCCGCTATTCTTGGCGTAACCCAGCATACAAAATTGGCCAGCCACAGTGGTACATTAACTTATACAAATGAGTTTTGTGAGAGCATTATGCACGTGCAATTTTTAATTCCTTAGTTTGTTAGTACAATTGAGTCTGTGCTCTTATACGAGTATATGAATAACTAAACTTAAAATAACTTAATAACTAATAGGGTGTAACGTTAGTTGACCCAACAGGGGTATTAATTATAGTATTTTTATTAGTTCAAAATTTATTGAAGTTATACTTCTTATACGAGTTCGGAAAAGGTTGCGATAGATTCAGGTCGCGCAACCTTGTCTGCGAAGATGTTCGAGTAGCAAGGGAAGCGGTGACAATCGGCGATCGTTTCTTTCGGCACATCTCGGCTTTTCTACCAACAACACAATGGTGCCATGCTTATGCTGTTCTTGTTTTTGTACAACAATGTTTCAGTTTTTGGTTGGTGACATATTCACATGTGTGCGCATATGTATGTTTGTATGCTTATTCATTATTGAAGTTATACTTCTTTTTCTTTCGTTTGTCTTTCATTTCTGCGAAGTCTCAACTATTTTGTGTGATTTCTTGTTGAAATACTCTGCGTTGGTCTTTGAAAAATTCATTTACATTTTTTGGAAATCGACCCGCGATGACGAGGTATATCGTTTTATCTGACAGCGTGAGGTTTAAGAAGTTCATTTCTAATTTTGTCTTGTGGCATATTAGAAATGATGTTTCTTCGAAAATCGTTCGCTTACAACGGATAAAACGACTTCTGAGTGGTGATTTTTATGAATAAATTCCAAGGTTTTACACAAACATAATGCAGTCAATAAGTACAGTACGCTTTGTGTATGCTTGCGCATTATTTTTCTTTAGTTTGTCTTTCATTTCTGCAAATTCTTTGTGTGACTTTTTGGTTGAAGTACTCTGCGTTGGCCGTTGAAAAGTTAAGACTATACTTCTCAGGATCATTCATTTCTTCAAAAAAATTAATGACCTTTAGAAATATGCATATTTGCATTATTTCGTTGTCATTTCCATATTCGTAGCAATAGAATTTCTATGGCATAAGTAAAGTAATGGCCTCCGATTGTCACCCCTTGCCGCTGTAGCAGCTTCGCCTAAAAACATGCGTAAATATGTATGTATGTATACGTAAGATCGTGAATACATATCGACGCAGATTTTTGCGAGAAGCACCAGAAAGTTGTGCAATTTATGATTTTTAGCTTTTGCCATCGTCGCGAAAAGACGACTTGTTGGCAAAGGCATGCTCGGGGAGATGCTACGGCCCCTGTTTTTATGAATGAAGCGAGATCGCTTGTGGAATTTGCGCGTGCGTTCATGAATGAAATCGTTTTAGTTGTAAAATTTACTACACTTGTTCTTCGCCAATTTGGCTGCCATATTGACTTGTGAATATCAATTTCTTGTTGGTAACATATTCATAAGTGTACGCATATGTATGTCTGTATGCTTGTGCATTATTTGGATAGAAGATGTATGCCTTTTAACATCGTATACTATACAAATAAATATTTTTCTTACAAATAGAAATTAAATTTATGACAGCAATATACATATACATAATATTGCTGTGATAAATTTAATTTCTGTTAGTAACAAAAATATTTATTTGTATAGTATACGATGTTAAAAGCAAAAAATTAAATATTTATTCAGTCGAGATTCGAACCTGTGTTAGCATCTTGACTTTCCAAGCGCTTGCCACCAACACCACCATCGACGCTTAGGTTGCACTGACTTAAGTATGATTTGGTTATGCATGTAAGAAACATACGAGGTTCTAATAATTTTGTTTAAGTATAGAAATATGCTTTTGTAGAACATTTGCTTTCGCAAACATACAGACAAATGTGCAAACGACATAATATATGTACGTATGATTGTTTCGCATTTTGCTTCTGAATATCACTAAGAAGTATGTATAACTTCTTCCGCGCGTAGGGACTCCACGCACCTTTTTTTATTTTTTATTTATTTATTTTCCATTTCTTTAAACATATGGTATTTCTTCATTTCATTGACATACGATATGTGAATTTGGAGTTTAAAATGTCTTTCAATATATATTAAAAAAAAAGGAAGCATATCTAATAAAAATGGAGCATTGTTATAATAACACATTTGCCCTCTATTAAAATTGCGAAAGCCTTACATTCTAACTCTGATAGGAAAAATGTTGCAATTAATACTTCCATTGTGATCGGTTCATTCCATCTTTCCTTTTACAGTCTTGTTCACCTAACAATGGTTTGTATCACCTAAAAATATTCGAGTTAGGCATGGGGTTATACCAAATTTTCTTCTTCTTTATTGGCGTAGACAGAGCTTACGCGATTTTAGCCGAATTAACAACAGCGCGCCAGTCGTTTCTTCTTTTCGCTACCTGGCGCCAAGAGGATATTCTAAGCAAAGCCAGGTCTTTCTGCATCTGGTCCTTCCAACGGAGTGGAGATCTTTCTCTTCCTCTGCTTCCCACGGCAGGTACTGCGTCGAATACTTTCAGAGCTAGAGTGTTTTCGTCCATCCGGACAACATGACCTAGCCAGCGTCGCCGCTGTCTCTTAATTCGTTGAACTATGTCAATGTCGTCGTATATCTCATACAACTCATCATTCCATCGAATGCGATATTTGCCGTGGCCAACGCGCAAAAGATCATAATCTTTCGCAGAACTTTTGTCTCGAAAACTCGCAACGTCGACTCATCAGTTGTTGTCATCGTCCAAGCCTCTGCACCATATAGCAGGACGGGAATTGTGAGTGACTTATAGAGTTTGGTTTTTGTTCGTCGAGGGAGGACTTTACTTCTCAATTGCCTACTCATTCCGAAGTAGCACCTGTTGGCAAGAGTTATCCTGCGTTGGATTTTCAGGCGAACATTGTTGGTGGTGTTTACACTGGTTCCAAGATAGACGAAATTATCTACAACTTCAAAGTTAGGACCGGAGATATAGAAATATCCAACTCTCACTTCCAGTGAGAGAACAATTGCTAAACGTCAAAACCTCCTGAACTTTGACAGTTGATCTAGTTCAGGAGGTTTTGACGTTTAGCAATTGGAAACGAGCGATAGCCAGATTGAAATCTTACCAGAAATATGTAAAAAATGTAAAGCAATGAAAATTAAATAAATTTTTGAAATTTAAAGGCATTTGATGAAACGTTTTGTAATTTGAAGCATCAAAGTATTATTTTCAATAGAATATGATTAAACACATTTATTCATGGAGAGCTAACAAACATAAATCCTTTTATTGGTGTTTATGCGACTTCCTGGTATCTCGCCCCACAACACAACATCCATTCCACAACGCAACATTTATCATACAACACAACATTCGTCATACACAACATACAGCATCACACCACGCAACCCCACGCACCAAACACCACCATACCACAACATACATCTTTTTCACCACTCAGCCGATCAAAAAGGATTGGTTAGATCGGGGACACTATTCGATTTCTACGCCCGTACGATAGAGCCACGTCTCGCCAGCCTTTTAACGTTAGATCCGCGTTTCGCTAATTTGTGGTACGGAACAGAGGAAAACCCTTTTCGGTCGTGTGAGTGTGATTGTGCACCAGCAGCAGCAGTGAAATTATTATAAATAAAAAAAAACCATTATATCTAATAAAAAACAAAACATACAACATTGTGAAATTTAACAAAATATACAACATTGTGAAGCATATTTAAGTGTCAGCGATTTAAATTGAATTTTTATCCGTAAATATAGGGTGATTTTTTAAGAGCTTGATAACTTTTTTTAAAAAAAAAAACGCATAAAATTTGCAAAATCTCATCGGTTCTTTATTTGAAACGTTAGATTGGTTCATGACATTTACTTTTTGAAGATAATTTCATTTAAATGTTGACCGCGGCTGCGTCTTAGGTGGTCCATTCGGAAAGTCCAATTTTGGGCAACTTTTTCGAGCATTTCGGCCGGAATAGCCCGAATTTCTTCGGAAATGTTGTCTTCCAAAGCTGGAATAGTTGCTGGCTTATTTCTGTAGACTTTAGACTTGACGTAGCCCCACAAAAAATAGTCTAAAGGCGTTAAATCGCATGATCTTGGTGGCCAACTTACGGGTCCATTTCTTGAGATGAATTGTTGTCCGAAGTTTTCCCTCAAAATGGCCATAGAATCGCGAGCTGTGTGGCATGTAGCGCCATCTTGTTGAAACCACATGTCAACCAAGTTCAGTTCTTCCATTTTTGGCAACAAAAAGTTTGTTAGCATCGAACGATAGCGATCGCCATTCACCGTAACGTTGCGTCCAACAGCATCTTTGAAAAAATACGGTCCAATGATTCCACCAGCGTACAAACCACACCAAACAGTGCATTTTTCGGGATGCATGGGCAGTTCTTGAACGGCTTCTGGTTGCTCTTCACCCCAAATGCGGCAATTTTGCTTATTTACGTAGCCATTCAACCAGAAATGAGCCTCATCGCTGAACAAAATTGAGCGCGAAACACATTTCGAACCGAACACTGATTTTGGTAATAAAATTCAATGATTTGCAAGCGTTGCTCGTTAGTAAGTCTATTCATGATGAAATGTCAAAGCATACTGAGCATCTTTCTCTTTGACACCATGTCTGAAATCCCACGTGATCTGTCAAATACTAATGCATGAAAATCCTAACCTCAAAAAAATCACCCGTTACAAGTGGTGGAATTTTACCTTTAACTTGTCTTTCACTTTAACATAAGCAAAAAGGGTTACATAGCCAAAGCTCAAAGTAAGTATACCCAGTGGAACTAAGTGAAACGAACAAATGGTCCTTCGAGCCTCTTAGACAGGCACCTACGATTTTAAAAGAACCCACCAAGAGGTGGAAAAGTGAAAAAAGTGCATATGAAACAAAAGTACACACAAGAAAAAATGATAACAAATAAATTGGTACTTTAACATAATATATATTAAGTGATCAAATCTCCGAAACGGGCGCGGTAAAATTCATAATACCTAAACAACAACAAAAATAAAAACCCAAAACCTACATACAAACATATAGGATTCTCTAAAAGCAAGCAGCGTGGGAAGAGGAGAAAAAAACTCAACACGGAAGACATCAAACAAGAAAAAACAAAAACCAAGAAGTTCAAAGGAGAATAAGCGAGAGAAAGAAAGAAGAGATACACTCACATAAATAAGTATTGCTACCCATAAAACCCTTGGCGGAGAAAAAAGTAAGTCCGTTCCAATTACATTTTTAATAAAGTTATTTATGCGCATATGTATGTTTAAAATACAGTTTGAGCTGTAATAAGACATACGGTTAATTGGAAATAACCCAACTGTTCTATACGGAAAACCGGTTAGACAGTTCGGTATATACATATGTAAAGGGTGATTTTTTAAGAGCTTGATAACTTGATAAAAACGCATAAAATTTGCAAAATCTCATCGGTTCTTTATTTGAAACGTTAGATTGGTTCATGACATTTACTTTTTGAAGATAATTTCATTTAAATGTTGACCGCGGCTGCGTCTTAGGTGGTCCATTCGGAAAGTCCAATTTTGGGCAACTTTTTCGAGCATTTCGGCCGGAATAGCCCGAATTTCTTCGGAAATGTTGTCTTCCAAAGCTGGAATAGTTGCTGGCTTATTTCTGTAGACTTTAGACTTGACGTAGCCCCACAAAAAATAGTCTAAAGGCGTTAAATCGCATGATCTTGGTGGCCAACTTACGGGTCCATTTCTTGAGATGAATTGTTGTCCGAAGTTTTCCCTCAAAATGGCCATAGAATCGCGAGCTGTGTGGCATGTAGCGCCATCTTGTTGAAACCACATGTCAACCAAGTTCAGTTCTTCCATTTTTGGCAACAAAAAGTTTGTTAGCATCGAACGATAGCGATCGCCATTCACCGTAACGTTGCGTCCAACAGCATCTTTGAAAAAATACGGTCCAATGATTCCACCAGCGTACAAACCACACCAAACAGTGCATTTTTCGGGATGCATGGGCAGTTCTTGAACGGCTTCTGGTTGCTCTTCACCCCAAATGCGGCAATTTTGCTTATTTACGTAGCCATTCAACCAGAAATGAGCCTCATCGCTGAACAAAACACGCGCGCGAAACACATTTCGAACCGAACACTGATTTTGGTAATAAAATTCAATGATTTGCAAGCGTTGCTCGTTAGTAAGTCTATTCATGATGAAATGTCAAAGCATACTGAGCATCTTTCTCTTTGACACCATGTCTGAAATCCCACGTGATCTGTCAAATACTAATGCATGAAAATCCTAACCTCAAAAAAATCACCCGTTACATATGTATGTACAGGTGCCGAAATAAATGAAAAAATTACGGTACTTGCCTACTGCTTATTTTGTGTTCAAAAGCACACTGTAATTTTCCAAAAAAAAAAAAAATTTTTCAAAGTCAAGTATCCTACTTGCAAGTTTCGGTGATACCCCTTGGGCTAAAAAAGCAACAAGCAGGATCGCCTATTATAAATAAGCAGAGGCGAGCAAAAAAAAAAACAACAGAAAGTGCAAATCCATACATATGTACATATGTACACATATAAGTAAAGGTAATAAATTGTGTAAAAGATACATACATATGTGCATATACATACATACATACAAAAATTTGTGGGTCATCAAACTTTGCGCGCTAAATTTTATATTCCGCAACTTATATAGGGTAGGCCATTTAAAGTTGACCCATTTGTTTCTAAAAAAAAGAACAAAAGAAAACAATGCTTTTTGTTCATTTCAAAAATAATTTATTTTGGTCCAAGGGGATTTGTTTCAGCTAATATTTAAAAATTAGATCGCGTAAATGGGCACCTTTAGCTTTGACAGCTAAATGCACTCTTTTTTCGACATTTTCCATGACTTTGGCCAATGTTTCGGATGATATGGCGGCTGTTTCACGTCGAATGTTGGCTTTCAGTTGAGCTAAGGTCTTTGGCTTATTAGCGTATACCTTGGATTTCAAATAACCCCACAAATAAAAGTCTGGTGGCGTCAAATCTGGTGATCTCGGTGGCCAGTCAACATCACCATTTTTCGATATCAATCGCCCGGGCCCATTTCGATGGCCCATTTGCCAAAATTAAGGCGTCGCGGATAATCAGCTGGGTTTAGTTTTTGTGCCATTTGAATTTTATATGGAAACATCTTCAAATCTTTATGAATTATGCGTCGGAGAGTGGTGCGAGAGATGTCTAATTCCTGAGAGCGGCGATAACTCGATGTCGATGGAGTCTCCTCAATACTGGCTCGTACAGCTTCGATATTTTCATCAGAACGTCTTGTGCGTTGTCTGGATGCATGACTGGCATTACTGAGATTACCGGTGTTCACAAATTTTGCGTATAAAGACTTAATTGTGTTCTTAACTGGAGCACTTTTCACTTTATTTTTTTTGCGAAACGCACGTTGAGTTAACACAATTGAAAAGTTATTTTGAATATAAAGCTGAACAATTTCAGGGCGTTCTTTTGGAGTGTACTGTTCCATGGTATAAATTGTCTTCGAATGACGCTTCTAACGCGGTATGACATTAGCCGATTTGTCAGCGCTGTTAAAAGTTACAGCGTTGTCAGATGGGTCAACTTTAAATGGCCTACCCTTACATATACATATACATCTGGTGCATGCATGAGTCTACTGTTTTAAGGAAAATTTTTGAAAAACTGTTGTTAAACTACCTGCCTTCAAGCTTACTTCGTGTCTCCAAACACAGCAAAAAAAAAAAAACATTTTTTCTAAGTCAAGTATTCTTACTTGCAAGTTCTGGTGATCCCCCTTGTGCTAACGAAGCAGCAAGCAGGATCGCTTTAAAAATAAGCAAAAGCAGAAGGAAAAAAAAACAGCAGCAACATAACAGTGGACATTTATGTATGCGCATATGTGTATGTACATATATCGCGATCCAACAATTGCTCTCCTTTATCTCTTGTACGCTTTCTCTCTCTCTCTCTAAATATTTACCAAAGAGCCAATAAAGGGTTACAAATACGTACATAACTTTATACAAGTAATAATATATTAAATATATTTATTACTAAGGTCAACGAACTTTAAAAGAAAAAAGAAAAAAACCGGAACAAAACGAAATCGAAATACATGTACATGGAGTATATCCATATCAACATTGAAACATTGGAAAATTAAAATTTACCAATATACATATTTACGTATGCGCATTTATACATATATACATACTTATAGTATATATGTACGTACATCGGGTACTTATAAAAAATTTCTTTTTCATGTTCCTTTTGAGCAAACGTACGAGTATGCAGATGCAATTAACAAAACATTTGCATACATACTCACATATTTAATATTGACATATTGACGAATATAAAATATATACATACATACATACGTATTTTTGCGTTATTGTTATTTTCTTTCTCTTTACGTTCTTATCTAAAAAGATACACGTACTAAGGAATAATAAACAAATTGAATTCGAGTAATTCGCAGAGACATACGTTTAAATAATACACGGTAAAAAAAAAAAAAAAAAAAAGTCAGGCATATTTAATAAAAGAATTGCATACTAATCCATACATATATAAAACAAAGGATTAATCGATTTATGCGGTGAATAAGCGTTCGCAAAGTCCTAAAATATATTTCATTTATCATAAAATTTATTATATTTACAAAAAAATTTTTTTTTCAATACCAATTTTATAATTGTATTTCACACGAAATACTGACAAACATTTTTTTACAACTCCAATTATACAATTCTATTTCTAACGAAATATTTACAAAAAAAATTTTGTATATAAATTCTCATAATACCAATTTTACAATTGTAGTATTTCAAACCAATCATTTTAAGCTCAAAGCTTCCAATTCAATTTAATTAATGCAATCTGACAAATCAAAAGAGGTTAAGCCAAAAACACCTCTATCATTAGAAATTCCGAAAATGGCTGATGAAGATAAACCACAAGGCACACCTGCTGAAGCTACACGCTCAAAGCAGAGTATAAAACAAAAAAGATCAAAAGATCAGACAATATCTAGATTCATCACTGAAAGTGACAGTTTTATAAGATATTGTACAAGATTTCAAGCTTCCCCTATTACTGACATCACAGAATCAGTTTTAAATATAAAACTAGAAAGTGTGAACAATCTCTGGGCTCGCCTTCTGGCAGCGTACGATGCAGTACTAGATACTGACGACGCAGAACTCCCAGAAAACGCAAAAGCTTCGGCGACAGCCAAATGTGATAACTGCCGCGATCAGTATGCATTAACTAAGGGAATGATTACTGAACAAATAAGTTTAGTAAGGCCAAGTAGAGCCACTACTCCCCCTCCCAGAGTAGTTACAACACCAAAAGAAGACCTAGATAAAGGCATGTATCTAAAAGTACCAGTTTGTGATACTGAAGTTTTTAATGGATGTTATGATCAATGGCCGTCCTTCCGGGACATGTTCACTGCCGTTTATATAAACCATCCTAAACTCTCACAAGCACAAAAGTTATATCATCTAAGGTACAAAACAAAAGGGAAAGCAGGCAGTATCATCAAGCGATTCGCTTTAAATGACGAAAATTTTAAGCTGGCCTGGGAAGCACTAGTCGAAAGGTACGAAAATGAAAGGGTTATGATAGAAAACCCAACAAAAACTTTATTGCATTTGCCAAAAATTCAGCAAGAAACTAGCCAGGAGTTTCAAAACTTATACTCGACAGTGACCAATTGTTTATCAGTGTTAAAAACACAAAATATCTCCACAGAATCGTGGGACCCTATGATAGAAACCATTTGCGCAGAAACACTGCCTGATGCTGCTTTGCTACGATGGGAACAATCTCTAGTGGAAAGAAAAATAATGCCCACCTGGCAACAGATGAAAACATTCCTCACTGCTCAATACGAGATAGCTGAGCGAATAGACAAAAAAATTATAAATCCAAAAAGTCATCAAAATGACTCAAGTAAAAACTTGTTTAAACCTCAAGCCAGCAATAATATGCAATACAATAGACACGTTAATAGAAGTCACACTTTCGTGTCAAACCAAACAAATAAATGGCAACCATTATGTGAAATTTGTAAGGGAGGTCATAACATAAGATCTTGCGAGAAATTTAAAAAATTATCCGTTTCTGACAGAAACAATCTTGTCAGACAACATAAACTTTGCATCAACTGTCTGTCGAATGCTCATACGACAAAAGACTGTGAAAGCAAATTTAGTTGTGTGTACTGTCAACGAAGACATCACTCATTCCTTCATATTACAAATTTTCAAAATATGAAGCAAAATCAATTTCATAAAACCACCGGGTTAGTCACTACAACCAAAAGTGATAATCCCGAAATCTCAAATCCCAAAAAAGGGAAGAACAACCATGTTGCTCTAAAGCAGCAAAAATTCAAGCTCTTCATTCAGAGAATGAAAGCAAAATTCTTTTACCCACTGCGGTCATCGGTATTGAACATAGAGGAGAATTATTCAAATTAAGAGCATTAATAGATCACAGTTCTCAAAGATCCTTTATATCATCTAAAGCTCAAAATCGGCTAAAATTGCCTGTAAAAAATTCAAATTTCCAAATTTCAGGAATGGGCGGAAGAATTATACAAAATTCAAACAAAATTTGCCCAATCACTATAGTCTCCCCAAACGCGGATATAAGAATAGATGCACAAGCCATCGTTCTACCGCAACTCACAAATTTGCTTCCAAGCTGTGAAGTGAATAAAAAGCAATGGGAAAAATGCTCATATCTCAAATTAGCAGATCCCAACTGCCATACCCCATCACAAATCGATTTGTTATTAGGTAGTGACTTAATACCTCAAATAATTCTTGAAGGTATAGAAAAAATATCCAATAAATTGTTAGCCCAAAATACAATCTTTGGGTGGATATTAAGTGGCCAAGTCACAGAAAAAATTAATTCTTTTACAACTGAAGTTGAAAATATTTCAAACGAATATTTAAATAATGAACTAAAAAAATTCTGGGAAGTAGAAGAACTACCTCAACTCAACTCAACTTTCAGAAGAAGATCAGGCATGCGAAGCCTATTACAAGTCCACAACAACAAGAAACGAACATGGTCGTTATGTTGTGCGACTACCATTCAAACCAACTTTTCCTGAAACCATAGCTCTAGGCCACTCTAGAATATCAGCAGTCCAGCAATTTCTAAGCCTGGAAAAAAGCCTGATGAAAAAAAGTGAGCTTAAATCAGCATATGATAATGTGATGGACGAATATCTAGACCTCAATCATATGGAAGAAGCTGTACCATATGAAAAAGTATCTAAAGGTAGATATTTATCTTTTTATCTGCCACATCACGGGGTAATACGACCTGAAAAACTCACAACAAAAGTACGAGTGGTTTTCAATGCCTCAAAGTGTACGAGCTCAGGCAAATCACTCAACGACGTACTATATACTGGCCCAACCTTACAACCTGATCTCATGCTGCTAATACTAAATTGGCGCAGGTTTAAATATGTTTTTAATGGGGATGTAGAGAAAATGTACAGACAAATTCTTGTACATAAAGATGATCAAGATTTCCAGCGTATAGTCTTCCGCAAATCAAGTAATAGTCCAATCAGCGACTATAAACTTAAAACCGTCACCTTTGGCATCAATTGCGCACCCTATTTAGCGATCAGGACACTACATGAATTGGCAGAAACAAATGCAACAAATTTGCCCTGGGTTACAGACACAAACATATGTGGATGATATTCTATCAGGTAGCCACAGCCTGTCCTTAGCGTGCGAATCACTATCTCAAGTGATCAAAGCACTAAATTCAGCGGGATTCCCCTTAAAGAAAATTACATCAAATCATCCCGAAATAATAAAAAAAAATAAAAAAGGAAGACTTATTAGATACAAATTTCCTTGAATTTGAAACGGCCAGTACAACAAAAACCCTACGGATTCAATGGAATGCGATAACAGATGAATTCTCATATACTATTGAGTCAAT
This sequence comes from Bactrocera dorsalis, assembly GCF_023373825.1. Taxonomy (NCBI): domain Eukaryota; kingdom Metazoa; phylum Arthropoda; class Insecta; order Diptera; family Tephritidae; genus Bactrocera; species Bactrocera dorsalis. The sequence continues at coordinate 67,952,974 of NC_064304.1, read as the reverse complement.
ATCTGCAATTTCCGCTAGTACAAAACGCCAAATACTTTCCTCGGTGGCAAAACTTTTCGACCCCGCAGGATGGCTTTCGCCAATAATGATACAGGCAAAAATCCTCATTCAAGAATTGTGGCAAGATGGCACTGAATGGGATGAACAGGTAAAACCTGTACGTTTAACAAAATGGGTACAATTTGCTAACAATTTGCATACTATAGCAGAAATTCGAATCCCTCGATGGGTAAATTCCACCCCTAACATTAACACAGAATTACACGGTTTCTGTGATGCCTCTGAAAAGGCTTATTGCGCAACAGTTTACGTACGCACACAGTACGATAACAAAATATCTGCACACCTCTTGGTAGCCAAAGCCAAAGTTGCACCTTTGAAGACACTCAGTCTGCCACGGCTTGAACTGAATGGTGCCCTTCTGTTAGCAAAATTAATTTCAATAGTTCAAACCCATCTGAAATTAACCGATCATAAAACGTATCTTTGGTCAGACTCAGAAATAGTTTTGGCGTGGTTAGAAAAACCACCCTATTGCTGGAAGACCTATGTATCTAACCGAATATCTCAAATCTTGGACTTAGTTGGCCCAGCAAAATGGCAACATGTTGCAAGTGCAGATAATCCAGCGGATCTTGGGACAAGAGGTTGTAAGCCACTGCACCTCACCAGCACTACACTCTGGTGGAATGGTCCAACATGGCTAACAGAATCACAAGAATTCTGGCCAAAGTCTCCCGCTCGTAATATAATACCGCCAGAAAGTCGGAAAATTGAAAATTTTCATATCACTCCCGAAGAGGATGACATTCTCCACCGATTTTCTTCATTTCCTAGAGCACTAAGAGTAGTCGCTTACATGCACAAATTCACCCAAAGACTTCAACAAAAAATTAAAGGGATACCAAATGAGCCTTGCGTACACCTAACGCATACCGATTTGCAACATGCCAAAGTTAGTCTCATTACCTACACCCAAACTCGCTATTTCAGTCGAGAGAAAGCAAAGTTGGTCGAAAGACGACCACTCGAAAAGGGAAGCTCTCTGCTCGTTTTAAATCCATTCTTGGACGCTAAGGGACTAATAAGGGCAAATGGAAGATTAGCGAACTCCAGCCTTAGTTATAACGAACGACATCCCATTATTATACCTGAGAAATCCCGGTTTACTCATTTATTCCTATTATACCTTCACCAGCTTACACTACATGGTGAGCATCGCTTGATGCAGCAAATGGTCCGACAAGAATTTTATATACCGCGACTAAAGCCACAACTTAAAAAGACGATTTTTATGTGTAAACAATGTACCTTGTACAAACATAAAATGCGCACGCAGATCATGGCAGCTTTACCACCTGAACGCTGCAATTATGCTCTACCTTTTACTATTACTGGGGTTGATTTTGCTGGACCTTTCCAGATAAAGGCCTCAATGTTAAGATCATCTACTTTTAGAAAAGGGTATGTGGCTGTTTTTGTATGTTTTACGACAAAGGCAGTTCACCTCGAGCTTTGTTCAGATCTGACAACTGCGGCTTTCCTCGCAGCATTCGCACGCTTTGTCGGACGACGCGGATTTCCCTCAAAGATTATGAGCGACAATGGGAAAAATTTTATCGGAGCTTAAAGAGCCACCGAGAAAGAGTTCATAAACTTTATGAAAGAAGTTTCCCCTGAAATAGTTAAAAAATATGCACCTCAAGGGATCAATTGGCAGTTTATACCTCCATGTTCTCCACACATGGGCGGACTTTGGGAATCAGCAGTCAAAAGCTTTAAGTCCCATTTAAAGAAAACGGCTGGTAATCATAAATTCAATTATGAGGAGTTTACTACACTACTCACTCGTATTGAAGCCGTATTAAATTCAAGACCCATATCACCACTCTCGCAAGATCCCTCCGATTTCACAGCTCTTACACCTGGACACTTCCTCAGAGGAGCTCCTCTTCTCGCCATACCTGAGACAGAAGGAGACTCACTCACTTTCATAAATCGATGGGAAAGAATCAAGATTCTCCATCATGAATTCAGCCACAGATGGAAGGAGGACTATCTAAAAGATCTCCATAAGAGATATCGATGGAAAACGATCCAGAAAGAACCCAGTACAGGCGAATGCGTCATCATACAGGACGAATGCCTTCCCCCAACCGAATGGCAACTAGGTCGCATTGAAAAGGTACATCGGGGACGAGATGGTCATATAAGAGTAGTAGATGTGCGAACACAAACTGGCCTACTAACTCGACCACTAGTAAAATTGTGTTTTCTTCCAAATACCGAAGAACCGATCACCGAAAATAAGCGAACGCAAACGCATACATAAAATCAAACAATAATTAATTAAAAATATACCGTTTTACAATCCGTACGTATAAACCAAAACCATAATGAACTCGATTAATAATAAACAACAAAATCCATATCTAAATAATGTATAATACATATAAATAAATGTAGCATATAAAGACATAAATACATATATCTATATATATATAGTATACACATATATATAATGAGTAGCATATTTCATACTACTAGCAAAACCATGTTTAATATACATATCCCTATTCCACTAGAAATGGACGTAGAAGAAACCCGCAATAACCCCCAGTCGGTGAGGTCCGCAATTAATGCAAATACAACATCCGCTGCACCCATCGCTGCACCAAGGAGACAACAAGGCAGAAGCCCGCCCAGCCAATCATTGGGTCAGCCAGTGAGGGAAGCGGTCGAGGAGCAGTTCGAGGAGTATGTACCGCCGCGATGCAGCCTGTGCCATCGACCCCATGTCCTGAAGAGGTGCACAATTTTCAAGACAATGACGCCCGCTCAGCGCCAACAGATAGCTAGAGCCCACGGCCACTGCATGACATGCTTGGCAGACACGCACGCTACGATGGAGTGCATGTCAGACGGGTCGTGTCAGTACTGCCACCGACCGCATCACACATTATTCCACCGCTTCCCTCGGCGCGCTGATCAGTCAACGCACACCAGTCACCGGCAGAATCAACAGTCAACGTGGGAATCAAGTGCAACGCCGAAGAGCCCATCATTCCACGCAGTCCCGAGGTGCACGCTCGCATACCCCGCCACGTCATAGTCATCGCAACCAGCGAAAAGTGACGGGCTACAGCGCTGTAGTGAGTACCCCACAAAAACTACAGAGGCTTCTAGGCAATTAATTCGCCTAGGGGGGCCGAGATGTTTATGCGACTTCCTGGTATATCGCCCCACAACACAACATCCATTCCACAACGCAACATTTATCATACAACACAACATTCGTCATACACAACATACAGCATCACACCACGCAACCCCACGCATCAAACACCACCATACCACAACATACATCTTTTTCACCACTCAGCCGATCAAAAAGGATTGGCTAGATCGGGGTGGACACTATTCGATTTCTACGCCCGTACGATAGAGCCACGTCTCGCCAGCCTTTTAACGTTAGATCCGCGTTTCGCTAATTTGTGGTACGGAACAGAGGAAAACCCTTTTCGGTCGTGTGAGTGTAATTGTGCACCAGCAGCAGCAGTGAAATTATTATAAATAAAAAAAACCATTATATCTAATAAAAAACAAAACATACAACATTGTGAAATTTAACAAAATATACAACATTGTGTAGCATATTTAAGTGTCAGCGATTTAAATTGAATTTTTATCCGTAAATACAAGTGGTGGAATTTTACCTTTAACTTGTCTTTCACTTTAACATAAGCAAAAAGGGTTACATAGCCAAAGCTCAAAGTAAGTATACCCAGTGGAACTAAGTGAAACGAACAATTGGGTATTGAAAGGTTAAAAGTCAGTTGCACACTCTTATAACAGATTTGACCTGCTCGATTAAGTTCTGCAGCTCGAATTATATTCTCCAACAACAGATTGAAGAAAGGTTCATATCTTCCCTCTCGAAATATCTGTACCTCATCCTTGGATCGATCGTAGCGTTACTCTCTTGTCCCACGGTGAAAATGGCTTGATCACTGCCCTTATAGGTTTATATTTTTTCGTATTACATAAATACCATACATAATTATACCTATTATATAAATAGAAAATAAAATATTATAAATCTCATGTGTCCGATAACGTCGTCTGCCCTCCGATTATGCTCTTTCAGGTTAACGTTGTTTGAGATGTGTATCATTCCTTCTTTTTTCGTTTTATTTCAATGCACACCAAGCGAGACAAAAAGACTAAATGTCGCATTGTGCTTCCCTTGGTGTGGATTAGAACACAAAACATTTTTGTGTCTTATTAGACAAAAACGTTTTTGTCTAATCCGGTGTGGGTTCAGCCTAATATGTCTTATTTGAGAATGATTTCAATATAAATTGCCGACTGGAAGTAAAATATAGTTTTAAAACTAAAAAAATTTCCAACACTTCAAGATATTTCTCAGCTTTGATCCTTGTAAGTTGAAGGAGTATAAAATATTCAATAAACCTCAGGTGTGCCAACACTAATACTAATGTAATATCGGATCCAAAAATTATATTTAAAATAATAATTTAATATTTAACAGATGGCGTGAGTTCGTAAGATACGTAATAATTTTAGCACTACAAAAAAAATTTTGTTTGCGATAATTGTGAAATTTAGCGTAAAACAGCAGAACATGGTGCTCTTGCAAACGATGCCAGAAATGCAGGCAGAACATGACACCTTTGCAGCACTACTGCCGTAATGTCGTACATATTTGATATCTCGAAAGCACCCATGAATTTTCTTTCTTAAAGAATTTTTAGAGAAACAACGATGTTAAGAAATATTAATTGTTATGTTCAATAATGAAATAAACGGAAACAATTCTTTAGCCCAAATATGATATCAATATCATTGGCATACGCCAGCAGCTGTACACTCTTATAGAAGTTTGTAGCTTTCGATTCAGCTCTGCAGCTCGAATTATTTTCTCCAGCAGTAGATTGAAGAAGTTGCACGATAAAGATTCGTCCTGTCTGAAACCGTGTTTGCTACCGAGCTGCCCGGAGAGGTCCTTCCTGATCCTGACGTTGCGTTTCATATTACTCTACGTCAGTTTACATAGTGGTATTACTTTTGCCCCGATAGCAAATTCAGACATCATGGCAGAAAGGAAGCTCTTTTTCGTGATAGAACCTAATAAGCGATGTTGGGGAGGCTTGTCCCACAGAAGTTTGCGCAGATTGTGGGGTCTTGCTTTTTGTGAATTATGTACAGCGCACACTTAAAATTCTAATCGTCAGGCATGCTTTGGTCCGAGCATATTCTACAAAGGAGCTGATGCATGCTCCTTATTAGTTCTTCGCGTCCGTATTTGAGTAGCTCAGCCGGCAATCCATGCGGAATCGGGTTCACAATCTCCTGGTGTTATGCTTTCAGTTCCATAAGCAGGTTGGAGAAGTGTTTCCTCCATAATTTTAGTATGACCACCTTTGGGGTTGTACAAGAATATCCTACGATCTTGAAACCTTCTGTTAGTTGCCGCATCTTTTCGTAGACTTTTCGAGAACTGGAAACGTGCCTTCCATCTATCACAACATGATCAATCTGATTGACGTTTTTTCGATCCGTAGACAGCTACGTAGCTTGATATATTTTGATACGCTGGAATCTAGTACTGCAAATAACCATATTTCGGGCTTCAACAAATTTGAGGCGGAATTTACCAACCGTTGTGCCAAACATACCTTCTTTGTCCACCTTGGCATTAAACTCCCCAAGCTTGTTTTTGATATCGTATAGGGGCAGCTTTCATAGTTTCGCACAATGCGCTCAAAGAAGTCATCCTTAGTCACATCGGCCGTTCCGCCGGGGCGTGGGCGCATATAGGAATATGTTGAAGAACTTTTCTTTGATGTGGCGGCGACGCCTTTATAAAGCCTCTGTAGTAAGTTCCACAAGGACTACTAGTCTCGGTCCTTGTCCCGTCCATCACACTTCTTGAACGGCGGTGATGTCAGCCTTTACTTATACTAAGAAATCATTTCTACACATGATTCAGTTACATTATTATGTAGTTATATTATATAAAATTTTACAATTTTATTAAAATTGTTGGTTAGTGTTTTTATGGCATAAACCACCGATAGTCAAAATAAACTGTCGATAGTCCTATAGATTGTTTTGGATCTCTACTATTTTAGAATGTACGAGGTTTGTTCAAAAAGTATCGCGAAATTTGTGTTTTTTCAAAAATTATTTATTTATTCATGAATATCTATTTTGTCCCCTTCAAAGTAATCCCCATGAGATACATAGGCTGCTATATATATTTCTGCACTAGGCAACACTAAGTGTTGCCAGGTTCAATCTGACATTTCCATTGGAAAGTTTGACATTTTCTGGCATAATATTACTCAGAACGTTTTGTCATTTAATCGTGAATTGTTTTATTTACAGGAAATTAAAAAATTCATCTCGGCCAAAAAATGGAATTAACTCGTGAACATTTTCGTGTGATCATTTTTCACAACTTTCGAGTTGGATTATCACGACAAGAGTGCATCGATGAACTAAAATATTTATATGGCTATGAAGCACCATCCTATAGCACTGTGAAAAACTGTTGCAACGAATTCAAAGGTGGCCGACGCTCGCTCAAAGACGAATTCCGTGAAGGTCGTCCAAAAACAGCCGTTGTGCCAGAAAACATCGATGCTGTACGTGAACTGATAGAGGCATGCCTATGCATTTCTCCCACCAGCATACATTCGATATTGCATGAACACCTGGCCGTAAAAAAGGTTTGTTCTCGTTTCATCCCGCACAATTTGTCAATCGCTCAAAAAAAGGCTCGTGTGGATTGGTGTAAAGAAATGCTGAAAAAATACGATCGCGGTGCTTCAAAGACGTTTATAAGATCGTCACAGGTGACGAATCATGGATCTATGCGTATGAGCACGAAACAAAACAGCAATCGACCGTGTTGGTCTTCTAAGACGAGCCAAATCCAACGAAAAAAAAAAAAGAAAAAACATTTTCGTTGATAAGTATTCCTATTTCCATTATTAGGCCAGAAATATATATAGCAGCCCTCGTATTATACACTTGTGCCAACGGTTTTTCCAATCTTCGAAGCACTTCAAACAATCATTTTTTTTATCTTCCTCAGCTCCTCCTTCGATGCCGTCTCTATCTCGTCAAGAGAAGCGTAACGTCGTCCTTTCATGGGCCAGATCTGGGGAATACGGTGACTGCGGCATCATTAGTGTGTGGTTTTTGGCCAAAAAGTCGCGCACAAGCAACGATCTGTGTGAGCAGGGGCGTTATCGTGGTGCCAAAGCCAATTTTTGTTCTTCCACAAATCCGGGCGTTTCTGGCGGATTGCTTCGCGCAAATTGCGCTTAACTTGCAGGTAATATTCCTTATTGATCGTTCTTCCCTGTGGCAAGAACTCATGATGCACCATGCCCCTGCAATCGAAGAAAACTGTCAGTCACGATTCGCGATACTTTTTGAATACACCTCGTACACTAGTACTGCACGCACTACTATTGTTTTTGATTGATTATTAGTTTCATTATTTTTCATTGTTGCCTCCATCAAACAGTTTTAACAGTGCATCGTTTGCAGGTGGGCGGACTGAAATAGACAGGAATGGTTTTGCACGATGCCTCTGCCCTAGCTTTCTGAGACTTGTCTTTCATTTTAGTAGTTCCGGTATAAAAGTACAAGCTGGTGCTTCTTTGGAGCAATGCAGTCTACTCGTCCTGCGCCCAATGTACACTTCAATTTTATACCAAAGGAACTCGTAGGCGAACAATTATGTATTTTAGCAAATATGTAAGTTATCTTAGTAAAATTAATTAAGTAATTGTTTAAGGTGAAGTTCAAAATTAAATATAAATAAATTTAGAATAAAATTAGATTTTAATTATAATCGTCTGCGGACGGTGCTGAAAGGTTAATATATACCAAAGTAATTAAAGTATACTGTTTTGTTATATCAGTTTGTGTTTTAAGTTCCGAGCTTTTTTTACCTCAAAATGACATAAGTATGTGTTCAATATTTATGTAAGAATCATTTAAATATTTTTTACTTCAAAAACATAAAATATTGTAACATCACACAGCTACTGGCAGGGTACAGTGGTTTTTTTACATATACAGGTATGTATGTATATGAATTATAGCGATAGTTTTAACTGAACAAGAACAAGTTGAATCATAATTTGAGTTGAGTGCATAATAGCTGACAAAAACATATTTCTGAAGCATTACACAGAACAATGCAGTATTTAAGAGGAACGATTAAGTCCGTGTTTTCTTACGTGTAGTATTTGGGTTTTATCCATCGATTTTGCAATTACATTCGATGTACAAATATGTTGAACAAAACACTACCATATGATTAGATATAGGGTGTGAGGAACGCACTCTCCTGCTCTACTCCGGCACTGTTTTTCACTATAACTAGAATCATAAATATATTAGGTAGTCGAAAGGCTTTTTGTATTTCTAATCACACTTCAACTTTTTTTATATTTATACTAATAAATTAATAAACAAATATGTACCATTTTGGTCGACCACTTCTTGCCATTTTTCCGCCAGAGACAAAAGGTGTAAAACTTTCATCAGTGTAAATTTTCCAGAACGGAATCGAGCGAATCATTCTTAAGCTACATGAACTGATACAACATCCTCTCCTTAAACTTCACAAATTTCATGAGTGGCTTAGTGACACTTTTCCTTTTTAATACGCTTTTATTAGCTTCACTTGTATGTATGTACATATGTATGTATGTATGTACTACTTCACCCGGTGAGTACTGCGTCGAATACTTTCAGAGCTGAAGTGTTTACATCCGTTAGCACGACATGACCTAGCCAGCGGAGCCGCTGTCTTTTAATTCGCTGAATTATGTCAATGTCATCGTTTATCTCATACAGCTTATCGATCCATCGGATGCAATATTAGCCGAGGTCAACGCGCAAAGGACCATAAATCTTTCGCAGAAGTTTTCTCTCGAAAACTCGCAACGTCGACACATCAGTTGTTGTTATCGTCCAAGCCTCTGCACCATATAGCAGGACGGGAATAATAAGTGACTTATAGAGTTTTGGTTTTGTTCGTCGAGAAAGGACTTTACTTCTCAATTGCCTACTTAGTCCGAAGTAGCACCTGTTGGCAAGGTAATCCTGCGTTAGATTTCCAGGCTGACATTGTTGGTGGTGTTAACGCTGGTTCCAAAATAGACGAAATTATTTACAACTTCGAAGTTATCAACAGTGACGTGAGAGCCAAACCGCGAGTTTCGAATTGCCCTCTTTCACAACCGGACTCATACGCTTCTCTTCCTAATCCATTCTGGAGAAATCCGAACTAACGACGCGGGTGTTGTGGCCAATGATATCAATATCAGCAGCTTACGCCAGCTTTAGCAGCTGCACGCTCTTATAGAAGATAGTACCTTCTCCGATAAAAGCAGCTTTAAAATCGACGAAGAGGTGGCGTGTGTCGATTCTCCCTTCACGGGTCTCTTCCAAGATTTGTCGAGTAGTAAATATCTGGTCAGTTGTTGATTTTCCAGGTCTGAAGCCACCCTGATAAGGTCCAATAAGTTTGTTTACGGTGGGCTTTATCTTTCGCACAATACGCTCGATAGAACCTTATCTATATGCGATGTTAAGGAGACTCATCCCACAGTAGTTGGCGCATATTGTGGGGTCTCTCTTTTTGTGGATTGGGCAGAACACACTTAAATTCCAATCGTTCGGCATGCTTTCCTCCGACTATATTCTACAAGGAAGCTGATGTAAGCTCCTTATCAGTTCTTCGCCGCCGTATTTAAATATAATAGCTCTGCCGGCAATCCATCGGCCCCCGCCGCTTTGTTGTTTTTCAAACGAGTAATTGCTATTCGAACTTTACCATGGTCGGGTAATGAAGCGTCTACTCCATCGCCATCGATTGGAGTGATCCGTCCATAATTTTAGTATGCTCTGGGCTTCGGTTACTAGATCACCTCCTTGGGTTTTACAAGAGTATACTCCGGTCTTGAAACCTTCAGTTAGCCGCCGCATTTTTCGTAGAGTTTTCGATTCAATTACCCCTGTCGGCCAGCTTATCAAGCGATTCATACTCACGCATTTCGGCCTCTTTCTTTTTCTGTCTGCAAATGCGTCTCGCTTCCCTCTTCAACTCTCGGTATCTATCCCATCCCGCACATGTTGTGGTCGAATAGTAACGTTGCGATGTAGGCAGTTTGTTTTCTCTCCGCTGCGACACGGCACTCCTCGTCGTACAAGCTGTTCTTTTGCGTTTTCCGAAAACCAATGGTTTCGGTTGCTGGTGTACGTAAGAAGTTTGAAATGCGGTCCCACAGTTTTCATATATCGAGTTGTTGACGAGTGCCCTCAGAGAGCAGGAGTACAAGCCGAGAAGAAAACCGTTCGGCTGTCTATTGTGATTGCAGCTTCTCGACGTCGAATCTTCTTTGTGTTTGTTGACGTGCGTTTTTTCTTTCTTCGCTTATATCCAATGATTAAGCTTGCTCCTGTATCGTTTTCATGTTGAATAGAAGATTCCCAACATTTTTTTAAAATTATTGTCATATTTTCGACATCAATTGTTTTTATATTTTAAAAAAGAAATCATTTTCTATCAATAAATCATATAGTTTATTAAAATCCACTAATAACCATCTGATTCTGGCGTTTTCCGGATATTTTAATTCGTTTCGGCAAGGGCTCTTCACCTTAATATTTGGTGTTTAAAATATTCTGTTTAAAGTATTCCCCTTAGTACTTTCTAGATTTTTTAATTATGCTTATGGTAGAGCCTGAGTCAAACAGAGCACAAAATTGTTTCTCAAAAATCGTTAATAAAATTATAATTTTATTTTACCAAGACTCCGAGGATAGTTTGTAAAAAACTTCTCGTTCGTATTGGATGCTTGTAGCTTACCTGTTCTTCTCATTGCATCCACGGGTTGTTTACATCGGAAATAGCATAACTTTTCTCATTTAACACTAAGAATGCTCAACTCTGCTATTTTCGTGTCCCCTGATATTAAATGTGGTGAAACACGCTCGTCCAAAACAGTAAATATCCCAAAAGTGAAATAATCGTGAACCTTCTCTATTATCAGAGAACGTTTATCATAGATAGGTTCACGTTTCAAATATCGTAACTTTTCGAAAGGATACTCGGCAAAAATGAGGGAGTCTCCCCATAGGCAAATTATAAGCGTGTTTCTCCACGAAAATAGCAGAATTGAGCATTTTCAGTGTTGAATGAGAAAAATAATGCTAATTCCAATGTAAGCAAATTTACGCATAGAGATTCGTTTATTTTCTATGCGCAATCGATTTGACATATAATGTATATATGATCCGTACATATTTGGTATCAAAGCATATACAACATTGTGTTGTTGGTAGAAAGTCCGAGCTGTGCCGAATTGCCGAATCGCCGATTGTCACCGCTTCCCTTGCCACTGAAACAGCTTCGACAACAAACTTACTATGTTGCCACTTTTGCCACTCCGTGTTTTTCCACGTTTTGCGAGTGTGCGTCAGAAAGCTGTTCAATTTACGATTTTTAGCTTTTGCCATCGTCGCGAAAAGACGCTTGTAGGCAAAGGTATGCTCGGGGAGATGTAATCGACTTTGTTTTTATGAATGAAGCGAGTTTGCCTGTTGAAAGTGCGCTTGCGTTTATGAAGGAAAAAGTTGTTGTTGTGTGTTTTTCTACAAATTTGGGCATCGACTATTTGGCTGCCATGCCTATTGAAGCGCTGAACACATAGAGCGCGACACGATATGGCAGCACGACAGTGAATTGTACACATAACAGCGACATAACAATGGCCGGCATGTATGCAAGACAACATAGCTGTCCATTTTGCATGTACACAATTTCGTTGTGGCCGTACTAATACCTTGTACTTCAATGAAATGTTAATATTTTGTTCAAAGTAAACTTTTTTAAGCAAAAAATAAGTAAATAGGTAAATTTATTTGTTTTAAATTATCAATTGTTATTACAAATGATATAACAGAGGTATTTTATGCTTTTATTTGTAAGATAACGTCAGGTTTGTTAGAGCTTTGAATAATTTCACATTTTACATATTAGTGGCATCACTCACTCTACTGTCGTCCTACTGCCCTTGGCAAATATAAGTCAAGTTCAAGTTAGCGAGAGCAACAACTGTCGGCCTGTAGTCGCGTGTCTAAATAACTGTGTCCATTAGAACGTGTGTATTTTAATATTTGACAGATGCCGCTTACAGTCTGTATTCAGTCAGTGTATGCATTATTTGTGTGAGAATGTCATACGCACATATTTACACGTGTACGCATATAAGTATGTATGATGCTATTTCAAACGATTGTTGTTTTTGCAAAGCAATGTTTGTAGTTTTTGGGGCTGACATATTCAGATGTGTACGCATGTGCATACAAGTATGTTTTTTTTCGGAGGGGGAATCTTCTAAAGATACTGCCAGGGTGAGGCTAGTAGCATGCACGATTCATATTGTTCGCTAGAGTACACCTCTTTCGGGACCACGCCCAGACAGTGTTAAATCATTAAGCTGGACTTGCGAAATAGTATGCCTACGTACTAAACCCTTAACTCTGGCTGCTGTAGCTTGTATTGGGACCTACAGGACCGCCGTTAAGCACTTCTTCGCAGGATCAAGCTGGGCGAAAACTGCCTCTTCACGACCTACCTCCAGGGTTATTCATGCGGTCTTATGCTTCTGCGCTGCCTTTCGTTCATTTTGAGTTCTCGGAGCGCTATTGCACTCCACTCTTTCATTTTAGCCCACACCAGCTGTGATCGCAGCATGTGACTAACTATGTTAAGAAATCTGTCTCCCCTTGTTGTCTGTCAATCCAGGCCGGTACATTCTTAATAAGTCTATATGTCCATCTTCCTGTTTCTGCCGCACCGCATCCCATTGCTTTTGCCACTCCTCGAGGCTTGTCTTCCTCTCCTTTTTGCGCTCGTCGGCCGTTAGTCGCCTATGCATGGCTTTTGTTTTACAGTAGACTCTACTTAACTCAGAGGCCATTATATCCGGTGGCATAAGACCAGATATGATAGCACTCGCCTCGTGCGACACCATTCTAAACGCATAGGCAACTCTAAGGGCCCATAACCTGGAAACTAACTTGGTCATATTGACGCAGTTTTTTTTACGAAGGGCTGTCCCCCATATCGGAGCTGCGTACATAAGCATTGATTGGCTAACTTTAGCCAGCAGAGCTCTCCTACTTTGACTTGGGCCACCAATGTTTGCCATGATTCTCGACAGGACCGCAGTCACTTTAGCCACCTTACCACAGGCCTTTTCAATGTGCGTCTTGAAATTGAGTCTCGTATCGATCATAACACCAAGGTCTCTATCAATGTTCAGAGTGAACGTTTCCAGCTTTTTCCTGCTCGTGATGAGCACTGCCCCGGTTTTTTCACCCGTATCGGTATCGGTATCGTACAGCAGTAGTCTGTCAGACACATAGCTGGTAATTGTCCTCAGAAGATACTTCGGGGTGTTTCTTGCCTCAAATGCTCTCAGTATATGTGGCCAGTACACCGAGTTGAAAGCGTTTTCACGTCCAGCGTGCCAACTGCGCAATATCTTTTATCCATACATCCGTCTAAGGTGAACCGATGTCTTCTGAATCCAAATTGGTTTTTAGATAACCCAGGAGACTCTTCTTCTAGGTGGCGTTCTGGACGTGTGCAAATTAGTCTTTCAAGTATTTTGGCCATCGTGTCGATCATGCAGAGTGGGCGATACGCACTTGGCTCTCACGCCGGTTTGTTTGGCTTTTGGAGAAGAACCAGCCGCTGTTTCTTCCAAACTTTCGGGAAAACTGCTTCATTCAGACATCGTGTGTAGAGTTCGGCTAATGCCCTCTTGCTATGCCTGATGGCAGTTTTCAGTGCCTTGTTCGGGATGCCATCAAGTCCTGTAGCCTTTGCGCTGCCAAATCTTTGCTCCACTTCCATTACCTCCTTCTCGTCTACAATTGGAGATTCCATCATGGTTGGTATCGTTCTACTCGATTGTGGTTCTTGCGTTGGGAAAAGTGTTTTCACCACCTTTTTTAGGAGTGTCGAACAGGTTGGTGCTTGACTTTTACCCCCTCTGATTTTCGCCATTACTATTTTATACGCGTCACTCCACGGATTCTTGTCCACCTTTTCACATAGTTCTTTAAAACTCGAAGACTTACTTCTTTTGATAGCCTTTTTGAGTTCTTTACGTTTTCTTTTGAAACTTTCTTGTAATCTTGTTTGCTGTGGCGTACCTTGGCTTCTTTGGAAGAGGAGTCTCGCTTTATGGCATTCGCTTCTCAATGTGCTGATCTCCTCGTTCCAGCAATATGCGGCCCTTTGGGTTATGTTGTGCCTTTTCCTACACATAGCAGCATCAAAGAATTTACTTATGTGCTTCACCAGTTTTTCAGCCTGTCGGTCAACGTTGATCGCACCATCTAGGTTCCAATATAACATAAGTTTGAAAATTTCTTCAGCGAACGTTTCCACCTTCCATCCTTTTTTCTGTAACTTTTTTACGCTGGATCGAGTTTGTATACGTTTGCGGATTTCCAGCAAGATGGCCAGGTGATCGCTATGTGTGTAAAATTCGTACGCCTTCCAATTTGCAGATCGAACTAGTGTGCTGCTGGTAAATGTGATATCTATTATCGATCCACGTCCATTATTTTAAAAGTATTTCTACCGACGGTATTGAGCAGCACGACGTCTAACACAAAAAAGCTTTGAGTAGAGCATTACCCCGTCTGTTTGTGTAGCTACTACCCCATTCAATTGCCCATTCGTTGAAATCGCCTGCTATCACGTTTGGCGTGGTAGTGAGGGCGTCTCAGACTATTTCATCGAGAATTTTTTCGTAGTCTCCTTGCAACACACTGGGGGGAATATAGCAGCTGTTGAAAGAAATGCCACCTATTTTCGCTCGTGTATAGTAAGATCTTCCAAGAAGCGGCTTATCTTGGAAGGCGTTGCCCCCCCACAGGCCCATATGGCAGCTTTGTTTTCCTTGTCGGAGATCCAAGTGCCAGCGTTTATGTTTTTATATTGCTCACACACTATCGCCACCTCTACCTTTTTCTCGAAGATTGTTTGCTTCAGCAGCTCTTCAGCAGCTTCAGAATGATTTAAGTTGATTTGGACAACTTTCATTTCATCTTTTTACACGCCACTTGATATAGAGAACACTTCCAACTTCCTATCCGGTGACCTGTCTCCTTTCCCACTGCTTTTGCATGCTGCACACGATGGGCTTTTATCACACTTCTTTGCGAAATGCCCCTTTTCACCACACTTAGCACAACATTTGCTTCGATCATCCTCACGCGTACATGCCCTCGCCAGATGGCCGTATTGCAGGCACCTGAAACACTTTCTGAGCTTCGGCTTTTCCCTTATTCTGCAGACCACCCATCCAATCTTGATCTTATTGGCGTCAAGCAGCTGTTTTGAGACCGCTGCGGGAAGGCTGCCTCCGTCTGCGTGCCCGCGTACGCCTGTCTCATGCTGTTGCTCGCCTTTTCGTCAAAGGAATTTAGCTCTTTGATTTGTGAACGTATTGCCACTGCTATGATTTGTTTGGTGGTTATTTCGTCAAAATCTCGGATCGCCACTGATACTTCGTGAGTTAGGGCTCTTATTTGCGCCTGGTCGCCCAGAACCTTGCATATCTCCTTTTCATATGTTCTCGTGTTCCTCTGGGCCTTCTTCATTTCTAGAAGTATTTCGCCTTTTACCGTCTTCCGGATCCGCGAAACGTTTTCTCCAAGCTCTTTCAGAGCATCTTCCTTTTTGAAGGCTCTAAGCGTATCGCTGTACAACATGTTCCCAGTGCGCGCAATAATAATTGCATCGGGCCTCGGTCGTGGAGCAGAAACCGTCTTCTTTTTCTTGTTTTGTGTTTTTGGTTTCACCTGCGTCCATTCACTTCCCTGTTCCTCTGCCTTCCGTTCTTTTGTAGGAATGTTTCCTTCATTCCTCTTCTAAGCAGTGGTCCTCTTTTGGCCTTCCTCTCGGCTGGCTTTCTTTTTTGGCGGGGTCTTTCGCGTCTGCTGCTCATCCCTGTTGAAGTTGAATCTACAACCATGTGTCTCAAAGAACATTTTGCCTGGTTGCCTTAACTTTGTTATACTCCATTTAGGCGCGTTCATGGAGCTTTGTGACAGAAGTTAGCAGATCCCGGATCTGATTGTTAATCGATCGTTGAGCCAGTTTCATTGCTTCCGTTAACCTCTTGATCATATCTCCCAATTCAGCCATAATGTCCCCTCCTGGTTGCGTTAGTTCCGCTCGAAGCATGCTGTCTTGCAGCGCTGGTGGCGACGATCTCGCTCTTTCAGGCCTTTCCACGGTGAGCCCCTGTTTCGGTGATCGCATCAATCTTAGTGCGCGTCTAAAGGGATCTGCTTCGACGCAAAACCTACTCGGCGTTCTCCTGGATTTTTCCGATTCCGGTATCTTACTACCAGGTCTTTGAGTGCCGCTGCTCGTGAAGTAGTCTTGTACACTGCTAATTTGTGTTTGTTAAATTTATTTAAATAATTCTCCATTCGTTTGTTTTTTTTAAAGCGCATCGTGTGTAGGGAGGCGGGCCGGAAACACAGAAACGGGTGTACCCTCGGAAACCATGCTCCTACCTTAGTTCTCTGAGGCCTGCCCTTCGCTTTACCAGTCCCGGAAAAAACGGATGGACCCGGGGCAACGCAGGCTACTACCCCTGCGCCCAATGCACAATTTCTGACCAGGAACCGAAGTGGCTGTTTACTGATACACCACACGGCTAACACCTTGGCAAAGCAAGCTCACATCACCTTTTCCGACCTACCAGCGGAGGACATCGCTGTCAAGATAGCGAAGGGCTCCCAGTGCGTCGCGCTGTATACTGGTCAAGTTGTAATATCAGCCGCACCTAACATAGTGAAACAGACGCTGACCAGGAAGCCGCCCATTATGGGTCCGTCGCGCTTGGATTTTGCTTTTCTTTCATCATGTCCAAACAAGATGAGGGGACACCTATTTCTATGTTGCGGTTTCGATTCTCCACAGTCATAGGAGCTTCAGCGGATGCTAGCTTTTATTCCGCATCCTTCACTCCTGCCGCTCATCGTCGGGGATTGCTTATTCGTTTTGACCTATTTTGAAATTAATCTGCTACTACAGGCCGTTCGGCTATCCGCGAACTGCCGATCCCCGCGGTAGCTTAGAACATAGCTAGAACGCCCAAGGTATCGGTGCGTGCGTCTGTACGCGCCGGAGAATGCGCTGCCGACCGTACAGTAGAGCCCACACCCCCAGCCAATTGGCTGGATAAGGTTACTCTATTGGCCGCCGGACGGAGCGATGTCCCCGTAACGATCCTGAGTCAACCGATGTGGCCCTGCACCGAATCGATCCGTAGACTTAAAAACTGGATACTACGACCGCTGGTCGGCCCAAGAAAAACGCAGTCCCCAATACTGGTACAAACACCAGCACCCTTTTGGACACTCCCTTCATCGAGTGCATACAAGTATGTAGGTTTGTATATGCGTTATTTGTGCCAATGTCAGACGCACATATTTTTATACGTACATATGAGCAGCGCGCACTTGATAAGTGCTAATATGATTTGAATTCGCGAAAGCGTACTTATGTAAGTTTTGATTGATAAGATATACGATTTATGTACATTTATCACTATTGTAATATATATATTTTTTTTTTTAATATATTATTATAGTTTGTTATATACATGTATGTATGTATGTATGTATGTAATGAAGTATGCACATAACTATGAATATATCAAATACAATAAATAATTAAAATATAGGCCTTATTTTCACATTAACTACGAATTTTGCTTTGAAAAAGTAATTTAATTCAAATGTATTCAATTGCATCTGATTTCTAAATATGCACAAACGGAATTTATTTGAATACATACATGTTTGCATATAGACGTATAAACCTATAAAAATATAAGCAAAAGAGCGAACATATGTACGTCTGTTAGAGCAATATATATACGAGTATAGTTTTGAGCATACTTTTTATTCCACGCTCAGCTCTTTTCAAGCGAAAATGTTAAAATTTCTCCTGCCGAGCTGGCAGTGGTGAAACTCCCTCAACTCAACCGAGTTAGCCAAAAATATTTTTACGATCTTCAGTCACTTTACATTAATCCTATTCAAAATATCTGGAATTTTTTGGAAAACCGTATTCGAAAACATCGAAATTCATCAAAATAAGGCCAAAAAGCTGGATCATGGACTTAGTGGGTCAAAATAACCGGAATTAATACTAGAAATTGAGTAGGGAGCATACATCGATGTCTAGGGACAATAATAGCAACAAAATGTAGGCCAAAAACCGGTAAAACTATTGTAATTACTTTTGATTTATATATAATAAATAATCATTGGTGTACGTAAACTTTTTTGATATAAGTAAATTATGCCCATTTTAAGCTTTAGCATTAATTTTTTTATTTTTATTTGAGTAAAAAAAAATGTTTTGATATGCTAAATTTAATGTTAAACATACATCTTTTGAAATGGATAGAAAAAAACTAATAAACTCTCTGTCATCATTTTCTGGAAAAAATTCATAATATTGTATTCTTTCATTGTGTACCATATTTGTTCTTGTCATAATCTGTACTTTTTAACCTATTACTTGTATAAAATAATTTCGATGTTTCACATCTGTCAGCTGTCAACTGACAGCTCACTCTTTTTTTGCTAGTTGACAATCGGTTATTTGCTGCATTTGTGCATTTATTTGCGTTAAAGATGCTAAGCATTGAGTTAGTAATTCTATTTGTTCTGCTATATTATACTTGGTGTTTTTTTTTTGTTTTACAAAATAATTACTCTTTAACAAAATGCTTTTGCAATCATACATTGTATATTCTGAAGTTAATGAGCTTAGGCGAGTATAGGTGTATATATAGGGTGGCTCAAAAGTAATCCACCTATCAAAACATGCTATAAATTTTGCAAATAAATAAATAAACAATGGCACTCTACACTGCGTGCCACAACCGATATGCTGAAGGATGCATTTCCCGGGCGCCTAATTTCCCGTTTTCATATTCTCGACTTGATGTAAAAAAACTTAAAAGACCAAATAAAAATAATCCACAAGCAGAATCAAAGTTTTTCATTTAGTAAAAAAGTTATTTATTTTTCAAAAAACATCGGAAGGTTATTTTTGCTCCACCTGTTATTTTTAAAGTTTAATATTTTAATATCTATGTATAGTATGTATTAGTGTTTTTGTACCTTGCTGTTGTTGTTGCTGGTTTTGATGATAATATTGATTGCTGCTACTGTTACTGTTATTGTTGCTTTTGCTGCTACTCCTGTTGTTGTTAATCCTGCCTTTGCTGCAATTTTTTTTTTCAAATTTTTAATTTGCTTTCTGTGGCGTTGTTCTTTTCTCTTTTTTTACGCAAAATTCGCGGATAGCCACACGGCCTGAAGTATCAGGTTAGTTGCGAAATAAGTTATAATGAATAATCAACCCCCTACGAGGAGCGGCAGGAGTGGAGGATGTGGTACAAAAGCCAGCTAAGCCGATGAAACCCCTCCGACGGAGGCGAGTCGATATCGCCTCTTACACATTCATGTATGGCCATGATGGATAACACAAAAACCCAGGCGCGACGGAGGAGCTCATTGTGGCTTCTTGGTCAGCGTCTGTTCACCATGTTAGGTGCGGCTGCGAACATGACCGGTCCATACCGAGGCTCACTTGGAGTTACGAAGCACCATCAGCTGTTTCCCACTGATGGTGTGGAAAGGGTGATGTGAGCTCGCTCTTTCGAAGTGTTAGCCACGATGTGAATCAGTAACCAGTCCCTTCGGGCCTTAGTCAGGCAGTGTCCATTGGGCGCAGAACTAGGACTCGTTCCTGTCTATTTCGGCATGCCCCCCTGCACACGATGCGCTGGTAAAACTGATTAATGAAGAAAATAATCGAAAATGACAACAACAAAAGCAGCAACAAAAATATAGAGCTCCCAGAGATGGATACCTTTAAGATCGCTATCGCTACAGGAAAATACGCCGTCATTAAAGGGAATACTAGGTAAACGAGACCTCATGGATAAGTTAAGAGAAATGATACAGAAGTTAGCTAATATGATGCGCCCACCACAGCGGTCCATGCGAGAACTATTTCGCTCTATCGCGAAGCTTCACGCATGTGCTAAGGATTAGCACGCCCGACTGGGAAATTAAAGCGTAATGTGTCAAGCCAACCAAAGGTTGAAATAACACATAAAAGGCCACATGGCGGCAAGCAAATGGGGAGAAGAACGCTCAAAAAAACCAAACTCGTGCATGAAATGCTATCAATGAAAACTGTAGTGGGCCTTATAAGCGAGGACAGATGTAGCTATCCTAAGGATGCTAGAGCGAAACCAGCAACCGAGGAAGCCTGGGTCACGATCCAACATAGGACACAAAGGAAAAAAGTAAGAAGAAGGCAAACACGACACAACGCCTTCGACCTGATGCTATTGTTATTGCAAAATCTGGTGAAATGACGTACGCAGACAACCTTCGAACGGTCAACACAAATGGGACACTACAAGAACTTGGCAAAAATGTGTCAAGTATAAAAAAGACAGCCAAAGGAGAGATTCTACTTGAACTAAAGAAGGTACAAACAGGAAGCACGCAAGATAAGGGAGAAGGCCCAAGTAAAAAAATGCTTTATGTGTCTGGAATATGACCATGTGGCGAAGGCATGGAAGACAGGTGTAAGTGTTGTATTAAATGCGGAGAGGTCACTTTGCGAAATCCTGTACTAATAAACCCTTTTGCATTGCGTGCAAAAAGAGTAGGAAAACGAACATCGAATACCAAATAGGGAAATGTCTTATTTACATAGCAGCGTGCAATAAAAATATAAAGTGAAGATCCTGCAATCCAACCTGAACCACTGTGAGGCGGCTCAGGAGCTCTTAACGCAAACGGTATATAAAAATAGTATTGACGTAGCAGTAATTTGTGAACAATGCAGAAATAAAACTACTGACAAGTGGATCACAGATACCACAAAGAAGGTAGTAATATGGGCATGTGGAGACAAAACCTTCCAAGACAAATCATTATTACTTCTACAGCTGATACATACCGCCAAGTATCCCGCTTGAAAAAATACTTGACGAACTTGTGAAAGATCAACGACAACTACACGATAGAATTGGGAAGCAAAGCAACTAACCCAAGAGGTAGAGCACTACTTAAAGCCTTCGCTGTTTTAGACGCTGTCCTGCTGAATACAGGGACAAGGAACACGTTTGAAAAGAATGGACATGGCTCCATTATTGACGTATCCTTTGCTTACAGAAGACTAATACGATCAACGGACTGACGGGTGTCCGATAAATATATACACCCACAGTGACCACCTGGCTATATTTATAAATATCAGCAAACGCACACACGGACTACGCAGAACCACCAGGCAAGACCGGTAGAACATATACGCCTGACTGCGATGCGGCTATGGCCAAAAGGAAGCAAACAGCCCAAAGAAAGCCGGTATACTGGGGGAACAATGAAAACGGTTCACAGAGAAGCCACAAAGCGAGGCGCCGGTTTCAACGTAGCATAGGCAGCGCCGATTGTATGAGACAAAGAAATTTTTAATA
This sequence comes from Bactrocera dorsalis, assembly GCF_023373825.1. NCBI lineage: Eukaryota > Metazoa > Arthropoda > Insecta > Diptera > Tephritidae > Bactrocera > Bactrocera dorsalis. Next base: position 67,931,303 of record NC_064304.1, on the reverse strand, counting down.
AAAAGCGCAGTGACCTCAAAAAAACGATAAAGACGAGCAAAACTTCTTACTTCAAGATGCTATGCAATAAAATAGACGAAAATCCATGGGGCGAGACGCATAATGTCGTAATGGGAAAGATAGGAGGTGGCAAGGGGCAAGCACCGACCTGTCCCTCGTTGCTAAGAAATGTGGTAGAAACGCTATTCCCTAAGCAAAGGCAAGAAGGTAGAAGTTTACTTCTCGAAAAAGCAGAGCACTCAGATGCAGCACAAGTAAATGACCTCGAAGTGCTGCAAGCTGCTGAACGGTTCGATATTTCCAAAGCACCAGGCCTGGATGGAATCCTGAATAGTGGTCGTGAGGACATAAATGACGATCAACATGTGGGTCAACCAAAATCAGTGATCACAGGAAATTAAATCGAAACTATGCGTGAGACTATTTTGAATAAAATAAATTGATTTTGCCAAAAACACCATTTGTTCTGTTTTTTTCCTGAAAAAAGTCCACAGTGCTGTGGACGGTGTTTCCGGCAACATCGAGTGCATCGGATGCGACGGGGTTCTGCTTGTGTGAATGGAGTTATTAAGGCTACTCATCAGCCACTACCAGAAATGGTGGTCAATCCAGTAGTATTGGTTTAAAGGGGTGTAGGAGTAGGCCCAGTACGTGACACATTGGTAGCCGACCGAACAGTTTGTGTTGGTACAGTAGGCATGTCCACGTTCATCTTGATCGCTGTAAAAAAATATTATTTTGAATATACAAGGTGCTTTCCAATGTAAACAGGACTTAAATCTAACGTCCCCTAGTGGCGCCATCTATATGTCGACTGGGGCGTCTGCTATCTTTATCGATTGTCCAGTGAGAATTTCATGACATTTTATCTACTGGAAGTGAAATTATTGCGTTTTAAGTGTTAGTATGTTTGTGTTATCGGTGGTAAAATGGGCTTCGAACAAAGGGCCAACATTAAATTTTGTTTTAAAATTGGCAAAACTTTTACTGATTTGTTTGCCAGTTAGGAAATATATTACATATTACAGAATCTTTGATAAAATCAACATTTAGTTAAATATTAAAGTACAGACGCAACGAATGACTAGTCAAGAAATAATAGGTACTTAATTATGCTAATTAAAAATACAAAACTTAATCATCTTGTGTCCATGGACTTTTGACCAACTCCTTTATATCATTTATTACTGGTATATCATGCACTTCATTTTCGTTCTGAATTTGAATGTCAGGAACATCTTTTGTATCAACATCGTCTTCTTCCATCCATAAAGCATCGTCATCATTCATTAAACAGAGAATCTCTCGGGCACGTCTAGCCGCAATCCTTTGTGTACGAATTTTCGCGATAGGTAACAGCTCTTGTTTTTTATGTGATTTTTTGTGTTGATTGGTGGCTTTATATGAAAAATATATAGTATGACTCGACACTAGGGCAATAAGTATCGTATGGAACTTGTTTCAGATGGGATGATGCTTGGAGATTTAATAATATCTGTAGTACTCGTAATAATGGAGCGTAATAATTTAGCGTCGTTGTCATCACTCCCTGTGACGTCATAACCTTCTGATGTCTGTTTAACTAACAAGGTGGTGGTAAAAATCCCTCTTTTATTAATTTCCAAAGACTAGAACGTCTTACACCGCAACATGCAATAGTTTCACATTTAACTATTTGTAAAAGTGAGTCAAAATACGTACATACTTAGCATACCAAGTAGCATTATTTTTCAACATCATAGCCTGTTCAATATCCAGTCCAGTAACAGTTGGTGCAACACATTCAGCAACGACTGGAAAATTATCAATGACTAACTTGCTCCAAATGTCAGTCAACACATTGCCCGCACTTTCGAAGTTTCGTTTTTCTAGATCTAAGTCAGTAGTTCGATTACTTGTGACCCAAAATCATCATGATTTAATAGTACACCATTAAGTTCGCGACAGAGAGGTGCTATGCGTCGTTCAACTCTGCACTCCTTTTTGGGGCATTTGTGGCTATATAAATTGCATCTAAATGAAAATCTTTAAAACGTTGTAAAGCTGAAACTATAAGGCGGGAGACAATTTTGTAACTTTGATTATAATTATAATGTAAAATAAAGTACGATTCGCAGAAGAGCTCTAATGTTTACAAATTTACTGTAACGAACCCTGGACACGGCGAGTATACCTCCGCAAGTTATACCTGCAAGAAGCAGGTGCAGTAAAAAGCTTCGTTACAATTTAAATATTAAAAAACAAATATTGTGTTTATAAATGTTTAATATTTTTTGTTTACCTATAAATTTCACGTTTGTACATCACAAATTTTGAAATGTGATGTCACAAAGCTTTTGACCCCCCCTGCCCTTTGTCAAACAATGTCATTTCTGAATGATACCCTGCCCCCCCTTCAAGGTGTGACGTAATTTACGGATGGCCCCTTAAGGTGTAAAACGTCAACCAGAGGATCGGTATCCAAGCAATTTTATAATACATATGCCACACTGACCGACATATAGGTTTATAAGAAAAACGAAATTTTCTTGGCAATATACTTAGTTTATTGGATTTGTTTGTTAGCGTAACGATAAGTTATCTTAAGTCTATTTAAAAACTAGACAAGCACAAACAAGTGATTGAGCTGTTTTGGTGATACGTTGCTCTTTAGTACACAGGCATATCTCTTCTTTTAAGGCGCGTTTGATTGTAGGAATGAACTAAAGCATTAGCCAAAGGGCTTGGATGATCTCGGAGTTTAGATATTTAGTATATTTCATTTTGCTGTCTTCCTTTACCATAGCAATACCAAGATCTTTACGGATATTTTCTACACGCATGCAATTCTTCTTCTTAATTGGCGTAGACACCGCTTACGCGATTATAGCCGAGTTAACAACCGCGCGCCAGTCGTTTCTTCTTTTCGCTACGTGGCGCCAATTGGATATTCCAAGCGAAGCCAGGTCCTTCTCCACTTGGTCCTTCCAACGGAGTGGAGGTCTTCCTCTTCCTCTGCTTCCCCCGGCGGGTACTGCGTCGAATACTTTCAGAGCTGGAGTGTTTTCATCCATCCGGACAACATGACCTAGCCAGCGTAGCCGCTGTCTTTTAATTCGCTGAACTATGTCAATGTCGTCGTATATCTCGTACAGCTCATCGTTCCATCGAATGCGATATTCGCCGTGGCCAACGCGCAAAGGACCATAAATCTTTCGCAGAATTTTTCTCTCGAAAACTCGCAACGTCGACTCATCCGCTGTTGACATCGTCCAAGCCTCTGCACCATATAGCAGGACGGGGATTATGAGAGACTTATAGAGTTTGGTTTTTGTCTGTCGAGAGAGGACTTTGCTTCTCAATTGCCTACTCAGTCCGAAGTAGCACCTGTTGGCAAGAGTTATCCTGCGTTGGATTTCTAGGCTGACATTGTTGGTGGTGTTTACGCTGGTTCCAAGATAGACGAAATTATCTACAACTTCAAAGTTATGACTGTCAACAGTGACGTGAGTGCCAAGTCGCGAGTGCGACGACTGTTTGTTTGATGACAGGAGATATTTCGTCTTGCCCTCGTTCACTGCCAGACCCATTCGTTTTGCTTCCTTGTCCAGTCTGGAGAAAGCAGAACTAACGGCGCGGGTGTTGAGGCCGATGATATCAATATCATCGGCATACGCCAGCAGCTGTACACTCTTATAGAAGATTGTACCCGCTCGATTAAGTTCTGCAGCTCGAACTATTTTCTCCAGCAGCAGATTGAAAAAGTCGCACGATAGGGAGTCGCCTTGTCTGAAACCTCGTTTGGTATCGAACGGCTCGGAGAGGTTCATCCCAATCCTGACGGAGCTTCTGGTGCCGCTCAACGTCAGTTTACACAGCCGTATCAGTTTTGCGGGGATACCAAATTCAGACATCGCGGCATAAAGGCAGCCCCTTTTCGTGCTGTCGAAAGCAGCTTTGAAATCGACGAAGAGGTGGTGTGTGTCGATTCTCCTTTCACGGGTCTTTTCCAAGATTTGGCGCATGGTGAATATCTGGTCAGTTGTTGATTTGCCAGGTCTAAAGCCACACTGATAAGGTCCAATCAGTTCGTTGACGGTGGGCTTTAATCTTTCACACAATACGCTCGATAGAACCTTATATGCGATGTTGAGGAGGCTAATCCCACGGTAGTTGGCGCAGATTGTGGGGTCTCCTTTTTTATGGATTGGGCATAGCACACTTAAATTCCAGTCGTTGGGCATGCTTTCGTCCGACCATATTTTACAAAGAAGCTGATGCATGCTCCTTATCAGTTCTTCGCCGCCGTGTTTGAATAGCTCGGCCGGCAATCCATCGGCCCCTGCCGCTTTGTTGTTCTTCAGGCGGGTGATTGCTATTCGAACTTCTTCATGGTCGGGTAATGGAACGTCTGCTCCATCGTCATCGATTGGGGAATCGGGTTCGCCTTCTCCCGGTGTTGTGCTTTCACTGCCATTCAGCAGGCTAGAGAAGTGTTCCCTCCATAATTTAAGTATGCTCTGGGCATCGGTAACTAGATCACCTTTGGGGGTTCTACAAGAGTATGCTCCGGTCTTGAAACCTTCTGTAAGCCGCCGCATCTTTTCGTAGAATTTTCGAGCATTACCCCTGTCGGCCAGCTTATCGAGCTGTTCATACTCACGCATTTCGGCCTCTTTCTTCTTCTGTCTGCAAATGCGTCTCGCTTCCCTCTTCAACTCTCGGTATCTATCCCATCCCGCACGTGTTGTGGTCGATCGTAACGTTGCGAGGTAGGCAGCCTGTTTTCTCTCCGCTGCGACACGGCACTCCTCGTCGTACCAGCTGTTCTTTTGCACTTTCCGAAAACCAATGGTTTCGGTTGCAGCTGTACGTAAGGAGTTTGAAATGCCGTCCCACAGTTACCGAATTGTTGATGAGTGCTCTCAGAGAGCAGGAGTGCAAGCCGAGTAGAAAAACGTTCGGCTGTCTGTTGTGATTGCAGCTTCTCGACGTCGAACCTTCCTTGTGTTTGTTGGCGTGCGTTTTTTGCTGCACAGAGGCGGGTGCGAATTTTGGCTGCAACAAGATAGTGGTCCGAGTCGATGTTAGGACCTCGGAGCGCACGCACATCTAAAACACTGGAGACGTGTCTTCCGTCTATCACAACATGATCGATCTGGTTGGTGGTTTTTCGATCCGGAGACAGCCAGGTAGCTTGATGTATCTTCTTATGCTGGAATCTAGTACTACAGATAACCATATTTCGGGCCCCGGCGAAGTCGATCAGCCTCAACCCATTTGGGGATGTTTCGTCGTGGAGGCTGAATTTACCGACCGTAGTGCCAAAGATACCTTCTTTGCCCACCCTGGCGTTAAAGTCGCCAAGCACGATTTTGACATCGTGGCGGGGGCATCTCTCATAAGTGCGCTCCAAGCACTCATAAAAGGCATCTTTGGTCACATCGTCCTTCTCTTCCGTCGGGGCGTGGGCGCAAATCAGCGATATGTTGAAGAACCTCGCTTTGATGCGGATTGTGGCTAGACGTTCATTCACCGCAGTGAATGATAGTACTCGGCGACGGAGTCTCTCTCCCACCACGAATCCAACACCAAACTTGCGCTCCTTTATATGGCCACTGTAGTAAATGTCACAAGGACCTACTCGTCTCTGTCCTTGTCCCGTCCATCGCATTTCTTGGACGGCGGTGATGTCAGCCTTTATTTTCACGAGGACATCAACCAGCTGGGCAGCGGCACCTTCCCAATTAAGGGACCGAACATTCCAGGTGCATGCCCTCAATTCGTAGTCCTTATTTCGTTTGCCATGGTCGTCATCAAAAGGGGGGTCACTCATCCGAGGCTTGTTGTTAATATTCGCTGGGGGTGTTTTTTTACGTGGCGGGTCCCAAACCCTGCGCACAACCCTATGCAGGGGATGTTTCGCCTTCTCACGTTAGCTCGCCTTCAAACGGATGTTCTTAGGCTACCCAGAGGATACTTGGTCAAAGACCGGAAGTCGTGAGCTGCTTGAGTCATATGCAAAAGAATCGTTTCTGGCCACTCCCAAGTGAATGGCGATCAGAGAACTTTCCTCACTTGCGTGAACTTCTACACATGACTCCATCCTGCACGCATGCAATTACTTTACTAGAAATATGTTTTCTCCACCTGGAGGTACTAAAATATTGTTCATTTTTATTGTCAGGCACATTTTTGGTCTCAGCGAAAATGTAACATGCTTACACTTTTGTTCATTTACATTTATACTCCAGTTGGCTAGCCATTCTTCGGCAGAACTTAAGTGCTCCGCTAATATTCTTGATGCTTTAATGTGGCATTTGTTAAGGCTCACTAAAGCTTTGCCATCCGCAAAAGTTGATGTCAAGATATTATTAGCTGTTGGTAGAAAACTAAAAACGAAAACGATTACAAGTCGTATATGAGGTTTGGGATAGTATCGGAAATTTTTTATCTAATTTTGCCAATACCACACACTATTAATTCCCTAGTCACCATTTGAAACATTTTGAAGTAAATACTCACTTTTTGACAAGTTACTATTAAAAACACAGTCTCTAGTCTTCAGTCACAAACCCGCCACGATGTCAAAAATCGTGCTTGGCGACTTTTACGCCAGGGTGGGCAAAGAAGGTATCTTTGGCACAACAGTCGGTAAGTTCAACATCTCCAAATCGGTTGAAGCTGATAGCCTTCACGAGTGATCGAAATATGGTTATCTGTGGAACTAGATTCCAGCCTAGCAAAATTCATCAAGCTACCTGGCTGTTTTTGGATCGAAAAACCACCATACACAGCAGAGAGAAAACAGACTGCTTATCTCGCAACGTTACTATTGACCACAACACAATGCGTTTCATACTCACGCATCGAGAGCTCGACAAACTGGCCGACAACTCTTGTAAAACCCAAGGAGGTGATCTAGTTACCGATACCTAGAAAATACCAAAATTATGGAGGGAACACTTCTCCAGCTTGCTGAATGGCAGTGAATTTATAAAGTCTGGAGAAGGCCAACCCGATTCCCCAATTGATGACGATGGAACAGATGTTCCATTTCCCACCAATAAAGAAGTTCGAATAGCAATTACACAGCTAAAAAACAACAAAGTGGCGGGGACCGATAGATTTCCCACCGAGCTGCTCGGTGGCGATGAACTGAAAAGGAGCATGCATCATTTTCTTTGTAAAAAATGGTCGGACGGAAGCATGCCCAACGATTGAAATTAAAGTGTGATCTGCTCAATCTCCAAAAAGAGAGACCTCACAATCTGCGCCAATTACCGTGGGATAAGTCTCCTAAAAATCGCATATAAGGTACTATCGAGCGTATTGTGTGAAAGATTAAAGCCCACCGTCAACAAACTGATTGGACCTTATCCCGTTAAAAGAGTATCAACAAAAAAGGCTCATGTCGATAATAAGATACATATATGTATACATGTGATATAAAAACTACTAAAGGTGCTGAATTTAATATATGTATTAGGGATATAAGTATAAATCAGGGGTAAGTCTAACTGATTGCATTAACTTTTGGCTTTACTCAAGACTCAATCCAATCCTGTTTCCAATCATTACAGGAGCTCCCATATGAGCTGAAATAATTTTCTAATTGTTTTGTATAAGTTAAGCTGCATGGCCACCCACGTAACAGATCTGTTCTCTGATGCATTTTTAGTATCATGAGTATAACACTTAACAGCATCGCCGCACTTGCAGAGCAAGAGTGCGTTGATTGCTGGGAGAATGATCACTCTGAGTGACAATGAAGAGTTGACAAATAGTTATTGATTTAATTCGAATATCAATAATAATTGCTGAATGAACTACAACAATGGAGAGAGAAGCGGTAATCCAATACGTATTGGATTTGGGCAGATTGGATATTGGCTGCGAGCAGAATAGTCGACTTAAAGCTAAGAAAAATAAAGTTGAACGTTATTTGAATAAACCAATAAATAATATAATTTAACTGGCGCATAACGTGGGGCATGGGAAGAAATATTATAAGAAATTCTTTAATTTATATTCCTTAAAAGATAAAATATTTAACAAGTTTTATCATAAACTGGATGCTGCAAGTTTTTAATTAAGACACACTCTCAACCTTCGGTGACATTGGAAGAAGGAGAATAAGGAACATTTCCAAGTGTAAAAAAACACCACGTGGCAAACGGCAACGGCTTTTAAGAAGCCTCATTTATACAGCGTTAAGAAACATTCTAGTTAAAGTTCGGAAACAAAATTTGTAAGTGATCTGCTCAGTATTTTTAGAGATATAACGTATAAAAAACTATTTGAAGACATTTATGAACTTTTCTTTAAAATATTTATATGAAAATATTTATTTCGTTTGAAACCACGTGTTTAACTTCAAGTTGATGTGCGACTTTCAATTAGCTAACCTTTTTGATACATTAGTTTTAAAAGATAAAAACGAAATAAATATGAATACTAATGAACTGACAGCTATTGTTACTGCAGCGATATTAGCTGCATTGAAAGCACAAAAGGAAGATTTTGATAAAAAGTTGGATGAAATGACAAAACAGTTTACTAATACAAGGACTGAAAACGTAGAATACTTTGAGTAAATTAGAATTGTAGGGAATGTGCAATATGATGAACCGCTCGATCTTGCAAATCTTTACCTGAATTTGACGGCAAACAAGAACGTTATGTGTCGTGGAGGCAAGCGGCACACACAGCCTACAGATTATATGAAAGGTACGACGGAAGTGCTAAACACTACCAAGCGATCGAAATAATTAGAAATAAGATTAGAGGTTCCGCAGGCAGTATTCTAGTTTCTTCTAACACCGTGTTAAATTTCTAAACCATAATAGCTAGACTTGACTTTACCTATGCGGATAAACGACCAGTTTATTTGATCGAGCAGAAACTTAGTACCTTGAGGAAAGGGAATCTGACGGTTGTAAAATTTTACGATGAAGTGGAGAGAAAGCTTACACTGCTTACTAATAAGACTTTAATGACTTACGAGGGTCACCTAGAAAATTCAATAAATGAAAAATACAGACGTGTGTTTATTTCCGGTTTAAGAAAACACATTTGCGATATTTTATTTTCTACAAGACCAGCTGACTTACCGACTGCTTTAGCACTTGCCCAAGAACTAGAGGCATATCATGAACGTTATATGTTCGCGGCGTATTTTTCGAAGCGTTTTAACGACAATAGAAGGTGTTCCGAAGAAAGGTCTCTTGAATACAAGACTAATCAATTAGAATATTCTAGTGCCAATAAAAACCCGAATTACCAAAGTCATTACAATAACCAAAGAAATAATACTTTTATTCACAAGGGTGGGCAGGAGAAATTGGAGTCCATAGATGTAGACCCATCAACGTCTCGACTCCGTCACGAAACCAATTCAAATAATTTTCAAGGGTTTAGACAAAGACTTTTTCTCAAAAAACTAGTAACCAAGGACAGCATGCTAAACGCAGATTAGATTTTGATAGGAGTACTGGGCCTAAATTTCAAAGAATAAATCACATTACGCAAGATAATGTTGATAAAATTTCTTACGACAACGTAGCAGAGAATGAAATTAATGACATTGAAGGTGAGATAAATTTTTTAGGGAAAGAACCCTGCTACCTTGGGTTAGCAGAATAATAGGAGCTGAAAAAAAGGTTATTAAAATGTTAGTAGATACAGGGGCTTCGAAAAGTTACATCAAGCCCTTTAAGGAACTAAAGGGGATTGAACTATTAGCTAAACCATTTTTAGTAAAATCAATTGATGGTTCGACTAAAGTAATTAAGAAATGTACAATAAATTTATTCGGAACTAGCTCACCCCGCAGCCGTTTTCCTGCATGAAATTATGTGTTTTGAAATGGAAAGAAATTAAAATTTATCACTTCTTTTTTTAAATGTAACGCAGCTTGATAAACAACATTTTTTGGATTTTGTTCCGGTGCGTAAATGTACAGAGAAGATAGTTTTCCAACTCGTGGCACGCCACATATTTTTGGCCGTGTAAAAAACATAGCAGCTCCAAATTTATGCGATACATTTCTAGCGACTTTCCTTGGGTCCTGCTGTTTGTCATCTCAAATGCAAATTTTACTGGAAACGGAATTCGTTTGAACTGAAACGGCAAATCGATAGAACTCAAAGGAATTCGTAGAATCAAGCATTCTGCCCCTGTATTCGATAGGTACGTCACAAACAGTCGGGTTCCATTACACAGTTTCGGCGCTTGCAGATTACGAAACATAATAACAACAGATCCAACTTTGAGATGTAAATGATGCGGTGGCATACCAAGCCTCTCCAAAGAATTTAGAAATTCTACTGGATAATTCACGGCGTCGGCTTCATTGTCAAGACGATCGATCGGAATTTTTCTTTGAATCTTCCAGTTTAAGTCAACAATATCGGTATTTTTGGAAGCTATCATTTCACGTGCACTTAAGGAATCGAGGTTACGATAATTTAGCCAAGTCCGAACATTCGTGATGAGTTCATCTTTCGTAAATCGATAAACGGCAGATAGAATTGATATCAAACCTCCGGAAGTATCAACCGGAATTGACCCATTTCTAATTTTTGGCGAAGACGATGTAAAATGTCCATGTATAATACCAAGATATTTCCGAATGTCCTCGCAAACGGATCACTGACAAAGTTGAGCAAAAACTCGTAAATTTTTTTGTTGCTGGCGGTGTTTCCATTGACTGTACTGCATTGTACTGTATTCTCTTGGGTGAAATACCAATGATTACACCAAACTGCAATACTCAAAATTGATATGAGTTTTGAATGTGAATCATACAATAATGGTGAATATAGTACGATCCATGTGTTGTCAACTTCGATATTCACTCTTCTAAATTGATGTTCTGCCAATTTGATCTGGTGTAACCACCATCCACCATCTAAAAAAGAATGTGTATGTGTGGCAAACCTCTCCGTTGCCACTCAACAGAGTACATCTAGCAAATAACAAAACCATATATACGTTGCTTCAAGATAAAGTCCATCGAAGCTGTTGCTTGAAAAGTCTTGCTGTGACATCGTGACGATCGCTTGCTGATTGACCGCGATCCATAATACCGCACGTATGTTATCGCATCCTGGTAGTACTCGGTCAAGCGCCTTGAGCTGCTAATGTATGTTGATGCCATCGTAACAAATTTCAATCTGTAATTGATCACTTTGTGTGCAACACACATAACATTTTTACTGAGTAATGTTAAAAAATTTTTGAAGCAAACGACAAATTTGAACGATTCAAATAATTGAAAAACAAAACAAACAATGAAAAAAAATTAAAAAAAAAATTGTATGGAAATAATTAACTTTTTGGAACTGTCTAATTTTCCGACTTTTCCTCACGAAAAACATACCGTATTTTTTTATTTCTAAACCTTCCCCGATCTGCACAGAACATTCTCTGAAAATTTCATCAAGACTGGTTTAGTCGTTCCCTTAGCGTTACCAATAAACCAACATTCATTCGTTTGTATGGAAAAAAGAAAAGGGCTGGTTTTAGGGGGTTTCCGGCAATTATTCGAATTTTTCTTGCCGTAAAAACCTTCTTTGAACCTCAACATTTAGAAAAAAGAATTGGCCAAATTGGTCCAGGCGTTGTTGAGTTATGCGCTTACCAACAAATTTCATTTTTATATATAAGATAAATTCTGACTATTTTATTTTACCTACCCTGATAAGTTTTGATGCGATAATTGTGCTTGACTTACTAACGCAGGTCAATGTCATAGTGGATCTAAAAGATGGTGAAATTACACATTACTTTAGAAAAGAAAAGATATTACTGAATGTGGAGACATAAACATTATAGAAATTTAACACAATAACATACCTCTTGAAGTGAAGAGAACGTTTTTAAAAATGATCGAGAAACGATCAAATGCATTTGCAGAGCCAAATAAATATTTACCATAAGAGTATAATACAAATATTATTGCAACCATTCGTACAAGACATGAAGATCCTATATATTCTAAATTATACCCTTATCCATTAGGTGTAGGAAATTTTGTGAAAAATGAAATAAAGGAACTTTTACGTAATGGCATTATTAGGCCCTCTCGTAAAAAATGAAATAAAGGAACTTTTACGTAATGGCATTATTAGGCCCTCTAGATCTCCCTATAAAACCCAATTTGGGAAGTGGACAAAAAAGGTTTAGATGAGGTAGGTAACAAGAAGAAACGCTTGGTGATAGATTTTCGAAAATTAAATGAAGTAACAATTGATGATAAATATCCAATTCCAAATGTAGTGTTGTTATTGTCTAACATGGGTCATTCGCAATATTTTACAACCCTTGATTTGAAATCAGATTTTCATCAAATTGTACTAGCAGAACGAGATAGAGAGAGAACAGAATTTTCTGTAAGCAACGGGAACTATGATTTCTGTAGACTGTCTTTTGACTCAAAAAATGCTCCTAGCATATTCCAGAGGGCTATAGACGACGTCCTTAGGCAACAAATAGGTAAAAGCTGCTATGTCCATGTAGATGATGTGATAATATTTTCAAAAACAAAAGAATAAGATATTGAAGACGTAAACTGTTCTTTAAAAAGCCTTAATGATGCTAATATGAGAGTATCATTGGAAAAGACTTATAGACTTTGCTAGCATAGCCAAACCTTTGACAGACATTCTAAAAGGTGAAAATGTAAGAGTCAGTGCTTATCAATCAAAGAAAGTAAATATCACACTAGATTCAATACAGTACCAAGCTTTTAATACTTTGAAACGTATCTTGATATCTGAAGATGTAATGCTCGCTTACCCCGATTTCAAAAAGCCTTTTGATTTGACAACCGATGCTTCTAATCATGGCTTGGGTGCTGTTTTATCTCAAGAAGGGAGGCCAAGCACGATGATATCTAGAGCTTTGAAGGGAAATGAACATAATTTTGCAACAAACGAGAGGGAACTTTTGGTTTAAATATGCCAAGAAATTTGTGACTGATATATTCGATCCTTCATATCGATATATTTTCTACAGATTCAAAATATTTTTTAAAATGTTTAGACAAGTTTTCCAAATTTGCAGTCGTGCAAACTATAGCATCTAGAACAATTGTAGATATAAAGCCCCAACTCATACAACTTTTTAACAGTTTTCCTAATGCTAAATTAATTTATTGCGATAATGAGAAGTCACTAAGTTCCCATACCGTCCGATATCTTCTTGGCAACACTTTCGGTATTGAAATTGTAAATGCTCCTCCACTCCACAGCACATCTAACGGACAAGTAGAGCGGTTTCACATTGGTGGAGATTGCAAGATACATGGAAGGGATTTTGATGACACACGGGATTTAATTTTATTGTCAATAATAAAATACAATAAAACGATTCACTCAGTAACTAACAAAAGACCAATAGACATATTTCAACCCAGAACTGACAATTCTAATGTAAGTTACGAAATATCATCACGATTGAGACACGTACAGCAATTAGAATTAAATATCCCAAACAGGGACAAAATAGAACGCATATTTTAGGCTGGTGATAAAGTCTTAGTAAAGACAAACACCAGACTTGGTAATAAATTAACCCCTCTTTATGAAAAACATATAATAGATAAAGATTTAGGAACAACAGTTCTTATTAAAGGGAGGGTGGTTCATAAAGACAATTTGAAATAGGTCGCATTTTTTGCCTGAATTAAGAACACAAAATAATGTTTCATGTAAATATATGACGCAAAGGTTATTAAAAACATTCTACATTAACTAAATAATTGCTAAATACCAGTCTGAATTTATCGTAAAAAATTACAACTGATTGTAAACCGAGTATTTCACAAAATTTCTTTTATTCTGTCAACATTTTGTGCTTAAACTAATGAATATTGTTAAACATTTTTGAATTATACGAGTAATTTTAAGGAAATATTATAAAAATGTAATAGGCAATATTTAATCTAAAAATTAAGATGAATTGTATGAAACATCTACCGCTTACTCTAGAATGAATCTACATATATTTCATAATTATTTGAACAAGTATTCCACTAAGAGATCATTCGGCATGAAGCAAACAACTACTACGATACTACACCGTTATTTTATCGCTCTATATTCTGTTTTCTTAATGACATTGAGCTGCTATTCTTTTATTAACATTGGAGATCAACTAATATTATCTCCAGGACCGAGCACGTCCCTCATTAAGAAGGAGAGGAGGTAAGCTGCAATGGGCACCTACGTAACAGTTCTGTTCTCTGATGCATTTTTAGTATCATGAGTATAACATTTAACAGCATAGTATAGTCGACTTAAAGCTGAAAAAAATAAAGTTGAACGTTATTTGAATAAACCAATAAATAATATAAAATTAAACTTATACTATACTAGCTGTTACCCTATGCGCTTCGCTACACCTAAATCGATTAAAACTCTTAAGGGGTTTTACTTAGTGTTTTATTTCTTGTTGTAAAACTGTTACTTACTTATAAAACATATTGGTATATAACATTTTTGGTTTTTCCACCTGGCGCGTAAATAAATAAGCACCTTGGTGTTCCCATCCTCTAGCATGCGACGAACAATTGACCGTGGGAGAAGCACGATTCTTCCAAATTGACGCTGCACACTTGAAACGTTTGCCCTTGCGATTTGTAGATGGTCATCGCAAAGGCAAGACGTACTGGGAACTGCAAGCGCTTAAATTCAAACGGCATGTCCGTTGGAATTATGGGAATGCGTGGTAAGAGTACAACTTCACCTGCTGCCTTGCCATTTAGTATTGTTGCTTCAATCAAATTTGGCCACAATTTTTTGACTGAAAGTCTTGTGGCATTACACAAAGTCTGTGGCTTCAGATTTCGTAGAAGTATGATCATAACTACGGTGTAGCTCGGAAACACGCTGAAGTTGTTCGTTTCTACGGTGCAGTACAATTAGGCTGTTCACGGTAAGGTGGTTATCGGGTTATGTGATTATTAGTTTAAAAATAACGTCTATGCTCCGTGAGCACCCTATGTTGTATGGTTATTTGCTTATTTTTACACAAACAGCTGTTCATTGTTTACAATTTTAGTTCAATGAAATTCCAACTTATAAAATGCCTAAACAAAGTTTAAAAACCAAAATAATCGAATTTAAAATAAGTTCTGCTATTCAGGAAATGGGCTTTATTGAAGGTATGTGCTTATTAAATAATCCGAATTTTAAGGGTTCAAAATATGCTTTGTATAAAATTTGCAGACATCTTGCATAATTTGCTGATTGTAAACAAAAAACAGCTGTTAATAGCAGATTTTCCAATAAGAAAATCTAAATGGAAATGCCATTCGCTTAGTTTTATTTATTTTTTGTGCTGCCATTTAGTAAAATTCCAACGACTTTCTAACACTGGAAATAAGCAAACAACCACATAATCTGTAAACAAGGGCCTAGGTTGGTCAACTTTGGTTATTTTGTCATAACGCATTTTGTTGTTGTTTACTTAATCACATAACCACATAACCCGATAACCACCTTATCGTGAACAGCCTAAATATTTCGCGATTCAAACTATTCGCCAACAATGACGATTGCCACCTCATCGATTGTTGGTGTGTTGAATCGTCTGACATGCTGCCTCATCGGCATTTTGTCTGCTCTGATGACGATTCGATGGTTATCAGACGGCATGCGGTCCAATGCGATTTTGAACAATCGAATCAATTCATTATGTTCATGAAGAAATCTTTGAAAATTTAGTACGATTTCTCGCCTTGTGCCGGTCGCAATTTTACATCGTTGATTTAGTTGGTCAGTTTCATTACCGATGAAATATATTTGCAAAAATTGATAGTTACCATTGGCAAATGGTATGAGCGAGCCTGCTCGATGGTATATTTGTCCCTGAATCTGTAGAATAAAAATGTCAAATGTTTCACTGGAAATTCCATGCAAAGTAATCACCTTGAACATCGGCATAAATGGATCTCTAATGATCTTTGTGACACCAAAAGATGTCATTTGAAAGCATGAATTGTATGCTTGTATGATCTGCAAGAAATGCTTAGACGTCGGCGATTCTCCAGTGAGCAAGGAATGTAAAGGTTCTGGTGGCGGTTCCAATTCAGGCTGTTTCACTTTGCCACTGGAGCAGCACATGCCAGCTGTTTCTCCTCGAAACTTCGCTGCATTGCAATGCGTACAAATAATACCCATTGCTCCAATGGCACCTTGCAGGCTGTAGTCGCAGTCAGGATCGTAGTGAAAGCCAACATGTTCCATTTGATCGCGAAGGCGGAGCGGAACTCGGCCTTGACGGTAATTTGGCCGTTGTTTGTCGGCGAATTCGGCTCTAATCTGTGCCCGCCGCTCTCTGTACACCGCTCTACCTCGGGCATTCACTTCAGCGCGTTGCTCTTCGCTTTGATTTCTTCTTGATATTGACATTCGACGTGAATCACTCGTATGCCTGCCAACCGTATTACGTTGGCGTAGTCGAGGCATTTTCTAGAGTATACATATTTGAAGTACATAAATAAAAATGGAAAAATTAACCTAAAACTACATCTTAAACTATATATTTTACCCACACGCATATGCAATAAGACCCACAAACAGTATATTTGCAAACCGCATAGAAGCACTTACGAAACAATAACAATACTCACTTGCTTTGTGTGTGTTGCACGGTCAGCAGAAAAACACAAAATCGGTTCGAATAAATGTAGCAAATCGATGGAATTAAATCTTGAAAAAACACACAATGTTGAAACACTTTTTTTTACACACACCGCGCATTTTCAAGCGACAATCGAACCGCATGGCATCACATACGAAACAACAACAATACTCACTTGCTTTGCGTAGTACGCAGAATGTTAATCACGTTGAAATCTGAGAAAAATACACATAATGTTGAAACATTTTCTTTGATACACTCAGTGCATTCGGAACACTTACGTTCTGTATGTCTTGTTAGCTTGGCAGTCATCCATAGAAAAAACGATCAACATGCGATGTCAATGTTTTTTTTTTTATTAATTGTAAACATCCGCCAGTTGTTTCTTTTTATTAGTAAAAGGCATTTGACAGGACTGCCAATCTTGCGGCAAAACATTATTTCATGAGAATTTGTATAGGCGGATGTATTTTTTGCAAAACGTGCAATGATACACACATTAAATTTCTTATGTGCACCCTCCAAACAGACCCCAATCACACCTGAAAATTTCATTGAAATCGGGCAAGCCGTCTAGGAGGAGTATGCGAACAGGAAGTTTTGCCACTTAATTTTATATATATATATATACATATATATATATAAGAAGATTTTCCTACTTACTTTGATTGATACGAGTACAAGGATATGTACTCAATTCTAAATTCAAAAATCTGTAATCTTGACCCATTTTATTTTTTAATATTTTTTTTTGACACACAGACTTAATATAAAGATAACTTTTTTCGATAAGGTCAATATTTTTCGATTTATATGCTCTAAAATGAAAAAAAAACTTTGAATTGGATATTGGAATATATAGAAAGTAAACGTGATTGTAGTCCACTTCGACCAATTTCACGATATTGCTTTAGAAATTGAAAAAAACGTGAAATTGGTAAAGTAATATTTCACAAAAGATGGGAGGTGCCACTATCAATGTCCAATTTTTTGACCTTCTGATGGTAAATCTTTATTTTTCGTATATTTAACATCCAAACCGTTGTAAGGGAAGGCGCAGAAGTTATCATCCAATTTCGCCTATTTTCATATTATTGAAGGAGGTGGCGAAAAAAATTTGTCACGAGCAAATGATGTTGATAGTTAATAGTTTTTGAGGTTTGTACATACAAGTAATAAAAATGCGAAGCCAATACATCCAATTTTAAAAGATTTTTAAACTTCAACTTGCCTAATCCGAGCAGTTAAATCAACCAATAGGTGAACAAAGTTATTATACTCTGTACCAACATAATGCGGGAGTATAACAATGTTGTGGGAGAATTAAATAGTTAGGGTATAAGTTCAAAAATTGACGCTTTAGTTTTTTGGAACGCTCCTTTTTTTTCATTCGTATAAAAGCCGCGTAATAGGTAAAATATCAGTTTATGAAGCAAATACCCGTCGATTTTGCCTCATAGTTTTATACGAAACGCGTAAACTCTTTTTCATACAAATTTTGACAGCTCATTTATAAGGCACAGAATTTTACGAGTTTATGAATTTTATGAGGCATTTATGAGTTTGATGGAATACTCTAAGTAACTATTCGACCAAATTACGGAAAGAACATATGTTTATATATATTTGGTGTCTACCTTAAACATAAATTTCATTTAAAATGTGAAGTTTAATGCTTTTGTCATATTTATTTACTGAAATATCGTACTTTCAGCAGTTATCGACAGCACTGTTACTTATATGAGAACTAGTTCTCAATAGGTGTAGTTCCAGAAAATTCAACTTAAATGGCTTGTAAGATGTTAAATAAGACATTAAACCGATTGTATTTTAAAATAAATTTCATGAACTTCACATTAAATTAAAAAAAAACTTTTCAAATTTAGGCTTTACAGTATTTTGTGGGCGTTTCAATTGTCCAATACCAACCCTCTTATAGTGCCAAGCAATACATGCCCCAAATTTCTTCAAGATATATATCAAAGCTTACTCCAGTTATCGCTTGCACAGACCTACAGTCGCTCGGAGTTTAATTCGTCTCGCCATCCTGATTATTTATACAAAAATATTTATAACTCTTTATCTGTTCCGATTACTTTTAAGAGTTACAAACAACTGTTAGACTTACAAAGCTGTTGATCGTTAGTTTTATGGTTTTTATAAGAACTTTAATTTTTATAAAAATTTCTTTACATTATGATTACATTCAACAACATTAACCTCAAAAAAACAAAAACAGCGTGTTATTTTCGTGTATTTCCGGTTCGCTAATAAAAAGGGTGGGTCTAGCACGTGCAAATGCATAAGTATGTGTGTATGTTAAGCACCCCCTTATCAAATAAAATGCGAAATTCAGTTATGTTACGGTTTCTTTATTTATTGCATTATTTGTCATGTACCCCTTAGATTTATTATTGTGTAATAATATTAATGGCTCATTACACATTTAACAACTTATAATACTATGTAATCACTTTCATTATTGGAGTTTAGGGATATGTGCTTATACGTGCAAAACCTGTACTGCGGGTCGAATTTTTATACTCTTGCATCCTGCTGCAACAGGGTATAAGATCCGGGTGACTGTCTGCCTGTCTATCCGTGTGTCTGTCCGTCTGGGTAAGCTGCAATTTGAGATAAAATTGAGATAGAGTATATTGATGAAGGTATTCGGGTTCCTTAGTACAAAATAAATTACGAGTTCGAATCAACACAAGAGACATTAATTGTTACCTCCGAGATGGTTCGTCTAAATTTAGTACATTGCATTCTTCTCATATTTCTATGTCACATTGCGAAAATGAGCGGAATCGCTATTCATTAAATACCATTATACAAACACGAAGAAATTAGTACTATATAACGAGATATAAATTAAAACTAAAACTCTCTTTTAGTATGTCACCTTATGACCAAAAATTCCTCATATCCAACTAAAACTGTTCAAGCCCTAAATATCGGAAACGTAGACTCCAGTATCTATTGTTGACTTCTGACCGAAAATATCGGTGAGTGTACAATCGAAATTCAGAGATAATCTGAGAATGGTATGCCTGTATATCAAAAATAGACTGAATCGGGCCCTTAGTCATATACCACATATTGTATAAAGATTTTCGACCTTCCAGATGACTTTATCCCGCATATATCGGCAAATATTTGAGTTACCTCAATGAAAATAAAAGAGCGTATTTTACTTATAACAGGTTAACTTTATGCCTAAAATAGATAAATTTGAGCGAAACCTTGACATAGCCCTATATAATTAATATCATGATATCCGAACATACAGCTGACTTTACTTTATATGATAACGATTTTTAAAGCGAGAAATGAACTATAAAATATTAAAATGCACCTTCGTATTAAATATCACTCCGTTTTAGACGTAGGACCGGTAAACCAACGCACTCTAATAGAACTTTATGTACATATGTACTTATTTTTACTGTGAGCAGCGGTAAAATTATGGAGCTTTGAAAGCGCTAGTTAACGACATAGCCTCGCTCCGGGTCACACACACACACTCGCATACATCTTATCTGTTAATATACATCCTAAACAAAGATGAACTATGTAAACCAATAGAACTCGTTTTGGCATGCACTATCAGTCGAACAATAGAAATGAACTGTTATTACAATACCAACCAAGCATGCATTATCTAAAAATGCATTCTCGACATACATACTTTCATACGCACATACATACATACAAAGATACATGTCTAAGTATTAGGGTGACCTAAATACGAACATAAGCACTTTAAAAATATACATAAAGAAAAGAAATTAAATTTACAATCACAACAACTTTAACATATAGTAAAGGGTGATTTTTTAAGAGCTTGATAACTTTTTTTTAAAAAAAACGCATAAAATTTGCAAAATCTCATCGGTTCTTTATTTGAAACGTTAGATTGGTTCATGACATTTACTTTTTGAAGATAATTTCATTTAAATGTTGACCGCGGCTGCGTCTTAGGTGGTCCATTCGGAAAGTCCAATTTTGGGCAACTTTTTCGAGCATTTCGGCCGGAATAGCCCGAATTTCTTCGGAAATGTTGTCTTCCAAAGCTGGAATAGTTGCTGGCTTATTTCTGTAGACTTTAGACTTGACGTAGCCCCACAAAAAATAGTCTAAAGGCGTTAAATCGCATGATCTTGGTGGCCAACTTACGGGTCCATTTCTTGAGATGAATTGTTGTCCGAAGTTTTCCCTCAAAATGGCCATAGAATCGCGAGCTGTGTGGCATGTAGCGCCATCTTGTTGAAACCACATGTCAACCAAGTTCAGTTCTTCCATTTTTGGCAACAAAAAGTTTGTTAGCATCGAACGATAGCGATCGCCATTCACCGTAACGTTGCGTCCAACAGCATCTTTGAAAAAATACGGTCCAATGATTCCACCAGCGTACAAACCACACCAAACAGTGCATTTTTCGGGATGCATGGGCAGTTCTTGAACGGCTTCTGGTTGCTCTTCACCCCAAATGCGGCAATTTTGCTTATTTACGTAGCCATTCAACCAGAAATGAGCCTCATCGCTGAACAAAATTTGTCGATAAAAAAGCGGATTTTCTGCCAACTTTTCTAGGGCCCATTCACTGAAAATTCGACGTTGTGGCAGATCGTTCGGCTTCAGTTCTTGCACGAGCTGTATTTTATACGGTTTTACACCAAGATCTTTGCGTAAAATCTTCCATGTGGTCGAATAACACAAACCCAATTGCTGCGAACGGCGACGAATCGACATTTCACGGTCTTCAGCCACACTCTCAGAAACAGACGCAATATTCTCTTCTGTACGCACTGTACGCATTCGTGTGGTTGGTTTAATGTCCAATAAAGTAAACTGAGTGCGAAACTTGGTCACAATCGCATTAATTGTTTGCTCACTTGGTCGATTATGTAGACCATAAATCGGACGTAAAGCGCGAAACACATTTCGAACCGAACACTGATTTTGGTAATAAAATTCAATGATTTGCAAGCGTTGCTCGTTAGTAAGTCTATTCATGATGAAATGTCAAAGCATACTGAGCATCTTTCTCTTTGACACCATGTCTGAAATCCCACGTGATCTGTCAAATACTAATGCATGAAAATCCTAACCTCAAAAAAATCACCCGTTATAATACAATGGTTAATAACGAAAAAAAAATAAAAATACATCTGCAGGAGCTACACGCCAGGGATGGCGATGCATTCCGAAAAAGATCGATTTTTAAATCGATTCGAATCGTGACCTGATGAATCGATCCACAAAAAAATCGAGATCTAAAATATCGATTTCCAAAATATCTATCTTTTTCCCCATTTTCTAATACAATATAAGTATTAATCAATTTTATTAATAATAAGACGAATGTTATAATTAACGATCTTTAATTAGTTAAGTCAGGGACTTCGATAATAACAATTATTTTTATTACCATATCAAAGTATCAGATCCAATAGAACCAGACATTTATTTTCAAAGTTGACAAGTTTTAGGTTACAAAGCAAATAGATAGTTTAGCTTAAAGTTCCCAATGCTTAATATTTAAACTTTTTAAAAACAACAGTCCGTCAAGTCTATTGGGATCGAAGCGGTTCCGCTCATCACTTGCGATGTTTCCGGCAGTTGAAGAAAGGCGCTCACAAGGAACAGATAATCCCACAATACTCATATACATCATGGCTATATACAATATAGGATGGTTTATGTACACAGCTGTAAACATGTCCAGGAAGGACGGCCACTGTTCATAACCACTATGAAATATATCTGTGTCGCATACTGTCACTTTAAGGTGAATGCCTAAACTTGCCTCTTGGGCTTGTCTTTGTGGCAGCTCTACTCTCGTTTGTGGAGTAGGTGCAGTTGCTCTTAATAGCCTTAGTTGATCATAAATCATTGCATTTATGTCTTCGAACTGGTCTAGGCAGTGTTCATACTTGGAGTAAGCAGAGGATTTAAAATTTTCTGGTAGATCTGAGTCGTCAGATTCTGCGATTGCGTCATATGCCGCTTGGAGACGCGTCCGAAAATTGTCTAAATTGTTTTTTTTTTTTTGATTTCTAAGACCGATTCAGAATTGTCTTGAATCGGTGAAGATGAAAATCGAGTGCAGTATCGTATCAAACTGTCACTCTCAGCAATGAGTTTTGTATAAGAAATGCCTTTACCCCTCTTCAGTTTTGTAGCACCTTGCTTTGAGCGTGTAGCTTCTGCCGGTGTACACGGACTTTTTTCGTCTGAAATCATTTTTGGAACTTTTAGCAACTGTGTTGTTTTAGATTCCTTTGAGTCGGAGCTCATTTAAAAGATGTATATAATAAATCAAAACGTCTTAGTGAAAACTAGACTTGTAGATGTTTTGAAAATATTTCGTATATTAAATGTTGAATAGAAGACTCTTTTGTATGTAAGAGTTTCAAAAAAAATCAATAAAAGCTGAGATTTAATAATAAGCTGAGATTTCAAAATATTTTAGTATATATAGTTTATGTATGTATTTATGTACAATAAATAATTAGACGAGAACTCTTTTAGGTAAATAAGAGTTTTGAACGAAATTGAAATGAAGAGAACGCTTTACGTATTTAATAATATGTGCAGTCGCAGTTAATAAGAGTTTTAAAATGAAGTAAATAATTAATCGCTTAAATTTGATTTAATTATTTTTTAATGACCGGAAATTATTTTAAGTATTTTATTTTTCTGTGTATATTTCTTTTATATATGCTTTATGTCCAATGTCCTATAGGGTATACCTAAAGGTGGATATTTTATATGTTATGTGCTAATGAGCGCTCGTATTAGAGATCACTGCACTTTGTACATATGCATGTAAAGGGTGATTTTTTAAGAGCTTGATAACTTTAAAAAAAAAAAAAACGCATAAAATTTGCAAAATCTCATCGGTTCTTTATTTGAAACGTTAGATTGGTTCATGACATTTACTTTTTGAAGATAATTTCATTTAAATGTTGACCGCGGCTGCGTCTTAGGTGGTCCATTCGGAAAGTCCAATTTTGGGCAACTTTTTCGAGCATTTCGGCCGGAATAGCCCGAATTTCTTCGGAAATGTTGTCTTCCAAAGCTGGAATAGTTGCTGGCTTATTTCTGTAGACTTTAGACTTGACGTAGCCCCACAAAAAATAGTCTAAAGGCGTTAAATCGCATGATCTTGGTGGCCAACTTACGGGTCCATTTCTTGAGATGAATTGTTGTCCGAAGTTTTCCCTCAAAATGGCCATAGAATCGCGAGCTGTGTGGCATGTAGCGCCATCTTGTTGAAACCACATGTCAACCAAGTTCAGTTCTTCCATTTTTGGCAACAAAAAGTTTGTTAGCATCGAACGATAGCGATCGCCATTCACCGTAACGTTGCGTCCAACAGCATCTTTGAAAAAATACGGTCCAATGATTCCACCAGCGTACAAACCACACCAAACAGTGCATTTTTCGGGATGCATGGCAGTTCTTGAACGGCTTCTGGTTGCTCTTCACCCCAAATGCGGCAATTTTGCTTATTTACGTAGCCATTCAACCAGAAATGAGCCTCATCGCTGAACAAAATTTGTCGATAAAACACATTTCGAACCGAACACTGATTTTGGTAATAAAATTCAATGATTTGCAAGCGTTGCTCGTTAGTAAGTCTATTCATGATGAAATGTCAAAGCATACTGAGCATCTTTCTCTTTGACACCATGTCTGAAATCCCACGTGATCTGTCAAATACTAATGCATGAAAATCCTAACCTCAAAAAAATCACCCGTTATTAGGTTGTCAAAAAAGTCTTGCGGTATTTTTATTGAATCAATTCGTGTGGCACCCATACATCGAGCTTCTTAGTGACTCCAAGCTTCTTCAAAAGGTTTATAACGGTTTGATGACTTTATGCCGGTGTCTTTCAACCAATTCAGCGATTTTATCGCAATTTTCGAGGAAAGGCCTTCCGGAGCGTGGCGCATCTTCGACCACCTCTACACCAGTACGAAAACGTTGAAACCATCGTTGTGCGGTGGAAATGGAAACTGTATCGGGTCCATAAATTGCACAAATTTTATTGGCGGCTTGAGATGCATTTTTGCCTTTATCGTAGTAGTACTGTAAAATATGCCGTATTTTCTCTTTATTTTGCTCTATGTTTGCGACGCTATAACTCACGAACGACTTAAAAGAAACGGCAATCAATCAAACACGTGTTAGCGTGTGAAATGAGCTTACCAAAAAAGTACAGCATGACCCGATGCGACGAATGAAAGGCTAGCCAGTGAAAAACGCTACTCCCTTCCTTCCTTTTCCTTTTTATCGGCAAAATGTGTGCACAGTCAAAAACGTGGTAAAAACGCAGAAATCAGCCATCTTTGCTTTGTTTTCATTTGAACAATGTTGCCATTGCCCAATACGCATATATAGTTTTGAGCACATCTTTGTTTTCAATTATAATTTTTTACAATATAAAATATCAAAACTGAAAACAAACTATTAAAAATAGTTTATATATTTATAAATAATAGCATTCGTCTCTGATTTTGAGTTATTTTAAGAAAATTTCAAACATATTAAACAGATTGAATTATAAAAGTTGATAATTACAGCAGTATATCGATATTGGCAACCCTGCGTTGTGAGCGAGTAATCAGCTGCGACGTTTGCGGCTGCAAAATCCAAATGTCGCAGATTTTCACGCCATCGTCACGTCGGAGAGAAGGGAATAGCGTTTTTCACTGTTCAGTTACATTGCGCGCCCATAAGATAGGTCGTGCCAGCTGACACGACCCACGATTCTGCGTTGTTCACTGGCTAGCCTATAAAACTAGAGCTACGCGCTTTCAGCGCCAACTACCGAAAATACCGCAAGACTTTTTTGACAACCTAATATGTACATATGTATTACGCTTTGGTTTTTTACACAATCCTGCTTGGTTTTGTTAGACGAAAACCAAGGGGTATCGCGGAATAAATGCCAGTGTGGACTTGGAAGCAGTGAGCGTATCTACATATGCGACAATACACTTATGTACAAATATTTAAGTATGTTATAAACCCTTTTATGTTATAATTATTATTATATAAGATTTGTACCCGATGTCGATCGGGTATATTTTTCCGTATATATGGTATATATTTATATGCGTCCGCATGTGCATATATATACGTATGTATATACATATGTATGTTCGTAAGAAAAGACCACGAAAAAGAATTAACCGGTAGTTTTATCAAATTCAATTGTTTGTATGTATATATATATATATATACTCGTATATATAACTTGTATAACTGCGCCACATACACATATGTATGTACATAATATATGATCATTTAGCAAACAAGGAATACAGTATGCAACATTAACCCTTTCAAAACAGAAGATACCGCGATGATCAGGGAAGATATAGACCAAACGTGCAAGTGCAATATACATAGAGTGCACCGACCCCAAAGTACCAACCAATGGACGTAGATTCCTCACGGCAATACAGAAGACCCACCAACTTCAACGCTGCACCTTTACAAAATAACTATAGTCGTCAAATGCAAGGATTACCACCAAATAACCCAATTCGAGGAGATGCACAGAAGAGGCACCAAAATCCTTCATCTCGCAACTACAATGCACCAGAGAAGATACAACGAGTAAACCAACTCTCTCACACCACAACATGGCGGCGATTTATTACGATCACCTGCTACAAAACAAAGTGACGATTATGAATATAAGACAGGCTTTGTTTTTCTCAAGCGAATGAATCAATTGCCGTGTCTTCAACGCCACTGTAGGGATACAGGCAAAGCAGTTAATATCCTCATTAACACTGGAGCAACAAACAATGGCATAAGTACCAAATGTAATATCGGTGAGTCTATTCCAATCAAACCCACAAAAGTAAAAACTCTTCATGGTTTCTCAATATCAAAATCAAAAAAAATAATATCAGTGTTAGATAATTTCCTTACATTTTTTGAAACTGTTGCATTAGAAGAATTTGATATGCTTCTGAGCGAACAGGGACTCAGAACAGTTAAAGCAGAGGTTAACCTTTTCGAGTATAAGCTCAGTTATAAATATAGGGCCAAGAAAGAAAGAGAAATTTTACAAAAAATTAATTACACAGTGAGCAATGAAAAATATTGATCTGAAATTGAAAAAATAATGCAACAAAATGAAGGTACTAACTCAATATTACCATTTGCTACCACTGTACAAGCCACAATTAGGACGAAATCTGAAGATCCTATCTGGACAAAACAATATCCGTATCCTATATCTGATAATGATTTTATTAACAAAGAAATAATTAAACTTTTAGAAAGTGAAATAATCCAACCTAGTAAAAGCCTCCTCAACATCGCATATAAGGTTCTGTCGAGCGTATTGTGTGAAAGATTAAAGCCCACCGTCAACAAGCTGATTGGACCTTATCAGTGTGGCTTCAGACCTGGTAAATCAACAACCGACCAGATATTCACCATGCGCCAAATCTTGGAAAAGACCCGTGAAAGGAGAATCGACACTCACCACCTATTCGTCGATTTCAAAGCTGCTTTCGACAGCACGAAAAGGAGATGCCTTTATGCCGCGATATCTGAATTTGGTATCCCCGCAAAATTAATATGGCTGTGTAAACTGACGTTGAGCAACACGAAAAGCTCCGTCAGGATCGGGAAGGACCTCTCCGAGCCGTTCGATACCAAACGAGGTTTCAGACAAGGCGACTCCCTATCGTGCGACTTCTTCAATCTGCTGCTGGAGAAAATTATTCGAGCTGCAGAACTCAATCGAGCAGTCACAATCTTTTATAAGAGTGTACTGCTGGCGTATGCGGATGATATTGATATCATCGGTCTCAACACCCGCGCCGTTAGCTCTGCTTTCTCCAGACTGAATAAAGAAGCAACGCAAATGGGTCTGGCAGTGAACGAGGGCAAGACGAAATATCTCCTGTCATCAAACAAACAGTCGTCGCACTCGCGACTTGGCTCCCACGTCACTGTTGACAGTCATAACTTCGAAGTTGTAGATAATTTCGTCTATTTAGGAACCAGTATTAACACCACCAACAATGTCAGCCTGGAAATCCAACGCAGGAGTACTCAACAGGTGCTACTTCGGACTGAGTAGGCAATTGAAAAGTAAAGTCCTCTCTCGACGAACAAAAGCCAAACTCTATAAGTCACTCATAATTCCCGTCCTGCTATATGGTGCAGAGGCTTGGACGATGACAACAACCGATGAGTCGACGTTGCGAGTTTTCGAGAGAAAAGTTCTGCGAAAGATTTATGGTCCTTTGCGCGTTGGCCACGGCGAATATCGCATTCGATGGAACGATGAGCTGTACGAGATATACGACGACATTGACATAGTTCAGCGAATTAAAATACAGCGGCTACGCTGGCTAGGTCATGTTGTCCGGATGGATGAAAACACTCCAGCTCTGAAAGTATTCGACGCAGTACCCGCCGCGGGAAGCAGAGGAAGAGGAAGACCTCCACTCCGTTGGAAGGACCAAGTGGAGAAGGACCTGGCCTCGCTTGGAATATCCAATTGGCGCCACGTAGCGAAGAGAAGAAACGACTGGCGCGCTATTGTTGACTCGGCTATAATCGCGTAAGCGGTGTCTACGCCAGTAAAGAAGAAGAGTAAAAGTCCGTACAATTCACCCATTTGGACAGTTGCTAAAAAAGGTACCGACGAACAAGGGAAACCTAAACTCAGAATGGTTCTAGACTTTCAAAAGCTAAACGCTCAAACTACTAGAGATAGATACCCCATACCTGATGTAGCTATGACTATACAAAATCTTGGTAATGCAAAAATATTTACAACTTTAGATTTGGAATCTGGATTTCACTAGATTCTTATTAAAGAATCTGACAGAGAGAAAACAGCTTTTAGTGTAAATGGAACCAAATATGAATTTCTTCGCATGCCTTTTGGATTGAAAATGCTCGGTCAATTTTTCAAAGGTGTATTGATGACATCCTGAGACCATATATTGGCAAATTTGCGAATGTTTATATAGACGATGTTCCCATTTACTCTTCTTCCCCATAAGAGCATGTCGAGCACATACGCATTATTATAAATGCACTTTATCAAGATAACATGAAGATTTCCAATGAAAAGTCACACTTCTTTAAAGACTCAGTAGAATATTTGGGGCACATAATTAAATACAATAAAATCACCATCGATTCACTCAAGGAGCTTAGATCTTTCCTAGGTCACGCAAAATGTTATCGAAACCACTTACCACGTTTCTCAGAGGAGACATCGAACAACAAATCATAAATGGCACACATAGACGTGCACACAGAAACTACAAAAATAATGCACAGGAAATTTCCCTAAAATATTACTGGTGAAACTTACGTAACGCTTGTAAAAAAGAAGTACAAGACTGTGAAACAAATACGAACGCCGACCAAACAAACAACCAATTGGTTCCGCACCAACACCAAACAAAGTAGGCGAATACATAATACACTTAGACTTATTCTACATGAGTGATGTATATGTTATACATACATTAGCTCAACGGACAAATACTCAACATTTTGCTACTTTAGACCAATATCTTCAAGGAAAGATAGATACAAATACGTCGACGAGATGCTTTCACAAATATACCCAAACGCAAAATGTTTAATGACTGATAACGATCTATCGTTTACAAGCATATGTGCACAACAAATTTACAAACGATTACAAATAACGCACACCAAAACGCCAACGTTCCATTCTACTACAAACGGACAAGTTGAGCGTACGCATAGTACAATTATTGAAATCGCGAAAGTTTTAGCTGACCAGAATAATTCAGCACGGAAGACCAAATTTTTGAAGCTGTTCGGCAGTACAACAAAACCATACCAACGAGAAACCCGAGGGCGTGTTTAATAATCAAAGGGGGTATCCCGACATCCAAGAACGGATACAACAAAACCAGGAAAGAGTCTTGCGTTATTATAATCGCAATCGAAAGCAGCTGAACTATAATCCAAGTGACGTGCTATTTTCCAAGACGCACAGGCGTAATAAGAACGTAAGAAAATACGCGAAGCACGTTGTAAAAAAAGATAACGGAAAGACTGTAACGACTAATAAAGGACGGATTATCCATAAGGATAACATAAGAGTAAAGGCATGTACGGAATAATTTTCTTTTTACTTTTCCCTATCGCATTATGCGACAAAATAATACATTTAAGTAAGAAAAAATATGTTCTCGTAGAAACTGACCCCGCATACATATATAAAAATAGTTCCTTTCTATATCATATTTCAAATTTATCCAAAATACTTGCGCCCTATGAATTTGAAAAAGTTCTTTAAACGCTCGATCCTAAAGCAATAAATGAGAATTTAATAATAGGAGAAATTTACAACGAATTACAAACAATAACTAATACTATTAATAGAAAAACAAGAAAAGTGTGTGTGCGATTCACACACGATAGAAGTGAAACTTCAGTAAATCGACAAAAGAATGAGATGAATGTATATAACAAGGGTAGGACAATTACAAAGTTTAATTGTTTAAAAATGAAAGTATTTTGATTAATTTTAAAAAATATTTTATATTTTATTTAACATACTATATGTTGCATAATCTATTGCTCAAGTTCCATATTTTCAGTTTCCACAAATGATACAAGAGGCTTATGATAACTAAAATACGATACAAATATTTTAGTTTCAGTTTGATTGATATACATATCTTTGGAAAACTGCATCTACTACCGTTTTTGATCTCGTAGTTGATTGAGTGCGACTGTTACACATTTTTAATTTAAATGTTGTATAGAGAAACTCATTCAAAGGAAGCGTTGTGTCTGTTGCAAAATTTATGTTAAAATATATTATATATATATTTGATCAAATTTTCATAAATAAATTCAATAACTGATTTTATTGATTGGTTGGGAGAGATGTAAATTGCTACAATCAGAACTAAATTTCCCTGGTCATATCTGATTTCACAGGCACATTAGAGTGTGCCATTCTGAGGCAACCTTTTTTTTCAACTGAAAAACAGGTTCAAAACTTTCGAAAATGTGTAAAAAAAAGTCACTCAAAAGATGACCTCTTAATATTAATATTTCAAATTTTCTGTTTTCCATATAAATTACATGGAAAAAAAATAATTTTTTTTTGTGGTGGTTATTGTGCAGAGGTTTTATATGTGCCCCGATGGCTGCCAGTAGGGATGGTAAACTCGATCCCGATTCTACTCGAGAATCGAGTTTTCTCGTAAAATAATCGATTTTTCGAATGTCAAGAGCCGATTCTTAATCCATTTCGACTACTGAAAATCGATTTCTAAAAATCGATTATTTAACAAGAAAACTCGATTCTCGAGTAGAATCGGAATCGAGTTTAACATCCCTACTGGCCGCCGTCGCGTGCACATTAAAACCTCCGCACAGTAACCACCACAAAAAAAAAATGATTTTTTTTCCATGTAATTTATATAGAAAACAGAAAATTTTAAATAGCCACCTCTTAACATTAATACTAAGAGCTCATCTTTTGAGTGACTTTTTTTACACATTTTCGAAAGTTTAGAGCCTGTTTTTCAGTTGAAAAAATAAGGTTGCCTCAGAATGACACACTCTAAGGCACATATTTCTCTAACTTTCGAAAGCTGAACAGACAATGACTCCAGCTGTTGTGCATTGAGATCCATTTTCGGCGTAACAATATGGGCTCCATCATTTCCTCTTCTTCTTTACTGGCGTAGACACCGCTTACGCGATTATAGCCGAGTCAACAATAGCGCGCCAGTCGTTTCTTCTCTTCGCTACGTGGCGCCAATTGGATATTCCAACTTGGTCCTTCCAACGGAGTGGAGGTCTTCCTTTCCTCTGCTTCCCGCGGCGGGTACTTCGTCGAATACTTTCAGAGCTGGAGTGTTTTCATCCATCCGGACAACATGACCTAGCCAGCGTAGCCGCTGTCTTTAATTCGCTGAACTCTGTCGATGTCGTCGTATATCTCGTACAGCTCATCGTTCCATCGAATGCGGTATTCGCCGTGGCCAACGCGCAAAGGACCATAAATCTTTCGCAGAACTTTTCTCTCGAAAACTCGCAACGTCGACTCATCGGTTGTTGTCATCGTCCAAGCCTCTGCACCATATAGCAGGACGGGAATTATGAGCGACTTGTACAGTTTGGATTTTGTTCGTCGAGAGAGGACTTTACTTTTCAATTGTCTACTCAGTCCGAAGTAGCACCTGTTGGCAAGAGTAATCCTGCGTTGGATTTCCAGGCTGACATTGTTGGTGGTGTTTACGCTGGTTCTAAGATAGATGAAATTATCTACAACTTCAAAGTTATGACTGTCAACAGTGACGTGAGAGTGTCGCGAGAGGGTTAATTTATTTACTCGTTAGCAATAAAATAAACATATAATTGGTATCGAACGGCTCGGAGAGGTCCTTCCGGAGCTTTTCGTGTTGCTCAACGTCAGTTTACACAGCCGTATTAGTTTTGCGGGGATACCAAATTCAGACATCGCGGCATAAAGGCAGCTTCTTTTCGTGCTGTCGAAAGCAGCTTTGAAATCGACGAATAGGTGGTGAGTGTCGATTCTCCTTTCACGGGTCTTTTCCAAGATTTGGCGCATGGTGAATATCTGGTCGGTTGTTGATTTACCAGGTCTGAAGCCACACTGATAAGGTCCAATCAGTTTGTTGACGGTGGGCTTTAATCTTTCACACAATACGCTCGATAGAACCTTGTACGCGATGTTAAGGAGGCTTATCCCACAGTAGTTGGCGCAGATTGTGGAGTCTCCTTTTTTATGGATTGGGCATAGCACACTTAAATTCCAATCGGTTGGCATACTTTCGTCCGACCATATTTTGGGCAATTGCTATTCGAACTTCTTCATGGTCGGGCAATGGAACGTCTGCTCCATCGTCATCGATTGAGGTATCGGGTTCGTCTTCTCCTGGTGTTGTGCGTTCACTGCCATTCAGCAGCATAAGTATGCTCTGGGCATCGGTGGCTAGATCACCTTGGGGGGTTCTACAAGAGTATGCTCCGGTCTTGAAACCTTCTGTAAGTCGCCGCATCTTTTCGTAGAATTTTCGAGCATTACCCCTGTCGGCCAGCTTATCAAGCTGTTCGTACTCACTCATTTCGGCCTCTTTCTTTTTCTGTCTACAAATGCGTCTCGCTTCCCTCTTCAACTCTCGGTATCTATCCCATCCCGCACGTGTTGTGATCGATCGTAACGTTGCGAGATAGGCAGTCTGTTTACTCTCCGCTGCAACACGGCACTGCTCGTCGTACCAGCTGTTCTTTTGGACTTTCCGAAAACCAATGGTTTCGGTTGCAGCTGTACGTAAGGAGTTTGAAATGCCGTCCCACAGTTCCCTTATACCGAGTTGTTGACGAGTGCTCTCAGAGATCAGGAGTGCAAGCCGAGTAGAAAATCGTTCGGCTGTCTGTTGTGATTGCAGCCTCTCGACGTCGAACCTTCCTTGTGTTTGTTGGCGTGCGTTTTTTGCTGCACAGAGGCGGGTGCGAATTTTGGCTGCAACAATATAATGGTCCGAGTCGATGTTAGGACCTCGGAGGGTACGCACATCTAAAACACTGGAGACGTGTCTTCCGTCTATCACAACATGATCGATCTGGTTGGTAGTTTTTCGATCCGGAGACAGCCAGGTAGCTTGATGTATCTTCTTATGCTGGAATCTAGTACTACAGATAACCACATTTCGGCCCCCGGCGAAGTCGATCAGCCACAACCCATTTGGGGATGTTTCCTCGTGGATGCTGAATTTACCGACCGTAGTGCAAAAGATACCCTCTTACCCCGAGATACCCGGCGTTAAAGTCGCCAAGCACCATTTTGACATCATGGCGGGGGCATCTCTCATAAGTGCGCTCCAAGCGCTCATAAAAGGCATCTTTGGTCACATCGTCCTTCTCTTCCGTCGGGGCGTCGGCGCAAATCAGCGATATGTTGAAGAACCTCGCTTTGATGCGGATTGTGGCTAGACGTTCATTCACCGCATTAAATGATAGTACTCGGCGACGGAGTCTCTCTCCCACCACGAATCCCACACCAAGCTTACGCTCCTTTATATAGCCAATGTAGTAAATGCCACAAGGGGCTACTTGTCTCTGTCCTTGTCCCGTCCATCGCATTTCTTGGACGGCGGTGATGTCAGCCTTTGTTTTTGCGAGGACATCAACCAGCTGGGCAGCGGCACCTTCCCAATTAAGGGACCGGACATTCCAGGTGCATGCCCTCAATTCGTAGTCCTTATTTCGTTTGCCATGGTCGTCATCAAAAGTGGGGTCTCTCATCCGAGGCTGTTTACACTTTTTCATGGGGGGTGTTTTTTTACGTGGCGTGTCCAAAACCCAGCGCACCCTATGCTATGTTTCGCCTTCTCACTTTAGCTCGCCTTCAAACGGTTGTTCTTAGGCTACCCAGAGGATACTTGGTCAAAGACCGGAAGTCGTGAGCTGCTTGAGTCATATGTAAAAGAATCGTTTCTGGCCACTCCCAAGTGAATGGCGTTCAGAGAACTTTCCTCACTTGCGTGAACTTCTACACATGACTCCATCCTCCGTTAACGTTGTGATAAATTGCTACTCCGCCTGCCCTCGTCCGTGGTCTTTTGTAATTAACAACATTATTAAAATTTGGAATGTCTACAATATCTTCAGTATTCATCCATGTCTCCGAAAGAATTAAAAAATTTGACGACGACACTATATTGTCATATTGCAGATCTTGTACATGAGCTCGTAAGCTTTGACAGTTAAAGGTTAACATTGACATCCCTTTTCTTTTATTTAAGAAATCATACAAAACATTTCCAGTTGTCTGAAGGCGATTTAAGTTCAACCTTCGAAATTCATGTTGTAGATCAATTGTAGATACTGACGCTCTTCGGCCATGGTAAAATTTTTTATCATTTTTTTTTTAAACGAGATATAAACCATTTATTGATGTAACTCGTGATAATGCGACGTACAGGAGTTGTTGAGCGTGTGATTTATCATATTCATATACAATCTCATCAAAAACAGCTCACTGGGACTTGTGAATCGTCATTGCACATGCAGAGTCTAATGGGAAATGATTACGTTTTACAATAACGGTTTTATTACGTACTAGTGGTATAGATGATGTTCTGCGATCTATTGGTACTGCCGCTGCCTTTTTTCTCGATTTTTCTCCGATTTTTGAAGATTCTGGAAATTTTAACCATAAACGACCTATCTCCCCTTTGTCATTATATTCAATGAAAATTAATTTTCCCGTCGCACCATTTGCTAATCCTTCTGATACATAGATGTTAGTTGTTATCATGTATGGTTTGTTCAAAACCAACGTAATTTGATATGGCAAACCTACTGTATCAATAGTAGACATTTTATGTAATTTTTGACGCATAGAAGTTTGCTTTTCAACATTTTCATCCAATATATATATATCTGTTGCCTCTGAATTCACTTTTTCTTCTATAGAATTCAAAATTTTATTGTTGTATTTAGCAACTGAATGATTATCAAAAAACAATCGTATACCGTCTGGGCAAAGTCTCTCAGCTTCTTCTTCGGAGTAAATCAGTTATTCAATTAAATCTAGCACTTCCTGGTCTAACAACTGTCCATTACCAATTTTTGTTAATGTTGTTGCAAAACTTTGATTAGCTTGTCGCATAACTTCGTTTAGTTCGAAAAATTTCAACCCTCGCCATAGTGTTGAACCTGCAATTAGTCGTTTTACTTGTTTGTAAATTGGGGTAGCACGAACTGGCGATAGTTGACGTAGATCTCCAATCAAAATTATATCTAATCCACCAAAATTGACTTCAAAATTACCGCTGATTTGCTTTATCCTTGAATCTATTTGAGACAACAACATTGGCTCCAATCATACTGATTTCATCGATAATCAATACACGAACATATTTAAAGAGTGATCTATATTGTTGGGCTACTTCAATTGATAAAGGAAGCAACTTTGAAAGACTTATCTTCAGTGCAGTGTGTACTGTTGTCCCATCGATAGCCACAGCAGCTTTACCAATTGAAGCACAAGTGATATAAGCATTGCAAAACTCATCACTTTCAGAATATCGATTATAAATTTCCATTAATAATTTAATAACAAATGTTTTACCACATCCAGCTGGTCCTGCAAAAAATATTTGCAGCGGAGGAAGATCTTCCAACTGAAGATTGTAAATGACGTGCATCAAAAGTTCCTTTTGTTTTTGGTTTACCATTTTCATCAGCTCATAACATTGGTCGTTAGGCATTAGATTTTCTTTCCGTTTTTTTAATGGCACCAAGTTTATTTAGGGTCGCGAGACGTAAATCACTGTTTACATCCGAATTCGGATTGTCATATAGCGTTTGGAATGGATTATTCGCGACATAGTTTTCGGCATAGCTCTATAGTTTTATTAATGTCTAAGTCAGATTCAAACTCTTTACGTCGCTCCAGAATTTGGTTTTCATTGACGTCGTAAATCCTAATGAATTTCATCTCTTCAAGAATATCGAATTCTTCATTACGAAATGGGATATGCAAAGTCACCATTTCTCTTTTATACTCATTTATATCTAAGGCTATGTCATAATTCCTATAACGAAAGTTGTTGCTTTCGACGAATATAATCACCTTGAGAATTTTTAGTAAAATTAGCAAAGAATTGTGCAAGAGATAATTCTTCCATTGCTTGTGGCCGATTCTCGTATTTATCAAACCAGTTTTCCTTCCAAATACTTGTTGAATCTTCATTGATATTTAATTGATCTAATTCTTTTTGTGTTCGTCTAATACGCTGTCGTTCAATAGGCCAAACGGTGGGAATATAAACTATGGAGACTGAACTTTTAGACATAGGTTCATGAAGAAGGTACCATGCTGCTTCCTGGCTTGTTAATTCAACGGTGTTGAGCATATTAACCCTAGAACACACACAGAAAATTCCACGTAAACACACACCCGGGATACGTTTGTACACAGGACCTTATTTTGCGGTTTTTTTAAGGCTTATTCAACCGATTTTTTTTTGTTTGAAGTGTATGTTTTAATATATAACAAGTCTTTTTGTCTTTTGTTTCATGCGAATATTCCTACTGGTTCCAGCGATATGGGCAAATAAAGTCAGGACATGCAACAGTGGATTTTTTTTTGTTGTTGTCCTGATAAATGCAAAACAAAATAATATAATTTATAATAATATACTTGTAGAGTAACAACGAATACACACTTTGGTTTTTATTTCATTGAAATATTCTACCTGGTTCAAAAGATATGTGCAAAAAGGTCGCGCAAGGTATGGGTACGTAGGTAGCAAATACAGTGGTATAACTGGTTTTTGTATTTTATATGCAGCTGCAAGGGTTGTTTCCACACGAGGTGTTGTTATAAATGCTGCCGGTTGATATTTTCATTACTGTTTTGATGCTCAAAAGTGTAAGAAGTGAAAATATAGGTGAAAATAAATATAACTGAAACTATAAATAACTGGATACGAAATGACTTCAAGAAGAAACGAATATTTATCAAGTGCAGCATATAGAAGGTAAACAAGATAAAACGTTAACTTCGGTTGCACCGAAGCTAAATACCCCTCACAGGTACATTTCTGTTAGTAACTATCTGTTCTGTTTGTATGGCAGCTATATGCTATAGTAATTCGATCTGAACCATTTCTTCAGAAATTACATTGTTGCCTTAAAAAATAATCTATACCAAATTTCGTGAATATATCTTGTCAAATGTGAAAGTTTTCCATACAAGAACTTGATTCCGATCGTTCAGTTTGTATGACAGCTATATGTTATGGTTAACCGATCTGAACAATTTCTCCGGAGATTACATTGTTGCTCTAGAAAATCATCTATACCAAATTTGCTGAAGATACATTGTCAAATGTCAAAGTTTTCCATACAAGAACTTGATTCCGATCGTTCAGTTTATATGGCAGCTATATGTTATAGTGGTCCGATATCGGCCGTTCCGACAAACGAGCAGCTTCTTGAAGAGAAAATGACGTTTGCAAAATTTCAAAAGGATATCTTAAAAACTGAGGGACTAGTTCGTATATATACAGACAGACAGACGGACATAGCTAAATCGACTCAGCTCAACATACCGATCATTTATATAT
Organism: Bactrocera dorsalis; assembly: GCF_023373825.1. Classification (NCBI taxonomy): domain Eukaryota; kingdom Metazoa; phylum Arthropoda; class Insecta; order Diptera; family Tephritidae; genus Bactrocera; species Bactrocera dorsalis. The sequence goes on along the minus strand of NC_064304.1, from coordinate 67,893,512 downwards.
ATATTTTATAGGGTCTCCGACGCTTCCTTCTGGGTGTTACAAACTGTGAGAACTAAACATCTATACAGAATTTAGTCCACACAACCCATAAAGGCGCACCCTATTGTTCACAACACAACGGGGAAACCACGCCACTTCTGCGAACACAAGAAAATTGGGAAACAAGATACGAAGATGAAATGACAACAAGAATGCATACGCAGCGGTAAAAACACGCCACACGAACAACTCAACGGGATAACCATGGAGACGGAGAAATCAGACTAGCAGACGAAACAACAACAAGCATGCATACGCAGCGGTAAAACCACGCCACCGCCAGCAACATACGCAGTCCCAGCAACATACGCCATCCCAACGCACCATGTTGCGAATGTGTTAGCTGCTGTGCTGCGTACACAGGCTTGGTGGCGAGTTAGATGGCCGATGATGAGTCAGTCAGTACGGGACTGTGACAGCGTACGCACGTTTGGCATCAGACTACGCAGTGAGTTTATCCTCTAGCTAGTCTTGGTACCTTGACTTGTGAACTCCGTCTGTTAAGGGTGAGCTTGGTAGTGAGTTTATCCTCTGACCAACTCAACCTTTAACATTGCGGTCGCTAACGCAGTCTTCTGTGAACCGGGAACTTTACGCGGCAAAGTGATTAAAAAGAACCTCTCCAGCGTAGCAGAGGAGCGTAAACGGGTACACCAGTACAGCGCTATTGAAGCCTACTCGAGCGTCGGCAGAAGTAGTCGTCGTAGCACGCGAGTGTCAACGTGTACACCAGTACAGCGTTAGTTGAAGCCTATACGAGCGTAGTCGTCGTAGCACGCGAGCGTCAACGTATACGCCAGGACATCGTCATCGAAGTTTACAGGAGCGCTGGCAGAAACAGCCGGGCGCAGTCGTCGTAACAGAGCAGTGTCAACGTGTACGCCAGGACACCCTTATTGAAGGGTGTGAATTTCAAGTGAAGTGGTTGTGTTTCTGGTGCGGTCTTGGGGTTTTGTCAAAAATTCCTAGTTTCTCACACCAATTGTTAGCGATTTTTTGCTGAGGCTTTTCGAAAGCTTAAACAACAAAACGGACACTAAATTTGCGGGATAAGATAAGTACAATTTGTATTTTTTTTAATCAAAATCCTTTTGCGCTTACCCGAATATATTTTTGTGGTTTTTTACCCAAACAAATCGTTTTTCCCCTGTAGCAGCAATCCAAACAAAGCGCGTGCTTAATTTTTGCATTGCCGTTTTGTTTTGATTAGTCAGCTGTTCTCCTTTTCGTTTTCTCCTTTTCGTATCCCCTTTGGTTTTGGCATTGCCAACTACCGAAAATATTAGCAAGGTTGTAGCGACAGTGACTGAACACACCTTTCGTTAGGAGCTCCCAACTATTTTTCTCATTGAGGTATGGCCTCTGAGAACAGTAGCGGATGCACACCCGAGAATCCATTTAGAAGGAACTCTAAAATCATGAGAACGCCTCCTAATGGAAAAAATGAGTTATCCACCGCTGCTGGATCAACCAAAATATGCGAAGTTGCCACTAATACAATTAGAGGTGGAAAACACCCCGAGGAAACGCTAGTTAACGAAACTACCCAAAATTTTATCCAGTTGGGTAGTAAAATAAAAGAACTGGAGAATATGATGGCTGGCCAAAGGCATATAAACCAGGCAATGCGCGACTTAGTTAGCAGCATTGTAGCGCTACATGCCAAGGCTGATAAAGGCGGAAACCTACCCAAAAGGATTATGGTAGGGAAAGCGTCCCAGGTTTCCCCAATGGGTAAGGATGTAAATACCCCGAAGAGGCTACGGGAGACAACAGGCTTTTTACCTCCCACTAAAAAGCCGAAAAATGTAAACAAAGCGGAGCAGCCCACCTACAGCGAGACATTGAGGTTAGTTCAAACCAATACAACGGTTATACCCACTACATCCGAAACATGGGTGGACATTGTCAAGAAACGAAGACCAGCTGAAAAGAAAATTAGATCGATTCCGCAGTGCGACAAAAATTGTCTACAGCTTGCGACGCAACCATGCGTAGGACAGCACACCACAACAACCGAAGGCCAGTGTATTAGTGGAATGAAGAAATAGCTGGGCTCAGAAAACTCTGCAACTCAGCTAGACGCCGCCTACAACGTAATCAGAGTGAAGAAAATGAAAGCAGTCTTAGGAATATATTTAAAAGTCAAAAGAAACTTCTGAAGTCGGCCATTGGTCGCAGTAAAAAGAAGTGTTTTGAAAAACTCTGTGAGGAAGCAAACGAAGACCCCTGGGGAACAGCATATAAAATATGTACGTCAAAATTCAAAAACAAGGCACAACAACCCAGAAGTGCATCCTTCATGAGAAATGTCGTCGAAACTTTGTTTCCAAAACACGACAGTATTCCTTATGCTAAGCCTCGAACCGAAGTCATAGAGCCACCACTGCTAGTTAGTGAAGAAGAAATATTGGTCATAGCCGGAAAAATTAAAAGCAGCAAAGCGCCTGGATTAGATGGCATACCAAACAGAGCCCTAAAGGAAGCCATGATTCTGAAACCTAACTTATTCGTAAAAATGTACAATGCGTGCTTAAAAGAAGGAACATTTCCTGACCCATGGAAAGTCCAGCGATTGGTTCTACTCCCTAAACCATAAAAGCCTCCGGAGGAACCATCTTCATATCGACCTCTGTGCATGCTTGACACTATTGGCAAAGTATAGTTAGAAACCGCTTGGAAATAGCAATCCAGAAAGCCGGCGGATTATCAGAAAGACAATACGGCTTTATGAAAAAGAGGTCCACCATTGACGCACTATACGATGTCGTTGACACCGCGAAATGCGCAGTAAGTGGCAAGCGATGGAAAGGCGGAACAAAAAAATATTGTGCGCTGGTCACCCTGGATGTGAAGAATGCCTTTAACTCAGCAAAGTGGGCAAACATAATCAAAGGTCTTTATGACATAAGCACTCCTCAATATCTGATGAAAATTGTCATAAGTTATTTCGAAAACAGGCGACTGTTATTCGATACAGATGAAGGCACCAAGAGCTACACTATCTCGAGTGGAGTACCGCAAGGCTCGGTACTAGGCCCCCTTTTATGGAACATAATGTACGATGGGGTGCTAAGGAGACACCAACCGAAAGATATTAAATTAGTTGCATACGCAGGCGACCTTATTGTGGTAGCAGTTGCTAAACACCTCGATGACCTCCGGAGTAAATGCAACGAGTGCATAAACGGTCTGCGCCAATGGTTCTCCTCAATGAGTTTAGAACTGGCGGAGCAAAAGACTGAAGTATTGCTCATAAGCACAAGAAAAGTGGAGGAAAGTATATCTCTCACCATAGGGGAGTGTCAGATTCATTCACAGCCGCACCTAAAATATTTGGGAGTAATAGTAGACTCAAGGCTCAAATTTAAGGACCACCTAGAATATACTGCAGGTAAAGCGAACAAAATCCTGAATGCCTTATCAAGAATGATGGCAAATAAAGGCTGCGTGCGTTCCAGCCGGCGTTTTTTACTCGCAAAGGTAATGAGATCGGTTGTATTATATGGGGCTCCAATATGGATCCAGGCGCTAGGCATTAAAGCATATGCCACACAAATAAACACAGTGCACAGGCTGTCGGCACTAAGAGTTATCAGTGCTTTCCCAACAATTTCAAGCGATGCTGCTGAAGTAATAGCCAGTATGATGCCCATTGACATCCAGGGTGACGAATACGAACGAGTGTACAAATTATCAGAGCCAACTACAAGAGCCAAAAGAAGAGAGAGAGTGAAAAGCTTAACTATATGGCAGTAGCGGTGGCAAACCTCACTCAAAGGACGGTGGACCTTCAGACTCATACCGGACAGACAACATGGAGACCTGGATTTCCACCTAACCCAAATATTAAGTGGACATGGATGCTTTAGAAGCTATCTATACAGATTCAAGCACGACATTAGTCCGAATTGTCCGTCGTGTTCAGAGTGCTGTGAAGACTCTGAGCATGTTTTCTTTTATTGTCCGCGCTTTATAAGTGCAAGGGAAAAACTTAAAACTACACTCGGTGGTAGTCTGACGGTGGAAAATTTGACGACACTCATGTGTCAGTCCACTGAGAACTGGAGAGCTGTCAGCGAAGCGGCAGCCTCAATCATGACGAAACTGAGACATATAGACCAGAGTAGGCGTCCGTCAGTCCGTGCCATAGAAGAGACTTAAATGTTTTATCACTCCCACGAAGTAATACTTAATCAGGTGTTTCCGTGGGAGAGTCTGGAGTTGGGAGTAAGTTAGGTTTAGCGGATTAAAGTTCCGCACTCCGGCTTTTGATGCTTCCCCCTACTTTAAAAAAAAAAAAAAAAAAAAACTCTTATTGAAGGCTACACGAGCGCCGGCAGAAATAGTCGAGCGTGGGCGTCGTAGCACGGGAGCGTCAACGTACACCAAAGGATAGTGTCAGCGAAGCCAACGCGAGCGCCGGCAGAAGTAGCCGTGTGTGATCGTCGTGGTACAGAGCAGCAAGTCGTCTAGCACCCAGGAGCGCAACAGAGCGGGAAACGGTATTGCCCTAACGGGCCACACAGAACCGTTACCCTGACAGCGTCGTCCTCGGGCGACGACAGTACAACGCAGGAGACAATCGTGTAACATAAATTAATATATATTACATATTAATATAAGTTGAATGAAATAAAGTACGTTTCGGAGAAGAGCCCCAACATTTACAAATTTATTGTAACGAACCCTGGACACGGCGAGTATACCTCAGCAATTTATACTTGTAAGAAGCAGGGGCAGCAAAAAGCTACGTTACAAAACATCGTGACAAACTTAATATACCCTGTTCAGGGTATAAAAATGTAAAATAAGCAACAATGTAAACATATACTATTTTTTTTTTATTATGCAGGCTAACTGAGGAACAGCGAGAATCATATGTATATACAATCTTTATTTGATGAAATTTGTGACGATGCTGAAGTTTCGCAAAGTGCCGCAGAAGTATTACCTGATTATGCGGACTATGAGGATGATGAAGAAGACGATGAAGAAGAAGAAGTAGAAGAAAATAATGAATTACCTGCTAGTGCCGAAAAATTTGTTGCACGTAATGGTACTAAGTGGATGAAAGAACCAAATATAAGTCGTCAGGTACTCAGTCAAAATATTATAAGAGAATGTTCTGGACCAGCTAGATGCACTGAAATGTTGTCAATAGAGCAAACATTCAAATGTTTCATGAACGTTGAAATGGTTGATATAATTATGCGCCACACAAATAAGTTAGCAAAAGAAATTTATAATGCTTACAACAATGCGCATCCAAACACAACTCCTAAGTCATGGACGCCTGTGTCAATAACAGAGCTGTATGCATTTTTTGGCATACTTATTATGACTGGTGCGAACCATAGCAATGGAGAACATGTTCGAGATTTATGGAGCGTCAAAAACTATCCTTTATATCGCGCCACTATGGGAGTCAACCGTTTCTGTTCGATATTGCGGTTCCTAAGATTAGACGATAAAAACACTCGTGCAACACGCTTACTAACTGATAAACCAACACCGATCAGTGAGTTGTGGACGATGATGAACAATAATCTTGCTGCACATTACAAGCCCAGCTCATGCTTGACGATTGATGAACAATTATTTCCTTACCGTGGACGCACACGGTTTACGCAGTACATACCTAAATATGGTGTCAAGGTTTGGTGGATTTGCGATGCCACAAATGCATATCCACTGCATGGACAAATATGTTTATACTGGCCAAGCAGAAACTGGTAGGGAAACGAACCAAGGCGAACGAGTGGTGAAGGATTTGTCTGCCAAATACCAAGGAAGTGCCCGAAACATTACAATGGACAATTTGTTTACGACCTTGCCAGTTGCAGAACTGCTTCTCACCTGGAAACTCACGATCGTTGGAACTTTCCGCAAAAACAAATCATATATTCCTCAAGAAATGAAGCAGAACAAAAACAGTGCAATTGGTTCAACGACATTTGGCTTCAAAAATAATATGACAAAGTGCTCTTATGTTCCCAAAAAAAATAAAGCAGTAATTATGCTTTCGACCAAGCATAATGATGCTGAAATAGCTGACAGTGGGAAACCTGAAATAATTGAATATTATAATCGTACCAAAGCTGGTGTTGATCGAATGGACCAAATGTTTGCGGAATATCCAACACAAAGACAAACGATGGCCACTAGCGATGTTCTTCAACATGTTGGACATTACAGCTCTTGCAGCCTACATTGTCTAGGTAGGAGTGCAGCCCTATCGGGCTCAATTAGCACTGATGTGCCATTTTGATCTACATTGTCTACGATATGAATAACCCTATGTTGCCTTGGAGAACAAACAACAAGCGTAAGCAGATCCTGCGCAGCTTGGCTGAAGCATTGTGTATGGCCATTATTGAAGCCACAGCCATAAATCGCCAAGTGACGCGAAATTTTTCGACTAAAATTGCTATTGAAGCATATTTCAACCGACCGGTGGAATCAATGGTGTCAACAGCAACATCAACATCTGCCGCAGCACGCACGCCAAAACCTGTGTCCGGATCTTGCTATTTATGTTACGCACAAGAGGAAAAACGCCGTAGAAAAACCAGAAAGCTGTGCGCCAATTGTAAGATGCCAATGTGTCTTGAACATTCGGTCACATCAACAAATTGCTATATTTGCCATGATTTTCCTTAGATATAAGATGCATTTTTATCATTTCTATAATAAAAGTCAATAATATAATGTGTGAAATGAATATTTTTAATTTTTCAAATAAAAAAATAATATAAAAAATGTTTTTTTTTTTTTTTATTATTATGAGGTTTTTTACTATTGGGGTACAAACGTATCCCGGGTGTGTGTTTACGTATATAATGTGTTTGGAAGGCTGTAGCTCCTGAACCAATGGTCCGATCTCGTTCAAATTTTGAAGAGGTATAGCGGTTCAAAAGTTACAACACTTCAAAGTTGAAAGTGGATACATTTGTACCCGGGTGTGTGTTCTAAGGTTAAAGGGTTGTGCCATTTTTCTTTAGGTTGTCGCTTCAAAAATACTTTAGGTCTGGTAATTACAGCTTCAAGAATGTGAAAATAATCATTATCAGAAGTTATGTGATTTTGTGCATAAAACATTTCGATATTCTCGTAATCATTGATTTCAAGATTAATTTGTATTTTTTTATACCGCTTAGCATAATCAGCATATCCTGGATGATTTTTCTGACATACATGGCATAAATGGAACATTAAATCGGTATTTCTGAGGTTGACTGGCATGTACTTTTTTATTACAGGTAAAGGTATGTTTGTGACTTTGCAAGCGAATATGTCCAGAAGCTTCTGATGAAGAAACTGATATCAATTGATCGATCATCATTACAGTATCTTGGTAGTTTTTCTTTGATCGGAGAATAGTTATCAATATATTGACTATTTTAATAAAATAGATAGCACAGGTCACAGCATCTTCATTCATTAGTGTAGTCTTAGATATGTAATCCAATGACGCAGCTTGTTCAGCTGAAATTTCAGTATCGTTATTTATATTGGCACTCAAAGTAAGAAACATCGTAGGTTTTCCTAGCTGCCGAATCATCGCACACATGTTTAAATGCAATCTTAAGCGAGTCACGAACTCTTAACCTCATAATTTTCATTGCTAGATATAATAAATGATGTGGAGTAACTCCACGCCGATCTGATCTTCGTAATTCGCTAGTTGCTATTACGAACGGTGTTGCATTTACTCCCTCTCTAAATTTTCGGAAATTACCCAAATAAATCGATGGGAATGAAAGTTCTTCGGCATGTTTATCAAAAATTATACTTTTGGAAATGTTATATTCTCCAGGAGCGATCCGTAAATACATACTATATCTTCATTCCAAAGTAGAGTTTTCTGTTGTGCTATTAGACTCTCTTCAACCGATATATCTTCACTCATTTCTTCTAGATCGATTTCATTATTACTATCATTGTTGAAGAAGCTTTCATCAGTTTTAATATCGTAAAATAAATAGAGTGGAGTTTCCCATTAAATAGCTTGATCTATGTATTTTTTTCTTTTAATGTGTACGTTAATACAGTAATCATCATCGACATTACGGGGTAAGAGTTTTACCATATTGTTTACATCGACTGATACATTAATGATTTGTCCACAAATTCCATATTGCCCATGAACATGTCGTAACCATCGAATTTGCATAAATAGAACTCGTAGTGAGACAAGTCTTTCAAAAATTAAGCCAAGCGGTGGTAAAACCTCAGGTGTCTTTTCATATTTAAAACCGTTATAAGTAGTTATTCTAGGAACCACACTCCTCCCAATTGCTTGGTAACACGTGTTGCACAGTAAATTATCTTCAACTGTATTATAATTTTCAACTATTACACTTAATAATTGTTCATCTTCAGCACGTGGTGATTTTAAATCTAACTTAAACCACAATCGATCACAAACGGAGCACTTATGACCAAACATATTGTTTAAAAACTTGTAGTTAAATTCCTTATGAGCAAACTTATCTCGACGAAACCGTGAGTATGGAATTTCTGGCTGTACATCTACTGGAGGGATATCTGAAAAAAAAAACAATTTTGAAGTATGTAACGAGTTTACTATCGATTGTGTATTGAGAATCAATTCCTTAAAAAATTAAAATTTTTTACATCGTAAATTCGAAAAATTTATATAAAATTAATTTTCAAAACTCATTTTAAGATGATGATTATTTTCAAATATAGTTATTAAATTATATGTACAATTTGAAAATTATCCACCCTTTAGTTTAAAATTAAATTATTATTATTTTTTAATATCATTTTAATTTTGAATTTTTTTACAATTTATTTTACAATTCAAAAATATTTATCCGTCTTAAAATTGTTTTTTGTCTATAAATCTAAATATTAAATCATTTTGTTAATTTAAGAATTATTAAATATAAGTTTAAATTAAATTAAATTTCTTTAATATTTTAAATAATGAATCATAAATTAAGTACATGTTTCAAAATAAAATTTTTAAGTATTTTCATTTAAATTATTATTAAATTGAAATTTTTTTTTAATTTATTTAAAATTAAATGATGAAAGTTAGTATTAATTATTCGTACTTACAATCATTATGTACTAAATTATATCTCGTTGGAACACTATTCTGTTGCTGAGGGTGGTCTAAAATAGAAAAAATAAATAAGGTTATACACGTGGTGTATTGAGGTTAAACTATATACATACATATGTATATATAATCCATGATCAGTATAAAATAAAAATCAAATTTATTGATTGAAAAACATTGAAATATTAGTTCATACTTCAAGCAGGATTAAAAAATATTTACACTTACCATTTAATACATCAGTCACATTAACACTTATATTTGAACATCTCTTTTGAATGTTCAATAATTGTTTTTTACGTGCACTAAACTCGCGACTACGTTCCTTGATTTTTTTTTTCATTTTAATTTTATTGCAATTTTTTTGCGTCGATATTGACGACACATTTCGGCATCTTATAAAATTTATTATTTAGCACAAGATATAAAAATACTCAAAAGCACACCAGAGGAATGCTAGTTAGCATAAATGAGCACGTTCAAAGCAAAAATATATGTAAAAGGACTGAATTCATGCGAGAATAAATAAAGAGAAATGCTTTGTAGAAAAATATACAAAGTCACACTTCTTCTTCTTCTTCTTAATTGGCGTAGAAACCACTTACGCGATTATAGCCGAGTTAACAACCGCGCGCCAGTCGTTTCTTCTTTTCGCTACGTGGCGACAATTGGATATTCCAAGCGAAGCCAGGTCCTTCTCCACTTGGTCCTTCCAGCGGAGTGGAGGTCTTCCTCTTCCTCTGCTTCCCCCGGCGGGTACTGCGTCGAATAATTTCAGAGCTAGAGTGTTTTCGTCCATCCGGACAACATGACTTAGCCGCTGTCTTTTAATTCGCTGAACTATGTCAGTGTCGTCGTATATCTCGTACAGATCATCGTTCCATCGAATGCGATATTCGCCGTGGCCAACACGCAAAAGACCATACATCTTTCGCAGAAGTTTTCTCTCGAAAACTCGCAACGTCGACTCATCCGTTGTTGACATCGTCCAAGCCTCTGCACCATATAGCAGGATGGGAATTATGAGCGACTTATAGGGTTTGGCTTTTGTTCGTCGAGAGAAGACTTTACTTTTCAATTGCCTACTCAGTCCGAAGTAGCACCTGTTGGCAAGAGTAATCCTGCGTTGGATTTCCAGGCTGACATTGTTGGTGGTGTTAATACTGGTTCCTAAATAGACGAATTTTTTTTTTTTTTTTTTTTTTCAAAATTAATTTATTTATTGTATCTGCTTTTTCTTAAAGCCTAATAATAAGTAATGAAATCTTAAATCTATTTAAAAACTATACAGACTCAAGCAAGTGATTGAGCTGTTTTGGTGTTACGTCGCTCTTTAATACGCAGGCATATCTCTTCTTTTAAGTCGTGTTTGATCGCTGGAATGTACCAAAGCATTAGCCAAAGGGTTTGGGTGATCTCGGAGTTTAGATATATATTTAATTCTTCTGTCTTCTACTTCTTTTTTTACCATAGGAATACCAAGGTCTTTATGGATATTTTCGTTACGCATGTACCATGGTGAACACGTGATTGTTCTAAGCATTTTTGATTGGAACCTTTGTATTAGATCAATATTAGTTGCACAGGTCGTACCCCACAGTTGAATGCCATACATCCAAATCGGCTTTATGACCGCATTATATAAGAGCACTTTGTTGTCTAGGCTAAGTTTGGAGTTTTTATTTAAAAGCCAATTTAAATTTGCAGCTCTAATCTTCATACATGTTATTTTACTAGATACGTGTTTTCTCCACGTGAGCCTTCTATCTAGGTGAATTCCAAGATATGTTACTTCGTTCGCTTGGGGTACTAAGATATTGTTTATTTTTACTGCCGGGCACATCTTTGGTCTTAGCGAGAATGTAATGTGCTTACACTTCTGTTCATTCACATTTATACGCCAGTTCGCTAGCCATTCTTCGACAGAACTTAAATGCTCCGTTAATATTCTTGATGCTACAATGTGGCATTTGTTACGGCTCACTATTGCTGTATCGTCCGCAAAAGTTGAAGTTAATACATTGTTAGCTGTTGGAAGATCTGCTGTATATATGATGTATAGTGTTGGGCCTAAAACACTGCCCTGGGGAACACCAGCCCTTATCTGACGTTCATCAGATATGAAATCTCCCACTTTTACCATAAATTTTCTATTTTTTAAATAAGACTCCAAGGTTCTATACAATTCTAAAGGTAGAATTTTTTTAATCTTATATAAAAGACCTTCGTGCCACACCTTATCAAACGCCTGAGCTACATCTAGAAATATTGCTGAACAGTACTCCCTGTGCTCAAATGCTTTTCTTATCTCGTTAGTAATTCTATTGACTTGCTCTATTGTGCCATGTTTCGCACGAAATCCGAATTGATGCATTGGTATTGTGTTATTTTCGTGGAGGAAAGGAGACATCTTTGATAGTAATACTTTTTCAAATACTTTTGAAAGACAGGGTAGAAGACTGATCGGTCTGTATGAAGACGGCTGTGTTAAGTCTTTCCCAGGTTTATCTATCAAGATAATCTGCGACTTTTTCCATGAAATTGGATAGTATCCGAAACTAAGAATTGCATTGAAGAGCAAAGAGAGCACCTCTACAGCAATAATTGGTAACTCAATTAGCATTTTTGGGGAAATTTTATCATGTCCCGGCGATTTTTTTGGATTAAGTTCTTTGATGATACCAATGATTTCAGAAGGTGAAGTCATAAGAGGCTCGAGCGACTCTTTAGCTGTGTTGGGTAAGATTGACAACTTAAAGTTGTTCTTTGGCAAATTGGGTTGAAATACCTTTTCTAGGTGATTTGCAAAGCAATTAGCCTTTTCCTCGTCACTTCGAGCCCAATTTCCTCCCAAGTCTCGTATAGGCATGTTGGAGTCAGTTGGTGGCTTCATGGACTTTTGGGCTTTCCAAAGGGAATTTTGCTTGTTTGAATTCGGACACAGCTTCTTTATATACATTTCGGTGTTCAATTCTTCCTCACGTTTAAGCGCGTTTTTTAATCTACGTACAGCAGATTTTAATTGAAGCTGAGTGGAAGGGGAACGATTTATCTGCCATTCACGTCTTGCACGCCTTTTTACATTTACAAGCATTTCTATTTCTCTATTAGAGATTTTTCTGAAACCAAGCGGCTTATAGCTTTTGTTTGGTGTTGCTAAGACAGCTGCGCAGGTTATTATATCATTGACTTCTCTTATACTTTCGTCAATATCTCTTCCTGTATTTATTTTATACTCAATATTAATGTGGCTACTGACGTATTTTTTATATTTTAGCCAATTTGTTTTATAAGAAGTTAGACCCACTTTTGGATTAACGAATATGGGTTGTTCACATAATTTTATTAGTACCGGAGAGTGATCAGAAGATAGATCAGGACATGTATCTGCTGTTATGTGCGATTTATCTATATTTTTGATTACAGCAAAATCAATTAAATCTGGTATTTTCTTCCGATCACTAGGCCAATATGTCGGCTTACCAGGAGATATTATTTCAAGGTTATTGTGCCTATTTATAACAGTTTGATACAGCTGTCGTCCTTTCGGATTAATAAGACGTGAGCCCCAGTACGTGTGTTTTGCGTTGTAATCTCCACCTGCTAGAAATCTTTGACCTAGTGTTCCAAAAAAGTCTTTAAATTCGCTTTCTGTAATTTTAAAACGAGGTGGACAGTATATAGCCGTAAGGTTTAAGTCACAACCCTGATTTTTTAGTGATATTGTTGTAGCTTGCAACTGTGGTGTAGCATAAGATTCTAGAGCATAGTGGTTTAAACGACTTCTAATCAACACTGCCGTGCCACCATGCGCTTTTCCATCCGGATGATTTGTAACATATAGTCTAAATCCCGGTATGTTGAAATTATTTTTATTTGTTAGATGAGTTTCTGAAATAAGCATTACATCTATATTCTTTTCAGACAGAAATCTGATAATCTCTAATTTATGTTGGTTAACACCGTTAGCATTCCATATTTAGTAAGCTCATTTTTTACTTAATAAATTTTGCAGCATTTGATTTTGTGATTTTATTAAATCTTGGATCATGTTTTGCATGGTAGACATAAATTGTGTCATACACTGTGTAAGATTTATAATCATAGTTTCAATACCTCCATTTGGAGGATTTTGCGGCAGTTGCATTTGCACAGTGTTGCCTTTCACCACATTTGCATAGCTTCCTTGCATATTATTATTGTTAGAAGTAATAGGATTTGTACTTTTTTCTGAGGTTGCTATAATTTCATTACGGGGCATTTGTAACATTTGGTTACGACGTGCTTGAATTCCCTGTGACAACTTAGATTTCAGATCTTTATATACAGGGCAACCTCTGTAGTTAGCAGTGTGATTCCCTCCGCAATTGCTGCATTTTTTATTTAACTCTTCTTTTTTAAGAGTACATTTAGAAGTGGGATGTAAATCACCACATACCACACAAACACTGCGTAGAGTGCAGTATGATTTAGTATGCCCATATTCTTGGCAGTTAGTACATTGTACCGGGCCGTTTCTTTTATGTGGTTCTTCCACAGTTACTCTACGATGCAGCAAATATTTCAAATTATAAATGGGATGGGTCTCATTTTTTTTAAGTTGATTCGAATTCGGCAACAATTCAATTTTAAACATTGGCTGTGGTATTTTGTTTCTATTAAATATATTTACAATTGTTTTAATTCCAAAACCACATTCTTCCAATGCTTCTTTGACTTCACTAGAGTCCACGGCGGACTCTATACCCTTGATTACAACAACTAGGCCCTTAGAGCTCTTCAGTTGATACGAATAATAATTTTTGTTTTTATTTGACAAACATTTAACTATGTCCATAAAACTTTTTTCAGTGTAGGACTGAATTTTTGTTTCATCTATATTGCCTTTTTTCAAAGGCACTATATGGAAATTGTTAGTACCTACAATTTTACTTATTTCAGCAACGAGAGCATTACTGCTACGTTCGCGCAAATATATTGGGGGTGGTTTGGCATTAACGACTGTGGTGGTACCCTTGGCATCGTCGTCTGTTCCATTGCTTAGTAAGGCAAACCTATTGCCATTTAAAACTTCCGGTTTATTCTTAAATGGTGTACCGGCTTGAAATTTCTTGGGATTGACCGCTGACTTTGAAGGACTTAATTTCCTTTTTATGTTAATGTAGCGGTCAATGCCAGTTTGTACAGACTGGCCTTTTTTTATTGGTACATTCTCACCTTGCTTTATGTTGTTGCGTACTTGCTGGTACCTGTTTAGTTGGTGTGATCATGTTTGCTGCGTGCCGTTGTTGACTGCCGTTCTCTCCTGCTTTAGTTTTTTGTAAGCTCTGCTTATGGTGCTGCTCAGTTGGTCGCTGCGATGACTCATCCTTCTCACCGTTGCCTTGTTTGTTGGTAGGAGCTGAACTCGCAGGCTCGACAAAGCTGAAGTAGGCATTCAGAGAATGCCTACGGCCTTGTTGGTGGGGCTGCGCTGCGCTCATGCCTTTGTATTTATTTTTTGTTTTATTTCGCACTTATTATTTGTTATTTTGTTATGTTTTTTGTTTATAAACAGTTTGTGGTTTTTTATGTTTTGATTTGTACTTTCGGCGATATTGCCTAACGTTGCACTGAATGCACTTTTTTTTTAATATTTGTTTATTTTGTTTTATTTTTGTTTTTTTTTTCGAAAGTTTCTACGGAGCGAATGAAAAACACGTCCGTATAGGGTGAAAGTTCGAACGAAATTATTTACAACTTTAAACTTATGACTGCCAACAGTGACGTGAGAGCCAAGTTGCGAATGCGGCGACTGTTTATTTGATGACAGGAGACATTTCGTCTTGCCCTCGTTCACTGCCAGACCCATTTGCTTTGCTTCCTTAATCAGTCTGGAGAAAGCAGAACTAACGGCGCGGGTTTTGAGGCCAATGATATCAATATCATCGGCATACGCCAACAGCTGAACACTCTTATAAAAGATTGTACCTGCTCGATTAAGTTCTACAGCCCGAACAATTTTCTCCAGCAGCAGATTAAAGAAATCGCACGATAGGAAGTCGCCTTGTCTGAAACCTCGTTTGGTATCGAACTGCTCGGAGAGGTCCTTCCCGATTCTGACGGAGCTTTTAGTGTTGTTCAACGTCAGTTTACACAGACGTATTAGTTTTGCGGGGATACCAAATTCAGACATCGCGGAATAAATGCAGCTCCTTTTCGTACTGTCGGAAGCAGCTTTAAAATCGACGAATAGGTGGTGAGTGTCGATTTTCCTTTCACGGGTCTTTTCCAAGATTTGGCACATGGTGAATGTCTGGTCGGTTGTTGATTTGTAAGGTTTAAAGCCACATTGATAAGGTCCAATCAGTTTGTTGACGGTGGGCTTTAATCTTTCACACCTTAACCTTATATGCGATGTTGAGGAGGCTAATCCCACGGTAGTTAGCGCAAATTGTGGGGTCTCTTTTTTTATGGATTGGGCATAGCAGACTTAAATTCCAATCGTTGGGCATGCTTTCGTCCAACCATATCCTACAAAGAAGCTGACGCATGCTCCTTATCAGTTCTTCGCCTCCGTGTTTGAATGGCTCGGATGGCAATTGCTATTCGAACCGGGTTCGCCTTCTCCTGGCGTTGTGCGTTCACTGCCATTTAGCAGGCTGGAGAAGTACTCCCTTCATAATTTAAGTATGCTCTGGGCATCGGTGACTAGATCACTTTTGGGTGTTCTACAAGAGTATGCTCCGGTCTTGAAACCTTCTGTAAGCCGCCGCATTTTTTCGTAGAATTTTTTTAGCATTACCCCTGTCGGCCAGCATCAAGCTCTTCGTACTCACACATTTCGGCCTCATTCTTTATCCGTTTGCAGATGCGTCTCGCTTCCCTCTTCAGCTCTCGGTATTTATCCCATCCCGCACGTGTTGTGGTCGTAACGTTGCGAGGTAGGCAGTCTCTTGTCTCTTCGCTGCGACACGGCACTCCTCGTCGTACCAGCTGTTCTTTTGGACTTTCCGAAAACCAATGGTTTCAGTTGCAGCTGTACGTAAAGAGTTTGAAATGCCGCCCACAGTTCCCTTATACCGAGTTGTTGACGAGTACTCTCAGAGAGCAGGAGTGCAAACCGAGTAGAAAATCGTTCGGCTGTCTGTTGTGATTGCAGCTTCTCGACGTCGAACCTTCCTTGTGTTTGTTGGCGTGCGTTTTTTGCTGCACAGAGGCGGGTGCGAATTTTGGCTGCAACAATATAATGGTCCGAGTCGATGTTAGGACCTCGGAGGGTACGCACATTTAAAACACTGGAGACGTGTCTTCCGTCTATCACAACATGATCGATCTGGTTGGTAGTTTTTCGATCCGGAGACAGCCAGGTAGCTTGATGTATCTTCTTATGCTGGAATCTAGTACTACAGATAACCACATTTCGGCCCCCGGCGAAGTCGATCAGCCACAACCCATTTGGGGATGTTTCCTCGTGGATGCTGAATTTACCGACCGTAGTGCAAAAGATACCCTCTTACCCCGAGATACCCGGCGTTAAAGTCGCCAAGCACCATTTTGACATCATGGCGGGGGCATCTCTCATAAGTGCGCTCCAAGCGCTCATAAAAGGCATCTTTGGTCACATCGTCCTTCTCTTCCGTCGGGGCGTCGGCGCAAATCAGCGTGTTGAAGAACCTCGCTTTGATGCGGATTGTGGCTAGACGTTCATTCACCGCATTAAATGATAGTACTCGGCGACGGAGTCTCTCTCCCACCACGAATCCCACACAAAGCTCCTTTATATAGCCAATGTAGTAAATGCCACAAGGGGCTACTTGTCTCTGTCCTTGTCCCGTCCATCGCATTTCTTGGACGGCGGTGATGTCAGCCTTTGTTTTTGCGAGGACATCAACCAGCTGGGCAGCGGCACCTTCCCAATTAAGGGACCGGACATTCCAGGTGCATGCCCTCAATTCGTAGTCCTTATTTCGTTTGCCATGGTCGTCATCAAAAGTGGGGTCTCTCATCCGAGGCTGTTTACACTTTTTCATGGGGGGTGTTTTTTTACGTGGCGTGTCCAAAACCCAGCGCACCCTATGCTATGTTTCGCCTTCTCACTTTAGCTCGCCTTCAAACGGTTGTTCTTAGGCTACCCAGAGGATACTTGGTCAAAGACCGGAAGTCGTGAGCTGCTTGAGTCATATGTAAAAGAATCGTTTCTGGCCACTCCCAAGTGAATGGCGTTCAGAGAACTTTCCTCACTTGCGTGAACTTCTACACATGACTCCATCCTCAATGTAAAAAGGTATTCTCTGAGTCACATATGCATGTTTATTTTGTATTATACTAGCTGTTACCCTATGCGCTCCGCTACACCTAAATCGATTAAAACTCTTAAAGGGTTTTACTTAGTGTTTTATTTCTTGTTGTAAAACTGTTACTTATTTATAAAACATGTATAAAACATATTGGTAAAGAACATTTTTGGTTTTCCACCTGGCGCGTAAATGAATAAGCACCTTTGTGTTCCCACTCTCTAGCATGCGACGAACAGTTGTCCGTGGGAGAAGCACGATTCTTCCAAATTGACGCTGCACACTTGAAACGTTTGCCCTTGCGATTTGTTGATGGCCATCGCAAAGGCAAGACGTACTGGGAACTGCAAGCGCTTAAATTCAAACGGCATGTCCGTTGGAATTATGGGAATGCGTGGAAAGAGTACAACTTCACCTGCTGCCTTGCCATTTAGTACTGTTGCTTCAATCAAATTTGGCCACAATTTTTTGACTGAAAGTCTTGTGTCATTACACAAAGCCTGTGGCTTCAGATTTCGTAGAAGTATAATGGGTGAACCGACTTTCAGGACCAAACAATGCGGTGGCAGACCGGGGGGATCCAAAGAATTCAAGAATTCAGTTGGATAATTGACTACTTCATCTTGATTCAAAACGCTATCAATCGATGTATATGTTTTAGCTTCTCATGGCAGTTTTTCTGGAATGGCAAAATTGATTTCGTTGACGTATATATTTTTCGGTGCCAATATTTGCGCGTTCACTTAACGACTTCGAACAATTGTGGGTCGATTGCTTCATCTGGAATTTCCGCTGATATGACTTTATCAATCTGATCTGGTCGTATTTTGCGAACTAACCAAATCAAGATGTGTGCATGCGGTAATCCTCTTTTCTGCCATTCTATCGAGTACATCCAGTATCGAACTTCTCCAAAAACACGAAGTTTCACAATTAAATCCATGATTGCTTTTTGCTTTTCGCTGAATACACGTGCTGTTAAGTCGTGACGATCAGTTGTTGGTTGACCGGGGAACAAATGGCATTTCATGTCATTCCACTTGGGATTGCACGTGAACGTTATGAACAGATCCGGTCTGCCGTAATGGTGCACATACGACATCGCATCTTGCGCATACTCGTGCATATGGCGCGGACTGCCGATGTATGTGGCTGGTAATATTGTCAGACGTCTAATGCTATTCACATTTGCATCATTCATTACGGCATCGCTCAAATGGATGTACTCTTCAGAACGCATTTTCGCTTTGTTGAATCGAATAAAGTTGACACGTTCGGTCTCGGTCTTCGCATACATGTCAACCAAATACTGATGGAAAAGCTTGCGACATTTCAGGATGTAGTTGTCTTCTTGCGGACGAATCATTATTCTGCACGAATAGAAGTTCATCGCACTGATTTTTTTCGGTGTTTCTTGGCCTATAAGTGAACAATACACAAAATATTGAATCGTAAGTAACATTTCTTCTGGAGCCGTCATCACCTCTCCAGGATAATATCGGATACTGTAATGCATCATAACTACGGTGTGGCTCGGAAACGCGCTGAAGTTGTTCGTTTCTAAGGTGCAGTACAATATCTCGCGTTTCAAACTGTTCGCCAACAATGACGATTGCCACCTCATCGATTGGTGGTGCGTTGAATCGTCTGGCATGCTGTCCCATCGGCATTTTGTCTGCTCTGATGACGATTCGATGGTTATCAGACGGCATGCGGTCCAATGCGATTTTGAACAACCGAATCAATTCATTGTGTTCATGGAGAAATCTTTGCAAATTTAATACGATTCATTACCGATGAAATATATTTGCAAAAATTGATAGTCGGCATTGGCAAATGGTATGAGCGAGCCTGCTCGATGGTATATTTGTCCCTGAATCTGTAGAATAAAAATGTCAAATGTTTCACTGGAAATTCCATGCAAAGTAATCACCTTGAGCATCGGCATAAATGGATCTCTAATGATCTTTGTGACACCAAAAGATGTCATTTGAAAGCATGAATTGTATGCTTGTATGTTCTGCAAGAAATGCTTAGACGTCGGCGATTCTCCTGTGAGCAAGGAATGTAATGGTTCTGGTGGCGGTTCCAATGCAGGCAGTTTCACTTTGCCACTGGAGCAGCACATGCCAGCTGTTTCTCCTCGAAACTTCGCTGCATTGCAATGCGTACAAATAATATCCATTGCTCCAATGGCACCATGCAGGCTGTAGGTGCAGTCAGGACCGTAGTGAAAGCCAACATGTTCCATTAGATCGCGAAGGCGGAGCGGAACTCGGCCTTGACGGTAATTTGGCCGTTGATTTTCGGCGAATTCAGCTCTAATCTGTGCACGCCGCTCTCTGTACACCGCTCTACCTCGGGCATTCACTTGAACGCGTTGCTCTTCGCTTTGATTTCTTCTTGATATTGACATTCGACGTGAATCACTCGTATGCCTGCCAACCGTATTACGTTGGCGTAGGCGAAGCATTTTCTAGAGTATACATATTTGAAGTACATAAATAAAAATGGAAAAATTAACCTAAAACTACATCTTAAACTATGTATTTTACCCACACACGCATATGTAATAAGACCCACAACAGTGTATTTTGATACACTCAGTGCATTCGGAACTCTTACGTTCTGTATGTCTTTTTGGCTTGACAGTCACCCATAGAAAGAACGAATGACAGGCAAAAACGATCAACATGCGATGTCAATGTTTTTTTTTTATTAATTGTAAACATCCGCCAGTTGTTTCTTTTTATTAGTAAAAGGCATTTGACAGGACTTCCAATCTTGCGGCAAAACATTATTTCATGAGAATTTGTATAGGCGGGATGTATGTATCATTTTTTTTTTTTTTTTTTTGCAAAACGTGCAATGATACACACATTAAATTTCTTATGTGCACCCTCCAAACAGACCCCAATCACCCCGGAAAATTTCATTGAAATCGGGAAAGCCGTCTAGGAGGAGCATGCGAACAGGAAGTTTTGCCACTTAATTTTATATATATAGGTCATTGTTTTCTGAAAAATGGTAAAAATTTAAATTTTTTTTGAAAAATGTAACAGCTTCGCCAACAAACTAGCGTAAATATGTATGCATATGTATGAGCTTGCATACATATCGACGCTGATTTCATTTGTCGTACCTTCATGGCGACTTGCAAATTTATCTAGTTTTTCCTTACAGTTTTCGCTCAATACATTCGTCGCACTACCACAGAATTTGAATAATTTTTAACTTATGACCATTTTAATAAACGTGCACACCTTTTAAACACTTTAAATTGACAATCACATGCCGAAAAAATTGTTGGAGAAACACCTCAAAGTACTTCGCGACTGCTTAAAACAAATGACGAATTTAGAATGGCAACAATTCAGAGTTTCCAATATCAATTAAATAACTTTACAATATTATAAAATATCTCACATTTGCGGGCATTATTAAATTGAAATTTAATTATGTGCTGACAACTTCATAAAAATAAGTTCTTTTAATAAAATAAAATGAAAAAAAAAAATAATAATTAGCAAGTATATTATTAATATATAATATATTATACTTGTACGCATATTTAAAGAAATGCCGGGTGCAGAATGTTTGCCAAAAACTGTGGAGTGATTAAGTAAACTATTGCAACACTGTTGAGCGGTGTTTGTTATGTTTTATTTTCTTTGGTCAATAATCAATACTAAACAGTCGTGGCGACAAGCAAAACGAAATTAGTAAATTTATCTGCAATTATTGTATATATGTTTTCAAAGATAAAACATTTATTGCGCTAGATATTAAAACAAAATAATGGCTGCTTTGAGGGAAATTATTTTGAACTATTTAGAAGGAGATACTGAAAAGCTTGCAGTCAACACAAATTAGTGTATCCACAGGGTGTTGCATATAATTTAATTTTTGAATTGAACCGAATTATTTTGCGTAA
The DNA here is from genome assembly GCF_023373825.1 of Bactrocera dorsalis. NCBI lineage: Eukaryota > Metazoa > Arthropoda > Insecta > Diptera > Tephritidae > Bactrocera > Bactrocera dorsalis. The sequence continues at coordinate 67,872,169 of NC_064304.1, read as the reverse complement.
ATTTTGTTGTTTGTTACGTTTTTCACATTTTACCATCCATTTTACAAAATCGGGAAAAATAAGGAAAAATAATTTTAATTTTATTTCTCTTTAATTTTATTTTTTTAATTTTTAAATAAATTAATATTTTAAATAAATTATATTTATTTCGACTATTACAAAGTGAAGTTGTGCCAAATGAGCTTCATTTCTTCAAAGAAATTTGGTGACCTTCATGAAATATGCATATTCGCATTATTTCGTTATCATTCCCAGATTTGTACCAATCGAATTTCTCTGGCATATACATACTGTGCCCAAAAAATAAGACATTTGATTTTAAACCGCACGCTTTGAATGTAGAATGGAGAATTAGCTTGGTAGTACTCTCAGTCACATTTGTGTCAAATTTCATGTCAAAATATTCATTAGTATTTGAGAAACGTGTCATTTTGTGAGCTGCTAAAAGTGAGTTTTTCGTTTTTTGCGATATCGAAATTTGTTGAGCAAAGAATTTGCATTAAATTTTCTTTACAGAATCAATTTTCTGCTGCGGATACGTTGAGGATGGTGCAGAAAGCCTTTGGTGATGAGGTTATGTCTAAAAAAAATGTTTACAAGTGGTATAGTGAGTTCCAAGCCGGCCGTGAACGTGTCGAAGACGAAGAGCGTCCAGAGCGACCATCAACCTCAACCGACGAAGCTCACGTTCAACAAATCAAAGATTTGGTGTTGAAAACCGTCGATTAACAATTAGAAACCTTGCTGATGAAGTTGGCATATCGAAAGGCTCAGCCAATACCATTTTGAAGTACCGACTGGTACCGAAAACATTGAATTTTTTGGAAAAACGGCGTCGGGTTGAAGTGTGTGAAACGTTGCTTTCCGACTACCAGGGTGTCATGAAATGCGTTATAACTGGCGATGAGACTTGGATCTATGCTTACAACCCCGAAACAATCGATCAATCGAGCGAATATCGTGCCAAAAGAGAGCCGAGACCAAAAAAATTGCGCCAAAGTCGCTCAAAAATCAAGGTCAGGTTGACTGTTTTCTTCGATTATTGTGGTGTTGTGCATTATGAATTCCTTCCAACTGGTCAAACAGTCAACAAGGAATATTATTTGAACGTTATGCGTCGTTTACGTAACGCTATCCGCCTAAAAAGACCGGAATTGTGGAAAGACAATTCTTGGTTTCGCCAATAACTCAACCGATATCTTTCCGCAACCACCGTATTCACCTGATCTGGCGCCGTGCGACTTCTGGCTGTTCACCAAGCTCAAAAGACCGCTCCGGAGACACCGTTTTTATACGATATAAAATATTCAAGCCGCAGCGAAGACGGAAATGAAGGCCATCCCGGAAAGTGACTACAACCAGTGTTTCGAAGATTGGAAAATCCATTAGCATAAGTGCTTTGCATCAATTCCAAATTTTTTGATGATAACTTATTTTGCATTTCAGGTGACCAACCAATAAAATATTAAAACATTGTTCCACAAAAACAAGAATTGTCTAAATAGCAGAAGCATCACAAGTCAATATGGCAGCCGATTCAAACCGGATGAAATGTATGTACATATGTATATGGCTCGCATTTGCTTTCGTAAACATACAGACAAATGTCGCTCATTTGCTGCAAGACCGGCATAATTCAAAAAACGTGATTTTTGAGTTAATAATGCAAAATTGTTCGTTATATCATACTTCATGTTGAGTGAAAAATTGATATGAATACCTCTTATATGCTCCGCTTGAGAAGAGAATATATTTCCTGCTTTCCGTGTAAGGTTGGAGTAAGTTGAAAACTTTAAACGCGTTTTCTGGCGGATCGATTTTTTTGACTTATGCCGGTCTTGCAGCAAATGAGCGATGTGCCAAGGAAATAATATGTGTATGCATATGCCGATAATATAAAATAGTATGAATATTTCTGTTTCATTCTTTCCTAAACATTTTCGTATTTGTGTCTCTTACCTGTCGCTTTTTCCGTTGCATCCGGTTTTGCATCCGGTTTGAAATCACAACGATTCTAAAGAAATTTCACTTCAAAAAATTTTTTACTCTGCCACACTTAATCTGAATGATGTGCATAAATTAATAAACCATGAGTAGTTGGATCTTCCACTAATTAATATATCGGAATATTCTGATCCATAAGATACAATTATAATTTGCAAATAACGAATACTAACTGTAGGCTGCTAATGTATACTCTTTATCACAAAAGTATGGTAAAATTAATTTTGATCCTAAGATAGCAAAATGCAATAATTATCAAAGCGTTTCAAAATGTAAAAATTTTTTCAGTATATTGTATTTGTAAATCAGAACATTCTGATAATTGTACTATCAAAATATTAAACGATAAATCAGCACAATGCAAAACAATTCATGAAAATAACGCTCCACTCCAAATCCTAGAGAATGGATACATTTTGACAGCTTACTAGCATACTTGGAACAACATGCATATATCAGGCCCTAAATTGATACACTTCAATAAATCCACGAATATCGATAACATGACATATTACAATCGTCAAACAACAATTTGTAGCAGCATACGCTGCGTTTTTAAGAAGGAAGGGAGTTAACGACATAGCCTCGCTCCGGGTCACACTCACACACTCGCATACATCTTATCTGTTAATATACATCCTAAACAAAGATGAACTATGTAAACCAATAGAACTCGTTTTGACATGCACTATCAGTCGAACAATAGAAATGTACTGTTATTACAATACCAACCAAACATGCATTATCTAGAAATGCATTCTCAACATATAAACAACAAACATCTGGCAATGGAATAATCCACTGCGATAACCACAACAACAGATATCGAATTACAACAAATAAGTTGCAAGCAGATAACAGCAGCCGCATTCCACAAGTATAAATAGCACTAAGATTATAAAATGTAGTCAGTAAGAAATTATGAATAAAAAAGGCAGCACGAAAATAAGTGTACTGCCCAAATAAATATAATTTCTTTTACTCGCAACAAACAACAGTTTGTTAACTCGCTCATTAAAAAATCCTTTTTACCTTTTACTTTTGAATAACAACTAAGAAAGTGCTAAATTCGGATGTAGCCAAAAATTTCATGCTCTTACAACTTGCAACGCTTTTTTTTTTTTTTTTTGAAGTGAAAACTTCTTTAGGCGCGTTGTGCACTGATCTTGTGGGTACTGAAACAGACTGAGCCGTCACGCTCGGCTATGTAACGCTCCTTCGTGTTAAGTCGGCTGCAGTCTACTGAGGGAGGGGAGAGAGAATAGTTAAATATGGGTATTGAATGATAGGCTGGTTAGTGAACAACGCAGAATCGTGGGTCGTGTCAGCTGGGACGACCTATCTTATGGGCGCGCAATGTAACTGAACAGTGAAAAACGCTACTCCCTTCTCTCTGACGTGACGTTGACGTGAGAATCTGCGACATTTGGATTTTTGCCGTCGCAAACGTCTCAGCTGATTGCTCTCTCACAACGCAAGGTTGCCAATATCGATATACTGCAGTAATTATCAACTTTTATATTTCAATCTGTTCAATATGTTTGAAATTTTCTTAAAATAACTCAAAATCAGAGTCGAATGCAATTATTTATAAATATATAAACTATTTTTAATAGTTTGTTTTCAGTTTTGATATTTTATATTGTAAAAAATTGTAATTGAAAACAAAGATGTGCTCAAAACTATATATTCGTATTGGGCATTGGCAACATTGTTCAAATGAAAACAAAGCAAAGATGGCTGATTTCTGCGTTTTTACCACGTTCTTGACTGTGCACACATTTTGCCGATAAGGAAGGAAAAGGAAGGAAGGGAGTAGCGTTTTTCACTGGCTAGCCTTTGAGACTGAGCCGTAACGCTGTTATGTAACGCTCCATCGGGTAATAGAGGCTCGGGGCCACCAAGGGAAGGGGAGAGAGAGAGAGAGAGAAGCAGAAGGCAGAGCGAGAAAGACGTACTAAACGCGTCACTGCTATAGTCGCTCGGTATAGTAGAATTTGGCAATTCGAATGAACGTTACATGACAGAGCATTTACTCTCGAGACGTAAACACATTGTGCGCTGTGCCAATAATTACATTTTTTTTTGAAATATGTACTTACTGGCGAAATTTTTTAAATTATTATTTATTAACGTTATTAAATATTACTCGTGTGTACATACGTAAATGTGATAAAATTTGTTGTGTATATTTAATTATATAGGGTGATTTTTTAAGAGCTTGATAACTTTTTTTTAAAAAAAAACGCATAAAATTTGCAAAATCTCATCGGTTCTTTATTTGAAACGTTAGACTGGTTCATGACATTTACTTTCTGAAGATAATTTCATTTAAATGTTGACCGCGGCTGCGTCTTAGGTGGTCCATTCGGAAAGTCCAATTTTGTGCAACTTTTTCGAGCATTTCGGCCGGAATAGCCCGAATTTCTTCGGAAATGTTGTCTTCCAAAGCTGGAATAGTTGCTGGCTTATTTCTGTAGACTTTAGACTTGACGTAGCCCCACAAAAAATAGTCTAAAGGCGTTAAATCGCATGATCTTGGTGGCCAACTTACGGGTCCATTTCTTGAGATGAATTGTTGTCCGAAGTTTTCCCTCAAAATGGCCATAGAATCGCGAGCTGTGTGGCATGTAGCGCCATCTTGTTGAAACCACATGTCAACCAAGTTCAGTTCTTCCATTTTTGGCAACAAAAAGTTTGTTAGCATCGAACGATAGCGATCGCCATTCACCGTAACGTTGCGTCCAACAGCATCTTTGAAAAAATACGGTCCAATGATTCCACCAGCGTACAAACCACACCAAACAGTGCATTTTTCGGGATGCATGGGCAGTTCTTGAACGGCTTCTGGTTGCTCTTCACCCCAAATGCGGCAATTTTGCTTATTTACGTAGCCATTCAACCAGAAATGAGCCTCATCGCTGAACAAAATTTGTCGGACGTAAAGCGCGAAACACATTTCGAACCGAACACTGATTTTGGTAATAAAATTCAATGATTTGCAAGCGTTGCTCGTTAGTAAGTCTATTCATGATGAAATGTCAAAGCATACTGAGCATCTTTCTCTTTGACACCATGTCTGAAATCCCACGTGATCTGTCAAATACTAATGCATGAAAATCCTAACCTCAAAAAAATCACCCGTTACATATATCGTCATAAAAAATAGTGTGTCTAACAGTGTATTACAAGACTGTTGGTGTGTTAACCAATAGCGAAATAAAATATTCGTGCTCAGGTAGGTGCTAGCATTTCCTAAATTATATGAATAACTGAGAAACAAATCGGTGTATATGATTCCCTTTAAAATCAACATTAAATTTGAACATGTGGAATGATCGATACGAGAGCACAACAAAATATGGTACAACAATTGATGCAGTTTTTTTTAGATATTTAGAAAATAGATTTCAGTCAAAAGTGTTCATTTCATATTTTAGTTATCATAAACCTATTGTATCATTTCTAGAGTACGAAAAAAATGACGATCAGTCTGAGCACAACGCACCAGAATAAGGTACACACATTTATAATTAATTTGAAATAGATTGAATGTATGTAATTCACAAATATCAATTACATGTATCATAAATATTATTACTTTATGAATATAGAACAAAAAAAAAGTTGTATTTCGTAGTATTAATCTTGCCCTGATGAAGTTTTCACTTCTGTCGTGTGGTCATAAGCACACACACATTTTTTTTTTTTGTTTTTATAGTAGGGGGAAGCATCGAAAGCCGTAGTGCGGAACTTTAATCCGCTAAACCTAACCTACTCCCAACTCAGGACTCTCCCACGGAACCACCGATTAAGTATTACTTCGTGGGAGGGACAGGACATTTAAGTCTCTTCTATTGTGCGGACTGACGGGCGTCTAACTTGTTCAAAAAGTCTCAATTTTGTCATTATGGATGCTGACGCTTCGCTGACAGCTTTCCAATTATCAGTCGACTGACACATGAGTGTCGTTAAATTATCGACCGTAAAACTACCACCGAGTGTGGTGTTTAGTTTTTCCCTTGTATTTGAAAATCGAGGGTAATTAAAAAATACATGCTCAGAGTCTTCTATATGTTCTGTACATGTTGGACAGTTCGGACTAATGCCATTGTGGAATCTGAAACGGTAACTTCTAAAGCACCCATGCCCACTAAGTATTTCGGTCAGATAAAAGTCTAGGTCCTCATGTCGTCTGTTTATCCACGAGTGGATGTCCGGTATCAGTCGGTGGGTCCAACGACCTTTGGATGAGGAATTCCACCGCTCCTGCCACATTTTAATGCTTTTATTCCTCTCCTCTGTCTTTGCCGATACTGTTTTAGGCGCCGATAGATGATATAAACGCTTGAGTTCATCTCCCTGGATGTCAATGGGCGGCATGCTGGCTAATACTTCAGCAGCGTCGGTAGATGTAGTCCGGAAAGCACTTATTACTCGAATTGCAGAAAACCCATGCACTGCAATTATTTGTTTAGCATATGCTTTTATATCCATTGCCTGTATCCATACTGGTGCTGCATACAGTATTACGGAGCTCATTGCTTTCGCTAACAGGAATCGCCGGCTGGAACGCACACAGCCTGTATTGGTCATCATTCTCGATAGTGTATTGTAAATTTTGTTTACTTTACTGGATGAATACTTCAGGTGTTCTTTAAATTTTAATTTTGAATCTAATATTACTCCCAGATACTTCAGTTGCGGCTGCGAAGAAATCTCGCACTCCCCTATGGAGAGCTCTATTTGTTCTTCTACCTTGGTGCTTATGAACAAAACTTCAGTTTTTTGCTCCGCCAGTTCCAGACTCGCAGATGAGAACCATTGGCGTAGACCATTTAAGCACTCATTGCATTTGTTTTTTAGGTCGGCTAATTGTTTGGCCACTGCTACCACTATGAGATCGTCCGCATACGCTATTAGTTTCACGTCTGTTGGTTGCTGTCTTTTTAGCACCCCGTCGTACATGAGGTTCCATAATAGTGGGCCTAACACTGACCCTTGGGGTACTCCACTCGAGATAGAGTAGCTCTTGGTACCTTCGTCTGTATCAAAAAGTAGCCTTCTGTTTTTAAAATAGCTCAATATAATGTTTATGAGGTATTCAAGGGCATGTATTTCATCCAGGGCTTCGATTATGTGTGCCCATTTTGCCGAGTTGAACGCATTCTTGACATCCAGGGTAATAAGCGCGCAGTACTTTTTTGTGCCACCTTTCCATCTTTTGCCACTTACTGCACATTTCGCAGTATCAACGACTTCTCGTAGTGCGTCAATAGTGGATCTCTTTTTTATAAAGCCGTATTGTCTCTCTGATAATCCGCCGGCTTTCTGGATTGCTAACTCCAAGCGGTTTCTTATCATATTTTCGTACACTTTACCCATTGTGTCGAGCATACACAGTGGTCGGTACGATTAGGGTTCTTCAGGTGGTTTCTTTGGTTTTGGGAGCAGAACCAATCGCTGTATTTTCCATACGTCGGGGAACACCTCTTCCTTTATACACGTGTTGTACATTTTAGCGAATAGTTGCGGTTTGAGCTTATAGCTTCCTTTGATATCTTTGGATATCCCATCCAACCCAGGTGCTTTGGTGTTTTTGATTTTCCTGGCTATTGCCAATAGTTCGTCTTCCGTGACTAACGGGGGTGACTCTACAGCTTCGTTTCGTCGCTTGGCATATGAAATCCGGTCGTGTTTCTGGAATAGTGTTTCGACGACCTTTCCCATGAAAGAGGCATCTTTAGGTTGCTGCTGCTTGTTTTTAAATCTGGACATACATATTTTGTATGCAGTACCCCAAGGGTCAAAGTTTGCTTCCTCACACGGCTTCTCAAAACATGATTTTTTGCTTCGTGTAATTGCCGACTTCAGGAGCTTCTTGTGGCTTTTAAATTCCCTCCTAAGGCGATTTTTGGTTGTTTCGCCCCAGTTACACTGTAGACGCCGTCTAGCTGAGTGACAAAGCTTTCTCAGCATGGAAATTTCATCATTCCACCAATATACAGGCCGCCGCTTGTAGTGATGTGACGTTCTACGCATTGTTGCATCGCATGCTGCCACCAGTTCTTTTCGAACTGCTGATACCAAGTGGGCGACGCTGTAACCAGATGCCTTTGATGCACTCCAGACTAGATCAAACAGGTCTGGGTCGAACTCTTCTTGTTTCCAACTTTGCTTTCGGGAGGGGTTTCTGCTAAGAAGCTCCTGCTCTCGGGAGTACGAAATTTGTGCTATAATCGCCATATGATCACTGTATGTATATGTATTTGACACTGTCCAATTTATATGCCTGCTGAGTGAATCATTTGCGAACATAATGTCAATTATGGATCCTTTGTTTCCTTTTTGGTACGTGTTTCGCGTTCCACTGTTTATTATTGTTAGGTTCGTTTGACTTAGAAATTCTTGGACTAGGCGCCCGCGATGGTTAGTAAATCTGCTGCCCTATGCAGTCGACCATGCGTTAAAATCCCCCGCTATTGACCTTTGCAGGACCATATTGCTACCTTACCAGATTTGTCTGCAATCCATGTGCTTTCCGGACGCTGGGAGTATTGTTCACATAGTATAGCGACATCAATGTTCTCTTCTATGACTGTCTGTTCTAGTAAATCCTGAGCCGCTGCACAATGGTTAAGGTTTAGCTGTAGTATCCTCATTTATTTAGAGACTTCATCATCTCGATACACTTTGGGCAAGTCGTGCTCAATACTGAGTGCTCTCCTTTGCAGAGCATGCAGCTCGGAACGTTTGTGCATACCTTTGCTAAATGTCCCGCGGTTCCACAGCGTGTACAATGGGAAAATCTGTCTGTCGAGCTGCAGCAATTTCGCGCCTTGTGACCCAGGTGGAAACACTTATAGCATCTGGGGACAGGCGAAAATTCTCGAAGGCGACAGATCGACCACCTAATTCTTATTTTCCCTATTTTAAATGCGGCCTTGGTATCTTGATCACGCATGCATATAAATGCTATTTGCGTGCCACTACGCGTTTTCCGGAGACTTTTCACACTCGATATCTCCAGATTTTCGATTCCGCACTCTCTTTTTAGTGCTGTGCAGATTTCTTCGGGAGTTGTACTTTCATCGAGGCCCTTGCACGTAATCGTGACATTGGGTCTTGGGCTGAATCTTATCAATTTCGCCAACCACCCCCTCCAGGGCGCTTTGGAAAGATTCGGCTTTCGTCTCTGCTCGATTTTTAAGTTCAATAAGTAAATCTCCTTTTAACGTTTTACGAATATGGGTTACATTTGAACCTAGTACTTCAAGCCCGCTGTCACTTTTAATTTTTCGCAGAATATCTGCATACGACGCACCATCTTTCTTTGTCATGATTATGGCATCTGGTTTTGTTTTGATTTTCCTTTCCAAAGATTTCTTCTTTTTTACAACGTCTACCCATCTAGTCGTATTATCCTCTTGGGTTAATTTTGTTGCTCCACTGTACGACAATTGTGTCTTTTCGTTTACATTTTTTTTGCTTTTTGGTAGGTGGTAATTCGCCTGGTGCTTCTCGCATTCTTTTAGGGGTATTTTCTTCTCTTTCAATGGTGGGTACATGCGATGGTTTCCCTATCATAACTCTTCTCGCTTGATTTCCCAGTTTTTCCTTTTTGGCATGTAAAGTCACTATGCTGCTTACTAAATCGCACATAGCTTGATTTATATGCCTTTGGCCGGCCATCATCATTTCTAAATCTTTAATTTTTTTGCTCAGGTTGCAAAAGATGCTACCCGTTTCATCTTTTTCAGTCTCCTCAGGTTTGCCCCCTTTGCTTTCTTGGCCAGCAGTATCTCCACGCTTATTTGGTCCAGCAGCGGCGGACTCCTCCTTTTTACCATTGGGCGGCGTTCTCACTATTTTGGAGTTCCTTCGGAAAGGATTCTCCGGTGTTAGCCCAATACTATTTTCAGAGGCCATATCCTCTGCGAAAGAATAGTTTGAGAACACCCTTTGTGGTATATGTTCTGCCCTAAACTTTACTACTTAAATAAAATAAAATAAAAAAATTCTAAAACAAAAAAGATGGTTGGCAATGCCAAAACCAAAAGAAAGAACAGATGATTTATTGTGTTTTCGATGGTTGGCAATTCGCAAACCAAAAGGAAAAACCAAAACACGAGGAGGGGAACAGCTGATCGATCAAAAAACAAAAAACGGCAGAAAAAAAAATCAAAAAAAAAATATTGAGTGCATGTTAATTGAAGGGGAAAAGCTATATTTGCAAAAATTTGCCCAGAAAAACGGAAAGGTAAGTGCAAATGAAATTTATGTTATTAAACAAAATCAATGTCTACTTATCTTTTCCTTTAGATTTAGTATCCACACATGTGGTTCACTATCTGGGATGTTTTACTCGAGCAACCACTATTTTTTCACCACAAAAACTGGAAGTATACACAATGTTTTAGGATCGCAAAAAAAACACGTCTGCCTCACACGGTATATATCGCGTATATAATTAGCTGAGCGTATAATATAATATATATTATATGATATATAGCTTAAAGCTGAAAATATGGTGAGTTAGCTGACACCCTGAATTAACACATATGTACGAGATGTGTTCAAAAAGTATGAATATCTATTTTGTCCCCTTCAAAGTAATCCTCATGAGATATTATACACTTGTGCCAACGGTTTTTCCAATCTTCGAAGCACTTCAAAAAATCTTTTTTTTCCTTCTTCAGCTCCTCCTTCGATGCCGTCTTTATCTCGTCAAGAGAAGCGTAACGTCGTCCTTTCATGGGCCTCTTCAGTTTAGGGAACAAGAAAAAGTCACAGGGGCTCAGATCTGGGGAATACGGTGGCTGCGGCGTCATTAGTGTGTTGCAGGGGCGTTATAGTGTTGCAATTTTTTTGATAGATAAAAATCGAAGACGATCCAAAACACGTGCAAGCAAAGCAACTGTCAACAATTAAATGAACATTCAAAATGGCCGAGCTTGTCGGCATAAGTGAGAGACATGAGTACCAACATAACGCCACAAAAAATTCGAAATCCGAAAATACGTAACCCGCGAAAATTCAAAATTCGCGATACTTTTTGAACACACCTCGTATACCCATAAAAAAATCAAAGAAAATGAATTCGCGGACAATAAATAACTCGTACACTCTTAGATCAATATTGAAGAGTACAATATAACATATTTAGATTTCAACATAAACTTACGTTCGTTCAGTTGCCTGACGTGAAATCGATACCGCACATAGTATCACAAACAACGTTGACCCGAAGGGACAGACACCTGAAGGCAGACGACGTTGTCGTCGGATGCATGCGATTTATATTTTTTTGTGTTCCCTTTATATAATAGTTGTAAGTACAAGATTTTTCTGGAGGGCCCATACGGCCATTGTAACGAAACGATGGACGACGAAAACGTTGAGAGAGCTCTTTGGGGTTTACACTTATACTTTTTATAAGTAAAACTATACCTCATAATTCCCACAATAGTGATATGGATGAATAAACCCAATGTTTTACGCCCATCTCCTAATGTGGAAGTATGAGGATACCCGCACCAGCCCCACCCTAAGCCAAGGTGTTGAGGTACCCGTGCCGATGGCTGAATGGTCAGCGGGCGGTAATGAATAGCTAATCGCGAACGGTATTAAAAGCCTTCTCTACGCATACCGGCTCTGCGGACGAGTGATCAACCCTTTCCGCGACGATTAAATTAACTGATTTTACATATCGGAGTCCTATAACGGAATCCGATGAAGACGATTTACTCGTCCAGGAGACGAGTAAGAGTACTACCGGACATACCAGCCAAAGTATATCGATAGACACAGCAGCACCAATCTAAGAGTGGAAGCCTCCACCTCCTAAGCTGCCATGAGCATCAACCAAAGTGCACTGACAGCTAAAGGAGACAACCAAAAAAACAAACGCAAGATATACGTATCCCAGTATTAGCTGAGGAAAAACTGGTACCAGAGGGCAGTCTTTATACTGGGTAAGATCGCCAAAGATCAGGCAGCCGGTACCCCAGTGAGATGAGCCAAAAATATAGTAAAGGAATACGCTCAATCAAAGAACTGCTAGGAACTCTGCCCAAAAAACCTAGGCGGAGTGAAAGGAAACATAGCAGCTCAACAACGGTAAGGACGAGCCAGAGATAGCCTAAAAGTGGCAATCATAGACGGTAATTCCTCCTCCCCCAGCACAATACAGGAACGATGGGCGGAGGTCGACGTCAGATTGTCGAGTATGGTGCTAAGCTTTGTACTCGACAATACCGCGGGCCCTCACCCGGATTTTGACTCCTCTGAAATTCTTAGTGGTTACATAGTCATCAAATGGACCAGGACTCTATAGATTTCCTGACGGGTAGTGGTTCCAGCTGAAATTTTCAAGTTAATAAATGACAAAAATATGACTCTCTTAGTAAAGCTCTTTAACCAAGTTTATGACAATGGCCAATATCCAAAAGACTGGTTAAAATCCACGTTCATACCACTACCTAAGAAAAATAATGCGAAACATTGTAGTGAGTACATTCTAATTAGTCTAATGTCACATGCTCTCAAGATATTTCTAAAAGTCATTCACGCCAGAATATATAAGAAATGTGAAGAGTCAATGGGCAAGACGCAATTTGGCTTCAGAGAAGGTCTTGGAACACGCGAGGCATTGTTCTGTATACAAGTTTTGGTTCAAAACTGTAAAGATGTCCAAAAAGACGTATTTTTATGCTTTATTGATTATGAGAAAGCTTTCGACACCATTAAACGCGATAAACTTATGGAAATTCTTCTATGGGAATAGATGACAAAGAGATTCGTTGCATAAGAAATCTTTATTGGCAAAAAACTGCCCATGTAAGCATCAATGGTGATATAACCGAAGAAATATCTATTTCACGAGATGTAAGACAAGGATGCATTCTGTCACCCTTGTTATTTAACATATATTCGGAAGTAATATTTCAAGAATCGGTAACCAGTATTTATGAAGGTGTGAAAGTGAATGGTATTTTCATAAATAATATACGCTATGCAGATGACACAGCACTTATAGCCGATAGCTTGATGGGATTAACTTACGTAGTTAGGAATATGGCCTACGCATTAACATAAACAAGACGAAGTATAGATTATTAGTAGGAAAAACATATACAATGACACACACCTCATGATTATAATAGTCCCATCGAAAGAGTCAAAAATTTCAAGTACCTTGGTTGTCAGATCAATGAAAGTTGGGATTGTTCAAAAGAAATAAAATGTCAAATCGAAATTGCGCGAACAACTTTTCTCAAATACAAAAACATATTAGGGGTATTCTCTTGCTCTTGCAAAATCCGGTGCACGGTGCAAGCATTGCAGATTTACAACGGCACAACAACAAACGCACGCAGAAAAATATTTGCAAGGGCTGTGAAATATGTCAGACCGAAACCCATGTATATTAGCGTGCAATGTCACGCAAAAATAAAATTGCAACCCTGTTGTAGTTGCCATTTTACATAAAGACATATTACGTCGTTAAATTGTTGAGGAAGGTAAATTTTAATTAGATATTATAATTTCTATTTAAATTATAAAGTTTTGTTACAGTTTTTTTTGTTAAAAATGTATGCAGAAGGTGCGCCAATTCACAATAGCAATGCACAATAGTCATTTACAATAAATTGACTGAATCAGTCGCTCATATATCACTAGATTCTGCAATGGGTGCTCTCGTGCCCTTGTATATTTCGGTGTAGTATTTTTGCAATCTGCAATCTTGCAAGGGCAAGAGAATACCCCTATTATGTAGCCATGACCTCAGCATCACAACCAAAATACGTTTTTTAAAATACTATGTTTTGTCAGTGCTTCTCTATGCGATGGAAACGTGGACTCTAAAAAAGACTATAAAACAAAGAAAAGCAGCCTACTTAGGACATATTATGAGTATGAGCTTCTACAAATAATTATCCAAGGAAAATTTGAAGGAAAGCGGGGTATTGGCCGCAAACAACTTTCGTGGCTTCGAAACATTCGACAATGGACAGGAATCCAGAACGTGGGCAACCTTATAGGTGTGGCGAGAGATAGAGAGAAATATGCTGCGATAATTCAAAATCTGTGATTTTTTTTTATTTTTATTGTTTTTTTTTATATACCATAGATATATTTAACATGTAAACACTACATTATTATATTATTATTAAGTTTATTAATATTGTACATTAGAGTGTGCCATTTTGAGGCAACCTTTTTTTTTCAACTGAAAAACAGGCTCAAAACTTTCGAAAACGTGTAAAAAAAAGTCACTAACAGATGACCTCTTAATATTAATATTAAGAGGTGCCTATTCAAATTTTCTGTTTTCCATATAAATTACATGGAAAAAAAATCATTTTTTTTTGTGGTGGTTATTGTGCGGAGGTTTTATATGTGCCCCGATGGCTGCCAGTGGGGATGGTAAACTCGATCCCGATTCTACTCGAGAATCGAGTTTTCTCGTAAAATAATCGATTTTTCGAATGTCAAGAACCGATTCTTAATCCACTTCGACTACTGAAAATCGATTTTTAAAAATCGATTATTTTACGAGAAAACTCGATTTTCGAGTAGAATTGGATTCGAGTTTACCATCCCTACTGGCAGCTATCAGGGCACATACAAAACCTCCGCACAATAACCACCACAAAAAAAAATGATTTTTTTTTCCATGTAACTTATATGGAAAACAGAAAATTTGAAATAGGCACCTCTTAATATTAATATTAAGAGCTCATCTTTTGAGTGACTTTTTTTTACACATTTTCGAAAGTTTTGAGCCTGTTTTTCAGTTGAAAAAAAAAGGTTACCTCAGAATGACACACCCTATTGTACATATTATTTAATGTTACATGATCACCAATATTCGAATACGAATTGGCAAATAAAGAAGAAGAAGAAGTGTTACTAAAATCAGCGACGTCTTTATAGGCCTCCAACTGAGGATTACATTTGCCAAGGATATCCCGAAGAGACCTCGTGCTCGCATTTGGCTACTCCCTCTAGAAGAGCCGGGCGAAAAACTCCTGAGATGCATCAAGCTGCAGAACAAAGCTATAACTGATATAGATGACTGGCAGCTGATTAATGAGAAAAAAACCCAACAAAGCAAGCACACCAATTCTGGTGGCCATTTGCGGTGATTCCATAGAGGATCTTACGAAACTGACTGCAACATCAGCTTCGGCACTCGCAAGGCCAGACTAAAAACCTTCAAAGGCGATAAAGCGTCTGACGAATACGACCATCGACATCAGCCTAATACAGGAGCCCTGGGTTAATGAAGACACCATCAAAAGGCTAAACAGCAGTAACTATAACAACAAATGCATTCCTTTGTCCTAATTACATCCTAATTACATCACAGCAGATGTCACAGTAAAGGTGGAACAGAAGGAAAATCATTTCTTCTTGGTCTCGGCCTTCACGCCCATGACGAGGACATACTACCGGCACCACATACAAGACTAGTAGAGGACAACAGGAAGGAAGATGCCCTAATAGGGTGTGATACAAAGGTAAGCGGTAGCTCATACTGGAGCTACACCAGAGGTGAGTCATTCACACATATTCTGAATAGCAATAAAGTATGGAACAAGGGCGATAAGCCAACCTTTTTTTTTTCCAAGCTATGATAGGTTTCCGTGGTGGGAGGAAGTGCTGGATCTCACGCTATCAACAGAACTGGAGGGTATCCGATGAGCCTTCCATGTCGGATCACTCCTGGATACTCTTCAGCCTCCGCGAGAAATACAGTGCTCCTCTCACATATCGGAACGCTAGAAGAACAGCGTGGGAAAAATTTACCAGTATACCAAAAAACTGCCTAGAAAAAGGAGCCAATAATAGTATTAGTAATCCTCAGGAACTAGATTCAGTAGTAGAGAAGTTGGAAATCACAACTTTCAAAAAATCCACTCCGCTAACAGTTCTGAAAACGAGAAACTCTGTCCCTTGGTGGAACAGTAAGCTCAAGAATTTGAGAACGGAACTAAGGAAAGCTTTCAATGAGAGTTTTAGAACAAAAATCTGGCAACCAAATAAAGATATCATGAAACGAAACAAGAAAACGGTCAGGAAAGCTAAAAATTACACCGGTCAACACGATTTTTGGGTCTGACATCTACATGTTAAATTTTAGTTTCTTCTATGACAAAAATAAGGAAAAAAATTTTTTTCCGGTTAAAGTTTGCTTTCGTAGAAATTAGAGCAATTTTTCGATTTTTTTTTCTTACCTTCTAAAGTATTTTTACAATTAACGCAGGCGAAGTGAGGTACCCAATTTTCATTTTGATTACTGACTTTTAGGTTAAAATAGGCTTCATAGGCTTCGCAAAGTTTCAAATTTGTTGATAAAGCAAATTTTTTACTTCTAACTTTAATAAATTCACCGCAAATAAAACAGAATAAATCAACATAATTTTTACATTGACTTGATGCCATTTTTTAACTGAGTAATGCACTAATTTTGTTGTTACAGCTATAATAAACAGGTTAACATTCACTACTGTGCCTCTTACAAATAATAATACTGTTTACTCTCGGGTTAATCAAAGTGCTGCCATCTTTGATTTATGAAATAAATTAAAATATACATATCGATGTAGATCAGCCCAAAGCAAACTTTAAGAACCAAAGATTAATATTTAAGTGGTTTTCAATGTCTAGAATCAGAATTCAAGCGGTGTTACTCATGGCGATTGTCGGGGTGATCGACGTGTGTTTGCCGGTGCGCCAAATAAAATAAAAACTATTAGATTTCGGGTAACAATTCAGATGTATATATATATATGTATATATATATATATATATATGTTAATATATACAAGTGTGTGGGTTTATATAGTTAAGGGGTTATTTATATACAATATAAATATAAGTAAATTAATTGAAACCTGATATGGGTACTTATTCCCGCGTTGATATGCTGAGGATTCTGCTGCTGCTGGTTGTTGTTGTGGCTGCTGAAATTGCTGCTGCTGATATTTTGGCGCCTGTATGTGTCCACTGTGGGGACTCGTTTTATTGTGTTTTATTCGTACTTCGCTGTTATGTTGGCGCTATTGGGTGTTTTTTGCATTGTCCTCTAATTCGTATTTAGACGAGTTAGGAGGACAATGCAGGGATGTGTTCATTTGGTATGAACATCCCGGCCGCCTTGCAGTGTCTGCGAATAAAAAGATTTTTAGATCTATTTTGAATTGGGTAAATGAGTATTGTTATAAACGGGTTGGAGGTATACTTTGGGTTTAAATCGCACAAGCACCGGTTAAAGTCCAACCGAGTGCAGTGTTTTGTGCGACAACGGTGCTGTTATCGGGGTTGAATAGTCCGGGTTTCATCAATCTTGGGTAGATGTCAGCTCCCAGTTCCAACATGATTTTATCGTCTTTCCAGAATTTAGGGTCGGCTAGGACTAAGTGGTCGAACTTCTTAATGATTTCGCCACTTAAGTCACGATTATAGGGTCGGGTCGGTAAATCATGCGTCAATAGGCAGTTAACTTCGACATGCCAGTCGGAATCAGTTAATGATCCTATGACGACTTTGCATATGCGATGCGAGTCGAGGTACGTTTTCGGTAACCTCAATCTCTGAACCAACTCTGACGCAATTATAGTCACCTTTCGGGTCGGGTTGATTATGGCTCGTATCTTGTTCGATTTGCCATCGTGTTTAACTTTGACCATGACTGTTGGTATGAGGGTCGGCTTGTCCAGTAACGTGGGTAGATCTTTTTGTCTATGCAATCTTTCTTCGCCTTTTGCAGTTTTCCCCGTTGCACGTGGCACATCGTTTTTTACTTGTGCACTTTTGGGTGGAATGCGATCTGGCCAAGCAATTGACGCAGTACTTGTATTTATTAACTGCGTCAAACTTTTCATTGATGTTCATTTTGGTGAATTTTGAACATGTTACCAGTCTATGGTCTTTTTTACACAAACCACAGGCGACGCGTTTGTGTGTTCGTTTTGATGGACGGCTGATAGCACGCCGAGCCGTGCGATGGGTACTTCCTCGTTCTTCCCGAATAGGGGAAAGGCTGATGGTACGTCGGGCCGTGCGATGCGTATTTCCACGCTCCTCTCGAATGGGGGAAAGGGTCGCTTTAAAGCGATGCAGGCGTCTTGCCAGGGTTCCTTCGTCGGAGAGTGGGCTGATGCTACGGGTCACGCTGAGTGATCGCACAGTGAATGTGGGGCTGCTTTGGCGGCTGCAAATCGACTTCGTACTGCTTTGAGGGGCCATGTCACTATAAGGAAATAAGATTAATTATTTGGTAAAGTGACTATTTTGGTTATTGGGCGGGTAATTGTTCCCTGAGAGGTACGTATGTCAAGTACTCTTGCTTTATTGTCTGCACCGAGATATGTTTTTTCGATGCGACCAAGTCTCCACTCATTTAGGGGTAGAGTTTCTTGACGTATGACTACCATATCGTTAACGTCTATGTTGCGTTGAGGGTATTTCCACTTATATCTTTTGTGGAGTTCTTTCAAATATTCTTCTTTTCATCGTTTGCAGAAGTGTTGATGGAGTATCTTCAGTTTTTGCCATCTTTGTGCGGTGCTTAGATGTGCATCTTCTAAGTTGGGTTCTCTTGGGGTTAATAAAGGGGTACCTATTAAGAAATGGCCTGGAGTTAAAGGTTCTAAATTTGTTGGGTCTTCACTTAATGGGCTTAAAGGGCGAGAATTCAAGCAACTTTCGGTTCGGGTTAAAAGGGTAGCTAGTTCTTCGAAAGTGAATTTGTGGTTCTGAGACATCTTTTTCAAGTGGCTCTTTAAACTTTTCACTTCTGCTTCCCAGAGTCCACCCATATGTGGAGCGCCTGGAGGGTTAAAGTGCCAGTTGATGTTTTGGTGCGCTTCACTAGTTGTTAATTGAGTTTTCAATGACTTCATGAATTCTCGCCGATCTTTAACTAAAAGTTTAGACGCTCCAACAAAATTAGTACCATTGTCCGAATAGAGATCGGCGGGACATCCGCGCCTGGAAAAGAAACGTGCGAATGCGGCCATGAATGCGTTGGTGGTGAGATCACTTACTGGCTCTAGATGTATGGCTTCGGTTGCAAAACAAACAAATACGCATACATAGCCTTTTGTGATCAGACATGCTCTGCCGGTGTAATTTTTTATGTCATAAGGACCGTCGAAATCGATTCCTGTTTCTGCGAATGGACGGGTTAAGGTGGTACGTTCTGCGGGTAGTGCTGCCATAATCTGAGTAGTGTTGCGCTTTTTGTGCAAAACGCAAGTGGTAGACTTGATGAGGGTTTTCAGTTTCGGTACCCAAAATTCCGAACGCTTAAGTCGTAAGACTAGCCGGTTGCCGCCATGAAGGGTTATTAGATGGGTAAATTGGTTGAGTAGTTTGGCTAATCGACTGCTATAGGGTAATATAATCGGATAACGCTCGTTGTATGATAATGCCGTTGAATTGCTCAACCGATCATTAACTCCCAGTATTCCTTTGGGATCGATTAAAGGGTTTAGTGTCAAAATTGTACTTTTTTTTGGGTATGCTGGTTTTTTGGGTTAAGGCTTCATATTCTTCTTGGAAATACTTCTTTTGGGATAAAATAATTAGCTTCGTGCGGGTAGTGTTGAACTCCTCTGGAGTTATTTCCAACGTCGTGTATGACTGTTGTGTTTTATTGGGTGACGAATTCGAACAGAATCGGAACAAATATGCTACAACTCGAATTGCTTTGGGTAAGGACGAGAATCTATCCAGGATATCCTCTTGTGTTGTGTTCACGAAGGTTCTGATTGGCCGGAGTTCCAGTGTTGTATGGCTTGATTTTTTGGTAATTGGCCAGTGTATTGGGTCGAGTGTTAGCCATTGGGGTCCGTGCCACCAGAGGTTATTATTAACCATTTCTAGAGGTGTGCTTCCGCGAGGAGCTAGATCTGCCGGGTTGTCTTGACTTTCGACGTGAGTCCACTTTTTGGTTCCAACCTTTTCTGCGATGTTGGCAATTCGGTGGGATACAAAGGTTGTCCATGTACATGGGGGTTTGCTAAGCCATGAAAGAACAATCGTGGAATCCGTCCAAAGGTGAGTACGGTATTGGGTCATGTTTAGTTGGGGTAGGGTCGCATCCACTAGATTCGCCAGAAGAACTGCTAGCCTTGGTAATGATATAGTTTTTATTGGGGCCACACGAGTCTTGGATACCAAAAGGGTTGTCCAGGTATTTACGTTTGTAGAAACACTGATATATAGGGCTGCTGCGTAGGCTTTTTCAGATGCGTCAGAGAATCCATGAAAATTGATGATCGCCGATGTCGAAAAGTGGGTCCATCGAGGAATTTCAATGAGATTTAAGGAGTCGTAGTCCTTTATGAATATTTTCCATCGATGGAGAGTTAAGGGTTTCAAACATTCATCCCAATCGGATTTATCCAGCCAGATCTGTTGCATTATTATTTTTGCGGTGACTACAACGGGGCTGAGCCAACCAGCTGGGTCGAACAATTTTGCTATAATCGATAATACTTCTCATTTAGTATACGAGGTTTTATCCTGAATAGGGTTGATGAGAAAAAAGAACGCATCTTTTTTTGCATTGCATCTGAGTCCTAGTGTTTTTGTGTTATTGGATTCTGGTAAGCTGAGTGAGTTGGTATCCAATAGATGTTCTTGTGGGATTCCAGATAAAACTTTCGGGTCATTTGAGGTCCATTTGCGTAGAGCAAATCCTGCGGACCTTAAAGATGAAGTGAGTTCATCCCGTGCCAATATCGCTGTTGGTGCGTCATGAGCTCCTGCAAGTACATCATCAACATACATTCCGTTTCGAAGTATCTCTGCTGCCAGTGGGTGGGTTTCTTGTACATCATCCGCTAATTTGAGGAGGGTACGGATAGCTAGAAATGGAGCACAGTTAATACCGAACGTAACAGTTTGTAATTCAAAATCTTCTATAGGGTCGTTAGGGGATTTCCTAAATAAGATTCTTTGAAACGGAGTGTATCTACTTTCAACGAGTATTTGACGATACATTTTTTGGATATCTGCGTTGAATACGATTCGAAACATTCGCCATTTTACTACTAGGATTACGAGGTCTGCTCGTAGAATGGGACCAGTATGTAGTACATCATTGAGGCTGTTTCTGTACGAGGTGGGGCATGAAGCGTTGAATACCACTCGCAGTTGAGTCGTTATGCGATCCGGTTTGATGACTGCGTGATGTGGCAGATAATACGTTTTTGTATTATCCGCAGGGTCGTATTCAACTTTGGTCATATGACCGAGTTCCAAATACTCGTTGATGGCCTTGTCGTATTCCGCTTTTATTTCGGGTTTTCTCGACAATGACTTTTCATTTCTAAGAAATTGAGCTAGAGCTATGTGTCCTGAGTTGCCCAATTCTATGTTTTCTGGGGTTTTAAAGGGTAATGTTACCACATAGCGCCCATCTGAGTTTCTGTGGGTCGTATTTTTATAAATTTGCTCACAAACAATATCTGAAGTTGAAGGTAGAGGCTTCCTTGGAACTTCTTCAACTTCCCAAAATTGTGTGAGCAACTTGTCTGGGGTCATCTTATTGAAAAATGACATTATCGAGAGTGATAAGGGTTTTTCTGGTGTGGATCCGGATAAAATCCATCCGAATTCCGTTTCTTCTAGAAGGGTCCCGAGTACATTTTTCCGTACACCACTGAGAATTATTTGTGGGTACAGGTCACTTCCGATCAATATGTCCACTGGTCTGGGTTTATAAAAGTGAGGGTTAGCTAAACTAAAACCGAAATCTGTATTAGTGATGATCGTACTAAGTGAGTGAGTGGGTAAATTATCGGTTAAAGATTTTAAGATAAACGCGTGTGTTGGTATCTTAAACTCCTTTCTTGTCGGTGAACGAAGGGTGAGTTCACAAATTTTGGAGGGTGTCGCCGAAACGGTGTTGTTCAATCCAGTCACTTGTGCATTTCTCCTGAACGTGGGTATGTCCAATTTTCTCTGGAATTTCTCTGAAATAAAAGTGGCGTCTGACCCGAAGTCGACTAGTGCGCGAGCTGTGAATGTTTGCCCTTTGTATAAAACTTGGACTACAGCAGTACCTAACAAAATCTGCTTCCCACTGAAGTTTTGCGGGTCTTGGGTTTTATTTGTAGTGGACTGTAAGAGGGTTATGTAGACTTGCGGATTTATATTGGTATTAAGGGTTTGGGAAGTACTACTGGTGTTTGGGTCAAGAGGCGGGTTTGAGGCTCTTGATCCTTGCGGGGGGGATTGGGAACGGGTTGGTGTATCCCTATGCAGAAGTGTGTTATGTTTCTTTCTGCATATTCTACAAGAATATTTGCTCTTGCAATCTCCGAAACTGTGGGATAATGCAAGGCAATTGAAACAATAACCATTATTTTTTACTGTGGTTATTCGGGTCTCAACATTCATTTGTAAGAACTTTGGACATTCTCGAATTGAATGTTGTGTTCTACAAAGCTTACAACTTTCAATGTCTTGAGGCTTTTTTGAAAGGTTGTTGCCTCTAACTGGGTGTGCACTAGCGTGTGAAAAATCCAGGGTCGAAGTTCCGGAAACATTAGCGTGAAATGTGCTGAACTTCCTGTCTTTTCCTTTCCTATAGGATCCACTGTCGGATTGGGTCACTGGAACGGGGTCAGTTAGATTTCCGACTGCTTCCAAAGATTTATATTGATGAGTGAGAAACGGGTCGAAAGTTTTCCAGGATGGTATTTCCGAGTTATCTTCTAGGGTGTCCTCGAATTGATGAAGTAGGGTTTTGGGTAGTTTCAATCCGCATAAGAAGATTAAGATGGGGTCCCAGCTACTGGTGTCTATGTACACGTTGTGCAGATTTGTGAGACAATTGTTGACGGTCCGCTGAAGGTGTTTGATCGCGCTTCCACTTTCTTGGGTTGCTTGGGGTAAATTGAATAAAATCTTCAATTGCGCGTTGACCTGAACTCGTTTGTTCTCGTATTGGGATACCAGGTGTCTCCATGCCATCAGGAAACCATCATTTATTTATTTATTTATTTATTTATTTAAGTCCATGAACATTTTTTTATTCTTACAGACTAATGGAGAAGTAAATTACAGTTAAATAGGTAGAAATAGGTAGATAACTTAGACTAAAAAATAGAATTGAGGGTATTAGTGAAGGATACCCTAGAGTGAGAAAAACCTAGAAGAGTCCTCTCGGAAATCGAATTAAACTCACGCATAGCGCGCTTGAGAGGAGCATTTCCAGCAAATTTAGTACTTTCCTTTTTATAGTAAAATGGGGAAACAGATCTAAGACAACGCTGAGGAGTATTGAAGTTGATTTTCCCTAGTAAATAGGGACAGTCGATATCTCCATTAATTACATTGTAAACAAATGAAAGGCAGAGAATAGACCGTCGGTTGTCCAGCGATTTAAGATGTAGAAGCAATAAGCGAGATGTATACGATGGTATTGGGTCAACGAACTTTAAGGAACGGAGAGCAAATTTAAGAAAAATCTTTTGGACACGCTCGATCCTATTAATTGACGAAATGCAATATGGTCTCCAAATGAACACTACGTACTCCAAAATGGACCGAACAAAACATGTATACAGTAATTTTAACGTGTAGGGGTCGGAAAAATTTAAAGCATTTCGACGGACAAAGCCGAGCACCGAGAATGATTTAGAAGTGATGTAGTTGATGTGATTACTGAAAGAAAATCTGTTGTCAAAGATTACCCCTAGATCTTTGATTTCAGTAACACATTTTAGGACGTAATTAGAAATCTTGTAACTTGAAGATAAGATGCTACGTCCCCTACCATAAGATATCTGAGAGCATTTATCTAGATTCAGGAGAAGCTTCGATTTCAAGCACCAATCATAAAAAGTATCAATATCACACTGAAGTTTGAGTACATCTTGTGGGTTTTTGATTATTGCGAAAATTTTTAAGTCATCTGCATATAACAGGAAATTAAAAAAAGACCGAGTGAAACCCTAAAGATGATATTTTTTAAATTAGAATATTGTGTGAAACTTTATCAAAGGCCTCAGAGAAATCTGTGTAGACAGAATCTACCTGGAATCCAGCGGAGAATGCAGACATACAATAATCGCTGAAAACCGCTAAGTTTGATACAGTGGAGCGTCCCGAGACAAACCCATGCTGATTGACATTAATTATTGATTTTACTGCAAAAAATAATTTATTTTTAACAGAACACTCAAAAATTTTCGAAATAGTAGAAAGTTTAGAAATAGGTTTGTAATTGGAGACTAAATCCTTTCTACCACCTTTGAGAATAGGGGTAATGCATGTCAATTTCCAGTCAGAAATAAAATTCCCAGAGGAGAGAGACTTATTAAAGATAAGCATGAGAGGATATACCAAGGCAGTACAGTTTTTTATAAGTATAGGCGGAAGGCCATCCAAATCCAATTTGGAAGATGCCTTGATATCACCAATAGCCTTGGCGATATCATCCTGTGAAAGACAGAGTGAGCCAAAATTTATGGAAAGGAAATTATTAGCCGAAAAAGTGGAATTAGTACCGGGAACATCGTGAACATAATTCGATTTGAAAAATTCAGCAAACAAGTTGGAGATTTCGCCAGGAGTGCATGCTGACTTATCACCCCAGCGTAGAGCAGAAGGAATGGCCGAACACGCTCTTCTAGATTTTACAAAGTTCCAAAAGAACTTAGGGTTCGACTTAATTGCAGACTCTGTACTAAAAATAAACCGTTTATAGAGAGACTTATCCAGTTCATTAAACAGTTTTGTGTAGTGCTGATATTGAACAAAGAAAACATGAGATTTAGTTGAGGAGAATTTTCGGTAGTATTTATTTCTAAGGTTTTTTAACCGCCTGAGGTCCTTAGTGTACCAAGGCAACTTATATGGTTGGGTATGTTTGAGCGGGATATTATTATGACAAAATTCCTGAATTGATTTCTTAAAACTCGAGAAACTATTAGCTGTATCTAGTCCCGAAAGTAAATCATCCCAATTAATCTCGGAGAGCAGATTGTTGAGTCGTTCAAAATCACAAAATGCAAATTTAAAACCAAGCCCGTCAATAGGTTTAACAGGAGCGAAAAGATAAGTATCCACCTCAAACGCTAGCGGAGAGTCATGAAAGGTGGCAGGAGCAATTGAAGATAATCCATCAAGAAACCTGAATTTTAAGTTATCACTGAGAAAGACTAAATCAAGAAAACGATCGAGGTTATTTGAATATGAGTTGACTTGAATCAGATTGAGACTAAGCAAGCTATCGATGAGAAATAACTCCTGAGGAGACGAAAAATTGGAAGGAATAAGAGCAGGGCTATAGGAACAACCAGACCAGGCGATATTGCTTAAATTGAAGTCACCCAGTACACAAATATTATTCTCTTTCACCTTATTTAATACTAGCGAGGAAATATTATTTGCGTGCAACTTATACAACTCTAGAGGACTATTAGGAGGGATGTATGAGACTGCAATGAACAGAGCGTCGTTGATACAAATACATAGTTGGTCAAGAATGGAATCATCATTATCAAGCATAATAAGTCGAGGACGATATTTGCGATGAACTGCTAGGAGAACAACAGAATTGCGAATAATATTTGATTTACACCTAATACCCGATAGATTTTGGTAGTACACCTTAAGACAGGAGCCAGTTGAAGAAGGTGCAGAAAACGCATGAAAAAAGTCGTGACTACCAGGCACATCCACTAATCTGCAGCGCTGTTCTCCCCTCCCTTTGGAAAAAACTTAAAGGAACGCAACTTAATGCCAGAAGGCCACACTGAAGATGAGAAAACGGCGTTAAAACAAGATGGGGATACACCTAACTTAAAGTTAATTCTCTTAAGATTATTAATATCAGTATCTTTCTTAATTAACTTATAACATAAGAGATGCTCTCTAACAACATTAGCATGTTTAACGACAAAAGATATAATATCTTCTTCGGTGACTGAGTTTTTGAAGGCCGACAAATGAATCCATTTCTTCGGTATAACGACATCGAGATCACAGTTGGCATTAACACCAACAACGGTTGAAGCAGCTGGGGATTTTTTGCTCCTAGTACTCACTTTTAACTTCACGAACTTAACGGTGTATTTTTTACAATTGCTCTTGCTTCTCCTCGGGTTTTTTGAATCAAATGGAATAGTTTTTCCACGTTGCTGATTTTGTGATTGTTTACGTATATAGCCGTAAATATATCTCGGAATGAAGGCCGGGTTGCGAAATCTCCATAAAATATGTCCGTATCACAAGGGGGTATATGTATTGAGGGTCCTATGTCCCGCGATGTAAATTCTTCTGTAACTCTTTCCTTTATTGGGGTTGGGGTGTTGAGACATCAATAGCTTGATTAATGGATCCTAAATATTTTAAATATAATTGATGACCCTTTTTAAATTTTTCTTTGATTTTTGCAAAATCAATAGTTTCACCGGGTTTTTGTGGGGTTCTACGAAAGGCATCGTACGATTTGTTTGCCTTGTCATATATCGCGTTGAGTTCAACCCTTTTTATTTCCAGGGTATAAATTGACTCATCTTTGGGTTGGGTGTCGTAATGTTCCATTATTATTAAAAAAATCACTTAACCGGGTTTACGACGACGAATTAAATTGAAATAAAACAAATAATAAATTTGAAAAAATATTTCTTTATTTAAGTTTGAACTTTAATAAATTAATAAGAAACGACTTTATTTTTTGTTTGCTGTGTAAATTTTGAACCGCAAATTATGATGGGTGAAATTCCGAAGAACGAAAAATTTTCTATTGGGTCTTTTGAAATTTTTCCTACCGGGTCTGTTTTTTGCTTGCTCACACTGCACTTGCAGTCAACGTTACGGGGCATCTCGACACGATAGAATTTATAGAATACTAGCTGTCAAACGAATTGCTATTGCCATTGCCAAATCTGTACGTGGGCATTTGCTAGCATGATAGAATCACATGCGCAAAGGGGTAGGATAGGTAGGTTCGAGCTGATGTAGCGCATGCTTTGAGCTCTTGAAAATTTTATTTTATCATTTGCGAAATGCCGTCGGGTAGGTAGCTGATGTAGCGTACGTTTGAAATCTTTTATGTGGAAAATAAAAAAAGGATTAAGATCCTTTTGTTTACAAATGTATTTCTGGGAAAAAGAAAATAATACCAATGATAAAGATCTTTTTTTTACAAATGTATTTCTGGGAAAAATAAGATAATAAGAAAAGAAGAAAGATCCTTTTTTTACAAATGTACTTCTGGGAAAAATAAGAATTCATATTTTTGGACTATTATATAATAATTGCGGCATAAATTTTATATACCAATTGAAATAATATATTTAAAATGCGCAATAATATTTTGATTTATGCTGGTAGTTTATTAAATTCAAGCAGACCTGTTAAATAATGATTATTAATCTTAATCATTGATAATCAAATTAAATTTTTTGTTATTTTTGTAATAATTGATTAATTATGATAATCGAACATTTTTATAATAATTAATCGATTAGGATTAAATTTTGTGTTCGATTAATGAGGATTTATTTCGTTTTCAAATTTAATCCTAGGATTAATCAAATTAATCAAAATTTCAATTTGAGTACAATTTCTGATTAATTGCGATTAACGAGGGTTAATAACAAATTTTAAATATTTCAACATTTAATATGCATAAACTTAGTAAATAAAAACAATAATAATAACAATTAATTATTAAATTTTACATTGGCTTTGAGTAAGACCAACTTTTCGAAGAAATTGCCTTTCAAAGATCCACGGCGTGGTGTATTTACTATTCCGGCAAAGGAGAACAGTCTTTCTACCGGTGCTGACGAAGTTAGAGGTGTATTGAAAAATATTGATGCTCACTTTAACAAGGGACATCTCTCCCAATACATCAATTTGGTCTGTTTCCATATTATTGGTTTCCTTTGCTCTATCGTCATCTAAAAAATTATGTAATTATATATAAAAAAAAAATATTCCAAAACATGTACTAGATTTTACCATCATCATCAAAATCGAAAAAGCTCGAACTGTGTTTCAAATCATTACTTTTCAAATTATTTTGAATAGCGAGATTTGATGATTCCGCGAATCTACATATTTCTTGAATTACCCTTCTGGATACTATTTCCTTGTTTATGTCAGTTGTGGATCTTTCCAGAAAAGGCAGCCACTTCATTTTAACTTCTGGAGTCAATACAGCAGCTGTGATTGCAATATTTGCTTCAGGGGATAAAGTAAAAAAATTTCAAATCGGCTCCACAGGGCCAGATTAATTTTTGCAGCGACTGAGCTTAGGTGAAATTCCTTTTTACTCAGCTTTTGCAATTTGTTGCTTAATGTAATGAGTACAGGTAAAAGGAGTCCAAATTTCACATTTTGTTCCCCCTGAAGAAAGTCTAACGCCTGTGCAATCGGAGTCATCAGCAACATGTATGACTCCAAATATTGAACGTCACTTAATGAAAAAGGTGCCAAACTTAATTGTTCGCACAAAATATTAAGCCTACTCTTATGATGTATTATTTTTGTAACGGCATCATACAAAGAATTCCACCTTGTCACAACGGGCACAACCAAGTTTGATCCTAAATAAGCGACAATAACTTCTGATGACTTTGGCCAGTTGCACTTCTTCCAAGGGCTATTACATTTTTCAAAAATCTGAAAAAAATATTATTTTGGTTATTTTGTGTTCGAGTCTTAAACGAATAATTAACTTAACCATTTTGTGTTTTTCGTAAACAGCCAGATCTGCTTTCAAAATTTTCAAAAAATCGGTTGTTGCAAGCAAATTCAGCGTATGGCTAGAGCATCGATGGTGTTTTGGCAATAAAAACTCATTTTCGCGGAAAGACAGTTCGTCATCGCTGTCGTCTTCTTCCTGGTGGAAATTGTCAACTCCATGGTCTTTAAAAGCTTTAATAAAATTTGACCCATTGTCGGTAATGGTCATAACAATGTTTTTGTTATCAAGGTCAAAGAAATTGTTAAGTTCCGCGATCATCTGCCCAACTTTGTCTGCCGTATGAGCACCCTTGAACCTCCTACAAGCCAATGCCACTGATTGTCTTTGAAAATCTTGGGTCAGCCAATGGCAAGTGTAACCAAAAAAACCACGATTATTCCCTGACCAAATATCAGCAGTTGTACAAAAATATTCAGCAGAAGAAATTTCATCTTTTATTTTTGCCAACATGTTTTGGTAAGAATCTTCCAACGTTTTTTTCGCGGTTTGCCTGCTCATTATTTTCAGTCCAGTACCCTCAAATATGGAGACGAAGGACTGTCTGTCAACGACAGAAACAGGCATAGCAGCATCCACGAGCCAATGTAAAATTTTGCCATTGACGCATTCTTGCAGTGAACCAAAATTACCTAATTTCATATTTTTATATTTTTTGTAAGCGTCAGCATGTTTTAATTTTAAATGCGTGACAAAGTTGGAAGAAACCCCTGCGTAGCCTCTAATATTACGTCCGCACTCAACGCATTTTGCAATAGTTGTCTCCTTATCATCTGATGAAAGCTGTTAATATATTTATTTATTTTTTATACGAGTATATTTTCAAAATAGCATGTGAATGAACATACATACATATCACTATGGGAAAACCAACGACGAAACAATAACTTTACTACACGGTAGCTAAATATCAACCATACACATAATAGCAGGATCGAGAACACAAAATTGAACATAAATACTTCAACAACCAAACACAATGACTAACTCCAAGTGTTTGTTGTTTTTTGGCAACCCTGACATAAACATACTTTCACGAAATCGGTATAGAAATCAGCATTAAAAATTATTTTTGAAGACCAGTTGGAATCCAAACGCCGCTCCTTAATTGCAACCTCAAAAAGTAAACTCCCTTTCCTTTTTGAGGCTTTTTCGATGGTGAATGTGGGATCGGCTATATCGTCGTCAGCAGAGAAGTCAGTTTCGCTTTCCTCAAATAAATCTTGTTCTCCAGCCATATTAACTGAAAAACACAAGTTCTATAAATAATACAAAAACAACACTGCAACGCGGGCACAAAAATGATTGAGATTTACCACTTTTTCCAAATATTAGACGTCAATATATAAATATAAATTATAATTTTCACTTTTAGATACATGTTACACTTTAAAGTTTTAATTCTACTTTAACTTTATTACAATTAACACTAGGACGGCACCTACAATTAGCAAAACTGACTTATTTGCACAAACTTAATACCACGTGTAAGCAATAATGAATGAATGCATTAACCAACAACAATTGTTTTTTTCGCTCTTGTAAATAAGAACAAAAACAATAAAAACAAGTTGCCAATATGTTTTATCAATTATCAATATATAATTTTTTTGGATGAATTTATAAAAAAACACAAAAATGTAAAATTTTTTAATTTTAATTAATATTGAGATATTTAAAATTTGTTATCAATCCTCGTTAATCGCAATTAATCAGAAACTTTAATCAAATTGAAATTTTGATTAATTTGATTAATCCTAGGATTAAATTTGAAAACGAAATAAATCCTCATTAATCGAACACAAAATTTAGTCCTAATCGATTAATTATTATAAAAATGTTCGATTATCATAATTAATCAATTAAATTAATAGAGCAGTTTAATATAATTGATTTTTAATTTTAATCCAGATTTAACAGGTCTGAATTCAAGACTTCGCTCATTCCCAACCCAATTTGCATAATTTTTCTGTAAATTAACAATATTAAACTAAATATTAATTTTTTGAAAAAATGTTATTTTGAAAATGTACTTTATTTTTATAATATAACACAACCGTCTTAATACTTGCTCTTCTAAATTTCATATTGCCAAATTGAAAATGCCGTCGGCATATGTGCAAATGGGATATGTTGCCTCTTCAAAATTTTCATAGGAATGAAAACTGCGCTGTCAAACTGCTGAAGTGACAGCTTCTAGCTTACTAGACATGGCAAACTAGATAGTATTCTATGTCTAGTAAGCTATGAGCAATGTGGAGTCTCCACAGGCTATGTGCACGGCAATGCAGCTAGTATTCTATAAATTCTATCGTGTCGAGATGCCCCGTTAGTTCGTTGTTAGTTGAGCGGGTAAAGCAATAAAACATATGTACGCGTAGGTACGGGTGGGTGCCAAAGCAACGCTACTTGGCCATTGTATAAACCTACAAGTAACCAAAGAATCAGCTGTTTTCCAAGAATTTTTCACAGCTGAGATCACCTGATCGAAATCTGCCTTTTTTAGGCACAGAGATGTAATTAAAAGAATGTAGTCGATCAACTTTTTTGTGAAAAAATATTTGTAACGGAAAACATTAATGAAAACTTTCAAGAATATTTTTGAAATAAAAGTTTATTGGATATTTATTGCTCTTCTTCACCACCTCTGAGGTTGCAATGCAGGCGCGTTACCGATCTTTTTTGGGTGTTCGGTTCCCCAGGAGGCCTATTTTCACCCTTTTTGTATATACAGTTTACAATCTACTTATTATAAAAAATATAACATTGAAAATATATGTCAAAACAATCAACTAGAAACTATTTAACAAAAACCAAAATAAATATAAAAAAATCAGGTACAATTCCATTGTATGTATACATTAACAATACAAGTCAAAACAATCAACTTGTGTTAATTTTAACAAAAACAAAAATTAATATAAAAATTAAAATGATTTGACACATTACACCATTTCACGAAATACATAGTTTTACACAAATATTATATAAATAATTTTTTATAAAATTGGAAACATTTAATAATATATTGATACAATAATTAATATTTTGGACAAAACTGATTAAATTTAATATTTAGGAATTTAAATAATCGAAAAATATTTGAATCTTTAATAAAAATATTGTTAAAGTTATAAATTTTAAAACCTAACACGGCAACACACTATATCAGATTTGAGGCATTTGAACGTTTTAGTAGTAGAATATTTGGGTCAACCCGTACCAAGTGACTAATTAGTAGCAGAATACTTGGGGTCAACCCGAACCAAGTGCCTAATTCGTAGTAGAATATTTAGGGGCAACCCGTACCAAGCCTAAATTGTAGTATATTTTTGCGTATGTGTTAGTGAAAAATGAAGGATTGGTTACTTGTAGGTTTATACAATGTACTTGGCTCTCAATAATTATATGCGTATGTATATATCGCTCATTTGCTGCAAGACCGGCATAATTCAAAAAACGTGATTTTTGAGTTAATGCTGCAGAATTGTTCGTTATATCATACTTCATGTTGAGTGAAAAATTCATATGAATACCTCTTATATGCTCCGCTTGAGAAGAGGTGTAAGGTTGGAGTCGCCGTGTAAGGTTGTAGTAAGTTGAAAACTTTAAACGCGTTTTCTGGAGAATCGATTTTTTTGACTTATGCCGGTCTTGCAGCAAATGTCAACTCGTAAGGTGCAAAGCGGAATATGGCAATAACAAAGTTAGCAAATACTTTGTGCTTAATACCGGTTAAGCGAAAGATTTACTTTAGAATAGAATAATAATTTTGTTTTTGTTTCACTATGCCGTTTTATTCCGATTTGCACTAATAAATTTATATTTTAAATAAATTTGGGTTTAAGTACTTACAATTTTTTCCACGTATGGGTTTGCTGATAAAGTAGTTGGTTGGGTGGGTGAACTCCTGAAGATCCGAAAGGTGGTTGTTGGGTGGGTGAAAATTATTCCGGAGGATCCAAAATATTGTTACGAATTTACTCTTGCTAGTTTACTTTGTTAGGTTCGTATCTCTGGATTGACAAATAAAATCAACACTGTTTAATTTAATTCAACAACTCTTTATTTCACAACTCGTCTACACTATAGCAGTTTACTCTTAGCACTGATTGATTACGTTGGCGCTGCCACGGCTTATATAGCCACGCACTTCTCGCTGATGCCGACGTGTCCTTCTAGAATATCGCGTCTGGAAATTGTTCGACGAGCAGACAGCCGTGGCGCCAGATGTCTACAACAAGACAAATGCTATTCCATATACCTACAGCTATTGTTCATAATCAGGGATGCATATAGCAATACAAATAAAACTTAATACTACTTTTTGTAACAATATAGTTGATTGGGTTGGTGAAAATATATGTGCAAATCTTGATGTTCCGAAATCCTTTTATTCCAAATGATGTTGAATTGGGTGGGTTTATTTTATGAGGCGCTTAATCCGGCTCGAAGGACCAAAATGTCGGGGTGATCGACGTGTGTTTGCCGGTGCGCCAAGTAAAATAAAAACTATTAGATTTCGAGTAACAATTCAGATGTATATATATATATATTTTAGAGTGTGTAATGTATGTACATGTATGTTAATATATACAAGTGTGTGGGTTTATATAGTTAAGGGGTTATTTGTTATTATTATTATTATTATTATTATTATTATTAATTGAATACAATTACAATTAAAATATATATAAAGGGGTTATTTGTATACAATATAAATATAAGTAAATTAATTAAAACCTGATATGGGTACTTATTCCCGCGTTGATATGCTGAGGATTCTGCTGCTGTGGTTGCTGCTAATACTGCTGCTGCTGGTTGTTGTTGTGGCTGCTGAAATTGCTGCTGCTGATATTTTGGCGCCTGTATGTGTCCACTGTGGCGACTCGTTTTATTGTGTTTTTTCGTACTTCGCTGTTATGTTGGCGCTGTTGGGTGTTTTTTGCATTGTCCTCTAATTCGTATTTAGACGAGTTAGGAGGACAATGCAGGGATGTGTTCATTTGGTATGAACAGCGATCTTTCTGTATATCGATAGAAAGTAGCAGAGAAACCGCTGTGCTGAGTAAACTGCTATTCAAACAACATACTAATACTGCCTACATTAAGGCGGAATGAAATGATTGGACCTCCTCTGCAAAATAATCTCTGGAGGTACTTACTAAAACGCACTTCCCTGGGAGTCAGCAAACACCTATAACGAGGGTTCAACCAGAACCACCGCAGCTGATTACCTAGGCCAGATATTATACAAGAGCAAAATCAAATATGCCATAAATAGACTCACCATTTAAAGCGGCGGGTCCAGACGGGATTATGCCCATAATGCTGCAAAAGCTGCAAGAACCAATGGTTCTAACGCTTGAAAATATATACAAAGCTTGCATTCAACTGTCTTACATCCCAAGAAGTTGGAAAAGAATTAAAGTGGAGTTCCTTCCAAAGCCAGGCAAAAGAACACACAATAATGCTATGGATTTTAGACCTATAAGCCTCACCTCCTTTATGCTGAAGGTAGTAGAAAGGCTAATGGGCTTAGATATAAGAACAATCATGGCGGATAAGTTATCCCAACATGCGAACATAATGAGTCGATCAACTGAAACTTTCCTTCACTAGGTGTTAAGTTTAATTGAAAAACAATACACCATGGCTGCATATCTAGATATAGAGGGCGCCTTCAATAATACCATCATTAATTCTCTGACACATTGTGGCATAGACGACTCTGTGTGCAGATGGATACACTGGATGCTTGAGAATAGAAATATTATAGCATAAAACGACGCTGCAACACAAACAAGTTATGTGAGCAGAGTATTCTATGGGTTGTAACGCTGAACGAAATAGTACACCAATTAAACGGTGGAGCAGTGAAAGCAGAAGCATATGCAGACGGTATAGTGTTGTTGGGATCAGGCATGTTTGCTTCAGCAATCAGCGAGATTATGGAAAGAGCACTACGAAGGTTAAACCTATGGGCTAAGAACAATGGACTAGGTGTTAACCATAACAAAACAGAATTGATGCTATTCATAAGCAGAACTAGCTCTGGAGCTCTGGTATGGTCTAAACAAACAATACAACACTAGAAAATTAAATGGAATACAAAGAGTAGCATGTGCAGGTGTTACTGGTGCAATAAAGTCAACTACCCATAGACATCTTTATTCACAAAACAGCAGCATATTCTGCTGTAAGAATAAAAGAATTGAGCGGTTAGAATCATCAGAACTATAGACATAGTGGAATCCTTAAAAGTTCAACGTTATTACAGCAGACTACATTCTCCCAATGCTGGATTTCAATAGACACTTCCAGGTGAGGATACCCTCTGGACGAGAATGGAGAAGAGGCTCAATAGTGGATTAATCTCAGTCTATACCGACGGGTCCAAAATGGTCTGCAAAGTAGGCACGGGGTATTCTCCGGTAATCTAGGCATATCTCTCTCTATACGTCTACCGAACTCGGCTAGCATCTTCCAAGCAGAAGTACTGTGCATAGAAAAGGCCTACGAAGCTCTATTGGAAAACCACGAGAGGATACGTAAAGCAGCATTAGATACAGATAGCAACAGATAGCTAGGCGGCACTCCTGACCTCTTCTTCGCCTATGACAAATTCCAGTATAGTCCACAATTGCAAGAAATCACTGAGCTCAATAAAAGACAAGCTCCACCTAGACATGATCTGGGTTCCCGGCTACAGGAACATTTTCGGCAACGAAAAAGCAGACGAGTTGGCAAAGGCAAGAGCTTTCCTAAACGAATCCGAGGCGGAGCTAATACCAAACCCGCTAGGATCGATCAAAAGAGAGATCAATAGACAATTTTAACAAGTTGCAAATAACAGATGGAAAACTACAACAAAATGCATTATAACTAAACAGATATAGCCAAAATATAACAGAAAAGAACTAACAACTTATTAAATAGGTTTAGGAAAAGTATCTACAGAGTAACAGCTACCATATTAGGGCACTGACCATTTGGAGAACATAAGTACGTCCAATATGGGTATGCCCTACAACAACGTATACAGAGGCTGCGGAATAGTAGGGAACAAGGAAACAATTTTCCACTTTCTCTGTGAATACCCAGCCCTATCATAGATCCGATCAGTACATTTGGAATTCATCAAGCTTCAAACCTTAATGGATTTCTAAGTAGCTTCATCGAACCCTCAAAATGGTTTGAGAGAAAAAGTGAAACGTCATAGCAGATATAAAAGGTCTACGAATAGTGCATCAAAATGGCACAGCAAGTGCTAATTGAGCCCGAAGACAAATATAAAATCGCAGATACCGTTGTATAACACTTGACAACGATGACGTAATTTTTATGAAGCGCAGAAACTTATTGAGGATAAAATTTTTACCGTGGTAGGAAAATTACTTCCCGATTTCATTATATCTGCCTACAAAGAACGGAAAAGCTGATTTGGCCAGAGGTCATGGTTATGATAATGAGGCTTTGGGAATTCAAATCAACCATTCAGAGTTACCATGTTACTATCGGAATACGAGGCAAAATTTTAATTTAATAAAAAAGGCGTAACTAGCGGACAATGGAGTCTTTTTTCTTAGATTCACCGCCAAAACTTTCTTGCTGAAATTGCTGTTGGCATAGTTGTGTAAAGACAAATTAGTTGCGCTGGCATATGCGTCCATCGGAATCTTGCTTAGTGGTGGCAAAACCTCACATTCAGTTTTCAAGCTCCCGCTGAACCTTACAAGTGAAGAAACACCTATTTACAACGTCAGCAAAAGTAGAAGTCACGGTGCTCTATTGCAATGGAGCGAAGTGAACGTGTGGAACGAATGCACAATGTCGCACAAGCATGCGACTGAAACATTGGATCGCAGCTTTCAAAACATTCGGGGCAATCGTATATTGATGGGTGGAGTGGTCGTCAGTGGCGTAACTAGCCTACGTTGCGCCTGGTGCGGATGATGAATTTTGCGCCCTTCATAGATTGTGCGCCGCGGGCCCCCCGTCATTCAAAAATCATACCTAAGATAAAAAAATTTTAAGGTATTTTTACATTATAACGCGCGCAGTTACCACTATTTTGAACCCTTTGTCACAAAATATTTTTTGTTTTTTTTTATTATTATTTATTATTATTATTTATATTTAATTTAATTGTTAATTTAAACAAACAACAGTTAGAAAAAATAAATCACATTATTTTCATAAACAAAACGACCGCTTTTAAAACAAAGAGAAACATTTTTAAAATGATTGTTAATTAAAAAAAAAATTAACTACGTAACAATACCTATAGATCTATAAAGTAACATCTTATACACTACATTTTTGGTGAAATAGGAACTCTTAAAACAAGGAATTAAGCCAGTGAACACTTAAGCTACCTAAGAACTAATTTATAAAATAATTTTGCGAGATTTGCGAGATGTAAACTCATCAATGAGTAAATCGAAATTCAATTGTTTCGCAATATAATTTTCAATTGATAAAATTCCTAACCCACTGAGCCTTTGTTGGCCCATTGACGATCTTAAATATGTTTTTATCAGTTTTAGCTTACTGAAAGCTCTTTCAGTGCTCTCGTCCAGATCTTGCCGTTTAATTCGTCTTTTTCTTTTTTCCGGAAAGTGGTCGTCAATATCTATTTCTTGTGCAAGATCTTGGGCATCATTGAAATATTTTTCAACAGATTCATTTCGTATTTCTTGGACCTGTTTTGTTAAACCTTCAATTATTTTTGAAGCAGTATCCAGTGTAATATCTTTGCTTTGGAGGGTTTTATTTATTCGATCTATAGCAGTTAAAATTCTGGACCAAATTTGCAAGAAACAAAGAAACTTGAAATCAATGCTGTTGATCAAACTTTGTGCACCAGAGATAGTCTCTGCGTTAAAATTGTTAGACGTCAATGTATGTAGAGCACGCATTACTCCTTTAAGCTGGTGATATAAAGCATTTACCGCTTTGGCTTTGGAAGACCACCTAGTATCCGCATGACATTTTAAAGTTATTTGAATCTTCTCCAATGAAATATTCCAACGTATTGTTGATCCAGAAAATAAAGTAAATATTCTCTGAACGGTCCCAAAAAAAGTTATTACGTCCGGTGTAACGCTGGCAGCATGTACTCCTGCCAAGTGTAGACTATGTGCTGCACATGGCACAAATCGAGCATATTTATTAATTTCTTTAATTTTTGCTTGTACGCCGTTGTATTTCCCGCTCATATTGCTACCGTTATCATAGCCTTGTCCTCGAATATTGGATATATCTAATTCATCCGCTTCTATCTTGTCCAGAATTTCTTTTGATAAACCCTCGCGGTTTTCTGGTATGAATGTATAAAATCAATAAATCGTTTTCAATAGTAACTACTCCTTTGGTAATTTTTACATACATATCTTATAATTTGAGACATCTGCTCGTTATGTGCAAGGTCCGGAGTGCAGTCAAAAAGAATTGAATAATATTTGGCTGCTTTTACTTCCGCAATAATATGTTTTTTAACAGCACCACTCATTAAACTAATAATTTCATTCTGTATCAGCGGAGAAATATGTATATGATAACTGTCCCTTTTTGTGTGTTTCTATGTGATATTTTAACTCTGGATCGTATTTGGAAATCATATTAAGAGCACTTAAAAAAACTCCTGAACCGAATTTTTCATTGTGTCCCCTCAATGCTAAATTGTTTTCAGCGCAAAAAAGAACAATACTAATATGTATATTTAAAATATGTCTCCACTTCATTTTTTCCCGTTGTATAGCTGTTTGGAGTGCATTATCTATGGAAAAGGGGATTTAATGCTCTTTTCTAATGTTTTCCACCGTATCACATTTTGTAAATGGCGCGATGAATGTTCGTGATCTGGAATTCTAGGACTTAAATGACGCCAGTTGGTAAATCCTTTTTCTGGATTAGCTATAGGCGGTGTATTTGGATTTGTTGAAAGATTTTCATTAAAAAGAATGCACGGAAAATAAAATACCGCTTGCCTTTTGCCGCTATAAATTATCCAGGTCCTCTCCGTATATAGTCCATTGGGTAATTTTCTTTTACATCAGTCTCGAGAAAACGTCCTTTTGGCAGTATCATTGGAGGTCATATCGGTCATATCCGTAGAAGAAAAATCAAAATGTTTACCCTGATCAGGGCCCTGTTCGACCAAAAAACATCGAATTTGATCTGTGATTGGGTACCAAGTAACAGGATCATTTCTATCGACGGTGACGGCTGTACTGGCAACTACTGTATCTAGATCCATAGCATCTTGAACATCGGGCTCATCATTTCCATGGGTAGTATTTGAGGCTTCATTGTCGTCATCCTGAACAATCGGATTATTTCGGTTATCATCCAGACATAGATTAAAAGCTTCCAATACTTCCTGCGACGTAGATGGAATATTTGTATAGTCAATATCTGTTTTCTCTTCGCTATTAGATGTCAGATGGTCACTAGTTTCAGTCCATTTAAGTAATGTGTCGGTCATTTTTTTACTATTGGCTTCTTTTATTCTTTTTCGTTTCCGAAACTCAGCGCCAGATGGTCTTTTTGATGACATTTTTGACAAAACCTGGGTTCTTAAATCTAAAACAAAACAAGAAAATCCCTGCATTTCTGATGGTGAACTTAGATTTGAAGATTAGTATTGTATATTATAGCACCGCGAGTGTGGCCAAAAAGAGTGACATTTTTTTTTTTTATTCTGTTCGTGGAAAAACGTAAAAAAACGTCTTCGTATTTATTTATAATAAAGCAAGAACGCATTTTTTTACCTACTTTGCACCGCATAAAAATAAACCTTATATTCGAAATTAAAATAAATTAGGGATATG
The DNA here is from genome assembly GCF_023373825.1 of Bactrocera dorsalis. NCBI lineage: Eukaryota > Metazoa > Arthropoda > Insecta > Diptera > Tephritidae > Bactrocera > Bactrocera dorsalis. The sequence goes on along the minus strand of NC_064304.1, from coordinate 67,832,584 downwards.
TCTGACTTCGATAAAATATCTATTTCAACAAAAATGTTACCGTCAAATAATAAAAGTTATATTGAAGTTCCATGCAAATAAAGTAACTTAACGATAAACTTTTCTTAATAAATCTGTGAAATCGGCTATTAACCTGTTAACTAAACGCGAACAATGTAAAAATTCGCCTTTTTAATGCGAATTTAGATAAGTTTCATTAATTTTATAATACTTATTTCTATTAAAAATAAGAAACAATGATGTAGTACTTACCAACTTATATAGAGCTTGTATTTTGTAATTTTCAACTAAATTTATTAAATTTAACTTCCAAACACTAACCCGTCTGATTCTGATTCCACAAATAAAAAAGGATTTTAACTTGATGTTTTAAAGCTAATCAGTCAATACCTCCCATTGAGCTCTGTTGTGGCTATAATAGCGATTAAATGCGTTAAAAAAAATTGATAATAAATTTGTACTTTAACTTTAGTTGCGAAAAGCGAACCGATTGTTGTTTGTTTTCAAAGTGGAGTATATTTTTGTCATGTGACACATTAACAGAGTATTTTGTCACTGGAAAACGCCTATAAAATTAGGGATGTGCGATCTAGATCGATATTTTAATATTTTATGTTGTGTTCGGTGTTCGGTGATATCGATTTTAAATTATGTTGAGTTTGTGTTGCAAAATAAAAGAAATATTTCCTTGTGATTGCGCCCCCCAGGGCTGCGCCCTGGTGCGGAGCACCACCTGCACCACCCTAGTTACGCCACTGGTGGTCGTCTAGCTCAGGGATGGGCACATTAGCCCTCAGTGGCATTTTTCCCGTGCGGGCACGAGTGCACATTTTGAGGGCTAGGTGAGGGGATCATCGCGGGCAAACATGAAGGGGGAAGTGAGCAACGTTTTACCACACCATATTTACAAATGAGCGGAACGGAGGTAGAAGCGAAATACGATGTGTCTGCCATTAGTGTTTGTATTCTATATGTGTGCTTAGCCACTCTCAATCAATAATGCCATACCGCGCAAATATATTTTTGTTTGATGATTTCTTATATTTTTGAAAATATGTGTTTCCTTTCTATAGCGCGTATTATTATTTTAATACATTTCCAGAAGCAACTTAGATTTTTAAAATTTAACAGAACAATTATAAAAAAAACCTAAATTCTTTGAATATTTTGATGAAACAACCAAACTGAAAATATCACAAATATTAATATATATATATATTAATATATATATGTATATATATATATGTATATATTTATATAAGCATTTTCATTAAATTATATATATATATATATATATATTATGGTCACAAGTATCGTTTTTTATATATGCATATATATAAAACTGCCTTGCACATGTACGTATAAAAGCCCACAACTTGATAAAAGTTTTCCCAATTGTAACTAAAATGAATTTTTACAACTGGCATCACCACCATTGACAGATCTATCACATGTACAGTGGTGTGAACAAAATAGAAACAACCATAAGGTGTTGTGAAGTTTTAAAATATGCTGTTTTCTTATTAAATAAAATTGTTTATAGATACAAAATATATATATGTTATGTTATATATATTTTTTCCTAACAGCGATTAAAATTTCCTACCATGCAAATGGTAAATAAAAACAAATTTTAATGCGAAACTCTAAACTCTGCAAATTATGTTTACCCCTTTTTGTTCACACAACTGTACAATTCCAATATGAAGTAAACTTCCACCCTTAAGGTTGGTACGCAGCTCTCAAGTAATTGCTCAAGAACAAAAATACATTATTTCTCAAGTAATTTTGACAGCTGGTTACGCATTGTGAATGATCTACATTAGAAGAGCAAGAGAAAATAAACAAAGTAAACAAACTTTGTGCGTATGTATGTAGTATGTATGTGTATGGTAACACAAATAGTTATTTTCATTGAGATTTAAGGAATGTTGTTGATGATTGGTTGGTTTTATACAACATTTCAAAATGGAATATACTTTATAATAATGATTTCAACTAATTTAGGATGAATTTGACGATTACTTCGAATTTCCCTCAAGAAACAATTGTTGATTTAATGTTTCTTCGCAAAACCAGGTTTGCCATATTCACATTTTATTGAAAAAAAGTATTAAAAATTAGTACTAGATTTCTTGAGAGCTGCGTACTAGCACAAGTAAGTTTATCGCAGGAACGTTTCTTAAGCGTTTTTTTATATGAAGTTTTTACGTTTCTTGAGAGCTGCGTACTAAGCTTTAAAATTGTGTAAAATGTCAGTATTGCCCAGTGTTCCCAACTTAGGGGTTTTCCCCCAGATTTAGGGGCCAAATAAGTGAGATGGGATTTTTTTAGGAGTTTAAAATTTTTAGGGGTATTTTCAGGGATTTTTTCACTCTTTAATATTTTTAAATTGATAACATTATTATTTTTTTGTTTTATAAGATAAATATACAAATGGCTGTGGTGTAAACCAATGTAGCCAACAGAGACATTAATATTTATTTCTCGACCTACCGACTCATAACGACATCTAGTTCGTAATTCTACAACCACTCTGTGGTGACTGGCGCAATACTGGCGCCACTGGCGGTTATTTTATAGCCTGTTTAGGAATTGAGAGGAAATGCACATTATCATTGGCTATTGGTTACAAATCTCTTAACCAAACCTCTAAAAGTCCCTTTTTAAAAGTTACGCTACTCCCGAAAGCGTAACTTTATAGAGCGTCTACTGTAAATATTTTTTAAGGGGACAACTCAATAATTAAGGTGATTTTAGGGGTTTTTGATATAAATTTAGGGATAAATATTTTTGAGAGTTGGTAACACTGGTATTGCCGCAACCACTCTGCGATGAACATCAAGTTACGGAGGAATGTAATTCATTTTTTTCGCAATTTTTCTCATCTAGCCCCTGTGCGCACTTTGCTAACTTTGCGGGCTAAAAATGTGCCGATCCCTGGTCTAGCTGATAGGTGATATCCGGCAGAAGTTGCCAATTATCGAGCGTGGTACTGCGACAGAGGAGATAAGTGATTGTTTAAAGGTTTGTCATTGTGGCCTAAAGTAGAACGGTTACTGTTGTATACTGACAAGAAGGTCGCATGCCAACGAATACTAACGACCAAATAACCTTTGACAGCCTATTTATCAATGTTATTAGCTCGAAAGATAACCTAACGGATAAAAGAAATTCCAGATGAAGTGAGCACCTGCCAATCAGTAGATACGGCAATGCAATTATATACCATGTAGATCTTAAATTCCCTTGACCTGTCAGTGGTGCACTCCCACAAGTTGAATTGAAAGTTGGTGCGGCTGACATACTGACACGTTACCTGAACGCGCTCGGTCTGTGCAATGGCACTATGTGACGTACTATACCACAGTGCTGAGACGGTTCATCGTCCAGGCCACCATTCGTGCTCTATTTTCTCAGAAAACAATAAGTACCGCAATATTGTTTAGGGGGATGTTCCCCGGTAAAATAATTTCTAGCTCTCTACGACCCGATCCCCCCCATTCTGTCACTCATCAAATTTTGAACATTGGTATTTCCAATGCTCAAATTTGAATTATTTTGCTTCTGAAAATGTGAATAGTATTATTTTTACTCTTAATATAAAAAAGTTCATATCTTTCATTGAGTGCGGTCAACATTCAAGTGTGCTCCGCAATTACGTAAAATTTCGTAGTCCAATCTGTGGTAATTGGAAGGTGTCTTCGCCGGAGGAGGCATCGACACAAATCACATAATTTAAAAAAGTTTTTTAAACAATAATAAATGAAATAAACACAAACTTATTTATTTTACGCGGGGAAAAAAGTGACCATTAGCTGTTTCTTTTGCATGTTACTTGTACATAAATTAGACCAGCTGTTCTGTTCTAACAATCTAACTGCAATGAGTGCTGCTACATTGGTCGAATAAATTAAAAAAAAAAAATTTCCGATTCAAAGGTCGTTATCGACCAAACGTCAGGTTGCTAATACCCAGTAATGAACTCACTAGAAAATAAAAATTGCTGAAACTCTTCATGAGGTGACGCCGAGAAACAGTGTCAGCCCCTTTGGAATAAATAAAATAAGAGAATTAGAGAAATGAAATAAATGAAAGGCTTAAAACTTTGGGAGCGATGTGTAATCAGTTAAAAAAAGAAAGCGAAGAACTAAAAACTAGTAAAAGCATTCATGTGAGTATTGAAGTTTTGCTTCAATGGTAGTATAAATGTTTATCAAATATCCGAAATTTATGAGGATGAGCTAGCTAAAAAACTGATTGGATACTCAAAAAGAAGTTTTAAATAATAAAAATAAAGAGCAGGCGGCCAGCAATGATACTACCACGCTCCGCCTACCTTTTATTATATTGTATTAGGATTTTAATAACTTACAGCTCTAATAAAGAAAAACAACTTTTTAATCAAACTTTTGAGCAACGACGCTTACAAACTTAATATCTTTAATGCAAATTATTATCGCACAATAACAAAATAATAAGCCAATGATAAAAAATTGACTCCACTCATGTGATACTCAATCCATTTCAAATGATCTAAAATTTTAAGGCTTTAATGTCTTAAATACAATTAATAAGCTTAAATGGAAGACTAAAGAACCGCTAGATATGTTTTTAGTAGTAATTGATCCCGGTGGATGCACGTCTAGCCACAATCCGGATCAAAGTGAAGCTCTTCAACATATTCCTGATTTGCGCCCACTCCCCGACGGAAGATAAGGACGATGTGATCAAAGATAAATTCTATGAGCGCTTGTAGCGTACTTATGAGAGCTACCCCCGCCACGATGTCAAAATCGTGCTTGGCGACTTCAACGCCAGGGTGGGCAAAGAAGGTGTCTTTGGCAGTACGGTCGGTAAATTCAGCCTCCACGACGACACATCCCCAAATGGGTTGAAGCTGATCGACTTACCCGGAGCGCGAAACATGGTTATTTGTAGTACTAGATTCCAGAATAGAAAAATTGATCAAGCCATTTGGCTGTCCAAGGATCGAAAAACCACCAACCAGATCGATCATGTTGTGATAGACTGAAGACACGTCTCCATTATTTTAGAAGCTCGTACGCTTCGCGGTTCTAACATCGACCTTGTTGCAGCCAAGATACGCACTCACCTCTGTGCAGCAAAAAACACTAGGAAGGTTCGACATCGAGAAGTTGCGATCACAGCTGACAGCCGAAAAGTGGGACTGTGAAAAGCTTGACAAGCTGGCCGACAGGGGTAATGCTCAAAAATTCTACGAAAATATGCGTCGATTTCGTTTCACGACAGGGGCATACTTTTGTAAAAACACCAGAGGTGAGCTAATGACTGAGAGTATACTAAATTATGAAGGAAACACTTCTCTAGTCATGAATGGCAGTGAAAGTATAATGCCAGAAAAAAGCGAACCCGATTCCTCAATCGATGAAGATGAAGCAGACGTTCCATTGCTCGACCATAGTTTGAACACTGAATTTCGAATAGCAATTAACCGCCTGAAGAATAAAAAAGCGGAGGGGGTCGATAGATTGCCTGCCGAGCTATTCAAACACGGCGGCGAAGAACTGTTAAGAAGCATGCATCAGCTTCTTTGTAAATATGGTCGGACGAAAGCATGCCCAACAATTGGATTTTAAATGTTATCTACCCAATCCACAAAAACGGGGACCCCACAATCTGCGCCAACTACCGTGGGATAAGCCTCCTCAATATCGAGTATAAAGTTCTATCGAGCGTATTGTGTGAAAGATTAAAGCCTACCGTCAACAAACTGATTAGATCTTATCAGTGTGGCTTTAGTCCTGGCAAATCAACAACTGATCTGAATCTTGGAAAAGACCCGTGAAAAGAGATTCGAGACACACCACCTCTTCGTCGATTTTGAAGCTGCTTTTGACCACACGAAAAGGAACTATCTTTATGTCGTGATGTCTGAATTTCATATCCCCGCAATATTAATACGGCTGATCTTGAGCAATACCAAAAGCTCCGTCAGGATCGGGAAGGACCTCTCTGAGCCGTTCGATACTATACGTGGTTTCAGACATGGCGACTTCCTTTCGTGTGACTTTTTCAATCTGCTCTTGGAGCAAGTAATTCAAACTGCAGAACTAAGTAGAGAAGGTACCATCTTCTATAAGAGCGTACACCGATGATATCGATATCATTGCCTTCAACACCCGCGCCGTTAGTTCTGCTTTCTCCAGACTGGATAAAGAAGCAATACAAATGGATCTGTGAGTGTAGGAGGGCAAGACGAAATATCTCCTGTCATCAAACAAGCAGTCGTCGCATTCGCAACTAAGCTCCCATGTCACTTTTGACAGTCATAACTTCGAAGTCGTAGGTAATTTCGTCTATCTTGGGACCACTATAAACACCAACAATAGTGTCAGCTTTGCATTCTAACACAGAATAACTCTTGCCGACAGGTTCTACTTCTGACAGAATAGGCAATTGAGAAGAACAAAGGCAAAACTCTATAAGTCACTCATTATTCCCGTCGTGTTATATGATTCACAGGCATGGATGATGAGGAGACGTTATGAGTTTACGAGAGCAAGGTACTGTGGAAGATTTATGGTCCTCTGCTCTTTGGCCACGGCGAATTAAGAAACAGCGGCTACGGTGGCTAGGTCATGTCGTCCGAATGGATGAAATCACTCCAGCAGTGAAAGTACTCGACGCAGTACCCGCCGGGAGAAGCAGAGGAAGAGGAAGATCACCACTCCGTTGGAAAGACCAGGTTGAGAAAAACCTAACTTTGCTTGAAGTTTCCAATTAATTAAAAGTAATTCTACACTTTTTAAAATTTAAAAAATTATGAATTGTATCACACATCACACCCGGCACCCAGGAGTGAACGCGATAATAATCAAAAGCAATATTGAACGTTGCGAGGAAGATTCGATTAAGACGGAAGAAATTCTAGCTACTATAATTTCAATTAAAATCAATCAAATCCCCCATTGTATCTGTATAGTCCACCTTGGCACAATATAAAAACAGATATGTATATGAATTATTAAAAAAATATGACGGATGGTACATCATCAATGGCGACTTAAACGTAAAGCTCATTCATTGGGGATCTCGTTTAACTACAATCAAAGGTCGAGAACTTCTCAAAGCTATATAAACAATTGGATGCGATTTGGTTTCTACAGATAGATCCACTTATTGGCCTACAGATAGTCAAAAATTGACAGACCATCTTGACTTCTTTATAATCAATAAACTACCGAAAATCAATTTAAGTATTAAAGATAGCTCTGACCATTAACCAGTGTTACTAACTCTGTATGAAACTGAATTTCGGCCGTAATGCCAACGTTAAGTAATAAACATACTAATTTGTATAAATTTAAAACTATACTGAATATAGTCGGCCCCAAGCTTAAGCACATATCGACAGTATTGACTTGACAAAAGCAATTCAAAATGCCGCGGGGAAGAGTACTCCAAATACTCGCGTAACAAATACCCAAAATATATCTTCGAAAGTATCCATAAAAAGAGCATCTTCGATGGAGATGGCAGCAAACTAGGTCTTCTGCTCCCAACACTGAACTTAATAAATGTACAGCAAAACTAAGGACACAAATTAAAGAGTTTAAAAATTTTTGCTTTGAAACTTACCTAGCTAATCTTACAGCTGATAAATCCACTGACTTTTCACTTCAGAAAGCAGCAAGAAATACGAATAAACATGTCACGCCATAAAAACTAAATGAAACGAATGAACATAAAGCTGACGTATTTGCAAATCATTTGAGAAACACATTTAGGCTGGATGGATATAAGATAAACTGTATTTAATCAGCATTTCTGCTGTTACCAGTAAGGAAATTAAAAATTTTATCGGGAACAAAAGACTCAAAAAACACTTGGGTACTATTTAATAACCGGAGAAATATTAGACAATATACCAAAAAAATTGTGTAAAGAAACTCGTAAACATTATAAAAAGTGCATTATACCTGAGATACGTTCCATTGCTTTGGAAAGTATTTGAAGTCATAATAATAAATATGGCGGGTACACCAGTACACGATGATACATCATATAGACCAATTTCGCTGCTGCCAGCTTTATTTAAAATCTTTGAGAATGTTCAAAGGTTCATACCAAAAAAAAAAGAAAAAAAGATCGTTTATACGGCGGCCTTCTTGGGCGAGTCTCAGACTTTGGACAAATTTTGGCATTCGTGTCTGCTGCTCAAATTGAAATACATGCTACCTAACTAATATTTCTAAAAACTTTCTTTTTACTTAATGTCGAAAAAAGAAGTGAGCTTCCTATGAAATTTCCAAAGCTTTACCACCTAGTTGGCAGAAAATCCACTCTATCAATCCAAAGCAAGATGTTAGTATACAATCATGTTCTAAAGCCAGTTTGTGTCTACGGAGCGCAATTAGGTTGAGTGGTGGTCTGAGGTCGACTTCAACTCACTGGGTTGTTCAAGCTTCTCTATGGACAATGTTCTCTATTTGTGTTTACACATTCTTCGGCATGTTTCTAAATTCATGCGATTTCGATGAGACCATTTACACTTTTGGCCACGCAAAGCTTACCACTATACTTTCTTATATTTTTTCGGACTTTTCCTTTCGTTCGAGATTCTCTTCAATTTTGTTTTTATACTCTTGCAACCAGCTACTACAGTAATACTCTGTTTTTGTTTGTTTTGAGCACCTAACGGTTGTACGTATCACTTAAAACTAATCGAGATAGATATAGGATTATATATATATAAATGATCAGGGTGACGAGAAAAGTTGAAATCCGGTTGACTGTCTGTCTGTCCGTCCGTCCAAACAAACTGCTACTTGAGTAAATATTGATGAAACTTGGTATGTGGATTCTTAGTAACGTGTGGGCCATCTAACGTTTTAAATTTGAATTATCTATATTTTGACATTGGAAACGTCAAATACCATTCGGAAAGTGACAGATATTCAGTAAAAAGTCTAAAATTTACGAAATGGGTCGCTATTCACTGGAAAATATTGAAAACTTTTTTCCAAAGATCGTTTGGCCGAGGATGGTCAATTTTACCGAAAAATCATCTTTTCGGACGAGGCTCATTTCCACCTCGATGGTTACGTTAACATGCAGAATTGTCGCATTTGGGGCACAGAAAACCCGCACGTAATCATTTAGAAGCCAATGCACCCAGCACGAATCACTGTATGGTGTGGATTTTAGTCTGGTGGAATCATCGGCCCATTTTTCTTCGAAAATGAAGAAGGAACCGCCGAAACCATCAATGGTGAGCGATATCGCGCAATGTTAACCGAATTTTAAATTTAAATTTAAAACTTTATATGGCCCACCCTGTACAAAAAAAAATCAAGTTCGTAGATGGGCGTAATCGGACCACTGCCACGCAAGGGCTATAACTAAGCACTAAATCAAGATATAAAGCTGTAGTTTGGTAAAGAGGATCGCAGTAGGAAATACTGAGTCGATATCTCCTAAACCACATAAGGTACAAAAACCCAATTTGCTGAGTAGAAATCTTATAAGAACTTCTACCGTCGGTGTGAAAATGGATGAAATCGGAGAATAACCCCGCTCACTTCCCATATAACGGTACTGTTAAAAACTACTAAATCAATAACTAAATACGCCAGAAACATAAAGTTTCACAACGGAGATAGTATAAAAGAGCTTTATGACAGCTGGTGTAAAAATTGGACGATGGCCGTGGCATAGTCCACAATTTGGTGAAAATTTACTACGTGACATTCTTACATTTTTATGTCGCAGTGTAAAAATGGTCGAAATCGAGAAACAACCACGACTACTTCTCATATAGCACAATCTTAAATTCCACCTGATTCGTTCAGTATCCAGTACAGAAATCAAAAAGAAATTAATATAACAGGATAAAACCTTACGCGAATAATGTCTTTAGTGTTTTCTATCTTACCTTATGGTCAATATTTGCTTTTTTTAATCCAATAAAATTTTTTCAAGCCCCTTCTTCTTCTCTTTTACTGGCGGAGAGTACGCCTACGCGGTTAAAGCGCGCCAGTGGCGTTCTTCTTTTCTCAAAGTGGCGCCGATTGGCCAGGTCCTTCTCCACCTGGTCATTCCAACTCCAACTATTTCAATGTCGTTATATATCTCATACAGCTTATCCTTTCATCGAAAGCGATATTCGCCGTGCGCAAAACGCAAAGGACCATAAATCTTCGCAGAACTTTTATCTCGATAACTCACAACGTCGACTCATCAGATGTTTTCATTGTCCATGCTCTACACCCTGCTTGTTGTTCTTCAGACGGGTAATTGCTATTCGAACTTTTTCATGGTCGGGCATTGGAACGACTGCTCCATCGTCATCGATTGGGGAATCGGATTAGACTTCTCTTGGCGTTATGCATTCACTGCCATTCAGCAGGCTGAAGAAGTTCCCTCCATAATTTTATTATGCTCTAGGGATTGGTTACTAGATCACCTCCTTGGGTTTTACAAGAGTATACTCCGGTCTTGAAACCTTCTGTCGCATTTTTTCGTAGAATTTTCGAGCATTACCCCTGTCGTCCAGCTTGTCAAGCTCTTCATACTCACGCATTTCGACCTCTCCCTTTTTCTGTCCGCAAATGCGTCTCGCTGCCCTCTTCAATTCTCGTTATTTAGATCCCGGTACCTATAGTTGACTTTTCATCGAAAATGTCGGTCAATGTGTTATATATGTAACTAAAATTTAGGGATAATCCTGCTCTTTTAATGGAATACTTGCAAGTCAAAAATGAGTTGGGTATTTCCGTTAGCCCCATATACTTAATATAAAGATTTCCAAACTTCGGGGCGTCTTTGTACCGTATATATCGACAAATGTGTGAGTTATCCCAATGAAAATAAGAGAAAGCGTTTTATTCTTGTATCTTTGTGTGTAGATAAATTTAAGCGAAAACTTGGCTTAGCCCCTGTATAACTAATATCAGGACTTATGAACGTCCGGCTGACTTTACTCTGATATGATATGATAGTTAATGAAAGTTTAAATCTTATTTTGCAATTTGCAAGAGTGTAAAATTTTCGGCTGCACCCGAATTTAGCCCTCTTTTTTTATTTGTTTTTTATGTTTTTAGTAAGCATATGTAAACTAAATTATAGTATCTAATTATAATTATAATTTTTACTGTTCTTATATAAAAGCGGCCGGCTTTATTGTTTTTAAAGTAATAACGCCCCTAAACTTCGCGTTTCAATTAAAACAAAAATGAAATAAAACATTAATTTCAAATATAGTGTAAACGAAATTAAATTAAAAAAATAAAAATAATAATAATAATTTACTAACTTTCAGATGATTTTCTCTATAGCTGAATGTTTTTTTTTCAACATTTCTTTATTTATTGAATCTGCTTAGCCTAACAATAAGTATTAAAATCTTAAATATATTTAAAACTAAAGAAGCTCAATAATGTGGTTGAGCTTTTTTGGTAGAACGTTGCTCTCTAGTAGGCGGGCTGGCCGCTCTTAACTTCATGCAAGTTAATTTACTCGCTATATGTTTTCGCCTCGTGAGCTTTCGATTTAGGTGAATTCCAAGATAATTCACTTCATTTGCTTGGGGTACTAGGACATTGTTTATTTTAACTATCCGACACGTTTATGGACGCACATCTAGATGTGCGTGCGCTCCGAGGTCCTAACATCGACTCGGACCACTATCTTGTTGCAGCTAAGATTCGCACCCGCCTCTGTGCAGCAAAAAACGCACGCCAACAAACACAAGGAAGGTTCGACGTCGAGAAGCTGCAATCACAACAGACAGCCGAAAGGTTTTCCACTCGGCTTGCACTCCTGCTCTCTGAGAGCACTCGTCAACAACTCGGTATAAGGGAACTGTGGGACGGCATTTCAAACTCCTTACGTACAGCTGCAACCGAAACCATTGGTTTTCGGAAGGTGCAAAAGAACAGCTGGTACGACGAGGAGTGCCGTGTCGCAGCGGAGAGAAAACAGGCTGCCTACCTCGCAACGTTACGATCGACCACAACACGTGCGGGATGGGATAGATACCGAGAGTTGAAGAGGGAAGCGAGACGCATTTGTAGACAGAAAAAGAAAGAGGCCGAAATGCGTGAGTACGAAGAGCTTGATAAGCTGGCCGACAGGGGTAATGCTCGAAAATTCTACCAAAAGATGCGGCGGCTTACAGAAGGTTTCAAGACCGGAGCATACTCATGTAGAACCCCCCAAGGTGATCTAGTCACCGATGCCCAGAGCATACTTAAATTATGGAGGGAACACTTCTCCAGCCTCCTGAATGGCAGTGAACACACAACGCCAGGAGAAGACGAACCCGATTCCCCAATCGATGACGATGGAAAAGACGTTCCATTGCCCGACCAAGAAGAAGTTCGAATAGCAATTACCCGCCTGAAGAACAACAAAGCGGCGGGGGCGGATGGATTGCCAGCCGAGCTATTCAAACACGGCGGCGAAGAGCTGATAAGGAGCATGCATCAGCTTCTTTGTAAAATATGGTCGGACGAAAGCATGCCCAATGATTGGAATTTAAGTGTGCTATGCCCAATCCATAAAAAAGGAGACCCCACAATCTGCGCCAACTACCGTGGGATTAGCCTCCTTAATATCGCGTATAAGGTTCTATCGAGCGTATTGTGTGAAAGATTAAAGCCCACCGTCAACAAACTGATTGGACCTTATCAGTGTGGCTTCAGACCTGGTAAATCAACAACCGACCAGATATTCACCATGCGCCAAATCTTGGAAAAGACCCGTGAAAGGAGAATCGACACACATCACCTCTTCGTCGATTTCAAAGCTGCTTTCGATAGCACGAAAAGGAGCTGCCTTTATGCCGCAATGTCTGAATTTGGTATCCCCGCAAAACTAATACGGCTGTGTAAACTGACATTGAGCGGGACCAAAAGCTCCGTCAGGATCGGGAAGGACCTCTCCGAGCCGTTCGATACCAAACGAGGTTTCAGACAAGGCGACTCCCTATCGTGCGATTTCTTCAATCTGCTGCTGGAGAAAATAGTTCGAGCTGCAGAACTTAATCGAGCAGGTACAATCTTTTATAAGAGTGTACAGCTGCTGGCGTATGCCGATGATATTGATATCATCGGTCTCAACACCCGCGCCGTTAGTTCTGCTTTCTCCAGACTGAACAAGGAAGCAACGCAAATGGGTCTGACAGTGAACGAGGGCAAGACGAAATATCTCCTGTCATCAAACAAACAGTCGTCGCACTCGCGACTTGGCACTCACGTCACTGTTGACAGTCATAACTTTGAAGTTGTAGATAATTTCGTCTATCTTGGAACCAGCGTAAACACCACCAACAATGTCAGCTTTGAAATCCAACGCAGGATAACTCTTGCCAACAGGTGCTACTTCGGACTGAGTAGGCAATTGAGAAGCAAAGTCCTCTCTCGACAGACAAAAACCAAACTCTATAAGTCACTCATAATTCCCGTCCTGCTATATGGTGCAGAGGCCTGGACGATGTCAACAACAGATGAGTCGACGTTGCGAGTTTTCGAGAGAAAAGTTCTGCGAAAGATTTATGGTCCTTTGCGCGTTGGCCACGGCGAATATCGCATTCGATGGAACGATGAGCTGTACAAGATATACGGCGACATTGACATAGTTCAGCGAATTAAAAGACAGCGGCTACGCTGGCTAGGTCATGTTGTCCGAATGGACGAAAACACTCCAGCTCTGAAAGTATTCGACGCTGTACCCGCCGGGGGAAGCAGAGGAAGAGGAAGACCTCCACTCCGTTGGAAGGACCAAGTGGAGAAGGACCTGGCCTCGCTTGGAATATCCAATTGGCGCCACGTAGCGAAGAGAAGAAACGACTGGCGCGCTGTTGTTGACTCGGCTATAATCGCGTAAGCGGTGTCTACGCCAGTAAAGAAGAAGACACGTTTCTGGGCATAGCGAGAATAATAATTCTTGCATTTTTGCTCATTAATAGTTGGCTAGCCATTGTTCGATCAAAGTTAGGTCCTGCTCTAATACTCTTGATGCTCTGATGGGACTAGAGATGTGTCATCCGCAAAAGTGGATGTGGCAGTGGTTATCGAACGCCTGAGCTACATCTAGAAAAATAGCTGAACAGTACTCTCTATGCTTGAATGCTTTCCTGATTTCGTTCGTAATTCTGTTTACTTGCTCTACAGTGTCATGTTTAGAACGAAACCCGAATTGATGCGTTGGTATTATATTATTTTCGTGGAGGAAAGGCGTCATCCTTGGTAGTAACAATTTTTCAAATATTTTAGATATACAGGGTAAGAGACTAATCGGTGTATTTGTTGGAAGACGGCTGTATTAGGTCTTTACTAGGTTTATCTATCATAATGATCTACAACTTTTTCCACTAAATTGGATATTATACGAAATCAAGAATTGAATTAAAGAGCAAGAAGAACATTTCTATAGCTATATTTGGTAACTCAGTTATCATTTTTGGAGTAATATTATCGTGTACTGATGCCTTTTGATGGATTTAGCTCTCTTTTATGATTCCAATCACTTCAGAAGTAGAAGTCCTAATAAACTTAAAGTTGTTCTTTGGGCAAATTTCTAAGTGATTTGCAAAGCAATTTGCCTTATCCTCATCACTACGTTCCCAATTACCATTCAACTGTCTTAGAGGCATATTGGAATCTCTTGGTGGCTTGAAAGACTTTTGGGCTTTCCAAAAGGAGTTTTGCTTCCTAGAATTTGCACACAATTTCTTTACATAATTTTCAGTATTGCGTTCTTCCTCGCGTTTAAGCGCTTTTTTAACTTTCGTACAGCAGATTTCAGTTGAAGCCGAGTTAAAGGGGAGCGATTTAACTGCCATTCACGTTTAGCTCGCCTTTTCTCTTTTACTAGTTTATCTATTTCTTTAATGGTGATCTTTCTAAATTCATCTGGTTTATTGTTTTTTTTTTTGGTGTTGCCAATACAGCTTCATTAGTTATACTTGCATCAATGTCTTCTTATACTTTCATCAATGTCTCTTCATGTAAGTATTTTGCAATCAATATTGATGTGGCTGCTGATATATTTTCTATACTTCAATCAGTTAGTTATTAATAATCATAGTTTCAATACCCCCATTTGGAGGATTTTGCGGCAGTTGCATTTATACGGTGTTGCCTTGCACCACATTTGCATAGCTTCCTTGCATATTATTTTTGTTAAAAGTAATAGGATTTAAACTTTCATCTGAGGTTGCTATAATTCCATTACGGGGTGTTTGTAAGATTTGGTTACGACATGCTTGAATGATCTGTGACAACTTAGATTTCAAGGACAACCCTTTCCTCCACAATTGCTGCATTTTTTATTTAATTCGTCTTGCCTAAGAGTGCATTTAGAAATGGGATGTAAGCTGAATGTGTTTCGTTTTTAATATTTAATATTTTTTATTAATAATGGCACTTATTTCTAAATACAAATTTTCTGTACCGCTATAAAGTGTTGTCAATAATGCATATCATTTAAAAATTTTGAGTGTCAAGTTTTGCGTGACCGCGAGTGTAAAATATGTAAGACTACAAATAAATCAATGTGATCTGCAAGGTCTACAAAGCATGTTAACAAAAAATATAGGAATTTTAAAACTTTTCAATAAATTTTAAATTGGTTAAACGAATATACATATAAAAGAAAATAAAATTTATAGTTAATCAGAACATTCAGCCTATTTGTTCTGTTGGAAGTTGTTGCCAAGTGTACAATGCATCTAACATATAGTACACGTCTTGCTTTTGAACTTATGCCGTAGTTTGAATTATGTTCAATAAATTAATCCATACTCTCAGTTACTGCAGTCAATCTTCTTTTTACAAACGCCATCGAAAGATCGTTTTGTTCCTTTTCGGAGTCATCTATCAATTTCTAGCTGCTTTTTTTTTGGAGAATTTCTTCGCGTCCTCCACATTTACCTTATGTAATCTGGTTTGATTTACTAATGTTCGATGTCTTCGCTTTTATTTACATTTGGCTAAATGTTCTTCCCTAATCCTTTCAAAGAATTCTTGATATTGTTATTTTTCTCAATTCTCTTAGGGATTGAGTCCCTTCGTGATCTATTTTTTCAAACATCTTTAATGATGTTATCCGCAAGAAATAAGCTTTAAAATTTAATATGTCATCTTGGACACTCTTCTTTACTGCCGTTGGAATGACATTCGGATAACATGACCTGCCTTTTAATTCGCTGAACCATGTCAATGCCGTCGTATATATCTCATAAAGCTCATCGTTCCATCGAACGCGATATTCGCCGTGGCCAACACGCAAAGGACCATAAATCTTTCGCATAACTTTTCTCTCGAAAAATCGCAACGTCAACTCATCAGACGTTGTCATCGTCCATGCCTCTGCACCATACAGCAGGACGGAAATATTGAGTGACTTATAGAGTTTTGCTCTTGTTCGTCGAGAGAGGACTTTACTTCTTAGTTGCCTATTCTGTTGCCAAGAGTTATTCTGCGTTGGATATCAAGGCTGACATTATTGTTGATGTCGATATTTCCAAGATAGACGAAATTATCTACGACTTTGAAGTTATGACTGTCAACAGTGACGTGAGTGCCAAGTCGCGAGTGCGACGACTGTTTGTTTGATGACAGGAGATATTTCGTCTTGCCCTCCTTCACTGGCAAACCCATTTGCATTACTTCTTTAGCCAGTCAGGAGAAACCAGAACTAACGACGCGGGTGATGAGGCCATTGATATCGATATCATCAGCGTACGCCAGCAGTTGTACACTCTTATAGAAGATAGTACCTTCTCTATTTAGTTCTGCAGCTTGAATTATTTTCTCCAAGAGCAGATTGAAAAAGTCGCACGGAAGGGAGTCGCCATGTCTGAAACCTCGGTTAATATCGAACGGTTCTGAGAAGTCCCTGCCGATCCTGACGGAGCTTTTGGTATTGCTCAAGATCAGTTTAGACAGCCGTATTTATATTGCGGAGATACGAAATTCAGATATCCCGGCATAAAGGCGGTTCCTTTTCGTGATGTCAAAAGCAGTTTAAAATCGAGGAAGAGGTGCTGAGTGTCGATTCTTTTTTCGCGGGTGTTTTCCAAGTGGGGCTTTAATCTTTCACATAATATGCTCTGTAAAACCGATAAGTTTATCCCATGGTAGTTGGGTCTCCCTTTTTATGTATTAGATCGTTGGGCATGCTTTCATCCGACCATATTTTACAAAGAAGCTGATGCATGCTCCCTCCATAATTTTAGTATGCTCTGGTCTTCGGTTACTAGATCACCTCCTTGAGTTCTCCTCTGCGATACGGCTCTCCTCGTCGTAATAGCTGTTCTTTTGCATTTTCCGAAAACCAATAGTATCGGTTGCAGCTGAACGTAAGGAGCTTGAAGTGTCGATGAGTGCTCTCAGAGAGCTGGAATGCAAATCGAGAGAAAATCCTTCGGCTGTCTGTTGTGATTGCAGCTTCTTGACGTCGAACCTTCTTTTTATTTGTTTACGTGTATGTTTTGCTGCACTGAGGTGGACGGCGGTGATGTCATCCTTTATTTTCACGAGAGATCAGGAGTGCAAGTCAGGTAGAAAATCGTTGGGCTGTATGTCTGTGTTGAGTTTGTTGACGTGAATTTTTTGCTGCACAGAGGCGGCTGCGTGTCTTGGCTGTAACAAGATAATGGTCCGAGTCGACCTTAGAACCTCGGAGCGTACGCACGTCTATAACGCTGGAGATGTGTCTTCCGTCGGTTTTTCGATCCGGAGACAGCCTACAGATAAATATATTTCGGGCCCCGGCGATGTCGATCAGCCTCAACGCATTTGGGAATGTTTCCTCGTGGGGGCTGAATTTACCGACTGTTGTGCCAAAGATACCTTCTTTGCCCACCCTGGCGTTAAAGTCTTTGGCCACATCGTCTTTCTCTTCCGTCGAGGCGTGGGCGCAAAAACAGCGATACGTTGAAGAACTTCGTTTTGATGCAGATTGTGACTAGACGTTCATCCACTATGGTGAATGACAGTACTCGGCGATGGAGTCGGAGACGGACAGGAAATAGTGAGCTGCTTGAGCCATATGTAAAAAAATCATTTCTGGCCACCCTCAAGTAAATGGCAATTAAAAATCTTTCCTCACTTGCGTGAACTTCTACACATGACTCCATCCTCTAACGAAATTACTGGCAATTACTAATGTCATCCTAACAGAATTCAAATCAAAGGATTGGGATCTTAAATTATTATAGTTTGAATTTTTGAAACTACTACGGACAATATTATTTACAGGTTGAATCATTACCCTTGACCATTTGATAACTTCTTCCTCAAAGGAAAAAAATGAGATTTGTTTAGTTTGAATCTGATTCTGATAACACCAGTAAACTATCGATAGTTGGCTTTTACCAAGAGGGTAAAAGTGCTACTTTTACACAGTGGGTGTATAGCTCCTAAAAGCAAACAACTTAAGATCGAGCAATGCTAAGATGGTGAGAATACTATTTGTTCGATGGACAGGTATTGCCTGCACTTTTGTGTAATCATTAGTACACCTAATAAGAGTATAGTAAATCTACTTTTCCAGACAACGTTCAATTGGATTTCTGGATCGAATATGTCATTAGTTATATAACCTTATCACAGAGCTGTTTACGAAATGAAGAAAAGTTAAAGTCCCTTTGTCAACAAGCACTATCCAAATTCTCCAGATTAAAGAAAAAATCGAAAGTTTCGCGGTACGGTCGCATCATTTGTAGGCCGTGGTTATCTTGCTACTTTATACAAAGTTTTAAACGTTCATCGCAAATTTTTTGAACGTTGAAAGAAAATATAATTTTTCTATTGCGAAAAAGAAGAAAAAACACAGAAACTTCAAATTTAGAAGAACATTCTTTGGCATTTATTATTTCTCTTTTAAACGGGGGCCGCGACTCAGATGGTCCATGCGTTGAGTGAAATTTTCGATTACTCATTCGAACATTTCGACTGGTACCTGGCAAACGACACGTATCATGTTTTGTTCCGTGGCCTTAATCGAAGCGGAGTTGTCCTCATAGACTTTACATATCCCCACCGGAAAAAGTTTAACGGTTTAAGGGGCTATACTAGTGTGACGCATGAAAAATTTCGTGAAATTTTTTAAGAGAAAGTACGCGATTGAATAATTCGAACTTCTTTGAACGTAATAAGGTATATTTTCAGCTATATTTTAAGATTTTATTTAACAAAAGTGTTGAAAAATAACGGAGTTATGGGCTGTCTTCGGAGGTGCCAAAAAAAGTGCCCCAACGGCTGGCATGATTCTGGCCGAATGAGTAGCTGAAACAAAAAAATTTGAAGAGTTTATTAAACTTAAAGATATTTCCTATACAATGAACTACGATCTTTGAAAAATATCAAAAATCAACAAAATGGCGTAGTTTTGAAAAAAAAAAATAGTTTCTTTAGGAAAAAAATGGTCGTTTTTCTTAATGCGAAATTGACAATTTTCAATCAATCAAAAAGCGCGTAGTCCATTGTATAGTAAATGTATTCAAAAATACTCAGTTTTAATTTGAAGTCGATCGGTCAATTTCTGGTTCAGTTATGATCCCAGCAATATTGAAAAATGTCGTTTCGAGAAAAACGCGGTTAAAGTTTCACTTATATATGTTTGCACCTCCGAGCGGTCACTCTGTAGAACGCTGCCATCCGAAAACTATTCAAGATATGACTTTCCCGATGCACAGGATATTTACGGAAATATATTCTATCAAAAAAGCAAATAAAAAATTTTTTTTTTGAAAGTGTCACACTGGTATAGCTCCTTAAGTTTAAGTTTCATCGACCGGTTCAAAAAGTGAAATTATATGCTTACCGAACTGTTCCCTACGCGCGAACTCGCCATTACTTCATGGACACAGGCGTTTCAACGGAGGAGTTTTATTCTTTTGTTATAATGCTTAATTTCTTTTGAGAAATACTGATACCTTAGAGCTTATTTACGTAATATAATAATATTTTCATAAAAATGAAAATATATATAAATTAATACTAATTTTAAATAAAATAATTATGCCGCATTTGATCCCCTGGCCCTCCTTTCCTAGGATCGTTCAACTGCTTCGATCTAATTGTTGAAAGCAAAAGTTGAAAATATTAAATATTGTTTGCTCGGGGCAAGGTTAAGTACTTAAGCGTCAGGGTACGTGTGTTTAAAAATCTAAATAGGTATACGCAACATACATACAATATATCATTAAAAACATAAAACAAAATCGTCACCAAACTTTACAGGAAAACTCTCTGGGCCATCCTGAAGATCGTCCTAAATTTCATTAAAATCGGTCCAGCCGCTTCGGAGTCTATGAGGAATTTAAAACATTCTCTTATCTTAATATATAGCATATAGTTTGGATTGATATCGGGCATTTCATAAATTCATCCTCTGAGATGACAGTCCTCTTCGTTAGAATCAGATTATAATAGGATTTTGGACAAATAGTGATGTTGAAAATTTATGAAGAAATAGGGAAATAAGTGTATGAATTATTATAGCTACAATTCAAATTGTTTTTAATTTTATAGATAAGAAAAATATTTCATTTGAAACTAGTGAAGTTACATTAATAAATAGCACTTATATTCCTCCGAGGAAAATTAAAAATAAAAGATATGACAATTAGAAACTTGTTGCCATTAAATTTGTTGGTAAGCAAATTTGTAGGGTTATACTTGTATTAGCGCTACGATTTATATTATTAATTCAAACCCTACCGCACACCACATTCTTAGCCGTTTCGGCGTCGTGCTCTGCACCACCAGTAAGGAATACAGTTAGCGAAGGAGTTTAATTTTTTCTTGTAGACCCAGGATTGAGTGCCATTTCACAACAATAAATTAATTCATAAATTAAATGAAAGAATAGTTCATTTAAGCATCGCGCAGCCATGCGGACCTATGAAAGGTTGGTTAATGCCTATTGAAAAAGCGTATCACTACTTAGTGCAAATCCTCGTTTTCATTAGTCTGTTTCGAAAGACAATCGCTGCTCACCACAATGACACAGCTCTTAAAGAATCGCGTACGCCGTTAAATTGCAACAGTTATGCAGAAAGTAAGGCTATCTACCTTTGAATAACTAGTGCGAAAAATATCACACAACGCTGCACAATATATCCCAATCAATTTCCATCTCAGGCAATGCATTGAGAGATTTTCTCCGCCCGCTACAATTATATTTGATGAACTATTTAGAAACAATATAAAATTTAAGAACGAACTTTCTTTACAAACATCTTTTAAATTAAAAAAAAAATTAAAAATGAATATTACGAGGAAAGGAAAAACTATAACAGGAGCATACTACGCATCATTATTGGACAAGCTAAAGGAAGAAATTTCGAAAAATCGGCCACATTTGCAAAAAAAGAAAGTCTTGTTCCACCAAGACAACGCACCATCTCACACTTCAACATTCGCCATGGCGAAAATCCACGAATTGCGGTTCGAACTGCTTGACCATCCACCTTATTCACCGGATCTAGCACCAAGCGACTTTTTTTTGTTTTCTCAACTTAAAACTGCGCTCGGCGGCCAGAGATTTTCGTCAAATGAGGAGGCAATCTCTTTCGTGAACTCTTATTTTGCAGACAAAGACGCCAAGTACTATTTGGAAGGGTTGCAGAGATGGGAGCATCGCTGGGAGAAGTGTGTGGAGTTACAAGGAGACTATGTAGAAAAATAAAAAAAAAAAATTTTGAAAAAGTCGCGTGCATCATGGTTAGGTCGGTTATTTATCGGACAGCCCTCGTAAAATATTAGGTTGTCAAAAAAGTCTTGCGGTATTTTTATTGAATCAATTCGTGTGGCACCCATACATCGAGCTTCTTAGTGACTCCAAGCTTCTTCAAAAGGTTTATAACGGTTTGATGACTACTATGCCGGTCTCTTTCAACCAATTCAGCGATTTTATCGCAATATTCGACGACACGCATTCCAAAATTATGTACTTTGAATGTTTGTTCTCTTACAACACAATTTTAAATTTAAAGTCGAAAAGTTAGTTTCGAATATGTGGTGATGTATGAGGTCAAACTTTATGAATGTAGTAGAAAGTTGGTTACCTCCGTCTTGTAGGCTTACTATTCCAATTTACCATATTGTTGGGATCCACAGCATAGCCTTAGCATAACAATGTAAAAGTATGTGCTCTACTCTGCTCCGAGTTTTGTTAGGTAAAAAACTATAGCTGTAGCGAGAGCAAAAAATGAAATTCTGCGCTATGCTTTGCCGTAGCGGTAGTAAAAAATTGGGAGCGGTAGCAGAGCGGAGCTAATGAAAATTTTCATGTGCTACAGCTCCCGCATGTGTTTGTTGTTTTTTCTTTTTTGCTATTTTTTTCACAATATTTGAATTAATTGAATAATTCAAACAAAAAAATGTTATGCAAATCATGTTGGCACTTGTTACATCAAGTGACCTTATAAATCTAAAATCAAATATTTTAAGAAATTTACTAATAAAGTGATTAGATAATAGTGGAATAAATTAGAAAATGTGTTTTATATTATGTAAAATATTTACCATTTTTTATATTACCAAAATCATCATCTATTAGAAATGTATTACAATACTCAATTACTATGAATTTTCGAGTACCAACCTTTAACTACGTATGTACATACAAGTATACATACTTTCCCCTTATTTACGTTTTCTTAACCGGCATCTTTTAAATTCGCTAAGGCACAGGCACGTTCTTAGTAATTCGCGCAACCCAATTAATTTGTATGTATATGAACATTTTTACTTATTTCTTTCTATTTTTGAATTATTAAAATTTTCAAATGATGCTTACGTCAATTTTCAAATGCTTATGATTTTAAATATAATTTTTGTATTAATGGTTGTATTGAATTTTAACATAAAGTGATAAAAAGTATCCTACATATGTCCTTACCCTGCTTCTAAGCTACCTCCCCACCAATTTTAAGCCAAAACGGTTTAGCCGTTCTTGAGTTATAAATGGTGTAACTAATACGACTTTCTTTTATATACTATATACATACTTGGTGATGACAGAATGTAGCAAAAAAAAAAAACAACAAACAGATGCTGGAGCTGTAGCTGTAGATATAATAATAAATTTTACGAATTTAATGATGATCGGTATGGTAAACCGGTTGTTTATTATTTGCCTTTTCTATGTTATCGACTTATAAAGGATAGTAGCTCCACGCCTGGCTCAGATATGGCCAGAATGGGTACTCCTTAGCCCTAGATTTATGGCTATGAAATTAGAGGGATGTTGCGAGAGAATGGTGGTGAATGGAGAACGGCTTCGATTCATTTGATTCATAGAGTCTTCATAATTAAGTTGATGCTTTGTATAGCCGCTTCCCATAACCCACCCATATGATGAGCACTTGGATATGTGCGCTAAGTGCAACCTTTGCCTTTTGTAAGTGTAGCACGGTACTCTGGAGCGAATTTAAATACAATTTTTAGGTAAATAAAATTTTCAAGTGGATTCTGTTTCTAGGTGATATTAGAAAGAAAATAAACGTAAAATGAAAAAAATCCACTTGGCGCCTTTTTTTAGCAGTGAAAATAAGATTTTTATAGACGATGCTTGAACAAATCTGGTAAATTGTGCACAATTTGCTTACGCACGTGCTCTTTGATTCGACCCATCGCGAAAATGAAATAACAAATTACAGAAAAAGAAAAAACAATAGAAGCAGAACTGATCACGCTTTCTAACAGTACTTACCACAATGTGATCAAACGGCTAGCTCGTGAGAAATATTAAATTGAAAGTGTGCAGTTTCTTTTCGGTACAGTCCTTAACTCTGTTGGAATTTTGATAGAAAAAATAATACTATTATTTGTGTCTATAAGGAATCATAGTTTAATTTTTTTCAATTTTTGGGAATCTATGTTATATAGGGTGGGCCATCTAACGTTTTAAATTTGAATTATCTATATTTCGACATTGGAAACGTCAAATACCATTCGGAAAGTGACAGATATTCAGTAAAAAGTCTAAAATTTACGAATTGGGTCGCTATTCACCATTCTACAGTTCGCAGCTTGGGCAGAAGATCATTTGACCGAGGACGGTCAATTTGACCGAAAAATCATCTTTTCGGACGAGGCTCATTTCCACCTCGATGGTTACGTTAACAAGCAGAATTATCGCATTTGAGGCACAGAAAACCCGCACGTAATCGTCGAGAAGCCAATGCACCCAGCACGAATCACTGTATGGTGCGGATTTTGGTCTGGTGGAATAATCGGCCCATTTTTCTTCGAAAATGAAGAAGGAACCGCCGAAACTATCAATGGTGAGCGATATCGCGCAATGTTAACTGAATTTTTCTTCAAGCAAATTGAAGAGGAAAACTTGGACAACATTTGGTAGGACGGTGCTACGTTCCATACAGCAAACGCTACACTCAATCTTTTACGCCCTATCTTCGAAATTTAAAATTTTATATGGCCCACCCTATACTTTGTTACTTCTTGATCGGTTATCATATTGCTGTGTAAAATGCCAAAATCGCTTGCTGCAATATTGTCCTGTATGTGTTCTACATTTTCCTGTAATATTTTAAGTTTTAGAGAAAAGTAAAGGTATAATATTTCGTCTTTGGTCTTTTTACTTATGCTTCTTATGGTATTTAGTTTCGCAGATACCATATACCTATCATCCGGTATAAGTATTTTTAATTCGAGAAACGTTTTATGGAAGTTAGTATTAATATGTATTTGTTTATTTATGGTTGTTTATGTCGATAATATTGCGGTCTTGTCTATCATTATCGTCCAGGGTACCATAAAGCCATTTCTGAACGGTTCATTCTGCATTTAGTATGCCTCTTTTTTGTCTGTGGAGTGTGTTAGTGTTTACTTTAGTTGTAATAAATTTAATCTGCATGTTTAGTGTTGCATGTCCTACTTGTGAATGTACCTATTTTATATTCGATTCTATTTCATATAGTAAGTCTGATATTTCTTGTGGATTTATTACATGTAGTATTGTTATATATGACTTAACCAAATTGTTGTCAGGATCAAAAGTTTCAGGATCTATTGCCTCTGCAGATTTGTATTTCCGGTTAACGATGTTTAAATGTATATCGTTTAGATTTACTTTTATAAATTTTGGTTGTTCCTTATTAGGGTGGGTCGATTCCGGACTTTTTTCGATTCGGGATTTCTAATGGTGCTGAAAAGTTGCCTTAGTACTTCCTGATTCCAATGCAACATTTTGTTTTGAGATCGGATTGCATCTTCAACCCCAACTCCGGCCTTGAAATTTCCGAAATTCGCCTAAAATCGTGAAATTGTCTTCCTAGCGCCTGAAATACGCATCTCATGGCAAAATGTATAAAACAAAAGTTATTTGTCACGTCATTTGCTACCGAAATGGTATATGTGATCATCGCCTTATGCCTAACACTTTTATAATTCTTTGCGTAACCTATATTTCTTTCTTCCACATATTTTTCTCTGTTTTATTATTTATTCTATTCTATTTATTCCCTTAGACTTTTCGTTAAATATTCTTTCATAAATAATGTTCTTGTTACACTTACCTTCATTTATTTAGAGTTTTTTTTTTGTAACTGAATGGTAGCTGTTTTACCATTCTATAATAGCCTTGCTCATTTTATTTGTTAAACTTGAATTTTTATTCTCTATATCTTATTTTTTCTCCTAGTGTATTGTATAGGCGTTCATAATTGCTGGTGTGGTTATTCGGTTTAACGAGATGTATGTACATATGTATGTAGTTCAATATTTTCGTTTCTAAGGAAATCTTTAACATTAATACTTTTAAATTCGTTATCAGCAATAAGTTTTTTAAAATTCCCTCTCTATTACTTATATTGGTCTATTTTGTCGATTATTGTTTAGATAGGACTACTATCTTCAAGAAAAAATGCTGTGGCAAATTTAGAGAACCTGTCTATAAAAGTTAGAAAATTCGCTTTGGAGTTAGTATAGCAATCTATGTGAATGATTTCTTTGCAATTTTTCGGTGTTTCTGTTACATTAAATTAAACTCTTACAGGTCGCCTTTCATATTTAACTCTGTTGCATGTATCACAGTTGTTTACGAATTTGTGTATCAGTTTTTTCAAGTGTGCAAAGTAGATGTGTTTTTTAATTCCCTCGTAGTTCTCGGATATTCCTGTGTGTCCTGTTTCGAACTTGTGATAATTTTGGATATGCCTGTATACTTCTTCTTCACTATTTACATCTTTAGCGTGATATAAACATTTAACAAATTTAATGTTGTCGAATCCATCAAATAAGTCGGTAATTTGTTGTTGTAATTTATTACCTTCATGGTCATTATCTTCGCTATATACACATGCCAATTTTACCTGAAGTGATATGTCTTCTGAGGATATCAGAAATATTGATGTCCAAATGTGCTGGTGATACATATATTTTTTTTATTGTTGTGTTTTATTTCGAACTCCAATTGTTTTTTATCAGTTAAAATTATCTGAGTTTTAAACCGATTGACTCTGGTGTCCATAATGGTCCATTCAACTGCTCCTCTTGAGAGTGAATTGTATTTGCCTCGTTTTCGTCTAAATTATTTTCTAAAGATAGATTGTTAATTGTTTCTATTAAAGTTATTGAATTTGTAGCGTTGTTGATTCTGCTGAGGAAATCTGCGACCTTGTTATATTTTCTTTTATATAATCTTCGTTTATATTAGGGTAAAAATTTGTCCACCTAATACAACGGTAAGGGCTGTAAAATACGAGGTGTGTTCAAAAAGTATCGCGAATCGTAACTGACAGTTTTCTTCGATTGCAGGGGCGTGGTGTATCATGAGTTCTTGCCACAGGGAAGAACAGTCAATAAGGAATATTAAATGCAAGTTATGCGCAATTTGCGCGAAGCAATCTGCCAGAAACGCCCGGATTTGTGGAAAAACAAAAATTGGCTTTTGCACCACGATAACGCTCCTGCTCACACATCGTTGCTTGTGCGCTTGTGGCCAAAAACAACACACTAATAATGCCGCAGCCACCGTATTTCCCAGATCTGGCCCCCTGTCACTTTTTCTTGTTCCCTAAACTGAAGAGGCCCATGAAAGGACGACGTTACGCTTCTCTTGAGGAGATAAAGACGTGCAATGTCACCAAAAATATAAGTGCAACCCTGTGCTAGCTGTAATTGTACTTAAACACATATTTTGACGTTAAATTGTTGAGGAAGGTAAATTTTAAATAGATTTTATATTTTCTATTTAAATTATAAAGATTTGTTACAGTTTTTGTTAAGAATAAATGCAGACGGTACGCTAATTCACAATAGCCACGCACAATAGTCATTTACAATAAATTGATCGAATCAGCCGTTCATATAATATATCACTAGATTCTGCAATGGGCGCTCTCGTGCCCTTGTATATTTCGGTATAGGATTTTTGCAAGCTGCAATCTTGTTTGCATCAGTAGTTAATGTGTTTCTTTTTGAAATCTTGATAACTTAGTCATTGTTTGTTTTAATTTTTTAAATGAGTTTATGTACATATGTAGAGTCATTTAAATTAATTTATATTGTGCTACTTTTGCGTAGTTAATTTTCGGTATTATCTTGTAGTTCATAGAAAAGACTTTTATTGCCTTGTTGTTTTTGGTAATTTTAAATCTTGTATTTTGTTTATCTTATCAAAGTTCGCTTTAACTCCTTCAGATGTTAAAATTTGACAGAAATATTGCACTTGTCAAATTGTACCTTAAGGTTATGCTTCTTTAGTGCATTTAAAATTTTTGTAAGGCTTTCTCACTACGCATATTTTGTATATGTATTCTCTAAGCACAAAATTCATCAGCCTTTGGAAAGTTGGTGGGGCATTTTTGAGACCGAATGGCATTCTAAAGTATTCGTAATGACCAAAAGGGGTTGAAAACGCGGTTTCTTTCGATCTTCTTCTTTTACTAAGATTTGGTGGAATCCTTTTGGGAGATCGAGTGTCGTAAAGTATGCAGCCCTTCCTAATTTATCTAATATATTATCTACATATATTTGGAATTGGGAATTTATCGTCGATTGTGATAGCATTTAATTTTCGATAGTCTATCACAATCCGCCAATTCTTTGATTGGGAGTTATTTGATTTTTTTGGTACTATCCATAAAGGGCTATTGTAAGGAGACTTGTTATTTCCTATGATCCCTTGTTTTAACATTTCTTGAATTTGTTTAGTTATATCTTCTTCATGTACCTTTGGGTATCTCAAAATTTTGGAATATACTGGGGTGTTCATCGTAGTCACTATATCGTTTTGAATAGCTGGTGTACTTGTAAGATCATCGCATTCTTTATATAATATTTTTTTCTACTTTTTTATTAACTTACTAACTAAAAATTTCTCTTCATCCCTATTTTCTATACTCTCTACTTGATAAATTTCGTTAAAATGATATGGGCAAGAATTCATAAATTGTATCACTTCGTTATCAACTGTTAAGGTATCGTTTCTCATGTCACTACTAACTGTTTTTTTCTTTATCTTTGTCAAGGGACAAAGATCCTACCGACTGCGGCAGTTGTGAAAGTTTTATAAATTTGGTTAAACTTAGGTTTAACTCATTAAACGATATATAATATTACTTCAATATTTACTAATTTTTCGTCAAACTTTGGTTTAACTTACCAAACGAACTTTAGTTCAATATTAATTATTAATGTTAAATGTGGATTTAACTTGTCGCGAGAAAACGAAGACACGACTTGTTGTTTTAACAGTCAAAATCTTACTTTCTTTATCCTTTTCTTTTATTGTTATATTGGCGCTATCACTTGTAGTTGTGACAATATTTGTCAAGTTGCCTGCTTCTCCCATTACATCAATTGCATTCCCTTAAATATGAGGTAGGTATGTAGGAATGCAGCCCTGTTCTCTATTAACCTCAATTAGCACTTGATGTGCCATTTTGGTACACTATTCGTAGAACATCCTGTATATGCTATTACGTTTCACCTTATCTCTCAAATCATTTTGAGGTTTCGATGAAGCTATAATCTTCCTATCCTCAAGCATCGATATTATCCATCTGCACACAGTGTCATCTATGCCACCATGTGTCAGAGAATTAATTATAGCATTTCCTTCTATGTTATTGAAGGCGCCCTCTATGTCTAGTAAAGCAGCCATGGTGTATTGTTTGTGGTGTAGTGATTTTTCAATTAGACTTATCACCTTGTGAAAGGCAGTTTCGGTGTATCGGCCCTTTATGTACTCATGTTAGGACTTCGATAACTTATCCGCTATTATTGTTCTTACATGTAAGTCTATTAGCTTTTCCAGTACCTTCAACATAAAGGAGGTAAGGCTTATAGGTCTAAACTCCTAGGCATTCACGTACGTTCTTCTGCCTGGTTTTGGAAGGACCACAACTTTAATTCTTTTCCATCATCTTGGGATGTAAGATAGTTGAATGCTAACTTGGTATATATATCCAAGCCTTTGAACCATTGGTTCTACCAGTTTTTGCAGCATTATGGGCATAATCCCGTCTGGACCTGCCGCTTTAAATGGTGCAAAACTACATATTTATGGCATATTTGATTTTGATTTTGTCTACTATTTGGCTTCGGTAATCAGCTGCGTTTAACGGTGGTTCTGGTTGAACCCTAGTGTTTGCTGACTCCCGGAGAAGTGCGTTGTAATTAGTACACCCAGAGACTCTTTTGCCGAGGAGGTCCAATCACTTCCCTCCGCCCTAATGTGGCAGTATTAGTATGATATTTGGATAGCATTTTGCTCAGCCTTGCGGTTTTCTGCAACTTTCTATCAATGTGCAGAAAGATCGCCTTGAGTCGTTTTTAGCTTTCCTGGCTGATTTTTTGTATCTTTTCGTTGTGCTCCCTAATTCTTGAGCTCAGTGTTCCACCAAGGAAGAGATTTTCTCTTTTTCAGAACTTTTAGCGGTGTGCATTTATCGAAAGTTGTGGTTAAGATTTTTTCCAACTTCTCTACTTCTGAATCTAGTTCCTGAGGATTACTAATACTCTTATTGCATCCCTTTTCAAGGCATTTTGTTGCTATACTGGTACATTTTACCCACGCTATTCTTCTAGGGCTCCAATAAGCACTGTATTTCGCGCGGATGCTGAAGAGTATCCAGGAGTGATCAGACATGGAAGACTCATCGGATACTCTCCAGATATCCACAACGAGACCGTGTCTGTCGATAGCGTGAGGTCTAGCACTTCCTCCCACCCCGGAAACCTATCAGTGCTTGGGAAAATAAAGGTTGGCTTATCGCCCTTGTTACATATACTTAGATTGCTATTCAGAATATACTGCAAGAGTGACTCACCTCTGGTGTTTGTACTGGGGCTACCCCATACAGCGTGTCTTGCGTTTGCATCTTCCTTCCTGTTGTCCTCTATTAGTGTGGTGAACGGGGCCGGCGGTATGTCTTCGTCATGGGCCAAGTAGGCCGAGACCAAGAAGAAGAAATATTCCTTCTGTTCCACCTTTACCACTGTGATATCTACTGTGCTGTAAATAGGGGAATCGAATATACCCGCGGTAAGGCATGCCTGTCGTAAGAGGCGACTAAGATCCTGGTCGCCAGTCCAGAGTTGTGTGGAAACTCAACTGGTAGTAACTTCGGTTACCAGAGACTTTATCCTGGTACCACGGGGAGCAGTAAGCCTTTGGAGGTAAAACTCCAATCTGCTCATTGGGTTTGGCCCTTTGTGGAGATTCGTGGTGGCTGTGGTTAAAACCCAAATCGCGGGAAGAACTGACTTTGTCAGTTCAAGTGTGGAGTTGCATTGCAACCTGGCGCCGTGCACATTGTACGGGAGAGGTTTTAGATGGGCCTCGAACCCCAACAAGGTGGTTAGTGTGTCCATGCCACACTGCCGATTGGTACTGAAAATCGTTACCCAGTTTTCAGGGTGCTGATCGACGCATTGTATTGATCCGTTGTGCTTCTGAGCACCGTGGATTTAGGCCTTCGCAGGTAGGATCCCACGTAAAACACTCTCGACTGTTGTGCTGTAAATAGGATAAAGAAATGCATTTATAATTCTATTGATACGAACGCATGCCCTAGGTTTACCTTTGTTCCTGTATTAGGCTGATGTCTATGACCCCCTCGTGTATGAGAGTTGTCAGATTCGCTGTAGCAATCTTCGAGTGTTGCAGATTTATCTGTACGCATCTTAAGTTATTGGGCATCTCGGGTTTCTTTGATGCCCACAATCCTTAGCAACTGGCTGGCGTCGTCGACCTCTTGCATGTCGTCTTCGTCTGCCGCTTTGTCGTCTTGGAAGATTTTTAACCTGGCCTTGCGAATTCCGAAGCCGATTTTGAGAGCCTCAATGGACTCATCGCAAATGGCCCCCCGAATTGGTCTACATGCTTTGTTCGGGTTTTCCTCCTTGATCAGCTGTCACTTATCTATACCATGTATAGATTTGTTTTGCAACCTGACTCCTCTAGAGGGGGTAGCCAAAT
This sequence comes from Bactrocera dorsalis, assembly GCF_023373825.1. Classification (NCBI taxonomy): domain Eukaryota; kingdom Metazoa; phylum Arthropoda; class Insecta; order Diptera; family Tephritidae; genus Bactrocera; species Bactrocera dorsalis. The sequence continues at coordinate 67,801,132 of NC_064304.1, read as the reverse complement.
GCTAGCACGAGGTCTCTTCGGTATGTCCCTGGCGGGTATAATCCTCAATTGAGGCCTTCAAAGGCGTTTGCTGATTTTGGTAACACTACCCGTCAGGAAATATAGCGAGGCCTGGTCCGCGCACTTGATGACCCTGTAACCCCTGAGGGTCTTGGAGGAGTCAAACTCCGGGTTAGGACCCGCAGCATTGTCGAGTACAAAGCTTAGCACCATACTCGGCAATCTGACGTCGATCTCCACCCATCTTTCCTGTACTGTGCTCGCGGAGGAGGAATATCCATCTGTGATGGCCACTCGCAGGCTATACCTGGCTAAATCGCAGAAATGCCTTGCCGTTGTTGTACTGCTATGTTCACCTTCACTCCGCTTAGGTTTTTGGGACAGAGTTTCTCGAATTATGTGATAGAGCGATTCCTTTTTTGTGAATTTCTCTCTTGTTTGCTCTCTTCTAGAGGTTCTGATTGCTTCCTTCTTAGGAAGCTTTCATATTCCTCTATTATTGATTTGAGGCCATTTGTTTCTGCCTCATTAACTGGGCTACCGGCTGCCTGGTCTTCGGCGATCTTACCCAGTATGAAGACTTCTCTCTGGTACCGTTTTTTTTTTAGCTGATTCTGGGACTTCTTGCGCTTCTCTTTTAGCCGCCAGTGCACTTTGGTTAGTGCTGTATCTATTGCTGCTTTACGTATCCTCTCGTGGTTTTCCAATAGAGCTTCGTAGGCCTTTTCTATGCCTAAATCAGCGAAGAATACCCCCGTGCCTACTCCGCAGTCCATTTTGGACCCGTCGGTATAGACTGAGGTGGTATCCGCCTCTCCTATTGAACCTCCTCTCCATTCTCGTCTAGATGGTATCCTCACCTGGAAGTGTTTATTGAAATCCAGCTTTGGGAGAATGTAGTGTGATTTATTAATAGTGAGCTTGTTTAGAATTACACTCGAAAGTGTCCTAGTTTATTTTTAAATATGATATGCAGATTTTATGTGGTCGCAACTTTGTAGAGGTAACAAAAAGGAAAAATTTTAAATTTACTAATTGACTTTAAGTAGTTAGAGGTAGGTCGCTCGGGAAATATATGGTATAGTGTACCCGAGCATAGAGAGGTTCTAGACGGGAGATCCGATCGCAGATTAAAGAACTAAGTTCCTTCGGCGAAAATGTGATAAAAAACATCAGACAAGCGTACGCGGTCACGCAAACGGCTGTTTGGCGTTCATAAGATCAAGATTGGAGGGGTAGTCTGCAGAATAAGAGAAAAGTCGAATCTCAGAAAGTACTTCCGGTGCCTGGAATACGGCCATCTGGAGAGGGCGTATACGAGTGAGGATGACAAAAGCCCAAACAGCGAGAAAAAGGATACGTGCCACCGGATCGCAAATTAGAAATGTCCATCTGGAGAGGACGTATACAAGTGAGGATGACCGAAGGAAAAGCTGTGCTAAGTTTGGTGAAAAGGGGCGCTTCGCAAAGGAATCGTTTGCAGCATGCAAAAACAGCGGGAAAAAGGGCACGTGCCACCAGATCGGAAATTGAAAATGTCCCCAGTATCAAGCAGCGTGTAAAAAGTCAAAATGCGAGTTGTCCAAATCAACAGGAACCATTACAAAGCTGCATAAGAGCTGCTGAGGAAACTAATCTTCGAAGAAAAGCAGATTTGGGGATAATGAGTGAGCAGTATAAAAACACAAACGCTAGTACATGGATCTCTGACAAAGAAAACAGAGCTGCAAGGAGATTACGAAAGAGTTCTCGTTAAACTAGTTGGAGATGCCCTCACTACCATGCTAAACGCGATAGTAGGCGTTTTCAACGCATAAGCCATTGAATGGGATAATAGCTACACAAACAGGCGGGGCAATGTTCTGCATTAGGCGTTCTCGTTGTTACACACATAGCAACTTGCTCGAAATCCGCAAACAAATTCAAACTCGATCCAGCTTGAAAAAATTGCAGAAAAAAGGATGCAAGGTGAAAACGTTGGATGAAGAAATATTCAAACTCATATTGGATGAAAACCTAGTGACGCTGACCTTCAATCAGAGTGGTTAAAGTTAAGCACTGACCTGTCTAACCCACTTAAAAAAGATGGTGAAGACGCTTTTCCCAACGCATACTGTTCAGCATGTGCAGCATAGTTAGTTAATACTGCCTGGGTTGTACTCCAGCAGACAATATGATTCGTACATGCTGCCAGTTTCACCCTGGCAGCATTTTTGGAAGATTCCTCTTCGAAAAAAACACTGCATTTGGGTTATTGTCAATGATAATGGAAGAGCAGCATTTGAAGAGATGTTCTACCACCATCTATTATATATACTTCATTGCAAGAAGTAACAGAACATGGAATATTTTACTAATTCAATATGCATCCGATGTCGATATAATAGATCATAAATCATCGAATCTTTGTAATTATCCCACAACATTTTAGATCAGTCCGGGAAACATGTTTTCAGTACTATAGCACACAGTCGACGAATTTGTGTTCTGTGCAGATGAATACTGCACCAGCAAGCACAACGTTCAATGATTGTCATCTTCTACCAAGCTTAATGAAAGGCATGCATATTATACCTTGGGTAATGTTGAATATTTTATTTAAGATTGCAATGTTTTAGGGACGGCTCTCATCAAAGTATTGTTGTGAGTTCCTCAAAGTATTGTCGCGACTTCTCTGGTGGTGGAATGGAGAGGGTGATATGAACATGTTCTGTCCTCTGCGGTGTGTATCAGGAACCAGCCCTTTCGGATCTTGTTGATAATAAAGTGCAAAACTCTTGCCCAAAGACGACGATTGCCGAAACAGACCCCTTTGAGAGGCCACCAAAACTAGGTAAGTCCCCATTCGAAAACCTTGGTTTTGACAAACTTTTGAAAGTGTTGGGCAACAGCACTTCCCTAGCAAAGGCATTACAACCCCGTGGAGATTGTATGACTGAATGTGAATGCGGTTAAGAAGCTGATCGAAACAATGCACCCACCGCAGCGGTCTACAACACCATGAGTGATCTTCTCGGTATGATAGCAAATTACACACAAGTGCTCAGGAGGAGCACATTGCAAATAAGGAAGCACGACGAAGTTTTCTCGTGATACCCACCAGTGGTGAGAACACACCAAAGAGGCCTCCCCTGAACAAAGAAGCAAATTGTATTAACTCCGTCAAAGGTAATGAGAAAGAAATGGGGAAAACAAGATGGTTGGATCGCGGTCTAACGTAAGCCACCAAAGAACACCCTACATAAGCCGCCATCTCGACCTGATGCAATAGTCATAGAAAAAAATGGTAACATGTTATAGCGACATCCTAAGGACCGTAAAGAAAAATGATACTTTGCATAAACTAGGAGAAAACGTGTCAAAGATCAGAAAGACGGCCAAAGAAAAAATTCTGTTAGAGCTGAAAGTTACACTGATAAGGACATGGAGATCTTCAAGATCGAAATAGGTAAAGTGCTCTAATCTACGAGGTCATGGTAGAAATACGTGACCTCGACGAAATCACAACTAAAAAAGACATTGCGGATATTATACACCTACATGTAAATGAGTTGAGCCATTTTGATAAAAATGCGATTAAGAGTGTCAGAGCGGCATACTTAAAAATTCAAACTGCTGTGGTAAGCCTACCCGCAATAGAGGCAAGGATACTTCTGCGCACAAGATAAAAATAGGTTGGGTAACCAACGTGCCCAATGCTTTTTAAAACCGTTATAAAAACTCTATTCCCTACCCAGCCTTTTGAGAATCTAACGGTTCGAGCGGAAAAATCTTTCGAAACAGAAGACACAATAATTACTGATGTGGAGGTAACAGAAAAGGCAGAGAGATTTGGCAATGCCTAAGCACCAGGCGTGGATGGTATTTCAAATAAAGCCTTAAAAATTACCACTAAGCACAATGCGAGACCATTTACTAAACTGTTTACGTTAAGTTTACAAAAAGGTGTACTTCCGATAACTTGGAAAAAACAGAAACAGCCGAAGATTCCAGATCATATTGACCACTCTGTTTGCTGGATTCGATTTCAAAATACTAGAGCGGATAATCTGTGTACGATTAGAGCTGGATTTAGAAAAGGAGGAGAACAAAGGTCCAATATGAATTCCGTCCAGTCGGAATGTCTGTTACTGTATGGTACGCCTGATGTACAAAGAAAATATGCGGTAACGGGACCCACTTTCATAAGGTTCTGTGTTTGGCCCATTGTTGTGGAACATATTGTATGACGGGGTGCTGCGTCTCCCACTTCCGAAGCAGCTACAGATAATCGGAGACGCGGTTACCATGACTGTAGTGGCAAAAGAACTTGGCCAACTTGAGCACCTCTGCAATCATGAGCCGGAAACGACCAAACAATGGTTCACGGCAACAAACCTTAAACTCGGTGGGCCGAGGCTGTGCTGATCATAAGTAGGAAAAAACTTGACGACATCAAAATAAATATCGACGGCCATAGTATCAGAAAACGCTGAAGAACTTAGGAGTACCGATAGACAATAAACTTGGCTACAAAGTAGACATCGAAATGGTATGTGAGAAGCCGCACGGATAACGGCCGCTCTAGCAAGAATAATGACCAACATTCGTGGACCAAGCCAAAAAAGACGTGCGTTACTGGCCAAGGTAAGCCAATCAATTCTGATGTACGCGGCGCCCATATGGTGATCAGTACTACAGCAATAGACCTATGCTAAGAAAGCGAAGATTGCAACGACTAGCGCCATTAAGGTAACGAGCGCATTTCGACGGTATTGTACGAAGCGGTTGCAATTAAAGCGAGCATCATACCACTTGAGATAGTGGCAATGGGACTCGAAAAAATATACGACCAGTCTGAGCAGGCGATAAACGATGGACGAGCGCAAGCGCCAATTGGATATTCCAAGCGAGGCCAGGTCCTTCTTCAACTGGTCCTTCTAACGGGTTGAAGGTCTTCCTCTTCCCCTGCTTCCCCCGGCGGGTACTGGCCGCTGTCTTCTAATTCGCTAAACTAAGCCAATTTCGTCGTATAGGTCCTGTTGTCCGAATGGATGAAAACACTCCAGCTTTGAAAGTATTCGACGCAGTACCCGCCAGAAATATCAGAGGAAAAGAAAGACCTCCACTCCGTTGTAGAGACAAGGTGGAAAAGGACCTGGCTGTACCTAGCTGAAAAGAAGAAGCAATTGGCGCGCATATAACGGGTGATTTTTTTGAGGTTAGGATTTTCATGCATTAGTATTTGACAGATCACGTGGGATTTCAGACATGGTGTCAAAGAGAAAGATGCTCAGTATGCTTTGACATTTCATCATGAATAGACTTACTAACGAGCAACGCTTGCAAATCATTGAATTTTATTACCAAAATCAGTGTTCGGTTCGAAATGTGTTTTATCGACAAATTTTGTTCAGCGATGAGGCTCATTTCTGGTTGAATGGCTACGTAAATAAGCAAAATTGCCGCATTTGGGGTGAAGAGCAACCAGAAGCCGTTCAAGAACTGCCCATGCATCCCGAAAAATGCACTGTTTGGTGTGGTTTGTACGCTGGTGGAATCATTGGACCGTATTTTTTCAAAGATGCTGTTGGACGCAACGTTACGGTGAATGGCGATCGCTATCGTTCGATGCTAACAAACTTTTTGTTGCCAAAAATGGAAGAACTGAACTTGGTTGACATGTGGTTTCAACAAGATGGCGCTACATGCCACACAGCTCGCGATTCTATGGCCATTTTGAGGGAAAACTTCGGACAACAATTCATCTCAAGAAATGGACCCGTAAGTTGGCCACCAAGATCATGCGATTTAACGCCTTTAGACTATTTTTTGTGGGATGAAAACCTAGTGACGCTGACCTTCAATCAGAGTGGTTAAAGTTAAGCACTGACCTGTCTAACCCACTTAAAAAAGATGGTGAAGACGCTTTTCCCAACGCATACTGTTCAGCATGTGCAGCATAGTTAGTTAATACTGCCTGGGTTGTACTCCAGCAGACAATATGATTCGTACATGCTGCCAGTTTCACCCTGGCAGCATTTTTGGAAGATTCCTCTTCGAAAAAAACACTGCATTTGGGTTATTGTCAATGATAATGGAAGAGCAGCATTTGAAGAGATGTTCTACCACCATCTATTATATATACTTCATTGCAAGAAGTAACAGAACATGGAATATTTTACTAATTCAATATGCATCCGATGTCGATATAATAGATCATAAATCATCGAATCTTTGTAATTATCCCACAACATTTTAGATCAGTCCGGGAAACATGTTTTCAGTACTATAGCACACAGTCGACGAATTTGTGTTCTGTGCAGATGAATACTGCACCAGCAAGCACAACGTTCAATGATTGTCATCTTCTACCAAGCTTAATGAAAGGCATGCATATTATACCTTGGGTAATGTTGAATATTTTATTTAAGATTGCAATGTTTTAGGGACGGCTCTCATCAAAGTATTGTTGTGAGTTCCTCAAAGTATTGTCGCGACTTCTCTGGTGGTGGAATGGAGAGGGTGATATGAACATGTTCTGTCCTCTGCGGTGTGTATCAGGAACCAGCCCTTTCGGATCTTGTTGATAATAAAGTGCAAAACTCTTGCCCAAAGACGACGATTGCCGAAACAGACCCCTTTGAGAGGCCACCAAAACTAGGTAAGTCCCCATTCGAAAACCTTGGTTTTGACAAACTTTTGAAAGTGTTGGGCAACAGCACTTCCCTAGCAAAGGCATTACAACCCCGTGGAGATTGTATGACTGAATGTGAATGCGGTTAAGAAGCTGATCGAAACAATGCACCCACCGCAGCGGTCTACAACACCATGAGTGATCTTCTCGGTATGATAGCAAATTACACACAAGTGCTCAGGAGGAGCACATTGCAAATAAGGAAGCACGACGAAGTTTTCTCGTGATACCCACCAGTGGTGAGAACACACCAAAGAGGCCTCCCCTGAACAAAGAAGCAAATTGTATTAACTCCGTCAAAGGTAATGAGAAAGAAATGGGGAAAACAAGATGGTTGGATCGCGGTCTAACGTAAGCCACCAAAGAACACCCTACATAAGCCGCCATCTCGACCTGATGCAATAGTCATAGAAAAAAATGGTAACATGTTATAGCGACATCCTAAGGACCGTAAAGAAAAATGATACTTTGCATAAACTAGGAGAAAACGTGTCAAAGATCAGAAAGACGGCCAAAGAAAAAATTCTGTTAGAGCTGAAAGTTACACTGATAAGGACATGGAGATCTTCAAGATCGAAATAGGTAAAGTGCTCTAATCTACGAGGTCATGGTAGAAATACGTGACCTCGACGAAATCACAACTAAAAAAGACATTGCGGATATTATACACCTACATGTAAATGAGTTGAGCCATTTTGATAAAAATGCGATTAAGAGTGTCAGAGCGGCATACTTAAAAATTCAAACTGCTGTGGTAAGCCTACCCGCAATAGAGGCAAGGATACTTCTGCGCACAAGATAAAAATAGGTTGGGTAACCAACGTGCCCAATGCTTTTTAAAACCGTTATAAAAACTCTATTCCCTACCCAGCCTTTTGAGAATCTAACGGTTCGAGCGGAAAAATCTTTCGAAACAGAAGACACAATAATTACTGATGTGGAGGTAACAGAAAAGGCAGAGAGATTTGGCAATGCCTAAGCACCAGGCGTGGATGGTATTTCAAATAAAGCCTTAAAAATTACCACTAAGCACAATGCGAGACCATTTACTAAACTGTTTACGTTAAGTTTACAAAAAGGTGTACTTCCGATAACTTGGAAAAAACAGAAACAGCCGAAGATTCCAGATCATATTGACCACTCTGTTTGCTGGATTCGATTTCAAAATACTAGAGCGGATAATCTGTGTACGATTAGAGCTGGATTTAGAAAAGGAGGAGAACAAAGGTCCAATATGAATTCCGTCCAGTCGGAATGTCTGTTACTGTATGGTACGCCTGATGTACAAAGAAAATATGCGGTAACGGGACCCACTTTCATAAGGTTCTGTGTTTGGCCCATTGTTGTGGAACATATTGTATGACGGGGTGCTGCGTCTCCCACTTCCGAAGCAGCTACAGATAATCGGAGACGCGGTTACCATGACTGTAGTGGCAAAAGAACTTGGCCAACTTGAGCACCTCTGCAATCATGAGCCGGAAACGACCAAACAATGGTTCACGGCAACAAACCTTAAACTCGGTGGGCCGAGGCTGTGCTGATCATAAGTAGGAAAAAACTTGACGACATCAAAATAAATATCGACGGCCATAGTATCAGAAAACGCTGAAGAACTTAGGAGTACCGATAGACAATAAACTTGGCTACAAAGTAGACATCGAAATGGTATGTGAGAAGCCGCACGGATAACGGCCGCTCTAGCAAGAATAATGACCAACATTCGTGGACCAAGCCAAAAAAGACGTGCGTTACTGGCCAAGGTAAGCCAATCAATTCTGATGTACGCGGCGCCCATATGGTGATCAGTACTACAGCAATAGACCTATGCTAAGAAAGCGAAGATTGCAACGACTAGCGCCATTAAGGTAACGAGCGCATTTCGACGGTATTGTACGAAGCGGTTGCAATTAAAGCGAGCATCATACCACTTGAGATAGTGGCAATGGGACTCGAAAAAATATACGACCAGTCTGAGCAGGCGATAAACGATGGACGAGCGCAAGCGCCAATTGGATATTCCAAGCGAGGCCAGGTCCTTCTTCAACTGGTCCTTCTAACGGGTTGAAGGTCTTCCTCTTCCCCTGCTTCCCCCGGCGGGTACTGGCCGCTGTCTTCTAATTCGCTAAACTAAGCCAATTTCGTCGTATAGGTCCTGTTGTCCGAATGGATGAAAACACTCCAGCTTTGAAAGTATTCGACGCAGTACCCGCCAGAAATATCAGAGGAAAAGAAAGACCTCCACTCCGTTGTAGAGACAAGGTGGAAAAGGACCTGGCTGTACCTAGCTGAAAAGAAGAAGCAATTGGCGCGCATATAACGGGTGATTTTTTTGAGGTTAGGATTTTCATGCATTAGTATTTGACAGATCACGTGGGATTTCAGACATGGTGTCAAAGAGAAAGATGCTCAGTATGCTTTGACATTTCATCATGAATAGACTTACTAACGAGCAACGCTTGCAAATCATTGAATTTTATTACCAAAATCAGTGTTCGGTTCGAAATGTGTTTTATCGACAAATTTTGTTCAGCGATGAGGCTCATTTCTGGTTGAATGGCTACGTAAATAAGCAAAATTGCCGCATTTGGGGTGAAGAGCAACCAGAAGCCGTTCAAGAACTGCCCATGCATCCCGAAAAATGCACTGTTTGGTGTGGTTTGTACGCTGGTGGAATCATTGGACCGTATTTTTTCAAAGATGCTGTTGGACGCAACGTTACGGTGAATGGCGATCGCTATCGTTCGATGCTAACAAACTTTTTGTTGCCAAAAATGGAAGAACTGAACTTGGTTGACATGTGGTTTCAACAAGATGGCGCTACATGCCACACAGCTCGCGATTCTATGGCCATTTTGAGGGAAAACTTCGGACAACAATTCATCTCAAGAAATGGACCCGTAAGTTGGCCACCAAGATCATGCGATTTAACGCCTTTAGACTATTTTTTGTGGGATGAAAACCTAGTGACGCTGACCTTCAATCAGAGTGGTTAAAGTTAAGCACTGACCTGTCTAACCCACTTAAAAAGATGGTGAAGACGCTTTTCCCAACGCATACTGTTCAGCATGTGCAGCATAGTTAGTTAATACTGCCTGGGTTGTACTCCAGCAGACAATATGATTCGTACATGCTGCCAGTTTCACCCTGGCAGCATTTTTGGAAGATTCCTCTTCGAAAAAAACACTGCATTTGGGTTATTGTCAATGATAATGGAAGAGCAGCATTTGAAGAGATGTTCTACCACCATCTATTATATATACTTCATTGCAAGAAGTAACAGAACATGGAATATTTTACTAATTCAATATGCATCCGATGTCGATATAATAGATCATAAATCATCGAATCTTTGTAATTATCCCACAACATTTTAGATCAGTCCGGGAAACATGTTTTCAGTACTATAGCACACAGTCGACGAATTTGTGTTCTGTGCAGATGAATACTGCACCAGCAAGCACAACGTTCAATGATTGTCATCTTCTACCAAGCTTAATGAAAGGCATGCATATTATACCTTGGGTAATGTTGAATATTTTATTTAAGATTGCAATGTTTTAGGGACGGCTCTCATCAAAGTATTGTTGTGAGTTCCTCAAAGTATTGTCGCGACTTCTCTGGTGGTGGAATGGAGAGGGTGATATGAACATGTTCTGTCCTCTGCGGTGTGTATCAGGAACCAGCCCTTTCGGATCTTGTTGATAATAAAGTGCAAAACTCTTGCCCAAAGACGACGATTGCCGAAACAGACCCCTTTGAGAGGCCACCAAAACTAGGTAAGTCCCCATTCGAAAACCTTGGTTTTGACAAACTTTTGAAAGTGTTGGGCAACAGCACTTCCCTAGCAAAGGCATTACAACCCCGTGGAGATTGTATGACTGAATGTGAATGCGGTTAAGAAGCTGATCGAAACAATGCACCCACCGCAGCGGTCTACAACACCATGAGTGATCTTCTCGGTATGATAGCAAATTACACACAAGTGCTCAGGAGGAGCACATTGCAAATAAGGAAGCACGACGAAGTTTTCTCGTGATACCCACCAGTGGTGAGAACACACCAAAGAGGCCTCCCCTGAACAAAGAAGCAAATTGTATTAACTCCGTCAAAGGTAATGAGAAAGAAATGGGGAAAACAAGATGGTTGGATCGCGGTCTAACGTAAGCCACCAAAGAACACCCTACATAAGCCGCCATCTCGACCTGATGCAATAGTCATAGAAAAAAATGGTAACATGTTATAGCGACATCCTAAGGATCGTAAAGAAAAATGATACTTTGCATAAACTAGGAGAAAACGTGTCAAAGATCAGAAAGACGGCCAAAGAAAAAATTCTGTTAGAGCTGAAAGTTACACTGATAAGGACATGGAGATCTTCAAGATCGAAATAGGTAAAGTGCTCTAATCTACGAGGTCATGGTAGAAATACGTGACCTCGACGAAATCACAACTAAAAAAGACATTGCGGATATTATACACCTACATGTAAATGAGTTGAGCCATTTTGATAAAAATGCGATTAAGAGTGTCAGAGCGGCATACTTAAAATTCAAACTGCTGTGGTAAGCCTACCCGCAATAGAGGCAAGGATACTTCTGCGCACAAGATAAAAATAGGTTGGGTAACCAACGTGCCCAATGCTTTTTAAAACCGTTATAAAAACTCTATTCCCTACCCAGCCTTTTGAGAATCTAACGGTTCGAGCGGAAAAATCTTTCGAAACAGAAGACACAATAATTACTGATGTGGAGGTAACAGAAAAGGCAGAGAGATTTGGCAATGCCTAAGCACCAGGCGTGGATGGTATTTCAAATAAAGCCTTAAAAATTACCACTAAGCACAATGCGAGACCATTTACTAAACTGTTTACGTTAAGTTTACAAAAAGGTGTACTTCCGATAACTTGGAAAAAACAGAAACAGCCGAAGATTCCAGATCATATTGACCACTCTGTTTGCTGGATTCGATTTCAAAATACTAGAGCGGATAATCTGTGTACGATTAGAGCTGGATTTAGAAAAGGAGGAGAACAAAGGTCCAATATGAATTCCGTCCAGTCGGAATGTCTGTTACTGTATGGTACGCCTGATGTACAAAGAAAATATGCGGTAACGGGACCCACTTTCATAAGGTTCTGTGTTTGGCCCATTGTTGTGGAACATATTGTATGACGGGGTGCTGCGTCTCCCACTTCCGAAGCAGCTACAGATAATCGGAGACGCGGTTACCATGACTGTAGTGGCAAAAGAACTTGGCCAACTTGAGCACCTCTGCAATCATGAGCCGGAAACGACCAAACAATGGTTCACGGCAACAAACCTTAAACTCGGTGGGCCGAGGCTGTGCTGATCATAAGTAGGAAAAAACTTGACGACATCAAAATAAATATCGACGGCCATAGTATCAGAAAACGCTGAAGAACTTAGGAGTACCGATAGACAATAAACTTGGCTACAAAGTAGACATCGAAATGGTATGTGAGAAGCCGCACGGATAACGGCCGCTCTAGCAAGAATAATGACCAACATTCGTGGACCAAGCCAAAAAAGACGTGCGTTACTGGCCAAGGTAAGCCAATCAATTCTGATGTACGCGGCGCCCATATGGTGATCAGTACTACAGCAATAGACCTATGCTAAGAAAGCGAAGATTGCAACGACTAGCGCCATTAAGGTAACGAGCGCATTTCGACGGTATTGTACGAAGCGGTTGCAATTAAAGCGAGCATCATACCACTTGAGATAGTGGCAATGGGACTCGAAAAAATATACGACCAGTCTGAGCAGGCGATAAACGATGGACGAGCGCAAGCGCCAATTGGATATTCCAAACGAGGCCAGGTCCTTCTTCAACTGGTCCTTCTAACGGGTTGAAGGTCTTCCTCTTCCCCTGCTTCCCCCGGCGGGTACTGGCCGCTGTCTTCTAATTCGCTAAACTAAGCCAATTTCGTCGTATAGGTCCTGTTGTCCGAATGGATGAAAACACTCCAGCTTTGAAAGTATTCGACGCAGTACCCGCCAGAAATATCAGAGGAAAAGAAAGACCTCCACTCCGTTGTAGAGACAAGGTGGAAAAGGACCTGGCTGTACCTAGCTGAAAAGAAGAAGCAATTGGCGCGCATATATTTACTTATGTATAAAGAAGAAATTTTTTTTTTTGCATTGAATAGACTTCAAAACCACTTAATCGATTTGAAAAATTCACTGTTGGGAAGCTACACAATCTGTGATGAACATAGGTTACATTAAATTTTCAAAACCGTTAGGAATCCATACAATCCAATAATATAACCCAAGGTGTCAAAAAAATGACCAAAAACAATTCTAAAATCGCGTCTGCTTCGAAAACCTCTGATTATATATAGAACAAAATAATCGAATACACATTTGCAGATCATATAATTACACGGGTCAACACAAAATTTAACTATAACTTTAAAGCAGTAAATTTCCACGTTTTAGATCGTAATTAGACGAAAAAAAATATATGCAATGAAAAAGTTTACTTTTTTATTTAGGAAACCGCTTTAACGGATAGTATAATTACATATAATTATTATATAGTATTATTACTATAACTTTTACAAAAGCAAACTTTATACGAAAAAAAGATATTTTGTATCGTTTTTGTTCATAATTAATCAGAAAATCATAAAATAAACTTTAGGACAAAGAACGAAAATTTTTTTGTAGAGTCGTGTTATCTACAAAAAATGTCGCGACATGTCTAACTCTATGTATAAGTTTTGTTACAATAAGTGTTTTTATCATTTTAAAAAATATATACCATACCATAGTCTCAAATTCAAAGGTGAATTTTGTCCATTTCATCTCCTTCAAAGTAATCCCCTCGCGCTGCAATACATTTATATTTATACCAACGAATTTTCCAGTCATTCACACTTAGAAAAATCCTCCGTCGTGATGGCCATCAGAGCTTTCTTCGATTCAGCTTTTATATTCACAATTGAGTCAAAACGGTGTCCTTGGAGTGGTCACGTGAATTTGCTGAATAGAAAGAAGTTACACGATGGTAAATTAGGCGAATGCGGTGGTTGCGGCACGATATTAGTTAAAAATATGCGAAATGATCACGAATACAGACTTACAAGAAAACAACTTACAGAAAAAAATTAACCGATTCGAAAAACACGCGAAGTATAAAATTATTTAAAATTGTAAGTTAATTGAAAAATGTCGCATGGTCGCTACTAGGTTAGGCGGAACCATAACATAATTCAGTAAAAATCGAAGAATTCACTTTTAGAGCTTCACAAAACGACGCGTTTCTTTAATGCAAATAAATATTTTGACGTGAAATTTAGCATAGATACCACTAACAGTACTATCAACTTATACAAAAAAAAATTTGCGATTCGAAAAGCACGCGAAGTATAAATTAAAAATTTCAATTTGACCACAGTATCATAAATGCTACTGCTATAAAAGCTTTTTTATTTATCCTTTGGAATTAATCAATACCATTATATAAACCACTGAATTATTAAAACTGGACATTTCATTCTTTTTTGAATAAGCTCGGCCATTTTGAATGTTCATTTAATTGTTGACAGCTGCTTTGTTTGCACGTGTGTCGGATCGTCTTCGGTTTTTACCTATCAAAAAAATTGCACCACATCGTTGCTTGTGCGCGACTTTTTGGCCAAAAACAACACACTAATGATGCCGCATCCACCGTATTCCCCAGATCTGACAGTTTAATTTTTTTCATTTCAAAATTCCCGAAAGATCTAGATTTCAACTTTCTAGGAATAAATTGAAAATCGTGTTGCAAGTCGAAGAAAATAAGCATCGTAATCTCATGCCGGGGAGTCGAGTATCGAGCGCTCGCAGAGGCTTGCTCAACAATATATAAGGACTCGAGAATCGAACGACAAAATTTCAGAACCTTCCAAGTACGCGCTCGACAGTCGAGTACGGAGCGTGTGCAGCGACTTGAGGAGCAAAATATAAGAAATATACAATCTAGGCCTAGGGAGTCGAGCTCTGAGCGTTCCCAACGCCTTCATGATCAGAGAGAAAAACAACAGACATCAACGGCTAGAGGTCGTAATCAAGTTTTAGCTAATAGTAACATATTGACATTAAAGTACGATCCACAGATTGATTATGCTCAACAGTCTTCCGTCCAAATCGCCAATAGCCATGAATAGGATCTGCTGTTGAGCCGATGAACCAAATGCTGTGCTTCTGAAAAAGTCAATCTCCCCTATATGCAGGAGCCGTCACAACCCACCAAAAATTTATTGACAAATAGTCACACACATTCTGTACATTTTTAAACATACCTTTCGGACCGTTTTATTCTAACTAAACATGGAGATATGTACCCTGATTTAAAGGAAATTAAAGCTGGTGTTCCTCAGGGTAGTGTATTAGGACCCATTCTTTACCTACTCTTTACGTGCGGTCGTTGGGAATTTTATTACAGCAACATTTGCAGATGATACTGCGGTTCTGCATTAATTGCAAGATTGCAGAAAAATTCAAACAAAATATTTGTATGGACAGCTAAATGGCGAATAAAATTAAACGAGACTAAATCAGTACATATTGATTTTATATACAACAATACTAGATATATCTCTCTGTACTTAAAGCAAATACCATATCTCAATACTGCATGATAAAATTAAGAAACATAAATTGGCTATTGGGTAGAAACTGCATTATCCTCATAAAAAAAAATTCTAGTCTACAAGCATGTGTTCAGACCAGTTAGCACTTATGGGTTACAACTTTGGGGCTGCTCAAGCCCTAGCATTGTTGCACAAATTCAGCGATTCCAAAACAAAGTTTTAAAATGCGCCGTCAATGCGCATTGGTATGTTCGCAGTCGATCTTGAACGCGATCTCGGAATTGG
This sequence comes from Bactrocera dorsalis, assembly GCF_023373825.1. Classification (NCBI taxonomy): domain Eukaryota; kingdom Metazoa; phylum Arthropoda; class Insecta; order Diptera; family Tephritidae; genus Bactrocera; species Bactrocera dorsalis. The sequence continues at coordinate 67,785,572 of NC_064304.1, read as the reverse complement.
CTCAGCTGCTGCATCAATCAACAAACGTGCAAAGTCTCATATGGAAAGGCCATGTGAACACTAAAGCTCTTGTCACTCCAAGCAAATGGAAAGAAAGGCTTAAGCGCAAAAATCCGTATCACCTTATACAGAAACCAGACTCCCTGCAATTTATACACGCAGAGCACTTTTAATTATTTTGTATTATGCAATAAGCACAACAAATTGTTCGTTAGATTATTTTATGTTAACTAGTTACAATGGCAATGAAATAAAGAAATAAAAAAAAATCGGGACTTGGTTCTCACGTCACTGTTGACATATCATAACTTTAAAGTCGTAGATAATTTCGTCTATCTTGGAACCAGTATAGACACCACCAACATTGTCAGCCTGGAAATGCAACGCAAGATAACTCTTGTCAACAGGTGCTACTTCGGACTGAGCTGGCAATTGAGAAGTAAAATCCTCTCTCGACGAACAAAACCAAACTTTATAAGTCACTCATCGTTCCCGTTCTGCTATATGGTGCAGAGGCTTGGACGATGACAACAACTGACGAGTCTACGATGCGAGTTTTCGAGAGAAAGGTTCTGCGAAAGATTTACGGTCCTTTGCGCGTTGGCCATGGCAAATATCGCATTCGATGGAACGATGAGCTGTATAAGATATACGACGACATTGACATCTTCTTCTTTACTGGCGTAGACACCTGCTCGAATAAGTTCTGCAGCTCGAACTATTTTCTCCAGAAGCAGATAGGGAAACGCCTTGTCTGAAACCTCGTTTGGTATCGAACGGCTCGGAGAGGTCCTTCCCGATCCTGATGGAGCTTTTGGTGCTGCTTAACGTCAGTTTACACAGCCGTATTAGTTTTGGAGGGATACCAAATTCAGACATCGCGGCATAAAGGCACCTTCTTTTCGTGCTGTCGAAAGCAGCTTTGAAATCGACGAAGAGGTGGTGTGTGTCGATTCTCCTTTCACGGGTCTTTTCCAAGATTTGGCGCATGGTGAATATCTGGTCGGTTGTTGATTTCACAGGTCTAAAGCCACACTGATAAGGTCCAATAAGTTTGTTGACGGTGGGCTTTAATCTTTCTCACAATACGCTCGACAGAACCTTATATGCGATGTTGAGGAGGCTAATCCGACGGTAGTTGGCGCAGATTGTGGGGTCTCCTTTTTTATGGATTGGCATAGCACACTTAAATTCCAATCGTTGGGCATACTTTCGTCCGACCATATTTTTCAATGAACCTGATGCATGCACCTTATCAGCTCTTCGCCGCCGTGTTTGAATAGCTCGGCCGGCAATCCATCGGCCCCTGCTGCTTTGTTGTTTTTCAGGCGGACAATTGCTATTCGAACTTCTTCATGGTCGAGCAATGGAACGTCTGCTCCATCGTCATCGATTGGGGTATCGGGTTCGCCTTCTACTGGTGTTGTGCGTCCACTGCCATTCAGCAGGATGGTGAAGTGTTCCCTCCATAATTTAAGTATGCTCTGTGCATCTCTGGTTAAATCACCTTGGGGGGTTCTACAAGAGTATGCTCCGGTCTTGAAACCTTCTGTAAGCCGCCGCATCGTTTCGTAGAATTTTCGAGCATTACCCCTGTCGGCCAGCTTATCAAGCTCTTCGTACTCACGCATTTCTGCCTCTTTCTTTTTCTGTCTACAAATGGGTCTCGCTTCGCTCTTCAACTCTCGGTATCTATCCCATCCCACACGTGTTGTGGTCGATCGTAATCTTGCGAGGTAGGCAGCCTGTTTTCTCTCCGCTGCGACACGGTACTCCTCGTCGTACCAGCTCTTTTTTTGCACTTTCCGAAAACCAATGGTTTCGGTTGCAGCTGTACGTAAGGAGTTTGAAATGCCGTTCCACAGTTCCCTTATACCGAGTTGTTGACGAGTGCTCTCAGAGAGCAGGAGTGCAAGCCGAGTAGAAAATCGTTCGGCTGTCTGTTGTGATTGTAACTTCTCGATGTCGAACCTTCCTTGTGTTTTTTGCTGCACAGAGGCGGGTGCGAATTTTGGCTGCAACAAGATAGTGGTCCGAGTCGATGTTAGGACCTCGGAGCGCACGCACATCTAAAACACTGGAGACGTGTCTTCCGTCTATCACAACATGATCGATCACAACAAGATACATCAAGCTACCTGGCTGTCTTCGGATCGAAAAACGTTTGGTGGTAGCTTGATGTATCTTCTTATGCTGGAATCTAGTACTACAGATAACCATATTTCTGGCCCCGGCGAAGTCGATCAGCCTCAACCCATTTGGGGATGTTTCCTCGTGGAGGCTGAATTTACCGACCGTAGTGCCAAAGATACCTTCTTTGCCCACCCTGGCGTTGAAGTCGCCAAGCACGATTTTGACATCGTGCCGGGGTCATCTCTCATAAGTGCGCTCCAAGCGCTCATAAAAGTCATCTTTGGTCACATCGTCCTTCTCTTCCGTCGGAGTGTGGGCGAAAACCAGCGATATGTTAAAGAGCCTCGCTTTGATGCGGATTGTGGCTAGACGTTCATTTACCGGACTGAATGATAGTACTCGGCGACGGAGTCTCTCTCCCACCACGAACCCCACACAAACTTGCGCTCCTTTATATAGCCATTGTTTTAAATGCCACAAGGACCTACTCGTCTCTGTTCTCGTCCCGTCCATGGCATTTCTTGATGTCAGCCTTTATTTTCACGAGGACATCAACCAGCTGGGCAGCGGTACCTTTCCAATTCAGGGACCGGACGTTCCAGGTGCATGCCCTCAATTCGTAGTCCTTATTTCGTTTGCCATGGTCGTCATCAAAAAGGGGTCTCTCATCCGAGGCTGTTGGTAATTTTTCATTGGGGGTGTTTTTTTACATGGCGGGTCCCAAACCCAGCGCACAACCCTATGCAGGGGATGTTTCGCTTTCTCACTTTAGCTCGCCTTCAAACAAATGTTCTTAGGCTACCCAGAGGATACTTGGTCAAAGACCGGAAGTCGTGAGCTGCTTGAGTCATATGGAAAAGAATTGTTTCTGGCCATTCCCAAGTGAATGGCGATCAGAGAACTTTCTTCACTTGCGTGAACTTCTACACATAACTACATCCTCCAATCACATTGAAAAAAATCACCGGTAGTGAAATATCGCTCATCACTAGTGGCAATATAGCGGGCTGAAGGTCAGTCATTTAATCGGATTATTGTAGTACGGTTACTTAGGTATTAAAAAATATCGGGTGGGGCTGTGCCGGGGCACACGGTTAGCGAATCGCTTTTAGAGTAAAAGATTGAAATGAAAACAAGATGGACGCTGTTTTAAGTATTTTAATAAATAATTCATACCAAATTTCGTGAATATATCTTGTCAAATGTGAAAGTTTTCCATACAAGAACTTGATTCCGATCGTTCAGTTTATATGGCAGCTCAAATGCCGTTTTGAAGCGTTTGTCTGCTGAACGCCAATGATTTTGCATTACATCACTTCTAGTAATATTGATATCTCTCAGTTCGGTGACAGATCCAATAGATGTATCTATCGTCTGTTCATTCCTTATGTCCATAAGTATAGGTATTCCAGTGGTAGAGGTACTCGCGAGGTCGGCAGCAGCAGATTTGCGACGTTCCCGAAACCGTCTCTTTCGCTCGAGGCCGAACATTGGGGTACCTATGCGTGGCCCATAACCCCCTCTTTGTAACGATAGCCGTAGTTTATATTTCTGGTTGGCTCTTGCACGAGCTGAGGCCGATATACCAAAATTTGTATATATTTATTACCACTTTCTGGTTATTTTAAATATAAATACTGTCCAAATTTCACTTATTTTTGTATAAATCAATCGGTTTAAATAAACTTGACAAACACACGAAAGAATCACCGCGTTAATTAGTCGGAGTCACGAGTTATACTGAATAGAAACAAGTGAGAGCGTCGGTTTCACACAGTTAACGCAGTATGCCTCCCCCGCCGCGTCGCTCAACCCCGACACGAACTAAATGTCATCAAGCTTGTGGATTATATCTGAAAAACATAAATGTATTTTTATAAAGTAAATACTAATATTGTATATTTATATATTAATACATTATACCTACATGGCCGCCAGACGATGGTGACGGTACCATAATTTGTGAAGATTTTACTGGAGGAGCGCAAACGAGATTGTAAAACATTTTTTTAAAAACTTTATCTGGGGCTCAACGGTTGTGAGCATTCCACTTCGGAATTCTTTTCTTCCACGAGGTCATCGAAATTCATTCTATGAAAAATCATAAAAAAGGTGATGAATGAGTGGAACTAAAAGAATTTTATCATCTATAGGTATGGAAAAGTACTTATATTTAATATCTAACCTACTTAAAACTACCTCATTTTCTGAAACTTTACCTGCAAGTTAGCCTAAATCTGCAGACTATATAAATAGTTTACAAAAATTAAAATGTAAATATCCTTTTTTGAAAAGACACTCCTCATTTGAAGAACGCATTTTTCGATTTAATTTAATTTACACTTATATTCCACACTTTTATGTCCACTATCACTTCACTAATTCGTGTGAATTTTTTTTTAATATTAAACTTATTGTTCAACTATATTTTTTTAACATCAACTAATGTACAGAAAAAACAGTCTTTGCTTAAGTCTGTACTGTGAGAGTTCACTTTTGACTCTGATTTTCTTTATTAAAATTTCTTCCCTCAATACATTTCTTAATTCTAATTTCTTAACTATGTATATATGTATATGTGTGTATGCTTAGTGTGCATACACATGTGTAAATATGTATTATATTTTTATTGCATTTTTCAGATACCAACGCATTGATATTTTATAGTTTTTTAGATTAGTGCATCTAACGCACTTATACACATACGTACACACGCTTGATACTTTCTTATCTGTTGCTTGTGTGCATTAATATTTCGAGTATGTATATTTTGTATTTTAATATTAGTATTATGTATACTCTAATTTATGAGTTTTCTTTTATGTGCAATGATTTTCACATTTTTATGAGCAAGTCTCATATTACAATTTTGTTGCTTATCATTGCACTTGACATTCAGTGGACTGTATATACTTTTTATTTAATTTATTGTTTACATGTATATTTTTATGTATTAATGTAGTTGTGTCAAAAATATAATTTTGTATATATAATTCTATCTTAAGGTTACAAAACTTTCATGTTCATATCTTTATGAACATTCTGCCAGGGGCCAAAGTTGTATCTTAACTTTACTTGTATATTATGTTTTATTATTAATATTTTTTAATTATGTCTAACTGGAAGTTCAAATGGAACAGTCACAGTTCTTGTTACACATTTGGATCTTATATATAAAATAGTAATGATTAATGCTATTATCAAAACTAATGTTGGCGAAACGTGACCACTTACGTGATGAAAATTTATACTTTTTAATTTTATATTTTCTGTTTTGAGGAGTTCTATTTGTTGTTTAAGATGTACGATATCTTTGGTATTGTTTATTAATGTTGAATCAAAAGGTTTTATTTGTAGTTCTGGAATATCTTCAATATCTTTAACCCAAGAAGAGGATAGCAATTCTTTTTTAATTTCAGATTGTACGTGATGAGATGCTGTTACAGTTACTCCTTCATGCCGGACTGTGCATCCTTCTCTTATTGTCATAATGCCTTGACTAGGGATTTCCATATGCATTTATTATCACATTCTAGATATATCATTGCTTTGCTAAATAATTTGTAAAGCCACCGATTTTGAGAAGATAATTTTATCCAAACGTTTTTATTTGTAGAAGGTTTGAAATCACATGCTTCATTTTCTAATTGTTTTAAAGCTGCTACTTCACATGAATTATCCGTCGCTGATTTCCAAGCTAAATTTCCAGGACATTGGTAATGATTCTCTGAGTTAGTAGAACATTTATCTAGATCTACTTGGTTTATAAGTGAATATTGATTCAAATCAAACTTGTATATTAAATATTCTGCCTTTATTTCTGGAATAATCATATTCCCTTTGTAATTTATTGGAAGTGGATTTAATTTATATACGTTTGACGGTTCATACGATATTAAGGGAATTTCTAGGTTTATGACTAGCCGTGAATCAACAATTAAACCTTTAGCAGTCATCGATTTATAAATTTCTTTTAATTCGTTACCCGATTGTCTTCCAGGTAGTATTAATTTGTGTGGTAGTTTGTTTCTAATAAATTCAATTTCTTTATTAAGTTGCGAAGGCTTTAATAGTTTTGGATTTATGCGACCATGATTTATGTCAATTAGAAGATTAATTATTGAAGTTTGGATTTCTTCACATTCGTCCATAACTATTCCTATTGAAATGGTTAATATTTGAAACATCAAGGTCATTCGTTCAGCATTTTGATCTTTTATTAGTTCGTTATAAAATTTATTAAGTTGTTGATTCATTTTCTCAAAATTACGGTTAACTTCATCTGTTGTCTTTTTTAATATATTTATGGTAGAATCAACTACCGATGTCTGCCTTTTAAACAATTTTGCTATATCTTTTTGGTTGTCGAAAATATTTCTAATATTTGATTCCATATTTTCTCGGTCATCAGCATCCATAATTCCGAATAATATGTGGTAAATTGAACCAACGAATTCGAATGGTGCTCGCTTTTTTCTATTTTGTTTTTTCATAAACTATTCATTATTTGCTTTAAGACTATTATATTTGTCATTTAAAGTTGCAGTAATCATTATGCAGGCATCTTCGTAATAGGTCAATATTTTGCATTGATTTTCAAGTCTGTTAATAAATTCTTGTATTTTATGCATCCGATCATAATAAGTACCTAATTCGTAATAGACTATTAAATTCCATTTTGAATTTATTATGTCCATTTTACTAATCGGTTCCAAATATATTGCTGTATTATTTTTTAGTTTAGTCACTGAAGCTCCTGATTTAGATGTATCATTAATGTATAATGACTTAGTTTGTGTTGCTAGCATGAGTATCGTTAAGAACCACATCATCAATTTGTTTGATTTACTCGGTCGTTCTGAGGTTGCAGTATTTTTTGTTATTCTCGAAGTCAGCAAACTTGTCACATGATTTGCTTCCTCTGCTCTACTGCTGTTTGTTACCTCCAGTGGGCATAATTTGTGAATGGGCCGTTTAAGTATGCCATTTTGTATTTTTGGGTTACAACTCTTATATTTCCATCCTTTCCCGGATGAGTTTCAATAATTTTTCCTAATGGCCATTTGGCTGGATGAGTTTCTTCATCTTTAATAATAACTATTTGTCCTTGAGATTAGCTTGTTTGGTTTTCCACTTCATGCGTTGTTGCAACATTACAACATATTCGCTTTCCCATCGTTTCCAAAAGTCTTTTTTAAGTTTTTGTATTAATTTCCATCTATCTAATGAACCTATTTGGTTATCATTAATTGCTTCAGGACAATCTATTATTGGACATCCTATTAAAAAATGGCCAGGCGGTAAAACGTCTATATCGCTTTCACTATCTATCGCACATAAAGGTCGTGAATTCAGTACTGCTTCAATCTGTGATAGCAAAGTAATCATTTCTTTAAATGTCAATTTAGTTTCGCCTATCACTCTTTTTAAATGATACTTCACCGACTTCACTCCTGCCTCCCAAATTCCTCCGAAGTGAGGAGCTGCCGGGGGCCCGAAATGCCATTGAATTTTATCTGCTTCTAATATGGGAGCTACGACTGAATTATTTTTGATTGCCATTTTAAAATCTCGGTCTAATCTTCTACAAGCTCCGACAAAATTTGTTCCATTGTCCGAATATATATGTTGACTTTTACCTCTTCTAGCAAAAAATCTTTTCAAAGCAGCTAGGAACGCTTCGGTTGTTAAATCACTTACTGCTTCTAAATGAATAGCTTTTGTTGCCATACAAACAAATACAGCTATATATCCTTTAAATGTTTTTTGTCCTCGTCCTTTTGAACATTTCATATGAATCGGTCCTGCATAGTCTATACCAACGTGTGTAAATGGAATTGACATAGATACTCGGAATTCTGGAAGATTTCCCATTAATTGTTTTGCTACTTCTTTGCGGTAACGTACGCATCTACTACAAGTTCGAATTGTCTTTTTTATAGAATTCTTCAATCCAACAATCCAGTAATTCCTTCTAATCATTGATTCCATTAACTTGTTTCCTCCATGTAAAGTTATTTTATGAATATTTTCAATTATCAATGATGACCAATGTGACTTATTTAATATTATTGGGTGCTTTTGATTAAATTGAAGATTTGAATTACCCAATCTACCTCCTACACGAAGGATTCCCTTATTATCCAAAATTGGATTTAAGCTTGCAATGCTACTTTTATGATTAATTTCTTTTTTTATTTCTAAACTCTGAATTTCCTCTCTAAATTGTAATTTTTGCTGATATCTTTAACATTTCTTCAGCTTCCTTCATTTCAGATTTAACTAAGTATTACCTTATCCAAGAAATGTAATTCCTCTGAGGTTGTCACATACGTTGCATCGATTTGAATAATCTTTTTTATTGGCCAATGATGTTCCTCTTCTCGCAACCATTTTGGTGCCTTCCACCATAGATCGTGTTCTATTAGTTTGTTCGCCAGTACCCCTCTGGTTGCTACATCAGCTGGATTGTCCTTTGTTCCAACGTGTTGCCATTTCGCATTGGAAACAAGTAATTTGATTTCTTCTATTCGTGTTCTAATAAATCTGTCTTTACTTTGGCAATTATTTATCCATGCTAACGTTATAGTTGAATTGCTCCAAGCAAATATTTTCATTTCTCTGTTGATGACTGTTTTTATCCTTTGCAGCAATTTAGCAAGTAGGTGAGCCGCGCATAGTTCCAGTTTTGGTAACGTTTTCTTATTTTTAATTGGATTCACTTTAGTTTTACCAGCAACAATTGTTATAACTGATCCAACTTTAGCATATACAACTGCTGCATAAGCTTTCTCTGAAGCATCTGCGAATCCATGTAGTTCAAATTTAAAATTGTTTTTAGTTTCAAACCATCTAGGAATTTTTATTCGTTTTATCTCTGGTATATGCTGCATAAACTCTTGCCATTCTTTTGTTAAATTCTCGTCAAGTAACTCGTCCCAGTTGAGTTTCATCAACCAAAGTTTCTGTATAAATAACTTTGCTGTAACGGTTGTTGGTGAAAGCCATCCCATTGGGTCGAAAATTCGCGCTAAATCAGACAAAGCTTGTCTTTTTGTAACCAGCTTTTGCGTTGAAAGATTCGTATTAAATCCAAACATGTCTTAGGTAGGATCCCATTGAATACCCAATGTCTTTATTGTTTCGTCTTCTGCTATTTTTATTACTTCATTCGCGTTATTTACCGGAATTGTTGCTATGATTTCACTGTTGTTTGACATCCACTTCCTTAAGTGAAATCCATATTTTTGTAGTTGTTTCGATATTTCATACTGAATGGCTTTACATTCATCTATTGAATCTGCTCCTGTCATTAAATCGTCCATGTAGAAGTCGTTTTTAATGATGTTTGAAAGCAAATAGTTGTGGGGCTCGCATAGTTTGGCAATTTCTTGTAAAGTTCTCGTTGCCAAAAAAGGAGCTGATGCTGTCCCATATGTAACTGTTTGTAGTTTGTATTCTTCTATCGGCTCTCCTTTTGTTTCTCTCCACAATATACGTTGGTAATCTTGATCACTATCTGTTATTTTAATTTGTCGAAACATCTTTTCAATATCACTAGTTAATACATATTGCCAAAGTCTCCATTTGATTATAATGTCAAATATATCTCTTTGAAGTCTCGGTCCTATGAAGAGGATGTCATTTAAACTACTTCCATTTGTAGTTTTTGCAGACGCATCGAAAACTACTCGTAGTTTAGTCGTTCTACTGTCTTCTCGAATCACTGCTTGATGTGGCAAATAGTATTTTCCGCATTTATTTTCACTTGCTTTTTCCATGTGGCCCATTTCTGAATATTCTTTCATAAATTGCACATATTGTTGTTTTAACTCGTTATTTGTAGCGAACCTTTTCTCGAGATTAAGAAACCTCGCCATAGCTTGTTTGCGAGAATCGCCCAATTCTTTTTCTTGTTTAAAAGGTAGATTGACGACAAATCGATTATTTCCATTTCTTACTGTTGTTTTTTCAAAAATTCTTAGGCATTCATCATCATCTGCTGTATCTGCTGGAGTTGTAGTGTCTTCTATTTCCCAAAACTTCTCCAATGTTGTAGTAACCGCTGCTAAAATTGTATTGTTTTTTCTCGGTTGTTGTAAAACTCCCGACAATATCCAGCCCAATTTCGTAGCTTGACCTAGTATTCGATCCTTTTTAAATATACCTTCTTCTAGTATGTCGGCATATATGTCACTTCCAATGACAATATCGATTCGATCTGATTTATTGAAATTGGGATCAGCTAAAGTGTAGTTTTTCAATTGTTCTACATCCCATTTAAACGTTTTGTCTGGTTGAGCACTCGCTAATTTCGGCAAAATTAGTGCTTCGACATTGTACGCCTCGTTGCTTAGGAATCTCGGCTTGATTTTAATGTTGATTTTAAATTTGGACATTCCCACTGTGGTATTTCCTAAACCTTGTAGTTCAGTTACTTCTCTTCTTCTTGGTAAATGAAGTATTTGAGATGCTTCTTCGGAAATAGTAGTTTTTTGGGATCCTTGATCGATTAGAGCTCGCAATGTCACATACTCTCCATTTGCTGCCTTCACCCTTATCTGTGCTGTTGCTAGGAGTATCGCCATTTCCGAATGTTTCGTCATCATTGTGGAAGATGTTTTTGTGACATTTTCTTCACTTCCTCCTTTTCCTTTTTGGAATTCATTGAAGTGCAATAAATTATGATGATTTCTTTCACACTTATTGCACTTCTTTTTATTATTACATTTTCCTTCGTATACGTGATCAAGGCAAATGTAGCATAACTTGTTGTTTGTTATGAATCTTCTTCGATTCATCGTAGTCAATGTCTGAAACTTTCTGCATTCACCAATTTGATGCCCAGGAACCTTGCAGTATACACAATTATTTTGTGCCGCTGTATAAAATGTAGGTGTTCGCTGTGGCTGCTTTTGATTGTTCCATTTAGTTGCTTTTCTGTCGCGTATTGCTTCTAGAGATTGATATTGCTGTTCCAGAAAACTGAAGACGTCATCTAGGCTTTGTATATCCCTACTTTTTTTTATGTTTTGCTCGTATAAACGTAGACTTTCTATGCCTAGTTTTCGAACCACTATCCGAGCTATGATGGCTTGTTCGTCATTTAAATTTAGATTTAGCCCTTTTAAAGCATACATTCATTCTTTGGTGGTATCTAACAGCTGCTTCATGCACTTTCTCCATTTGCTGTCGGTTGATCAAGTAATCTGTCTACTTGTGCTGTAAATTGTAGCCTTCTATTCTCATACCTTTCCTTGAGAATTTGCCAAGCAGCTTCATAATTTGTTGCTGTTACTGGTAGATGTTGAATTAATCTACCAGCTTCTCCACCTAATGATGTCTTCAATCGGAACATCTTTTCCACTTCTGTAAAGTGCTTCGAATCATGCACCAAACTTTTAAAAAGATCGTGGAATGAGGACCATTGTTTCATTTTACCGTAAAACATCGGAATTTTAATTTCCTGCAGTTTTATATTGGAATACATTGTTTGTGGTGAATTATAATTATTTAATTTCTCCGTTATCCTTTCGATGATGATTTTGTATTCTTGACGAAATACATCTATTTGTTCCTCAATAGATTCTTCAGTTGTTTCAACTAATTTGATATTTTGAGTTTCAAAATATGATTCTTCAACATTTTCAAATTGTATTTGAAGCTTGGTTTTGAATTCTCTCATTTGCTCGAGAGAATCCAATGCATTTCTTCGTATTTCATCCATCGTGCTTTTGAGCATTTTTGCTCGACGTTGATATTTTCTTTCAACGCCAGACGCGGCTTCAGGTGGTGCGACCTGAATAGTTTGTGGCGTAGATTCTATTTGCCACATGCTGCTCACTGCTGAAACACCTTCGGCAGTACTTTGAATTCTTAAATTCTGAATAGAATTCTCCATTGTTTGCATTACATGCTCGAAGTAGTTCTTCGCAATGTATTCCTCAGCTTCTTGACTCTTCTTAGCCATTATTTTATTATGATTTGCAGTAAACTCTTTCATAATAGTCTGAATATGATCCATATATTCCAGACATGAAGCCTTTCTTATTTTTCCGCTCAGGATTTTCTGCTCCTCCAACGCAGCTAGATCTCCCAACTCCTTCTGTCGTGTTAGCAAATTCTTCATATTTGCTTCTTTATAGATGGTTTTGTATATATATATATTTTTTTTGCACTGTTCTTGTTGTTATAGCCACAAGGACGCTTTTAAAAATTTTTTTTAACTTTTACTAAAAGTAATTTTTATAAATGCGGTTAGTCTTTGCAATTCCGGCTTACATTTATTTTTAGTTGGCTAAATAATGCTCTTTTTCTTTTAAGAGGCTTCTAGTACTTGCACTTGCTCGATTCTTTTTCAAAAAGAGGATCGAAGGACCAAATGTACAGAAAAAACAGTCTTTGCTTAAGTCTGTACTGTGAGAGTTCACTTTTGACTCTGATTTTCTTTATTAAAATTTCTTCCCTCAATACATTTCTTAATTCTAATTTCTTAACTATGTATATACGTAACTATATGTGTGTATGCTTAGTGTGCATACACATGTGTAAATATGTATTATATTTTTATTGCATTTTTCAGATACCAACGCATTGATATTTTATAGTTTTTTAGATTAGTGCATCAAACGCACTTATACACATACGTACACACGCTTGATACTTTCTTATCTGTTGCTTGAATGCATTAATATTTCGAGTATGTATATTTTGTATTTTAATATTAGTATTATGTATACTCTAATTTATGAGTTTTCTTTTATGTGCAATGTTGTGTCAAAAATATAATTTTGTATATATAATTCTATCTTAAGGTTACAAAACTTTCATGTTCATATCTTTATGAACAACTAAAGGATTGCAATAATGATTTGAAGAACCTCCTCTATCCGACCATACCCATTTTATTCCCGAAATCCTGGGACGGTATTCTAAAGTCGACACAATTAGAATTGTAACCGCAGAATTCGTTTCAATTTAGATTTTAAATTTGTTTACATTTACATTTGTATGAATGTATATATATATGTCGATATAAGGCACAAATTACATATTTCAAAAAAAAATGCGCAATCTACAATAACTATTTGAATTAAACATGCACTATTTAACTTTAATAATTTAAAACTTACTCCCTTATTTGTTTGTTATACGCAATTTATTTGAATTCTCCAATTCTCCAAATGATTTCTGTAATATGTTTGTGCAATCTGTTACCTCCGTTTTGCAGGGCTAGTAGACGTGTTATAGTTAAGGACGACGAGTTATACTATGTTCACATATAAGCAGGTTAGCCAGGTTAGCTAGGTTAACTAGGTTATCTTGTAACCTACCCATAAAATGCGAGGTTAGCCATATAATTTGTATGAAAAGATAACCTCGGTCTGCTCTATAACCTACGCGGTTATTTTATAACCTACTAAAATATGCATTGTTGCATTGGAAAGCAGTCGAAATATACTCGAAATTGCGACACTTCAGTATCTATTGTGAATATTTTTGCTTAAATTTGACAGCAACTGCCAAAAAATTCGCAGGAATTTAAAAAATGGATCAAATAAACCGGTAAGTATAAATTGGAATTTATATATTTTTATTTTTTTGCATACAAATATACTTATATATAATAATTTTATTAAATTGTAATTAGCAAAAGGAAAACCCGTGTTAAATGGACACTAGATGCAGAGAGATTGCTGCTATTGCACTGGGCAGAAAGTATAGAGGAATTACGAAGCGCGAAAAAAAATTTGCATATCTTTGCGCGTTTGGAAAAGGAATTTTCAAAAAGGCAGATGAACTACAGTGCAGCTGAAATAAAGGAAAAAGTCCATAATTTTACCAATCGATACAAGTAAGTACATTTAAAATTAAAAAAGTATATTTTGCTGCATACTCACAGCATTATAATATGTATTTTATTTTATAGATTAGAAAAGAATGCTGTGGGTATGACTGGTGGTTCGCCTTCCTCTTGGATCCACTACAAGGAGGTGGAAGAAATTCTCAGTGGTAATAAGGCAGTAAATTTCAAAGAACTCATGCAAGAGAGTATAGGTAATAAAAAAATGGAATTTTTGTTTGCTCTTTTATTTATTATTTTATTTTAATTCAAGATGTGGAACCAGAAGAGAACATTGGTTGCGCTGCTATCTACCCTTCGACGAGCAGCCAATCCCAATTCATTTCGAGCGATGAGCTTGCAGGACTGTCGACGACTCCGGAATCTGCAAAAAGAAGGAAATTAACCCATGAGCGTTTACTAGAAAATTTGGAAAAAACTTCAGATATGTTTGAGAAGGAAATGGAGTCCATGAGAGGGGTGCAAGAAAGAATGGTAGAACTAACCGAAAAAGCAGTTCGTTCGGAAGAGAAAAGGAATGACATTTTAAAAGAAATGAGTGAAAATACAAAAAAATTTTATAAAGACCTTATTAATTTGTTAAATGAAAAATAAAAATAAATACAAATGTAGAACAAACTTACAAAATGAATTCGCAATCGCTCTTCTAATTATTTCAGGTTCTGCTTCAAAATCTGCTACAGCATCTGTGTGCTCGGGCTGTTCCAGGCGTACACTATTTTCGTAAGTGGTTTGTTCTTCTATCCATTTTTGGTTGATGACATCATTATGACAATTTAAAAAGTTATGCAATGTACAGGCTGCTTTAATTATAAGAGGAACATTTTTGATGTGGTTGTCGACTCCTTTCCCTATTCTCCTAAATCGAGCCTTTAGGTGTCCAAAAGCATTTCCCACCACTCTTCGGCATTTGGACAATTGGTAATTAAAAATTTTTTCATGCTCTGGAGGATGTACTTGGAATGGATAGGGCTTCATTAGATTGTTGGCAAATCGGAAAGCCGAATCACCCATAACGCCCACAGGAACGTTCACGCCATTAATAGTTTTGCTTTTTGCAGTGAAGATTGGGTCCTTCAATGCAGTATTTAGTTTGCTACATTGAAAAATTTTTGAGTCATTGCATCGACCTGGGCAGCCAACATTAATGTAGAGGAAGCGATATCTGGATAAAAAAGAAATTAATGAAAATATCCAGTGAAAATTCATTATACCTCTAACCTATAATCTACAAGGGCAAATAAAACTGTGGAGTACCACCCCTTATAATTGTAATAGTCCGTGCAATCCTTCCCAGGTGGCCGAACTTTAATGTGGCAACCGTCTATGGCACCAAGACATTGCGGAAAGCCAAGCTTCTCAAACCCATGAACACACTCATCCACTTTTTCACTATTGCTTAATTGTTCTGCCAAATAAATGGGACGCAATGATTGCCACACTTCTTGGCAAAAAGCAAGAAATATTTCGCTGACGATTGCCTTCGAAACACCGAATAGTCGTGCAACAGTTTCATACTCCGCCGATGATTTTAATGTGTAGACGGCAACAGCTACCCTTTTCTGCAATGGGATGCACTTCCTATAGCATGAATCCTGTTTGGTAATACCTTTGACATATTCACACAATATTTCAAAGGTTGCCCTGCTCATGCGAAAGGTTTCCTTAAAAACGCGGTCGTTCATTGATGGAACATCCTTTTCCCAGAAGTTCCCATGTCGCTTCTAAAGTATACATATGTATGTATTTAAATGTGTATATAATTTATTGTGCTTTTTTTACTTACGTATGCCCAAATACTTCTTGGGTTTATTTTCTTACAAAGAGGTATTGTTGTCAACATTAGTATTTCATAATAAATCGATATTACTCGAGCTCTTCGTATCCGTAATTCCTGCTCACTTTGTTGGATAGCAACTTTATATTCTCGGCTACAGGAATTTAATGCAGCTAGATATTTATTGCTTTCTTCTTGGTTTGCAGCAAACAAAAGTAAAATTTTTTTCAATTTTGAATCCATCACTCATTTATTAACTTATTTTTTACAAGAAGAAAATATGTAAACAAAAAAAAAAACACAAATGGATACAGCTGTCAATTTCTCTCATTTAATTGGGTTATCTTTGCCATATGTGAACGAAACAAGGTTAGCTTCAAGGTTAATTTTTGTTAACCATAACCTGCTTATATGTGAACGTACTATTACATTATAAGCAGGGTTAAATTCGTTTTCCATTTAATAAGTGGGAATGCTTTAATGACGTATGACAAAGGTGAAGGCCTTTATATTTTGACATCGGCCTATTGGTGGATAAGCAGGTTTTTCCCCTCTTGGTTGCAGATAGCCTAGTGGTGTTGCACATTATTCCAAGCATTAACTTTTATGTATTTTTGTTTTGAAACGATTATGGATTATCTCATTTTTTTCGATGTAGTCGATCAATGTATGTTTTGCCGTCAATTTGGCGTTTCACTTCCGGTAATACCGGCGTGTCCAGGGCTCCACATAATTTTCATATTTGTGTTACCGATTAGTATGTTTTTAATTTGCGTAATGAGGTAGGATTTGTTGGATGCATTTAGGAGAGCTGAGATTGTAGACTTGCTATCAGTACATATTATGTACTGTATAATGTACATAAATTAAATTTGCCGGAGACCCTATAAAGTATTTTTAATGATCAGTATGTTGACCCGAATCGATTTAGCCATGTCAGTCTGTCTTTCTGTCTGTATATATACGAACTAGTCCCTCAGTTTTTGAAATTTTGAAAACGTCATTTTTTTTCTTCAAAAAGCTGATCATTTGTCGGAACTGGCGTTATCGGGCCATTATAATATATAGCTGCCATACAAACTGAACGATCGGAATCAAGTTCATGTATGGAAAATTTTGATATTTGACATCTTATCTTTACAAAAGTTGTCACAAGTTATTTTCTAAGACAATAATGTAATATACGAAGAAATTGTTCAGATCGGAATCAAATGCTTGCATGGGAAACTTCCTCATTTGACGATATATCTTCACGAAATTTGGTATGAGTTATTGCTAATAGAAATAATGTAATATCAGAAAAAATTGTTCAGATCGGCTAACTATAGCATATAGCTGCCATTCAAACCGAACGATAGGAATCAAGGGCTTGTATGGAAAACTTTCGCATTGACGTGGTATCTTTACGAAATTTGACATGATTTACTGTTTGAGGTAATAATAAAATGCCCAAAAAAATTGTTCAGATCGGATTACTATAGCATATAGCTTCCATACAAACTGAACGATCGGAGTCAAGTGCTTGCATTGGAGACTTTTTCTGTTAACGAGACATATTCTATAAATTCGTCGTGGTTTATTCCCCTACAAGAGTTAAAGAAATTTTGGAGGTCGGATAACAATGTCATACAAAATGTCTAAAAGATCCATTTTCTTTATTAAATAACCTTTATTTTTCTAGTAAACAACCTGGTTAAAAAGAACAAGTAAAATGTTTTCCTTTGGATGAAAACCACTGGCCGGTTACGTCTTTAGATTTATTTAAACACATAGCTACTAAAAGAAATTCACCTGTGAAGGGTATATTGGCTTCGTTACTGCCGAAGTTAACGTTTTTTCTTGTTTTATATTTGAGTTTTGTACTGGGCATAGCGCATTATAGATGGCTGCTACTTCTGCGGTGTATACTGAGCAGTAATTGGGCAGATGTGCAGCTTTTAAGATATTTCCAACGTTATTAACAATAGTAAAAGACGTGTTGAAGTTGACTTATTGACGCTACTATAAATGAGTTTCCAATCTACATAGTGTTGCACAATGAGTTATTTGATCAAACCTGAAATTAGTGTTCTTTTTTAATGTTTTTGAAGTTGTAGCTCGAATGATGCGGCCATGATGCGGCAAATTAAACAGATTTTTCTTCTGGTGTAGTTGTAATAACTAGATCTTTAGCTAATCTACTGCATTTAGAAAAAGTGGAGGAAGTACTGGGGTTTGTCTCGTCGGTCCATTTGGCTTTTACTATACCATAAAAGAGCTTGTTATTGCATAATAGTAGTTTTGGAATACGATTTTGCGAAGTATGTATAGCTCTTTCCTCGATAGATGGGAGTCCGACTTCCGTTAATATGAGCTTTATGTTGGAAATTTCCGAATACTTCTTCTAACAGCTGCATGATACTCATATGGTCCAAAGATTTGCTTTATGTTGCTTTTGGTAGAATTGCCGTAGATAGGGAGACTATATAAAATTAAAGCTCTTGTAATATTAATGAGAGAAGAAATATGAATATCAATACTTAGGAATACTTAGGAATTTAGCATAAATAATATGCGAAATGAGTTTGTGTTAAGAGATTATCGTACTGATTTCGTTAAATACGATTACAAATATAATAGTATAAGAGACAATGGTGATCCTTGTGGTATCCCGTTGTACTTATGTACAATGTTGTACGTATTAGAAAAAGTGTTATTGGATATGTGGTTTCTTTTCGATAAAGCAGTTTTCGCGAAATCGTCGACATAGAGTAAAGTATAAATAGTGCCTTGCCCTACCTTAAATGCCACTTGGTTTCGGCTGAGATGGTTATTATTTAATGCGAACCAATAGATCACCGCATTTTGTCAGCTATAGGGGTAGACACCTTAACATAAAATATTGTTGTACATATCGCTCATTTGCTGCAAGACCGGTATAAGTCAAAAAAATCGATTCTCCAGAAAACGCGTTTAAAGTTTTCAACTGACTACAACCTTACACGGTGACTCCAACCTTACACCTCTTCCCAAGCGGAGCATATAAGAGGTATTCATATGAATTTTTCACTCAACATGAAGCATGATATAACGAACAATTCTGCAGCATTAACTCAAAAATCACGTTTTTTGATTTATGCCGGTCTTGCAGCAAATGAGCGATATGCATTTAATAATTCTATTTTTGAGACTTGAGAGACAGTTTTTAAGCATAGGATATGAAATTCTGTCTCTCCAGGTGCAGACATTGAAGATAAAGTGAAATCGAGTTCGATGATGGTTATGCCTGATTTGGTAATTTACATGTGGTGAGTGATCTTTGCTGCATCTACTTCTAAGAAGTTCATTTTTATATGCTAAAACGAGGAGTGGAAATTTGAGTCGCGTGAATAATCGCACTATACAGAGGCGAAATGATCAGCTATGTCTTTTGAGTTGAAAATTGATCCAATTGGAATGTTTATACATAAGTATAAGATTAACTTGGGTATAGGATCTTGAGAGCCTTTTTATGTTAGCCCATAACTTCGGTAAGTTTTTGTAAGCAAGCCCTCTCAGCTTCTTTAATATTTTTCCGAAACACTGCATTGGCTTATTTGTAAGAGTGGATTTCCATCACGTAATTCGGTGATACATACAATTTTGTTGCTTATTGATTCTAAGCGAAACAAAAGTATTTGGAAAGTGTTTTGTTCAAATCTGCTTCAGATATTAGAACAAACTTGGGGCAACACTTTTTAACTTGAGGAAGTTCTGGAAAGTTTTCAAGTGGTTTGTAAGTAAGTTTTTTTCTTTTGGGGTTGGGGCTAAAGGCAAGCAAAGCAAATCTATTTTCCCCGAGGTTAGGAGGCCCTGGTTCCATAATAAATAATATATTCACTAATATGCACTACTTTTTTACACGACCAAAGCACGACGAAAGCACGTGCACTTATATGCAAGGACGATTATGAAAATAAAGCGTAAAGCACAAAAGAAAAACCGCATTCAAGAAAACACTTCCGCCCAATGAGAGAGATAATAGAGCAGCAATGAAATGCCAGCTTAGAAATCAAAATACAGCAGATCAAAGCTATGTATGTATAACTGTGCCTTAAGAGCTGAATTCTCTGGGTTTGTATTTTCCAGTTTTATTGCACTGCTCTACAACTGCAACATTATAATTCGTGATGTCAACTTGTGCGTTGATCCCTGACAGACAGCTGCCGGTTACTCCAAAACTGCTGAAATTTATTGGAGTTTAGCGTAACTGTGACTTGCTTATATGTTGTTCAGTCAGTGAATTCTGCATCCAACAACTGGTTAAGCCACTCATATCGTAAGACAACTACGGGTTACTCCTATACTACCGAAACTGTTGTGCATGTGTAATACTTATTAATATAAACTTATATAAAGAGTAAAGGCAGCAGGATGTTTCAAAATTCTGAATATCAGTTATATGAGGGTTAGAGCAAATTTTTGTCCGATTTTATCCATATTCGAAACAAAGATACACTGTTATTAGATGAGAGATCTCTCAAGCTTACATACTTGGCTGTCGTGTATCACTGGTGATCAGGAAGAAGAACCACCCCCAGGTGCAAATTTATCGCCATCCACATGAGGAAAGTTTTTTGTTGTGAAATACGGTGGAAAACGTCATGTTAAGAACGGTGGATCCACAGATTGATTCCGGACAAACATTCGTGGATAGATAGACAACTCAGTGGTCTTGGTTGCTTTAGAAGCTACCTATTCAAATATCGTCTTGACTTTATAGAAGTCTCTGAACACGTATTCTCTCATTGGCTTCGATTTTCAAGTATATGGGAAGTGCTGAAAACCACACATGGAGGTAGTATCACATGACATGGGAGATGGTTAGGTTCAGCGGATTAAAGTCCTGCCCCCAGACCTTCGATGCTTCCTCCTTCTTCTTCTTTACTGGCGTAGACACCGCTTACGCGATTATAGCCGAGTTAACAACAGCGCGCCAGTCGTTTCTTCTTTTCGCTACGTGGTGCCAATTGGATATTCTAAGCGAAGCTCCACTTGTTCCTTCAAACGGAGTGGAGGTTTTCCTCTTCCTCTGCTTCCCCCGGCGGGTACTGCGTCGAATACTTTTAGAGCTAGAGTGTTTTCGTCCATCCGGACAACATGACCTAGCGAGCGTAGCCGCTGTCTTTTAATTCGCTGAACTATGTCAATGTCATCATATCGAGCCAATACCGTCAAATTATCGTAAGCGACAATTTTTTCGAAAATAAGTTTTTTATAGAAACTAGTAATTTAAGACGTAACGGACCTATCCCTGTTGATGTTTATCTCCAAAAAGAAACCGTTATAAAGTTGAAGCAAGTGCTAAAATTATCGTAAATACATACATTTTTAAAACCTTAACGTAAGCGACACCTAGCGTTTTTATCTTAAGTGTCTTGCGCACAATTTCATGTCGTGCAAGCGACAATACTTGTTATCGCAACCGACATGACTGCTTGACCTAACGGTGTTTACTACTCGTATATGCAAACCGTTCTTGTACCTGTCGTCACATGTTTATTTCCATGAAAGGTTTGATTAAACAAACATCGTTCTCATTGGATTATTGTTTAAAAATAGTTTGACGCATAATCAAATTTTGTGTTAATGGAGTTATATTCGTACTGTAGATAGTAAACACGACAGTTATCAAATAAATCAACAATGTCGACTCCAGCAGCTAAGGTATGTATTATATTTTAATTTTGGTTATTGAAATTTAATTGCATATAATATTCTCTCATTTACATTATTTATGTGATATTTATTTTTGTATGTTATTGTTTTTCATACTCCCGAATAAAGGAAACTATGCAGTTAATATCACCACTCCTCTTAACAGAAGGGAGTAATCCTGAAAGTGCTTTTCCCGAGAACATACAGCAAAATACATTAGTAATAAATCAATTCTTACTAACAGACATAATCTAAGTATGCTCTGGGCATCGGTGGCTAAATCACCTTTGGGGGTTCTACAGGAGTATGCTGGGGTCTTGAAACCTTCTGTAAGCCGCCGCATCGTTTCGTAGAATTTTCGAGCATTACCCCTGTCGACCAGCTTATCAAGCTCTTCGTACTCACGCATTTCTGCCTCTTTCTTTTTCTGTCTACAAATGCGTCTCGCTTCGCTCTTCAACTCTCGGTATCTATCCCATCCCACACGTGTTGTGGTTGATCGTAACGTTGCGAGGTAGGCAGCCTGTTTTCTCTCCGCTGCGACACGGCACTCCTCGTCGTACCAGCTGTTCTTTTGCACTTTCCGAAAACCAATGGTTTCGGTTGCAGCTGTACGTAAGGAGTTTGAAATGCCGTCCCACAGTTCCCTTATTCCGAGTTATTGACGAGTGCTCTCAGAGAGCAGGAGTGCAAGCCGAGTAGAAAATCGTTCGGCTATCTGTTGTGATTGCGGCTTCTCGATGTCGAACCTTCTTTGTGTTTGTTGGCGTGTGTTTTTTGCTGCACAGAGGCGGGCGCGTATCTTTGCTGCAACAAGATAGTGGTCCGAGTCGATGTTAGGACCTCGGAGCGCACGCACATCTAAAACACTGCAGACGTGTCTTCCGTCTATCACAACATGATCGATTTCGTTGGTGCCTTTCCGATCGGGAGACAGCCCGGTAGCTTGATGTATTTCCTTGTGCTGTAATCTGGTATCGGGCCCCGGCGAAGTCGATCAGCCTCAACCCATCAAGCGCTCATAGAAGGCATCTTTAGTCACATCGTCCTTCTCTTCCGTCGGGGTGTGGGCGCAAATCAGCGATATGTTGCAGAACCTCGCTTTGATGCGGATTGTGGCTAGACGTTCATTCACCGGAGTGTATGATAATACTCAGCGACGGAGTCTCTCTGACACCCATACCAACCTTGCGCTCCTTTATATGGCGACTGTATTAAATGCCACAAGGACCTACTTGTCTCTGTCCTTGTCCAGTCCATCGCATTTCTTGGACGGCGGTGAAGTCAATCTTTATTTTCCTGAGGATACCACAACCAGCTGGGCAGCGGCACCTTCCCAATTAAGGGACCGGACATTCCAGGTGCATGCCCTCAATTCGTAGTCCTTATTTCGTTTGCCATGGTCGTCATCTAAAGGGGGATTTCTGTTGTTGTTGTTTTAACGGATATGCTAGTCCCCGTTAGGGTGGTAAGGGTCATCTGTGTTGTCGTCGAGGTCATCTAACGGTAGGCCCAGGAAACGCGCTGTTTCGACGGGGTCGGACCAAAGGGAGGAAGGTGTTAGATGAGTTGGGTTTGTGGGGCATGCAAAGAGGTGGCCAGTGTCATGCGGAGACTCGTTGCATGCAGGACATATATTGGATATGTCGGGGTCGATTCTGGATAAGTAGGAGTTTAACCTGCTACAATACCCAGAACGAAGTTGCGCTAGGGTCACTCGCGTTTCTCGCGGCAACTGGAGCTCTTCATCTGCAATAGGTGGTGCTTTGACTCCAAGAACGCCATTCACGGGAAGGGAGTCGGTGAAGGTGTTAATGGCTCCACTGTGAATGGCGGTCAGTACCTGTCTGAAGTCTGTAGCGTCCGAAGTTCGGTCGGCGTACTGTACGACGTCGTCGACGTAGTCGAGGAATGACCTCTTGATGCTCCTAGGAGGCGGCTCCGCTCCAAGCAGATGGCTGCAAGGGTGATTCCTACGGAAACATCCCAGCAGGAACTGCCTGGAGAGAAGTTCATTATGCTCCTTTACAGGAAGCATGCGCGTCTCACTATGGAGGTGTTCGATGGGAGACATCAAGAGACATCCCGTCGTAGTCCGGAGTGCTGTGTTCTGGCAGGTCTGTAGTTTCCTCATCTGCGTGCCACTGCATCCAGGCGACCATATCGGTGCTGCGTAGTTGAGGACCGGCCGGCCGATTGCCTTGTAAGTTGCCAACAACGTTTCTTTGTCTTTTCCCCATGTGCTGCCGGCTAGCGACTTGAGGATCTTGTTGCGGCTCTGTACTTTGGCGATAATCGCGGTCGTATGGGGAGTGAAGGAGCATAGACTATCAAAGGTTACGCCTAAAATTTTAGGGTTATTGACAGTCGGAATTTTGACGCCATCGACTGCAATATCAAGCTCAAGTCTATACTCCTTCGTCCAGTTTGTAAATATAGTCGCTGTGGATTTGGTGGGGGAAAGTTGGAGATTCCGTGCAGTGAGGAAACGAGAAAGGTCGGAGAGGTAGCTGTTCACTTTCGAACACATGCCATCGATTCCATTGCCCGACGTCAATATCGTGCAGTCATCAGCGTATGAGGTTATGGAGACCCCCTCTGGTGGTTGTGGGAGTTTCGAGATATAGAAGTTAAACAGTAGTGGGGAGAGGACACCACCCTGCGGAACCCCCTGTTTAATTCTTCTCAGTTTAGATGTTTCGCCTCGAAATAGTACGGATGACTGGCGACCACTCAGGTAGTTCATGGTCCACCTCTTTAACCCTGGAGGAAGCGTTATTTTTTCTATGTCCTGCAATAGCGTTGTGTGGTTGACTGTGTCAAAGGCTTTTGACAAGTCCAACGCTACGAGGATCGTTCTCTCACAGGGTGGCTTCTGGTTGAGGCCACGAACTATCTGGGTGTTTATGACGCTAAGTGCTGTGGTGGTGCTGTGCACTTTTCGGAATCCATGCTGGTGGCTGGCTAGGCTCAGGTGGTGAGTGAAAGTCGGGAGTAGCAGGGCCTCAAGTGTCTTCACTACTGGGGAGAGGAGAGTTATCGGGCGATAAGATTCCCCTTTGTTGGCGGGTTTCCCAGGTTTCAGTAGTGGCACCACCCTTCCGATTTTCCACACATCGGGTATTTGAAGGGTGGTTAGTGACAAGTTGAGGACACTGGTGAGATAACCTACTCCCGCCGAGCCTAGATGCTTTAGCATTAGCATGTTGATTCCATCAGGGCCAATGGATTTGGATGATTTAGCTTTTGTGATGACACTCTGAACCTCCTCGCCGGTGAAAGTAAGTGGCGCGCAGTTGTTTGGCATTTTGCGCAGCCGCCGGTTAACACATCTCTTAGCTTTGTCTACCGAAGGGTGCAGTGTAAACTGCCGGCTAAAATAGCTCGCGCACTTCTTCGGGTCCGAAGAGGCACGACCATTGAATTGAACTTCAACTCGGTCGTCGTGTCTCTTCGGATTAGACAAAGCTTTGACAGTAGCCCAAAGCTTACTCACACCGGTGGAGAGGTTGCAGGACTTCAGGTGCTCTATCCATTTCGTCCGCTTATGTTGATTTACCACTCGCCGAATCTCCAAATTGAGATCCCTTATTCGGGGATCCCCGGGATCGGCATGGCGTAAGGTGTCGCGCTCATTAGCTAAGACAGCTGCTTCGGCTGGGAAATTGGGGCGGATTTCCGCTATTCTTCCAGCCGGGATGAAGCGAGCAGTAGCTGCTGCGATCACCTTGCGGAATTGACGTTCGCCAACGCATACGTCCGTAGGAATGGGTAGAGCGTTGAAGGTGCTCTCAGTGAATTCTGTGAAGCCGACCCAATTAGCTTTTTTGAAGTTAATGAAGGTACGGTTTGTCCACAGAAACGAAATCGGGAGGCTTCTCGATCGAGATAATTATGGGCAGATGGTCTGATGCAAGAGTTAGCATAGGTCGCCAGGTTATGCTGTTTATCAGGCCACCGCTAGCAATGGTAATATCCGGCGAGCTATTACAGGTGCCCATAACTCTGGTGGGGGCTTCGTCATTCATTGTGCAGAATGTCGAATCGTCAATCTGTTCCGCCAGCTCCATCCCCTACGATCATTTGACAGGCAGGAATGCCAAAGATCGTGGTGCGCGTTAAAGTCGCCTAGTACCATACGGTTTTCACCACGAAGTAGCGCACCTATATTCGGGTGATATCCTGTAGGGCAACATGTAACTGGGGGGATGTATATATTAAATATTTCGAGCTCGACATCGCCTGACCGGATAGCTATGCCCTGACATTCTAGGGTAGTATCCCTGGGGTCGATGTCTTCTTCGATTAAACGATACTGCACGGTGTTGTGCAATATGAAGGCTAGGCCACCACCACCATCTCGCTCGCGATCTTTACGTAAAACGTTGAAACCTGCACAACTCAGAAGATCTGAGCGGCTGTTTAGCTTGGTTTCTTGGACCGCAGCTATCGATACACGTTCCCGATTCATAAGTGCAACTATCTCCTCGATCTTGCTCTGGAGTCCGTTGCAGTTAAATTGAAGGAGTCGGGTTTGTCGCGGGTGTCCGTGGGTGATCCTGGGGGTGAGGGAGTGACGTGTTGGTGGTATTTGTTGCAGCTGCAGAACCCGCGGGGGCGGTTGTCGCACTGGGGTGTTGGTTGGCGACGCCACTGTTGTGAGTTGCGGGGGCAGACTCCTGCAGCATGGGGCAACGTAGGTGACACTCCACTCACGTGTGGTGCGCAGGCCGGAACACGTCGGGAAGTGGCACCAGCCAGTGCAGGAATTGCACTTAACTGATGCGACGTTCCGACGTATGACAGCCTGACACACGGAGCAGACTGTGCGAGGAACCAAGAGTTGCTGATTGGTTCTCGCACGAGGATTGGAGCGGGATGAAGGTTGGGGGGGGGACAAGTCAGAGTGGGAGCTGTGTTGCCTGTTTGAGCTCCTGACCGTAGAGGTCCTTTGTTGGCCACTCTGATTGAGTGGCGGCGCGGCGCGCGAACAGTGTGCAGGTTGCACAGCCGTGGAGGCTTGTGTCGCAGTATTGCGCAGACAACACGGGGCCACGTAACGCGTGGTCCACTCCCTGTGGGTCTTAAGGCCTGAGCAGGTCTTAAGATGGCTCCATCCATTGCATGTATTGCACCTGACCGAGGTGGAGTTTGGATGGAGCCTTTTAGCGCAGACGCAGCAGAAAAATTCCTCCGGGCCCGGGTTGGACTCAATGCCAGCACGAGTCAGGAGGATACGGAGCAACCCTGCTGCAAGGCGTTGCTCTAATGACGACAAACACATTTTAATGCTTACCGATCCAAACGGGGTTAGATCGCCGAAAGGACAGCCCTTGGTCGGATAAAATCCGAGTCAATTCCGGTGCGTAGAACCGGCTGTCGTGGGAATTGTAAGGGGGATTTCTCTTCCGAGGCTGTTGGTAATTTTTCATTGCGGGTCCCAAACCCAGCGCACAACCCTATGCAGGGCATGTTTCGCTTTCTCACTTTAGCTCGCCTTCAAACGAATGTTCTTAGGCTACCCAGAGGATACTTGGTCAAAGACCGAAAGTCGTGAGCTGTTTGACCCATATGTAAAATAACCGTTTCTGGCCACTCCCAAATTAATGGCGATCAGAGAACTTTTCTCTTTTGCGTGAAATTCTACACATGACTCCATCCAAAGGTCAAATCTTGGAGAAGACCCGTGAAAGGAGAATCGACACACACCACCTCTTCGTCGATTTCAAAGCTGCTATTGACAGCACGAAAAGAAGCTGCCTTTATGCCGCGATGTCTGAATTTGGTATCCCCGAAAAATTAATACGGCTATTTAAACTGACGTTGAGCAACACCAAAGCTCCGTCAGGATCGGGAAGGACCTCTCCGAGCCGTTCGATACCAAACGAGGTTTCAGACAAGGCGACTCCCTTTCATGTGACTTCTACAATCTGCTGCTGGAGAAAATAGTTCGAGCTGCAGAACTTAATCGAGCAGGTATGCCGATGATATTGATATCATCGGCCTCAACACCCGCGCCGTTAGTTCTGCTTTCTCCAGACTGGACAAGGAAGCAAAACAAATGGATCTTGCAGTGAACGAGAGCAAGACGAAATATCTCCTGTCATCTAACAAACTGTCGTCGCACTCGCGACTTGCCTTTCACGTCATTGTTGACAGTCATAACTTCGAAGTCGTAGATAAGATAAATCGTCTATCTTGGAATCAGCGAAAACATAAACAACCATCTCAGCCTGGAAATCCAACACAGGATAACTCTGGCCAACAGGTGCTACTTCAAACTGAGTAGGCAATTGAGAAGTAAAGTTCTCTCTCGACGAACAAAAACCAAACTCTATAAGTCACTCATAATTCCCGTTCTACTATATGGTGCAGAGGCTTGGACGATGACAACAATTGACGAGTCGATGATGCGAGTTTTCGAGAGAAAATTTCTGTGTAAGATTTATAGTTCTTTGCGCATGGCCACGGCGAATATCGCATTCGACGGAACGATGAGCTGTATGAGATATATGATGACATTGACATAGTTCAGCGAATTAAAAGACAGCGGCTACGCTCGCTAGGTCATGTTGTCCGGATGGACGAAAACACTCTAGCTCTAAAAGTATTCGACGCAGTACCCGCCGGGGGAAGCAGAGGAAGAGGAAAACCTCCACTCCGTTTGAAGGAACAAGTGGAGCTTCGCTTAGAATATCCAATTGGCACCACGTAGCGAAAAGAAGAAACGACTGGCGCGCTGTTGTTAACTCGGCTATAATCGCGTAAGCGGTGTCTACGCCAGTAAATAAGAAGAAGGAGGAAGCATCGAAGGTCTGGGGGCAGGACTTTAATCCGCTGAACCTAACCATCTCCCATGTCATGTGATACTACCTCCATGTGTGGTTTTCAGCACTTCCCATATACTTGAAAATCGAAGCCAATGAGAGAATACGTGTTCAGAAACTTCTATAAAGTCAAGACGATATTTGAATAGGTAGCTTCTAAAGCAACCAAGACCACTGAGTTGTCTACCTATCCACGAATGTTTGTCCGGAATCAATCTGTGGATCCACCGTTGTTAACATGACGTTTTCCACCGTATTTCACAACAAAAAACTTTCCTCATGTGGATGGCGATAAATTTGCACCTGGGGGTGGTTCTTCTTCCTGATCACCAGTGATACACGACAGCCAAGTATGTAAGCTTGAGAGATCTCTCATCTAATAACAGTGTATCTTTGTTTCGAATATGGATAAAATCGGACAAAAATTTGCTCTAACCCTCATATAACTGATATTCAGGATTTTGAAACATCCTGCTGCCTTTACTCTTTATATAAGTTTATATTAATAAGTATTACACATGCACAACAGTTTCGGTAGTATAGGAGTAACCCGTAGTTGTCTTACGATATGAGTGGCTTAACCAGTTGTTGGATGCAGAATTCACTGACTGAACAACATATAAGCAAGTCACAGTTACGCTAAACTCCAATAAATTTCAGCAGTTTTGGAGTAACCGGCAGCTGT
Source organism: Bactrocera dorsalis (assembly GCF_023373825.1). Classification (NCBI taxonomy): domain Eukaryota; kingdom Metazoa; phylum Arthropoda; class Insecta; order Diptera; family Tephritidae; genus Bactrocera; species Bactrocera dorsalis. The sequence goes on along the minus strand of NC_064304.1, from coordinate 67,756,611 downwards.
CTGTCAGGGATCAACGCACAAGTTGACATCACGAATTATAATGTTGCAGTTGTAGAGCAGTGCAATAAAACTGGAAAATACAAACCCAGAGAATTCAGCTCTTAAGGCACAGTTATACATACATAGCTTTGATCTGCTGTATTTTGATTTCTAAGCTGGCATTTCATTGCTGCTCTATTATCTCTCTCATTGGGCGGAAGTGTTTTCTTGAATGCGGTTTTTCTTTTGTGCTTTACGCTTTATTTTCATAATCGTCCTTGCATATAAGTGCACGTGCTTTCGTCGTGCTTTGGTCGTGTAAAAAAGTAGTGCATATTAGTGAATATATTATTTATTATGGAACCAGGGCCTCCTAACCTCGGGGAAAATAGATTTGCTTTGCTTGCCTTTAGCCCCAACCCCAAAAGAAAAAAACTTACTTACAAACCACTTGAAAACTTTCCAGAACTTCCTCAAGTTAAAAAGTGTTGCCCCAAGTTTGTTCTAATATCTGAAGCAGATTTGAACAAAACACTTTCCAAATACTTTTGTTTCGCTTAGAATCAATAAGCAACAAAATTGTATGTATCACCGAATTACGTGATGGAAATCTACTCTTACAAATAAGCCAATGCAGTGTTTCGGAAAAATATTAAAGAAGCTGAGAGGGCTTGTTTACAAAAACTTACCGAAGTTATGGGCTAACATAAAAAGGCTCTCAAGATCCTATACCCAAGTTAATCTTATACTTATGTATAAACATTCCAATTGGATCAATTTTCAACTCAAAAGACATAGCTGATCATTTCGCCTCTGTATAGTGCGATTATTCACGCGACTCAAATTTCCACTCCTCGTTTTAGCATATAAAAATGAACTTCTTAGAAGTAGATGCAGCAAAGATCACTCACCACATGTAAATTACCAAATCAGGTATAACCATCGGCGAATTCGATTTCACTTTATCTTCAATGTCTGCACCTGGAGAGACAGAATTTCATATCCTATGCTTAAAAACTGTCTCTCAAGTCTCAAAAATAGAATTATTAAATGCATATCGCTCATTTGCTGCAAGACCGGCATAAATCAAAAAACGTGATTTTTGAGTTAATGCTGCAGAATTGTTCGTTATATCATGCTTCATGTTGAGTGAAAAATTCATATGAATACCTCTTTTATGCTCCGCTTGGGAAGAGGTGTAAGGTTGGAGTCACCGTGTAAGGTTGTAGTCAGTTGAAAACTTTAAACGCGTTTTCTGGAGAATCGATTTTTTTGACTTATACCGGTCTTGCAGCAAATGAGCGATATGTACAACAATATTTTATGTTAAGGTGTCTACCCCTATAGCTGACAAAATGCGGTGATCTATTGGTTCGCATTAAATAATAACCATCTCAGCCGAAACCAAGTGGCATTTAAGGTAGGGCAAGGCACTATTTATACTTTACGATTTCGCGAAAACTGCTTTATCGAAAAGAAACCACATATCCAATAACACTTTTTCTAATACGTACAACATTGTACATAAGTACAACGGGATACCACAAGGATCACCATTGTCTCTTATACTATTATATTTGTAATCGTATTTAACGAAATCAGTATGATAATCTCTTAACACAAACTCATTTCGCATATTATTTATGCTAAATTCCTAAGTATTCCTAAGTATTGATATTCATATTTCTTCTCTCATTAATATTACAAGAGCTTTAATTTTATATAGTCTCCCTATCTACGGCAATTCTACCAAAAGCAACATAAAGCAAATCTTTGGACCATATGAGTATCATGCAGCTGTTAGAAGAAGTATTCGGAAATTTCCAACATAAAGCTCATATTAACGGAAGCCGGACTCCCATCTATCGAGGAAAGAGCTATACATACTTCGCAAAATCGTATTCCAAAACTACTATTATGCAATAACAAGCTCTTTTATGGTATAGTAAAAGCCAAATGGACCGACGAGACAAACCCCAGTACTTCCTCCACTTTTTCTAAATGCAGTAGATTAGCTAAAGATCTAGTTATTACAACTACACCAGAAGAAAAATCTGTTTAATTTGCCGCATCATTCGAGCAACAACTTCAAAAGAACACTAATTTCAGGTTTGATCAAATAACTCATTGTGCAACACTACGTAGATTGGAAACTCATTTATAGTAGCGTCAATAAGCCAACTTCAACACGTCTTTTACTATTGTTAATAACGTTGGAAATATCTTAAAAGCTGCACATCTTCCCCATCACTGCTCAGTATACACCGCAGAGGTAGCAGCCATCTATATGCGCTATGCCTAGTACAAAACTCAAATATAAAACAAGAAAAAACGTTAACTTCGGCAGTAACGAAGCCAATATACCCTTCACAGGTACATTTCTTTTAGTAGCTATGTGTTTAAATAAATCTAAAGACGTAACCGGCCAGTGGTTTTCATCCAAAGGAAAACATTTTACTTGTTCTTTTTAACCAGGTTGTTTACTAGAAAAATAAAGGTTATTTAATAAAGAAAATCGATCTTTTAGACGTTTTGTATGACATTGTTATCCGACCTCCAAAATTTCTTTAACTCTTGTAGGGGAATAAACCACGACGAATTTATAGAATATATCTCGTTAACTGAAAAAGTCTCCAATGCAAGCACTTGACTCCGATCGTTCAGTTTGTATGGAAGCTATATGCTATAGTAATCCGATCTGAACAATTTTTTGGGCATTTTATTATTACCTCAAACAGTAAATCATATCAAATTTCGTAAAGATACCACGTCAATGCGAAAGTTTTCCATACAAGCCCCTGATTCCTATCGTTCGGTTTGTATGGCAGCTCTATGCTATGGTAATCTGATTTGAACAATTTCAACCGATATTACATTATTTCTATGAAAAATAACTCATACCAAATTTCGTGAAGATATATCGTCAAATGAGAAAGTTTCCCATGCAATCATTTGATTCCGATCATTCAGTTTGTATGGCAGCTATATGCTATAGTTCTCACGTCACTGTTGACATATCATAACTTTGAAGTTGTAGATAATTTCGTCTATTTAGGAACCAGCATTAACACCACCAACAATGTCAGCCTGGAAATCCAACGAAGAATAGCTCTTGCCAACAGATTCTACTTCAAACTGAGTAGGCAATTGAGGAGGAGTCCTCTCTCGACGAACAAAAACCAAACTCTATAAGTCACTCATAATTCCCGTCCTGCTATATGGTGCAGAGGCTTGGACGATGACAACAACCGATGAGTCGATGTTGCGAGTTTTCGAGAGAAAAGTTCTGCGAAAGATTTATGGTCCTTTGCGCGTTGGAGGATGAGCGATGAGCTGTACGAGATATACGACGACATTGACATAGTTCAGCGAATTAAAATACAGCGGCTACGCTGGCTAGGTCATGTTGTCCGAATGGACGAAAACACTCCGGCTCTGAAAGTATTCGACGCAGTACCCGCCGCGGGAAGCAGAGGAAGAGGAAGACCTCCACTCCGTTGGAAGGACCAAGTGGAGAAGGACCTGTCTTCGCTTGAAATATCCAATTGGCGCCACGTAGCGAAGAGAAGAAACGACTGGCGCGCTGTTGGTAACTTGGCTATATTCGCGTAAGCGGTGTCTACGCCAACTAAAAAGAAGAAGATTGAAAAAGCGCATATCGCAACTGCGATCACATTTTATAAATGGCAGTACGCTTCTATGAACTGCGATTGCGACAGCAGTTCGAAGCTGTGAATTTCGATAGCAGTTCGAACCTGTAAATTGCGATATCAGTTTTATTTTGTGAGTTGCGATTGCGATAGCAGCTCACAATAAACTTGTGAAACTGTGATTTTTTAATAGTACATTACATGCGATCACAATAGCAGAAGAGTAGCAGCTTTCTTCAGGGTATTGTATATATATACTTATATGCGTATATGTTATTTTTCGTCATAGCGGTTTGAAGCTTTGAGTGTAACGTTCTTATAATTTTTAATAATGGCAGGAAATGTATCAAGGAAAAGAAGTGAAGTGTGGCAGATGTTTGAAGTGGTAGATGAAATATATGCAAAATGCAATATTTGCAAATCCAAAATTTCTTATAGAACATCTTAAACAAATGTAAAAATTCCCACGACAGAATCTGCCGCTACAACAACAACAACAAAACGTCTCCGTTTGAACGTTGACTTAGTTCTGATCGCAATTGCAATATAAAATCACAGTGATTTAAAAATCGCAATCACTGATATCGAAAAATATCGCTCATCTCTAATTGTCACATAAGTAGTCGGAACCTAGACTTCCTTCAGTACGTACGTCCTTATTCTCCATATTCTCTACTATTTTCGAAATTGTAACTGGTGTTTTATGTTGCGCGAAGTGAATTCTGGAAAATATTATTTATGGATTCGGGACAATATGATATGTATCTAATTTTAATTTAGTTAAGGTATTTCGTTTTTTTCGGGAAAACAATGAAATATCAAAAAACCGAAAAAATATTTTCTCATATTTTAGAAATTAGTGTGATTGTTGTAGTGTTGGGGGAGATTTTTTTTAGTAAACTACAGAGTTTCTACTTATCATATAAACTTCAACTTTTCGCACACTTAAAAAAAGCACTCTGAATTAGGTTGGTCAATTGCATAAAGAACGTGCTGCTTTTATTTATTTATTATAATTAATTACTGGAATCCTGCCAAATTATTTTAGACAGGCGGTATATAAATGGTACAAGGGGTCACTATCGGATCTGGTGTGAAAATTGAACATTCGGCGTGGCACCGCCAACTTTTTAGTAAAATCCCATATCTCGGTCTATAATCACTCCTACTTCCCATATAACACAATTTAAAATTCCACTTGATTCTTTCACTTTACAGTAAACAAATAAAGAAGTAATTGAATTAACGGAATACAATTTTGCGTTTATAATTCCCTTAAAGTATGCACCGTTTTGACTAAAAATTGTCCAAATCCAACCGAAACTGTTTAAGCCCCTATGTACCGAATATGTGGACCCCGGTACTTATAGTTGACTTTTGACCGAAAATATCGTTCAATGTGTGACATATGAAATTGAAATTCACACATAGTCCTTACCTGGCAATATTATTTCTTTGTATCAAAAATGGGTTGAATCGAGTCAGTACTTTCCTGAGCTCCCATATACAAAATATAAAGATTTTCGAACTTCGAGGTCACTTTATGCTGGATACATCCGCCAATATTTGAGTCATCTCAATGAAAATTTCAGAACATGTTTTATTGATAACAGTGTATCTTTGCGGCTAAAATAGATACAATTGGACGAAAATTTGACCCTCCCCCATATAACTTTTACCAAGATTGTCGAACATCCACTTGGCTTTGCTTCATATGATTGGTGGTTGTATGTAAGGTACCTTAATGAAACCCGGGGAAAATTTTTTTGAGTATATGGGATGAGCAAAAGTAGATAAAATCTGGTCGATACTACCCCTTACTCATATATATTCAATATAAAATGCTCGGTTGACCACGAACTTAGGCCTTTCTTACTTGTTTTATTTGAATATATTGCATTATTATATTCAATCATTCATAAAATCACTTTAAGTAATTTTGTCGGGTTTTTGAGACCAAATGCTCCTATGTGCGACGTAGCAACAGCTAAAATATCTTTCCTGCAAATGGCATTTTGAAGCCAGCTTCATGAACAATTTAACGACAGCAGCGACATATCAAACAGCTGATGTAAAAAATTTCGTTGTTACCCTACTAAATAGATTTGAATAATCTTACATTTCACATATCAGTGGCAGCAAAATTAAAAAGAATTTTTAATTTGGCGGCATACTACATGTATTTAGAAGCTGTGACTTAATATGGCAGCAATTACTTTCTGCTAGAAAAAATCTAACTTTCAGCTCGTTCAACTTCTTACGCTCTCAAATTGTGCCCTCTTCTGCTATAGATGTGGGTTAATGCCGCGATTATTGGACGACACACTGCTTTCTAAAATTTGTAGAACTTATGCCCGTAGTGACAACTTTAAAATAAGGTGATCTATTTTGTTAACATTTTAGTCATGTAGAGTAGGACCTGCATTCGATTGATGCTGGTTCCTATATAAACAAAATTCTCTACGTCTTCGGCGTTATAACTGTCAGCAGTGACGTGAAAGCCAAATCGCGAGTGCGACAACTGTTTGTTTGATGACAGGAGATATTTCGTCTAGACCTCGTCACTGCCAGGCCTATATGCTTCGCTTCCTTATCCGATCTAGAGAAAGCGAAAATAACAGTCCGGTTGTTAAGGCCAATGGTATCGATATCATCAGGCTACGCCAGTAGCTGTACACTCCTATAGAATATGGTACCTTCTCTAGTTAGTTCCGCAGCTTGAATTATTTTCCCTAAAAGTAGATTGAAGAAGTCGCACGATAGAGCTTCGTCTTGTCTTAAAAAATAATACCAGTTGGCTGAAACTCCCATCCACCGACCGCTGCTAGCCCAAAGGATGTAAACATATTGTTTTTTGAAAAAGCACACACAAACACACTTAAAATTACCTGTTGTTGTTGTTGTTGTAGTGGCAAAAATCTGCCCAGTTCACAGTCCTTGGCCGGATAAAAATCCGAGTCCGTTCCGGTTACATAGACCCGACTGTCGTGGGAACGGCTTAAATTTAACTCTTTCCATTTGGTTGCTGTTTGCGGGCCCTCTTGTGGAATTTTACGTTTCTGTTAAGTCCGACCACAATATTTACTGTACTTGAGGGTTAGTCGGAGTTAGGTTCCCTCGTTACAACTCAGAATGCTGCTTCAAAAACATTACATAATGATGAAGCTGCTCTTGTGTTGTTCTTTCAAATTTTGAATTCCTAAAAATAAATTCTTCTTCTTTACTGGCGTAGACACCGCTTACGCGATTATAGCCAACAACAGCGCGCCAGTCGTTTCTTCTCTTCGCTACGTGGCGCCAATTGGATATTTCAAGCGAGGCCAAGTCCTTCTCCACTTGGTCCTTCCAACGGAGTGGAGGTCTTCCTCTTCCTCTGCTTCCCGTGGCGGGTACTGCGCCGAATACTTTCAGAGCTGGAGTGTTTTCATCCATCCGGACAACATGACCTAGCTAGCGTAGCCGCTGTCTTTTAATTCGCTGAACTATGTCAATGTCGTCGTATATCTCGTACAGCTCATCGCTCCATCGAATGCGATATTCGCCGTGGCCAACGCGCAAAGGACCATAAATCTTTCGCAGAACTTTTCTCTCGAAAACTCGCAACGTCGACTCATCGGTTGTTGTCATCCTCCAAGCCTCTGCACCATATAGCAGGACGGGAATTATGAGCGACTTATAGAGTTTGGTTTTTGTTCGTCGAGAGAGGACTTTATTTTTCAATTGCCAACTCAGTCTGAAGTAGCACCTGTTGGCAAGAGTATTCCTGCGTTGGATTTCCAGGCTGACATTGTTGGTGGTGTTTACGCTGGTTCCAAGATAGACGAAATTATCTACAACTTCAAAGTTATGACTGTCAACAGTGACGTATGTGCCAAGTCGCGAGTGCGACGACTGTTTGTTTGATGACAGGAGATGTTTCGTCTTGCCCTCGTTCACTGCCAGACCCATTTCTTTTGCTTCCTTGTCCAGTCTGGAGAAAGCAGAACTAACGGCGCGGGTGTTGAGACCGATGATATCAATATCATCGGCATACGCCAGCAGTTGTACACTCTTATAGAAGATGGTACCTTCTCTGTTGAGTTCTGCAGCTCGAGCTATTTTCTCCAGCAGCAGATTGAAAAAGTCGCACGATAGGGAGTCGCCTTGTCTGAAACCTCGTTTGGTATCGAACGGCTCGGAGAGGTCCTTCCCGGTCCTGACGGAGCTTTTCGTGTTGCTCAACGTCAGTTTACACAGCCATATTAGTTTTGCGGGGATACCAAATTCAGACATCGCGGCATAAAGGCAGCTCCTTTTCGTGCTGTCGAAAGCAGCTTTGAAATCGACGAATAGGTGGTGTGTGTCGATTCTCCTTTCACGGGTCTTTTCCAAGATTTGGCGCATGGTGAATATCTGGTCGGTTGTTAACTTAGCAGGTCTGAAGCCACACTGATAAGGTCCAATCAGTTTGTTGACGGTGGGCTTTAATCTTTCACACAATACGCTCGATAGAACCTTGTACGCGATGTTGAGGAGGCTTATCCCACGGTAGTTGGCGCAGATTGTGGGGTCTCCTTTTTTATGGATTGGGCATAGCACACTTAAATTCCAATAGTTCGGCATGCTTTCATCCGACCATATTTTGCAAAGAAGCTGATGCATGCTCCTTATCAGTTCTTCGCCGCCGTGTTTGAATAGCTCGGCCGGCAATCCGTCGGCCCCTGCCGCTTTGTTGTTCTTCAGGCGAGCAACTGCTATTCGAACTTCTTCATGGCCGGGTAATGGAACGTCTGCTCCATCGTCATCGATTGGGGTATCGGGTTCGCCTTCTCCTGGTGTTATGTGTTCACTGCCATTCAGCAGGCTGGAGAAATGTTCCCTCCATAATCTAAGTATGCTCTGAGCATCGGTGGCTAGATCACCTTTGGGGGTTCTACAGGAGTATGCTCCGGTCTTGAAACCTTCTGTAAGCCGTCGCATCGTTTCATAGAATTTTCGAGCATTACCCCTGTCGGCCAGCTTATCAAGCTGTTCGTACTCACGCATTTCGGCCTCTTTCTTCTTCTGTCTGCAAATGCGTCTCGCTTCCCTCTTCAACTCTCGGTACCTATCCCATCCCGCACGTGTTGTGGTCGATCGTAACGTTGCGAGGTAGGCAGCCTGTTTTCTCTCCGCTGCGACACGGCACTCCTCGTCGTACCAGCTGTTCTTTTGCACTTTTCGAAAACCAATGGTTTCGGTTGCAGCTGTACGTAAGGAGTTTGAAATGCCGTCCCACAGTTCCCTTATACCGAGTTGTTGACGAGTGCTCTCAGAGAGCAGGAGTGCAAGCCGAGTAGAAAATCTTTCGGCTGTCTGTTGTGATTGCAGCTTCTCGACGTCGAACCTTCCTTGTGTTTGTTGGCGTGCGTTTTTTGCTGCACAGAGGCGGGTGCGAATTTTGGCTGCAACAATATAGTGGTCCGAGTCGAAGTTAGGACCTCGGAGCGCACGCACATCTAAAACACTTGAAGTCGCCAAGCACGATTTTTAGCAGAAAATGTAGTGCAAACAGAAAATCGTCTGGCACAGCAAATAACGCAAATAGCTGAAAATACATCACAGTTAGAGTCTCGCCTTACACAACAAATGACTGAAAATAATACGCAGTTAGAAAAGCGTTTGGTACAACAGATTACAGAAAATAATACACAAGTGCAAGAGAAATTTTCAAAATTTGAAGACGAATTAAGCACAATAAAAAATGACGAAGAAAATTTAAGATCAGAATTTCTTTAACTGAGTAATCGTATGCGAGAACTGCAACTGCACGGCCCTGCACCATCAACAAATAATCCAAGACTGAAGGCACCCACATTCGATGGAAGTATTCCATTTCAAATTTTCAAACTTCAGTTTGAAAAGACAGCAATGGCCAATAACTGGAATGCAGCGGATAAAGTGGCGTCCTTGTTTGTATCATTGAAAGGACCTGCGGCAGAAATCCTTCAGACTATTCCAGACTGTGAACGGGACAACTATGAGGCATTGATGAGTGCGATAGAAAGACGATATGGTAGTGAGCACCGGAAACAAATATACCAGATCGAACTGCAAAATAGGGGTCAGAAGATGAACGAGTCATTGCAAGAGTTCGCAACTGAAATAGAACGACTGGCTCATTTGGTAAATGCAGATGCACCTGTGGATTACATTGAGAGGGTAAAAATTCAATGTTTCATAAATGGAATTCGTGATGTGGACACCAAACGCGCCACATATGCATTGCCAAAAAGAACGTTTGCTGAAACGGTTTCGCACGCCCTCACACAGGAAACAGCTTCCCTACTAAGTAAACCAGCACACAAAGTAAAAAGGGTTGAAATGGAACAACCGGCGCTGATGGAAGAAATATTGAAGACTCTGAAGACAATTGCTGCACCGCGAGTAAATACAACAGGAAGATGTTTCAACTGTGGAAAAGCGGGTCACTTTGTCCGAAATTGCAATATAAAAGTAAACCCATCAAAACGGAAACAACCAACAGATAACGAGGACGGAGCATCCACATCTCACAAGTCGTTAAACTAAAACGGAACAGTTCAAAGGGGCGTGAGCTGGTTCCCACAACTATTTGCCGCGCCATCTCGATATCACAAATAGGCCGCCATAACAACAATCTTACTATCAGCGGTATCGTAAATGGACGACTGTCAACGCTTACTTTGGATACTGGTGCCACACATACAATTATCCGACCGGATGTGGTAAGAGGAACGGTTGAACCATTAGTCGGTTGCAAGCTTCGAACGGCCACCGGGGAGAAAGCAGCTGTCTTGGGAAAAGTGTTTTGCGAAGTGATGATTGGTACCCTGGAAGTTAATCACACCTTCATCGTAGCAGAAATCACGGATGAAATTATAATGGGAGTAGATTTCATGATTGATCACGGGGTTACTTTGGATTTAAACAAGCAAATGCTGTTTTGCCAGAACATGGAGATGCCTATAAACACCGGATATGTGACCAACGTTGAAAGTAAGAGGGTGATTGTTGATGATAATCAGAGTATTCCACCAAAATCTGAGGCAATTGTATGGGCTAAAGTGAATGGAGGAGGTGGGACTGAAGAATTGTGGATTGTGGAACCAACAAAAATGGATACACCCATATTTGTAGGAAGAACGCTTGTGAAAACTAAAGAAGACGCCACCATTCCGGTCAGAGTAGTGAATGAATTCAACACGCCTATAAGTCTGAAGAAAGGAGCGGTAATTGGACAGAATATAAGTGCAATAGCACGATGCGAACGGTCACAACAGAAACCTACTATTGAGCCACAGCAGATAAGTCCTACACTCCTAAACAATTTGCTGAACCAACTGCATGGAAATGAAAAATTAAAAGCAGAAAAACTATTAGAAAAATACGCATCCATATTTGCAAACGAAGAAAACAACACAGGAAGAACCGGCATTGTCAAACATCGCATAAATACTGGAGACGCTAAACCAATCCGACAAGCTCCGCGTAGGGTTCCATTAGCAAAACGTGAGGATGCTAACAAAATTATTGAAGACATGCACTAAAACGGTGTAATTGAACCTTCAATAAGTCCATGGAGCTCACCTATCGTCTTAGTTAAAAAGAAAGATGGTAGCACCCGTTTCTGCGTAGATTATAGGAAGTTGAATGATGTCACAAAGAAAGACAGTTATCCTCTACCGAGAATCGACGATACATTAGACACCTTGTCTGGAGCGAAATGGTTTTCTACATTAGATCTACAAAGTGGATATTGGCAAGTCGAGATTGATGAACGTGACCGTGAAAAGACCGCTTTCAGTATGGGCGACGGGCTATGGGAATTCTCTGTGATGCCATTTGGGTTATGTAATGCGCCTGCAACGTTTGAGCGACTGATGGAACATGTGTTGAAAGGACTCAACTGGAAGACATGTTTGGTGTATCTTGATGACATTATCATCATGGGAAAAAGTTTTGACGATCATCTGAAAAATCTAGAGGAAGTCTTTCAGCGAATAGCATCAGCCGGATTACGCTTGAATCCCAAAAAGTGCTCATTATGGAAGAAGCAGGTCACATATCTCGGACATAAAGTGTCAACTGAGGGGATTCACACCGAGGAAGGAAAAATAAAAGCAATCAAAGATTGGCCTCGACCCACCAACATGCATGAACTCCGCAGCTTCCTTGGCTTATGCACGTATTACCGCCGTTTTGTACCTGGATTTGCGAACGTGGCTAGAAGTTTACATGATTTAACAAAGAAGAATCGCCCGTTTGTATGGCAGTTGGAACAAGAAAAAGCGTTTGAGCAGCTTAAAGAACTACTTTGTACGGCGCCGATGTTGGCTTATCCAATACCTGGAAAGAAATTCATCCTGGATACTGATGCGAGCGCTTATGGAATTGGAGGTGTCCTGTCTCAGCTCATCGACGGGCAAGAAAGAGTAATTGGGTATTACAGCAGAGTGCTCGGGAAACCAGAGAAAAACTACAGTGTGACGCGAAAAGAACTACTAGCTGTGGTGGAATGTGTAAAACATTTCCACAAGTATTTGTATGGACAACGATCCTTGCTGAGGACTGATCATGCAGCATTAAAACGGTTATTACAGTTTAAGAATCCGGAAGGCCAAATTGCACGATGGATCGAAAGATTACAGAAGTATGACTTCGAAACGGAACATCGAAAGGGAATTCACCACAAAAATGCGGATGCATTATCACGTCGTCCTTGTCCACTGGAATGTAAACATTGCTCCAAATCAGAAGGAAAAGAAGGTATAAGTGCGATTACTGAATATAGAACCTGAAGATGATTGGACTCCTCACCGCATCAGAATCAATCAGCTGGAGGACCCTGATCTTGCAAAGCTGATAATAGCCAAAGAAAATGGGGTACGACCACCAAAGGAACAAATAAGTAACGAGAGTCCAACGGAAAAAGCATATTGGGCCCAATGGAACAGCATAAACCTCGTTAATGGATACCTTCATCGTACCTGGGAAAGCGAAGATGGCAAACAGTCTCGTCTGCTGATCATAGTACCGAAGTCCATGATCCCGAAAGTGTTGAAAGAAAATCACAATAGACCTAGTGGAGGGCACCTTGGAATTACAAAAACTATAGAGAAGATTAAACAACGGTTCTACTGGATCGGTTGTCGAGATTCCATAGCAGAATGGATAAGTAATTGCGTAGAGTGCATGGCAGCTAAAGGGCCTAAAGCCAAAAGTCGCGGTAGGCTACAACAGTACAACGTGGGATCACCATTTGAACGAGTCGCAATGGATGTTGCAGGTCCGTTTCCAACCAGTACGGCCGGAAACAAATATCTACTGGTTGTCATGGACTATTTCAGTAAATGGCCAGAAGTATATGCCTTACCAAACCAAGAAGCGAAGACAGTAGCCGAAGCGTTTGTAGAAAATTGGATAACAAGGTTCAGAGTGCCCGTCGAATTACACTCAGATCAAGGCAGGAATTTCGATTTTTCCATTTTCCAAGAAGTCTGTACATTATTGGGCATCCACAAGACACGGACAACAGCGTTACATCCACAATCAGATGGAATGGTGGAGAGATTCAACCGAACGCTCGAAGAACATCTGCGGAAAATCGTTGATAAAGATCAACGGAATTGGGACAAGTGCATCCAGATGTTCCTGCTGGCGTATCGTTCAGCGAAGCACGAGACAACTGGTTACACGCCAGCAAAGATTATTTTCGGATCTGATCCGCGACTCCCTGCTGATCTTAAGTTTGGAACGAATCCTACAGCTGTAAGAAATGATGGAGATTATTGTTCTGCCTAAAAGGAAGAAATGAATGAATTGCATCTAATGGTAAGACAGCATACGCATCTGATGAGCAATAAGATGAAGGACCGGTTCGATCAAGCGGCAAATTCAAAAGGTTTTGAAGAAGGTGATCTGGTCCTGTTGTACAATCCACTTCGAAAGAAAGGCTTGTCCCCGAAACTGCAGACAGCCTGGGAAGGACCCTATATGGTGATGAAACGACTTAACGACGTGGTATACCGCATACAAAAAAATGGAAAAGCACGATGTAAAATGAAAGTAGTACATTTGGAGATGCTCGCCCCATTTGGTTCAAGAGGATTTGTGCCTAATAGGGACGATTAGGCTTTAGTGGAGGGCAGTGTTACAAAAGTAGTATTAAGTTGTATTTGTATTGCTATATGCATCCCTTATTATGAACAATAGTTGTGGGTATATGGAATAGCATTTGTCTTGTTGTAGACATCTGGCGCCGCGGCTGTCTGCTTGTCGAAACAATAGACATCTGGCGCCGCACTGTCTGCTTGTCTACTTAAACAACTGATGAGTCTGGCGCCGCGGCTGTCTGCTTGCGTCTGGCGCCGTATATCATTATGTTCTGGTAATTTCCAGACGCAATATTCTAGAAGGACACGTCGGCATTAGCGAGAAGTGCGTGGCTATATAAGCCGTGGCAGCGCCAACGGAATCAACCAGTGCTAAGAGTGAACTGATATAGTGCCGACGAGTTGTGAAGTAAAGAGATTTTGTTGAAGTGAATTAAACGGTTTTTATTTGTCAATCCAGAGGTACGAACCTTGTAAAGTAAAACTAGCAAGGAGTAAATTCGTAACAATATGAATAATATGTGATTTATATTTAATAAACACAGATAAGTAAAATAATATTATATTATACATATGATTGTAATATAACATTTTTATATACATATTACAATTTTATACTATAATAAAATCATCAGCGAATACCCGGGGTGACCGAAGTACTCTCGCGTAGTACTCCTTTCTGCGTTGGAGGCCTTCGGCCGCGCTCTAAAAAAATAACCCTGGCCGAGCGAATACCCGTGGTGACTGAAGTACTTTCGCGTAGTACTCCTTTCTGCGTTGAAAATAAAAAAAAATATATCGGCTTTTCGGTATAAAGTGGTTATAATTTATGGTTATCATGCACTCAAAATTTAAGTTTTCGTTATAAAATGGTAAATTTTGGTTATTATATCTATCAGCGATTTCCATTTATTTTTGATGATACATTGGTTTGTATTTTAGGTGACAGTATATATATTATTATATTTAAAATATGAGTTTGAGTGCGTAATAACCAAAATTATAACTACTTTATATCCAAAACTCAAATTTTGTTTCAATATGAGTGCATGATAACCAAAAAATATAACCAGTTCATACCCGAAACTCATATTTTAAATATAATAATATATATATCGTCGCCTAAAATACAAACCAATGTATCATCAAAAATAAGTGGAAATCGCTGACAGATATAATAATCAAAATTTATCCATTTTATAACGAAAACTCAAATTTTATTTCAATATGAGTGCATAATAACCAAAAAATATAACCACTTTATATCCAATATTGAAACAAAATATGTTTTTTAATCAGGAGGACTTCCTTTTTCCAACGGTACTTTCAAATCGCGGCGCCAAAGAAATCGGAATTGTGCCGAAATAAACTTTGTGCGTAATATGTAAGTATGTATGTGCGCAATAACATAAATATTTCCATTGCGATTTGAAGAAAGTTGTTGATGATTGATAAGTTTTATACAACATTTCAAAAGTAACTATACTTCATATTTATGATTCTAACTAATTGTAGGATGAATTTAATGATTACTTTGAGTTTCTTTCAACAAACAAACCAAGTTTGCCTTATACACATTTTAATTAAAAGTTATTAAAAATTAGAATTAGATTTCTTTAGAGCTACATACTAGCACAAAAAAAATTTACTGCAGGAAATTTTCTAGTACATTTCTTGATCGTTTTTTATATGAAGTTTTTACATTTCTTGAGAGCTGGACACTAGGCTTAAATATGAACTGAAAACGAAGGTGTGAATGAACTGACAGTTTATTGCCACCGAAAGTTATCAAGATAATTATTTGAAGAAATATCGTTAAACATAAGCAATAAGTTGTTTACCTTGGTATTATTGTTAGCAATACAGTTTTTTGAATAACGTATATTGCTTGTCAAGATCCCTCGTAAATAATTTTCAACACGGTTTTAGCTACTTTTCACAGGTTTGGTAAACCTTTAATTTTGTTTTTTGTGGATGACAAATTTAATCATTTGTATTGCAGTGTTTTTTATAATGACAAGTTATTGTGTGAAGTATAGAGTGAGGTTTTACATATTTAAGTTTTATAGCAATAAAAAGGATTATCAATAGCCTGTATTAAGAAAATATATATGATCTACTTTATGGGAATATATTTGCGTATTAAACTTTAAATTTTGTGAATCATTCAAGAGAAACAATTGTCTAGTAAGACAATCTTAAATAATAGCATGTTTAGTATCAGTGAACTTTGCTGTATGTTCTGTTGTCCGCCTTGTCCCGGACCAATTGCAGCTAAGCTTGCTTTCCAACCACCCGAGCCTACTTATAAGTTGACGCCCGCTGATGATGCCAATGTTAAGTATAATTTACATTTATTTGATCGTGCAGAGTGGCAGTACTCTGAACGTGATAAGTCCAAAGTAGAATCATTTTTCACGCGGACGTCTCGAGGGAATTTAATTACATGTATATATGTACGTTGTAGCAGAAACGCAAAATATACGCTACTTTTTTCTCATGGGAATGCCGTTGACTTGGGTCAAATGAGTAGCTTTTATATATCTCTTGGAACGCAACTAAACTGTAATATATTTGGCTACGATTACTCTGGATACGGAATGAGTGGTGGTAAACCATCAGAAAAAAATTTATATGCTGATATTGAAGCCGCTTGGCAAGCACTGAGAAACAGGTGAGTAATATATGTATATACATATGTACATATGCATATAATATTTGCATCTATCTTCACTACTTTTTAGGTTTAAGAAAACAAAATACTAGTTAAGTGCATATGTAGGGAAAAATTTAGTATACTGTCCCAGGATATCAAGGATATGGTCGGATAGAGGAGACTATCCTGATCAAGGATATATGTATATTGTTATAGCCGCATTAAGCTTATAGTTTCCGAGTTATTCGCCTTTAAAGTTGAAAATTTGCAGTATTTTATTTACATATTTTCGATATATAAAAATAATTTTGCACTTTTATTTTTCAATTTTATATTCATTAACACATCACTTATTCATTTGCACACATTTATTTTATATAATATAGTGCAAAAATAGCTTTTAATATAAATTTAAATTATTGTTGAATTATTATTATTTTAGAATAACAAATAAATTACAAATTGTCAAATAATCAGTGTTACCATACTAACCTAACCTCACTAACATACCCTCTATGACATTGCTACTTCTTCGCGTAGAACTCATTTTGGGGAAACTTTAGTATACCATCCCACGATTTCAGGGTTAAAAGGGGTATGGTTGGATAGAGCTGCTGCTCCAGATTAAGAAAATATATAATTGTTGCCGCCGCAAACTTATAGTTTTCGAGATATTTGCATTTAAAGTTGAAAGTTTTGCAAATTTTATCTTGCAATTTCTCGATTTCTAGTAATTATTTATTTCATATGCACTTTTTATGCACTTATACTTTATTACATTGTTTCTACATATTTATTTTTTAGTAATTATTTAGTTATTTGCTTAAATAAGAATTTTATATTTTACACAATTTTCATTCCATGCACAATAACAAAAGTATTCCGTGTTTACAGATATTAAGTGTTGCCATAATTACACATTTATCAAATGAATAAGAACGGATATAAAAACTCAAACGCAGAAAACAAATACCATCTGAAATAAATTTTCCATGGTAATAAAAAAAGTTTTAAGGCTTATAAATATGTTTAATCTAATAACACTAGCCGACAATTTTGACATTTTTTTTCTGCTCTGAAACCAAACTTGTTTTTTATGTTGCTTGGTCCAGGTTAAGAGAAAAATAAAAGTAAAGTTTTTGCAAAAAATATATTGAGTATTATACATTTTTATCCCTCTATTTATATTTTCTTGTACTTTTTTGAACTTCTGCTTTATTGGTAGTCAGGATTATCACGTAAACATATCCAGCAATAGTCTGCCAGCATGCTAGGAGTCCATTTGCCTTGATACCTTTTCTCCATACTCAATATGTTTTGGTGAAATCTCTCCCCATGTTCATCACTGACTGCACCTAAATTGGGAGGAAAGAAATCCAAGTGCCAATGTAGGAAATTTGTTTTCAGGGACATGTTACACCCTAAAGTCTGAAAATCTGTCAATAGGCTTCATATGAGTTCTTCATAATCGGGTGATTTGGTGTTACCCAAAAAATTTTTTACAACCTCAACAAATGAAAGCAATGCTTTTTTTTCTAGCGTATTTAGTTTAGAGACAACTTCATAACTCGTCGTATGTCTGGCCCCACAAAAATCACTTCTTTTAATTTCGCATCACTAAGTCTCGGAAATATACTTTTAAGGTATTGAAAACCTTCTCCCGTTTTATCCATTGCTTTTACAAAATTTTTCATTAAGCCTAATTTTATATGAAGGGGTGGCAATACAATATTCTCGGGTTCAACAATACGAAGATTGGACACCTTTTTCTGATTAGGTACATAGTCTGTTCGTTTTGGCCACTCTTTTTGGATATAGTTTTTGCTTCAAGCTCTGCTATCCCATTCGCACATAAAACAGCAAAATATGAATATGGAAATGACAAATTTGGTAGAAAAGCCGAGCTGTGCCGAAAGAAACGAACAAACGATCGCCGATTGTCACCGCTTCGCTTGCTACTCGAACAAGGTTGGAAAGATTCATATTGAGCAAGGTTGCGCAACCTGAATCTATCGCAACCTTTTCCGAACTCGTATAAGAAGTATAACTTCAATAATATTATCGTAATTGGACCTAAGGATTTTTTTTTATTATTTTTCTAATGATATACATACTAACAGGAACCAAAATATATAATTTTTATTTCAGAGCAAAATCCATTGTCGGCTAGTGTAATTTAATAAAAGGATCATAATGTTTATTTGTAATACAACAAAGGTAAAACAGGGTAAACATTAGTCCATTCGCGCCCCACTTCGGTCTGCATTGGCGGCCTTCGGCCGCGTTTTGAAAAAAATAACCCTGGCCGATCCAACACCGGTGTGTGTCAGGTTTTTTTTGAGTAAAAGACCTTCTTGCGTTGGCGGCCTTCTGCCGCACTTCAAAAAAAATAACCCTGGCCGATTCAACACCGGGGTGTGTCGGATTTTTTTTTTTTTGAGTAAAACTCCTTTTTGCGTTGGCGGTCTTCGGCCGCGCTTCAAAAAAAATAACCCTGGCCGATCCAACACCGGGGTGTGTCAGGTATTTTTTTGAGTAAAACTCCTTTTTGGCGTTGGCGGCCTGCCCGATCAAAAATCATGATGTATGAAGAAACGGGGCAATGATTTATGTATTTGGGGTATAATCCTATTTTTTATTCATTTTGATTCATTTTTATTCGTTTGATAAATGTGTAATTATGGCAACACTTATTATCTGTCAACACGGAATACTTTTGTTATTGTGCATGGAATGAAATTTGTGTAAAATATAAAATGCTTATTTTAAGCAAATAACTAAATAATTACTAAAAAACATAAATATGTAGAAACAATGTAATAAAGTATAATACGAACTAAATAATTACTAGAAATCGAGAAATTGCAAGATAAAATTTGCAAAATTTTCAACTTTAAATGCAAATATCTCGAAAACTATAAATTTGCGGCGGCAACAATTATATATTTTCTTAATCTGGAGCAGCAGCTGTATCCAACCATACCACTTTTAACCCTGATATCGTGGGATGGTATACTAAAGCCGACCCATGATTTCTATTAGTTGCAATATAACTATTAGTTAATCATTAACTGTTAATGAGATATAGCATTTTTGTGAAGCAACTTGTGTTAGTTTACAAAAAAATGGATCATAAAACATTTTGTGTGTTAATAAAGCATTGCTTTTTGGGGGAAAATACCGTTGAATTTGGGCCCAGGGAAATCCACCGTTGAAAAGATATTTGATAAGCTGGTAACAGGCGAAATGATACTGAGGGCAACGATGCCCTAAAGAGGCGAAAGCTCTGTTTAAAGTGGGTGCCTCGCAAGTTCATAATATAACAAAAACAAACAAATAACTGATTTTGAGAAGTGTATGAATGCTCTTCAATCGGAATAAAACCGAATTTTTGCGTCGGTGTGTGACAATAGAAACATAGCTCTATTATTTGCCACTGGAGTCCAATCGACACTCTTTCCATCATTACCCACTGCAGTCCAATCGACAATCATTCTAGTGGACTGCACATGATCAAGTGGTCCTCAGGCGTGGAAAGACGAAAAAGTGCGCTGAAAAGGTTATGACGTCAGTCTTTTGGAAGCACGTGGTATTATGCATTGGTAGGTAGGTAGGTAGGTAGGTAGGAGTGCAGCCTTGTTGTCTATCGGGCTCGATTAGCACTTGATGTGCCATTTTCATACACTATTCGTAGAACCTCCCGCATCTGCTATTACGTTTCACCTTCTCTCTCACACCATTTTGAGATTTCGACGAATCTACTCATGTCTGATATGCTTTTAGTAGAAATCGATTCAAGGTTTGGTGCTTGATGGATTCCAAGAGTTTTGTGTCGGATCTGGGCATTCACAGAGAAAGTGAAAAATTGTATCCTTGTTCCCTGCTACTCCGTAGCCTCGGCAGATGTCGTTGTAGGGCATACCCATTTTGGACGCATGTTCCCCAAATGGCCAGTGCCCTGTTGTAGCTGTTACTCTGTACATACTTTTTCTTGACCTATTTAATAAGTTGTTGTTCCTTTTTCTATTATTTGTGGGCCATAATTGTTTTGTTATGATGCATTTTGTAATGTTTTTCCACCTGTTATTTGCAACTTGTTGAAATTGTCTCTTTATCTCTCTTTTGATCGATCCCAGCGGGCTCGGTATTAGCTCCGCCTCGGATTCGTTTAGGAAAGCTCTTGCATTTGCCAAATCGTCTGCTTTTTCGTTGCCGAAAATGTTCATTTGGCCGGCAAACCAGATTATGTCTAGGTGGAGCTTGTCTTTTATTGAGCTCAGTGCTTTCTTGCAATTGTGGACTATTCTGGAATTTGTCATGGACGAAGAAGAAGTCAGGAGCGCCGCCTAGCAGCTATCTGTTGCTATTTGTATCTATTGGTGTTTTAGTTATACTCTCGGTGTTTTCCAATAGAGTTTCGTAGGCCTTTTCTTTGCCCAGTACTTCTGCTTGGAATATGCTAGCCGAGTTCGGTAGACGTATAGAGAGATATATGCTTAGATTGCCGGAGAATACCCCCGTGCCTCCTTCGCAGACCATTTTGGACCCGTCGGTATAGACTGAGATGGTACTATTCGCAACTTTATCACCCATATTGAAACTCAGCATTCATCATTGTCCATGTCCAGCAAGCAGAGAAGAAAATATAGCAGCCGTAGTTGAGAGTGCCCACGAAGATCCGTATGCTCCCAGTTAAGGAGCATAATGAACTCCAAGCAGTCCCTGCTGGGGTGCTTTAGCATAAATCATCCCTGCAGTCAACTGCATGGAACAGAACAGCCTCCTTGGAGCATCAAAAGATCATTCCTAAACTACGTTAACGACATCAAACAACCAACCAGACTTCGAACACAACTAACTTACGACAAGCACTGACTGCATTTCACAGTGGAGCCATCAACACTTTCATCGACTTCCTTTCAATTAATGTCCACGAAGACCGTGGAGAGTCGATTCGGCGCTTTTCGCAGCAACTCAGCAGAAATGACAGATTTCGCGCTCACTCACTCCGTAGCTCTTTTGTCTTCGTTTAGTTCCTAAGAACAGAATTTTGTATGAATAGTGCGCAAAATCATAATCGCAAGGTGGTTACTAGAAACTAAACGGATTATGCTGGCTGCCATTGGTTAGCTTTGGCAACCGTTCACTTGCTGTTAATTGAGTAGAAATATAATTTTTAGTCGAAGTAATTTTAATTCTTAGGGACTAGGTTGTAATTCTTATATTCTTGTAACATATTGCTACAGAATATAATATTTTGTTCACCTAAAACTAATCGAGATAGATAGAGGCTTATATTAGGATGACGAGTTGAAATCCGGGTGCCTGTATGTCTGTCCGTCCGCCCGTCTGTTCAAACTTTAACCTGAGAAAAAATTACGATATCTTGATGAAACTTGGTACACATGATCCGTGGCAAAAAAGTAGGGCGGGGTTCTTGGATGGGCTTAATCGAACCACTCACGCCCACAAAACGTATAAATGTAATTTGGTACAAGGGATCGCAGTAGCAAGGGGCATCTGTGAGTTAAAAATTTTGAAAAAGTGGGTTGGCCCCGGCCTTCATTTGGTGTACATATCTCCTATACCACATAAACTACAATAACCAAAACTCACAACAAATAACTTTAGCGCCACTGTAAAAATCGATGAAACCGAAAGATAACCGCGTTCACTCCTCATATAAACGGACTGCTAAAAACTACTAATAGTGCGATAAATTAATGACTACATATGCGCAAACATAAAATAATGCACCCGGAATGGTATGACCTTTTAGAAGCCAGGATGAAATTTTGCCAATGGGAGTGGCACCGCCCACTTTTAGGTAAAATTCCATATCTCTCTCTCATTTCGTCTAAATTTAATCTGAAACATTATTCTCAAATTCCTATGTAATAAGGTAAAAATGGGCGAAACCGGAAACCACGCCTACTTTCCATATATGGTAGCATATTTTTAATTTCATTTGATTATTTCACTTTACAGTACATAAATCAACAAGCAAATAATTTCATTTCATTTATTTAACGCCAATCGGCACTATACATCTAATAACAATAATAATCAGAGAGGACATTCTATAGAAAATGCCATCCTCACCTCCAACTGCATCGTACTAAACGACGGCTCCCCCACCCACTTCTCTACCCACTCAACCTTTACCCATATTGACCTTACGCTTTCCTCTCCCTCCCTTTCCAACAACTCATCATGGCACCTTATAGATGACCTCCACGGCAGCGATCACTTCCCGATCCTCATCAAAATTCTGACATCCCGACCCACCATTCCCTTCTCTCCCAGGATCAAATTTAAAACAGATAGAGCGGATTGGAACAAATTCGAAAGCGCATGCGAGTTTTATTCCAAATCCTTCCCAACATCCTCCAACATCAATCAAGAAACCTCCAATATCCATAAAGCAATCCGCTGTGCGTCCAACGTCTCCATCCCTCTTTCCTCAACCAAACCAGTAAAGCCAGCCCCCCTATGGTGGAACAATGAAATTGCGGCCCTTAGGCAAGCCAAACAACAAGCCTGGCACAACTTCAAACGCAACCGGTCCACCACAACTCTCATTCAATTCAAAAAGCTGAACGCGCAATTTCGCCGGAAAATCAAAGATGCTAAGCTCGACTGTTTTCAAAAATTCACTAGCAGCATCAGTGCGTCATCCGACCCTAAAAAAATCTGGGCTGACATAAAAACACTCACCGGTTTACCCTCTAATCCCCAAATCTACTCCCTTAACACCTCTCATGGCAATCTTCTATATCCCCAGGATATAGCTCAAGAATTCGCCAGTCACTTCTCCAACGCCTCGTCAGACCAAACCTTTCCCCCCGAATTTATCGCCTCTAAACGCTCACAAATCCTCCAACACCGTATCACACCAACCACTCTCTCTCATTCAGCCAAACTTTTAGAAGCCGACATATCTCTTTACGAACTCCAACTCGCCCTGTCCGCAGTAAAAGGCCAGACACCCGGCATCGACAAAATATCTTATCCCATAATTAAGCATCTCCCCAGATTACTCCTTCACCGTCTCATTAAGCATTACAACAATATCCTCAACACAGGTCACTACCCACACGCGTGGAAAACCAGCGCTATAATACCCCTCTTAAAACCTGGCAAATCCCCTTGCGAAGTTAACAGCTATCGGCCAATTTCCCTTCTTCCCTGTCTAGGTAAACTAATGGAGAAGATAATTGCTACCAGACTAACCTGGTACGCCCACTCAAACCAACTTATCCACCACAACCAAGTAGCCTTCAAGAAGGGACAAGGCACCACAGATGCCCTACTACACCTTGATCATTTCATCTCAAACGCGCTCTCCAGCAAAAATCATGTTTCCCTCCTTTCCCTCGACTTTCAAAAAGCATTTGATCGGATTGGAACTCCGGTAGTACTAAGACAACTCGACAAATGGAAGATCCGCCCCAAAATGTTCAATTTTATAAAATCATTTCTCTCAAACCGAAAACTAAGTGTACTTATATCCAACACCCGCTCTTCCATTTTTCCACTCGATAATGGCACCCCGCAGGGCTCCCCCTTATCAGTCATCTTGTTCATTATAGCCTTCAATGAAATTAGCGACATCTTTAACAAGTTCCCAAACATCGAACACCAAATATACGCAGACGACGTTTTGTTGTTTTCCAAATCCAATGATCAAACAGAAGTCATGAGGACCTTTTCCAAAATCCTACGCCTATTATCCACATGGTCCCTCTCCTCAGGCCCTTCAATTTGTCCCAATAAAACCAAAATGCTCCACATATGCAAAAAACGATCCTGCAATTCTCCTTCATTTACCTTCAATCGTGTAAATATTGTATGTACAGATAATCTTAAGTTTCTCGGTATTGTATTCGATCCCAAATATTCCTTTCAACAGCACTGTAAATATGTTAAGGATAGACTTTATGTTAAGTTAAACATTATTAAGTATTTATCAAGCAAACGCTCGCTAATTAGTTCGGCTCTGTTGATTAACGTGACAAACGCTCTCATCTTATCAACCATCAACTACGGCATAGAAATCTATGGATTACACGCTAAACAAAATTTAAAGATGATCGCTGCTCCCTACCACGCCGCAGTGCGAAGATCCATACGCGCATTTCCAACGTCACCCATAAAAAACATTCTGGCCGAATCGGGTTTGCCGGCTCTTCACGACAACATGGAAGACAAAATATTCAGGCTCTATTCAAAGCTCACTCTGAGCCCCAATCCTCTTATCCACAAAGACTTCCAATCTGCCGCTTCACGGGTATCCACTCCTAAACAACCCTCTTCAATACACACCTGCTTCTTACTCGCGAATCAGGTTGAACTGCCGATCAAGCTGCACATTCCGCGGTACACTCATCACCCCCCCTGGGCGGCCAGCAAAACATCCTTCATTAATGACCTAGCCTCCTTGCGGAAAGATAGCACACCAAACACCGTTTATAAAGCCAAGTTTTCCGAAACAATCGCACATTATAAATCCAACGGCTGGCAATTGATTTTCACGGATGGATCGAAGGCCTCACACACCTCCTATGCTGTGGTAAAGGAAAATCGAGAAGTTGTCGCGTACGGCCTCCTTTTTTCATTCTGCTCTATTTTCACCGCCGAAGCAACCGCTATATTCCACGCTGTTCAATACTCTGCCAAAAACAAGGGTAAACATATAATATGCACCGATAGTATGTCATGTTTCCAAGCTATACAAAACCACAACAAATCAGGCAGTATCATCAAAAATATAAAAAACATACTTATTTCCCTTCCGCGCAAGATCAAAATCATGTGGATACCTGGACACTCCGGCATAAAGGGCAACACACTTGCAGATACCATCGCCAAAGATATTTCCATCACACCAACAATCACATCCGAAGTCATTCTACCTAGCGACATATACCGACTAATTCATAGTCAGAGGCAAACAAAGTTATTACGTGAATGGGCGGATTATAATCACCATTATTCGGACATTAACCCCAACCGAACAAAACCCGTATACACAACATCGATACCTACCAACCACATCACCCCCTACACACGTCTCCGAATTGGGCACACCATAATTACCAACGCGCACTTATTACAGGGCATTAGATCCAACACCTGCCCCTTCTGTCAAGCAACAGTCAGCGTGCAACACCTACTGGCATCCTGCCCAGAACTTGCCTCTCAAAGACTTCATCATTTCGACAACAAGGACCCTCTCCTATTGTTAATGGACGCCATAGAAGAAAATATCAGCAAAATTTACAAATTTCTAAAGGACACAGACCTACTCCGTCGTATCTGACCCAACCAGCCGGCCGAAAGCCTCTGCTGCTAGCGCTGCGTTTGCCGTAGTTTACACAATAATTAATTATTATGTAAGCTTTGTAACAATTATAATTATAAATAAGACAACAGGCTTAAACATATAAAATTAGAAATTAAACACGTAACCTAGTTCGTATGCTTTTTTAACGATCCTTCTGAGGTTCTGTAGAGATCCGCTGAAGAAGTCGATGTCACCGTGCAGAGAGTTTACCAATCTACAGATTCTTTCCTTTGGGCCATTGATTACATAGTTTTCAGGATCCTCATCTGTCTAAGGTTAAGCTCATTTGGTACGATTTCAAAGTCTGCGAGGATTTCTGGGGCATCAATTAATCCATTGAGGATTTTGAATAAGAAGATGAGGTCTGCTACCTGCCTTCGAGATTTCAGGTCATTTATTTTCAGGATTTTTCGGACGTCTTCTGTTGAATTGATATCGTTTCTGTGTCTTATGAAATAGCAGCGCTTTGCAGAACTTGTGCTGGATTCTCTCTACTCTGTTGATCATTGAGTCTGTAAATGGGGACGAAATCACTGTTCCATATTCTAGAATAGGTAGCACTAATGCTGAGAATAGGCAGGTTAACCAGCAATTGTTCTCAAATTCCTACACATGTGTTTCTTGAAATTTAGTCTTCTGTCAATAGTTATACCCAGGTCTCTGATGTCTTCAACTTCCGTGAGTCTTTGGTCGTTCAACGTGTAGGTTAAAGGTACCAGCGTATGCGCACGGGTGAAGGACATCACTGCGTATTTTTTCACATTCAAAACAAGTTTATTTATCTTACACCAGTTATACAGCTCATCTATATCGTTTTGTAAGATTTGAATATCAGAAACGGTGGAAATTCTACGAAAATTTTTTAAATCGTCAGCATATAATAAGTATTCAGACTTCAGTTTCCTCCCAATGTCAATCACAAATATGTTGAAGAGTATGGGTCCAAGGTGGGATCCCTGGGGAACACCAGATGTGACATCATACTCATCTGAAATGTGTCCATCGATTCTTACTTGCAACCTTCTTCCTGTTAGGTACAATCTGATCCAGCGTAGTGCATTGCAATTCACTCCATAATTTTTTAGCTTCACCATAAGAGTCTCATGGTCCAATTTGTTGTTGTTGTTGTTGTTTTAACGGTTAGCTAATCCCCGTTAGGATGGTAAGGGTTGTTTGTGTTGTCGTCGAGGTCATCTAACGGTAGGCCCAAGAAACGTGCTGTTTCGACGGGGTCGGACCAAAGGGAAGAGGGTGTTAGATGGGTGGGGTTTGTGGGGCATGCAAAGAGGTGGCCAGTGTCATGCGGAGGCTCGTTGCATGCAGGACATACATTAGGTATGTAGGGGTCGATTCTGGATAAGTAGGAGTTTAACCTGCTACAGTATCCAGAACGAAGTTGCGCTAGGGTCACTCGCGTTTCTCGCGGCAACTGGAGCTCTTCGTCTGCAATAGGTGGTGGTTTGACTCCAAGAACGCCATTCACGGGAAGGGAGTCGGTGAAGGTGTTGATGGCTCCACTGTGAAT
This sequence comes from Bactrocera dorsalis, assembly GCF_023373825.1. Lineage (NCBI taxonomy): Eukaryota > Metazoa > Arthropoda > Insecta > Diptera > Tephritidae > Bactrocera > Bactrocera dorsalis. Next base: position 67,729,343 of record NC_064304.1, on the reverse strand, counting down.
GGCGGTCAGTGCCTGTCGAAAGTTTGTTGCGTCCGAAGTCTGGTCGGCGTACTGTGCAATGTCGTCGACATAGTCGAGGAATGACCTCTTGGTGCTCCTGGGAGGCGGTTCCGCTCCAAGCAGATGGCTGCAGGGGTGATTCCTACGGAAACAACCAAGCAGGAACTGCCTGGAGAGGAGTTGATTATGCTCCTTTACAGGAAGCATGTGCGTCTCACTATGGAGGTGTTCAACGGGAGGCATCAAGAGGCATCTCGTCGTGGTCCGGAGTGCTGTATTTTGACAGGTCTGAAGTTTCCTCATCTGCGTACCCCTGCATCCAGGCGGCCATATCGGTGCTGCGCTGTGGATTTGGTGGGTGAAGGTTGGAGGTTTCGTGCAGTGAGGAAACGAGAAAGGTCGGAGAGGTAGCTTGTAGTGGTCCTACCTAAATGCCACTTACCAAGCACTCATAAATTATAATAAGCAAATTCATGAATTAGTCACATTTGTAAAGACCACACAAGAATACATAAGCAAAGCGACATACACAAAAGAGTTTCGCATTACAAACGAGACGAAATTCAATAATAATATTTTCTATGTTGCAATCAATATGTGCAAACAACACGGTCAATGCACTCTAAAAATAACAAGTGTTGCAACCTAATGAGTAAACAGTATAGTCGCATTGTAATGCATTCTGCAAGGTCAGCAATCACTTTGATTGGCTGCCTTTATACTTTTCCGGGTTTTGACTGGAAATACACGGGGCGGAGTCATGGAAGAGTCAGTTAAACCAAAATGTATAAATACCCTTATATTTTCAATAAAGGACAGATTCAGAGCATACATGAACCAAACCTGTTGTGTTTTGTATCTCAACTAAATCATTCCGGCTGACTAAGCTTAATGATTAGCCCTCACAAAGGGGCTGTTTAAAAATGTAATTTGTCGCGTTCACATCAGTAGGCTGAGCGATGTGATCGTGTGTTAGGTGTTTCACATTAATTCTTTCTCTGTTTCCTTACGACACGGCAGACCTGCCGCTTGATGAATGTAAAGGACCAATCCTCCACAAGCTGTTTACTTTCGAACACATGCCATCGAATTCATTGCCCGACGTCAATATCGTGCAGTCATCTGCGTACGAGGTTATGGAGACCCCCTCTGGTGGTTGAGGAAGTTTCGAGATATAGAAATTAAACAGTAACGGGGAGAGGACACCACCCTGCGGAACCCCCTGTTTAATTCTTCTAAGTTTAGATGTTTCACCTCGAAATAGTACGGATGACTGACGACCGTTCAGATAGTTCATGGTCCACCTCTTAAGCCCTGGAGGGAAAGTGGTTTTTTCAATGTCCTGCAGTAGCGTTGTGTGGTTGACCGTGTCAAAAGCTTTTGACAGGTCCAACGCTACGAGGATCGTTCTTTCGCAGGGTGGTTTCTGGTTGAGGCCACGAACTATCTGGGCGTTTATGACGCTAAGTGCTGTGGTGGTGCTGTGCACTTTGCGGATACCATGCTGGTGGCTGGCTAGGCTCAGCTGGTGAGTGAAGGTCGGGAGTAACAAGGCCTCAAGTGTCTTCACTACTGGGGAGAGGAGAGTTATCGGTCGATAAGATAAGGTTTCAGTAGTGGGACCACTCTTCCGACTTTCCACACGTCGAGTATTTGAAGAGTGGTGAGCGACAGGTTGAGGACCTTGGTGAGATATTTTACTCCCGTCGAGCCTAGATGCTTTAACATTAGCATGTTGATTCCGTCTGGGCCGATGGATCTGGAGGATTTTGCCTTGTTGATGACACCCTGAACCTCCTCAACGGTGAAAATAAGTGGCGCGCAGTTGTTTGGCATTTTGCGCAGCCGTCGGTTAACACATCTCTTGGCCTTGTCTACCGATGGGTGCAGTGTAAACTGCCGTCTAAAGTAGCTCGCGCACTTCTTCGGGTCCGAAGAGGCATGACCATTGAATTGAACTTCAACTCGGTCGTCATGTCTCTTCGGATTAGACAAAGCTTTGACAGTAGCCTAAAGCTTACTCACACCGGTGGAGAGGTTGCAGGACTTCAGGTGCTCTATCCATTTCGTCCGCTTATGTTGATTTACCATACGCCGAATCTCCAAATTGAGATCCCTTATTCGGGGATCCCTGGGATCGGCATGGCGTAAGGTGTCGCGCTCGTTAGCTAGAACAGCTGCTTCGGCTGGAAAATTGGGGCGGATTTCCGCTATTCTTCCAGCCGGGATGAAGCGAGCGGTAGCTGCTGCGATCACCTTGCGGAATTGACGCTCGCCAACGCATACGTCCGTAGGAATGGGTAGAGCGTTGAAGGTGCTCTCGGTAAATTCTGTGAAGCCGACCCAATTAGCTGTTTTAAAGTTAATGAAGGTACGGTTGTCCACAGAAACGAAATCAGGAGGCTTCTCGATCGAGATAATTATGGGCAGATGGTCTGATGCGAAAGTTAGCATAGGTCGCCAGGTTATGCTATTTATCAGACCACCACTAGCAATGGTAATATCGGGCGAGCTATTACAGGTGCCCATAACTCTAGTGGGGGCTTCGTCATTCATTGTGCAGAATGTCGAATCGTCAATCTGTTCCGCCAGCTCCATCCCCCTACGATCATTTGACAGGCAGGAATGCCAAAGATCGTGGTGCGCGTTAAAGTCGCCTAGTACCATACGGTTTTCACCACGAAGTAGCGCACCTATATTCGGGTGATATCCTGTAGGGCAACATGTAACTGGGGGGATGTATATATTAAATATTTCGAGCTCGACATCGCCTGACCGGATAGCTATGCCCTGACATTCTAGGGTAGTATCCCTGGGGTCGATGTCTTCTTCGATTAAACGATACTGCACGGTGTTGTGCAATATGAATGCTAGGCCACCACCACTATCTCGCTCGCGATCTTTACGTATAACGTTAAAACCCCTCAGTTGGCTAAAACATCTATAATTTGACTTAGTTTTATTCCTCCTATATCTGATATGTGCAGATTTCTTCAATTTAATTTTATTTATAAGTTCTTTAGAGAACCAGCTGGGAAATTTACTTGGTTTCCTCGAATATACAGGGACGAACTGAGAAATACCTTCTTGTACTTTATTATAAAACCAACTAACCTTATCATCCACTTCTTTTATTTTGTATAGCTCAATCCAGTTAGATCTTAAAAAGAAAGCATTAAGACTCACATAGTCGGCGTTCTTAAACGAATTAGAAGGAGGATAGTTTGGTATTAGGCTAGGCTGAAAATCCAAGGAGATCTCCAGAGGCGGGTGATATTTATCCACAATCGTGAAAGCAAGAGTTTCGTTGATTGAGAGATCCAAATTACTGAAACATAAATCCAACAGTTTATTATTTTTATTTAAGATGTTATCGAATTGTTGACACTCAATAAGGGCAGTGGTATCGTACAGCAGCTTCTCGCAATCAAAGCGCGGTGTACTGCTGGGCAAATTGTAGTCTCCCACTATCATAATCCTTGAATCCGGAAATTTTTCTCTCAAATGTATTAATGTTTCAGTATGGGCATAGTATATCTCATAATTAGATTGTGGTGGTATATATACGCACCCAATGATGATACAAGCATTATCACCTTTGATCCTTATGAAGATCTGTTCTAGGTTATTGTTCCCAATGGATATAAGCTCAGCTTTAATTATTCGTTTAAAAGCAATCAGGACACCACCTCCTCTCTCGCATCCTGTCGAAGTATCTCTGTCCTTCCTTAGTGTGATATAGGAGTTATCGATGAATTTGTTATTTTGAATAGATGAGTAAAGCCAGGACTCTGTGATATGTTATAGAAAATTTAATATTTGTTATCGACATATTTATTTTCATTCAAGTGTAAAAACATCTCTGAATAATGAAATGTAATAGATTTTGTGACTGTCACTTACAGAATAGCAATATCATCTGAAGTCTCAAAAATTGTCTCTAACTTAAAATCTCAAATTTAGAGACTTGAGACTGTCTCAAGTTACAGAATCGCACGGATAGCCTCGTTTAGTTTATTTATCTCACTCCTTATATCTGAAAGGTTACACTCAATCGACTGCTTAAATTTATCGAACTTCGATTCAATTTTGCTTGACAGTTTTATGAGTAAATTTTCATATTTATCGAGGGATTCGTCGTCTGTGACGTCACTGTCAACTAACTTAGAATATCGCTGGGCATCTGATATCCTTACACTAACCTCGCAAAGACACTTGTCGCACTCCCAAACTGATTTGTTTTTTAATACTTTATTAGCGGTAGCCCTAAATTCTTCGCTGCTGAGTCGGGTACACCGAGCGTGATGCCAGTAGCTGCATTGAGCACATTGAATCCTGCTGGTACCTTCACGAATAACATTAAGACAAGCCCCGCAAGCAAATTTGCTGGTTGACTTTTTAGGAGGCGCAATCAGCGTACTTATTGTTCACTTCGATTACTTTCACCTAACTTAACGAATCGTTAAGCAATTAAATTTAGATATTTATGAAAATAAATAAAACAACTAATAAATGATCAGCACAAAATTTAGCACTTGTTGTTTAGCCCAGTGTTGCCACAATCTAATATTTATTTTATACTAGAGGACCCGTCCACGCTTCACTGTGGTTGATACAAACTTATATAATACTACTACTACCATCTATATGATTTCTATTAGTTAATGAGATATAGCATTTTTGTGAAGCAACTTGTGTTAGTTTACAAAAAAATGGATCATAAAACATTTCGTATGTTAAAAAAGCATTGCTTTTTGGGGGAAAATACCGTTGAATTTGGGCCCAGGGAAATCCACCGTTGAAAAGATATTTGATAAGCTGGAAACAGGCGAAATGAGCACCGAGGCAACGATGCCCTAAAGAGGCGAAAGCTTTGTTTAAAGTGGGTGCATCGCAAGTTCATAATCTAACAAAAACAAACAAATAACTGATTTTGAGAAGTGTATGAATGCTCTTCAATCGGAATAAAACCGAATTTTTGCGTCGGTGTGTGACAATAGAAACATAGCTCTATTATTTGACACTGGAGTCCAATCGACAGTCTTTCCATCATTTCCCACTGTAGTCCAATCGACAATCATTCTAGTGGACTGCACATGATCAAGTGGTCCTCAGGCGTGGAAAGACGAAAAAGTGCGCTGAAAAGGTTATGACGTCAGTCTTTTGGAAGCACGTGGTATAATGCATTGGTAGGTAGGTAGGTAGGAGTGCAGCCCTGTTGTCTATCGGGCTCGATTAGCACTTGATGTGCCATTTTCATACACTATTCGTAGAACCTCCTGCATCTGCTATTACGTTTCACCTTCTCTCTCAAACCTTTTTGAGATTTCGATGAATCTACTCATGTCTGATATGCTTTTAGTAGAAATCGATTCAAGGTTTGGTGCTTGATGGATTCCAAGAGTTTTGTGTCGGATCTGGGCATTCACAGAGAAAGTGAAAAATTGTATCTTTGTTCCCTGCTACTCCGTAGCCTCGGCAGATGTCGTTGTAGGGCATACCCATTTTGGACGCATGTTCCCCAAATGGCCAGTGCCCTGTTGTAGCTGTTACTCTGTACATACTTTTTCTTGACCTATTTAATAAGTTGTTGTTCCTTTTTCTGTTATATGTGGGCCATAATTGTTTTGTTATGATGCATTTTGCAATGTTTTTCCACCTGTTATTTGCAACTTGTTGAAATTGTCTCTTTATCTCTCTTTTGATCGATCCCAGCGGGCTCGGTATTAGCTCCGCCTCGGATTCGTTTAGGAAAGCTCTTGCCTTTGCCAACTCGTCTGCTTTTTCGTTGCCGAAAATGTTCCTTTGGCCGGCAAACCAGATTATGTCTAGGTGGAGCTTGTCTTTTATTGAGCTCAGTGCTTTCTTGCATTTGTGGACTATACTGGAATTTGCCATGGACGAAGAAAAAGTCAGGAACGCCGCCTAGCAGGTATCTGTTGCTATTTGTATCTATTGGTGTTTTAGGTATACTCTCGGTGTTTTCCAATAGAGTTTCGTAGGCCTTTTCTATGCCCAGTACTTCTGCTTGGAAGATGCTAGCCGAGTTCGGTAGACGTATAGAGAGAGATATGCTTAGATTGCCGGAGAATACCCCCGTGCCTACTTCGCAGACCATTTTGGACCCGTCGGTATAGACTGAGATGGTACTATTCGCAACTTTATCACCCATATTGAAACCCAGCATTCATCATTGTCCATGTCCAGCAAGCAGAGAAGAAAATATAGCAGCCGTAGTTGAGAGTGTCCACGAAGATCCGTATGCTCCCAGTTAAGGAGCATAATGAACTACAAGCAGTCCCTTCTGGTGTGCTTTAGCATAAATCATCCCTGCAGTCAACTGCATGGAACAGAACAGCCTCCTTGGAGCATCAAAAGATCATTCCTAAACTACGTTAACGACATCAAACAACCAACCAGACTTCGGACACAACTAACTTACGACAAGCACTGACTGCATTTCACAGTGGAGCCATCAACACTTTCATCGACTTCCTTTCAATTAATGTCCACGAAGACCGTGGAGAGTCGATTCGGCGCTTTTCGCAGCAACTCAGCAGAAATGACAGTTATCGCGCTCACTCACTCCGTAGCTCTTTTGTCTTCGTTTAGTTCCTAAGAACAGAATTTTGTATGAATAGTGCGCAAAATCATAATCGCAAGGTGGTTACTAGAAACTAAACGGATTATGCTGGCTGACATTGGTTAGCTTTGGCAACCGTTCACTTGCTGTTAATTGAGTAGAAATATAATTTTTAGCCGAAGTATTTTTAATTAGGGACTAGGTTGTAATTCTTATACTCTTGTAACATATTCCTACAGAATATAATATTTTGTTTACCTAAAACTAATCGAGATAGATAGAGGCTTATATCAGGATGACGAGTTGAAATCCGGGTGCCTGTATGTCTGTCCGTCCGCCCGTCTGTTCAAGCTTTAACCTGAGAAAAAATTACGATATCTTGATGAAACTTGGTACACATGATCCGTGGCAAAAAAGTAAGGCGGGGTTCTTGTATGGGCATAATCGGACCACTCACGCCCACAAAACGTATAAATGTAATTTGGTACAAGAGATCGCAGTATGAGTTAAAAATTTTGAAAAAGTGGGTTTGGCCCCGGCCTTTATTTGGTTTTATGTACATATCTCCTATAACACATAAACTAAAATAACCAAAACTCACAACAAATCACTTTAGCGCCACTGCAAAAATCGATGAAACCGAAAGATAACCGCGTCCACTCCTCATATAAACGGACTGCTAAAAACTACTAATAGTGCGATAAATTAATGACTACATATGCGCAAAAATAAAATTTTGCACCCGGAATGGTATGACCTTTTAGAAGCCAGGATGAAATTTGGCCAATGGGAGTGGCACCGCACACTTTTAGGTAAAATTAAATTAGGTAATTAATGAAACATTATTCTCAAATTCCTATGTAAAAAGGTGAAAATGGGCGAAACCGGAAACCACGTCTACTTTCCATATATGGTAGCACATTTTTAATTTCATTTGATTATTTCACTTTACAGTACATAAATCAACAAGCAAATAATATAACGGGATAAAACTTTGCACGAATAATTCCCTTAGAGTATGCCACTTTTTGAACAAAAATTGTCCAAATTCAACCAAAACTGTTCAATTCCCCAGGTACCGGTACTGGGTCCACATACCCAGTATGTCACTTTAGACCGAAAATATCGGTCAATGGATGGGGTATAAAGGTGTAGTTCAGGGAGATTCTTTTCCTAATAATAGTATCTCTGTGTAGCAAAACTGGGTTGCATCGAGTCAATATTTCCCTGAGTTCCAGTATGTTATATATACATATATATTTTCGAACTTCCGGTTGACTTTAAACCACATATATCGGCCAATATGTGAGTTATCTTAAAATGAAAGAGCGTGTTTTACGCATAACAATGTAGCTTTGTGCCTGAAATAGATATAATTGGGCGAAAACTTGACCAAGCCCCCATATAACGAATATCGGGATGTTCGAACATAGCAAGGGCGAGTAGGTAGTTGCATTATGAGCCATGAATTACCTGAGCGATCGTCAATCATCCCCGCTATTTCGAGATGAAAAATCAAAACTGAGAAGAGTTAAACAAGGCAACGACATTGTTGTCCCCGCTATTGTTTAACATCTAAATCTCGAAACTCCTACAACCTCTTACGCTGATTGCACGATATTGATGTCGGGCAATGGAATCGATGGCATGTGTTCAAATGTAAACGGATATATCTTCGACATGTCTCGCTTCCTCGCTGCACGGACCTTAATACTTACCCCACTAAATCCATAGCGACCACATTTACAAACTGGACAAAGGAGTACAGACTTGACCTTAATATTGCAGTCGATGGCGTCAAGATTCCGACTGTCAGCAATCCTAAAATTTTATGTGTGAATTTTGACAGTCTGTACTCCTTCAGCGTCCGCGGTTGTAGGGGCGCAACAAAATCCTCAAGTCGCTAGCCTGCAGCACATGGAAAAAGGACAAAGTAGGCAAGGCAATCGGCCGGTCGGTCCATAACTACGCCGCAGCAATATAGTCGACTGGATGCAGTGAAATGCATTCGAGGATACTGCACTGCGGATACGACAGGATGCCACTTGATGTACCCCGAGGCCCGTCTGCTCCCAGTTAAGGAGCATAATGAACTTCAAGCAGTTCCTGCTGGGGTTCTTTAGCATAAATCATCCCTGCAGTCACCTGCATGGAGCAGAACAGCCTCATTGGAGCATCAATAAATAATTCCTAAACTACGTTAACGACATCAAACATCCAACCAGACTTCGGAACTTACAAGCACTGACTGTATTTCACAGTGGAGCCATCAACACTTTCACCGACTTACTTTCAATGAATGGCGTACTAGGAGTCAAACCACCACCCATTGCAGACGAATATCTCAATTTGCTACGAAAACAAGAGTCACCCTTGTCCAGCTTCGTTCTGGATACTGTAGCAGGTTAAACTCCTACTCCGACATATCTTATGTATGTCCTGCCTGTAATGAGTCTCCACATGATACTGGCCACTCCTTTGCATGCGTCACTAGTCAAACCATTACATTTAATTTGAGTAACGCCATCAGAAAGCCAACCGAAAATATAATCAAATATGTTAAAAGCTGAAACACTTAATATAAAGCAAAGAAACGCTGAAATGTTAATAAAAAGGTGATGTATGTAAGCGTTTTCAAAGAACAGAAAAAGTTTGAGGATCGCCGTGTTATTGGGACCGAAGAAACAAGATAGACTGCTGTGAGGGCAGTAGAAAACAGTAGAAAAACTCAATCAAATTGTTATTGTGATTAAGACAAACTATGGTAAATGAAATAGGGGACTCTAGCTTTAGAGTTTAGCGTTTACTAACTGAAATGAAATAGATGATATTAAAAAAATTATTTCTGTAAATTTCCTTTCCTATTTATACCAAATTATTCGTAGTGTGTGATAATAGTATGGTATGTAATAATTTATGGTAGAGAATTACAATGAATACATTTGTACAATATTTATGTAAAATTATTTCTCTAACTTGCATGATCTTTCTACGTTTTACCATTATTTACGTATATAGAATGACTGAATAGAATATCTGATATATCTAATAATTAGTATTCTTCGAAAATTTGTTCAATATAGGTTTAATATCAGTCCCGAAACTATTATTTTATACGGCCAGAGTATTGGTACAGTACCAACAGTTGATTTGGCAACAAAGCATGAAGTTGGGGCAGTAATTCTTCATTCTCCACTGATGTCCGGACTAAGAGTGGTTTTCCGTAACACCAAAAGAACATGGTTTTTCGACGCATTTCCAAGGTACGCTATCGATGGATAAATATAAATTTTTTTAAATGTATTTTTTTTCAGTATTGATAAAGTTTCAAAAGTCAAATCACCAGTTTTAGTAATACATGGAACTGACGATGAGGTTATAGATTTTTCCCATGGGATAGGTATTTATGAACGCTGTCCCAAAGCCGTTGAACCTTTATGGGTTGAGGTAAGAATATATTTTAGAATACACCATTAAAAAAAAGAACAGTTATATACATACGTTAACATAGGTTATAATCTAAAATAGTTTTACAGAAACGTGTTTTCTGCAGAGATAAGGCAAAAATAATATATAAAATATTATAGAATAGATATTGGAAAGGGTGAGGTTATAGATTTTTCCCATGGGATAGGTATTTATGAACGCTGTCCCAAAGCCGTTGAACCTTTATGGGTTGAGGTAAGAATATATTTTAGAATACACCATTAAAAAAAAAAACAGTTATATACATACGTTAACATAGGTTATAATCTAAAATAGTTTTACAGAAACGTGTTTTCTGCAGAGATAAGGCAAAAATAATATATAAAATATTATAGAATAGATATTGGAAAGGGTTAGCCCTGCGATCCGAAAACTAGAGAACAGATTAAATACTTAATAAAACAAGAAAACTATCCGCAAAGTACTTAAAAAGGAAAATCTAAAGAGCAGAAGCCTGAGAAAAGTGCCTAAGTATGTTGAAACAGCGAATGCTTAAGTTTGCTTTGGCCTCAAGAGCAATGGCATTACATTCTCTACTCTGACGAAACCAAAGTCAACTTATTTAATTCTGATCGAGGTAATCATTATGTAGGAATACTGAAACATACGATAAAGACCGTTAAATATGGTGGCGGAAACATGGTTTGGGGATAGTTTTCATACAATGGTCTGGGCCCGCTGCATAGGATACAGAGGACTATGAATGCAATCGATTATGTTGCAATACTACAAGAATGTATGCTAAAGTACGCAGAAGACAATATATGCCATTTAGGTTGACATTTATGCAGAACAACGACCCTAAAAACACGGCTAAAGACAAAATAGTGGTTTAGGGTCAACAATGAAGTGGTCACTGCAGTCCCCGGATCAAAACATTGAAAATTTATGGAATATAGTCAAAGCGTCGTTAAGAGAAAAATGCTCAAGTAATAATTAAGACCTTTTTCAACTTATTCAAAATTCCTAGAATGCAATTCCAGTTTCCGTCCGCCAAAACCTAGTTGATTCTATTCCAAAGCGGTTCGATCAATTTTAAACAACCATGGATTTTGAACAAAATATTAAACAAATTAGAGATTAATATTATCACATCTGAATAAAAACGAGTAACTTTTTTTTATTTAATATTGTATTTTTTATAGTAAATCACGAAGTGTCCTTATTTTTTCACATGTTAATATCGCAAATTTGAAAACAATTGCAAACAAAATTCAAAACTTTGAAAAATATGGGTGAAGTTGAAAAAAAGCTTATTTAACAAAATAAAAAATTAAATTTGTTCTCAATAAATTTGATTAGTTATTTGCTGTTAATTTCCCCACATTTCTGGATGCACATTAACTTCATTAACTGCAGACCACTCTTCTTATTATTTTTCATAAACTGTGTGTACATGTATATTATTAAAAACACGGTCAACATACTTCGAAAAAATTCATTTCTTCGCAGTTTACAGTTTGCTAACGCTGAAATTGCAGAATAAATAAACGCCGATCTTTACAGTTTAATAAGGTTAATAATAAATTGTTAATCACTTTCCGTCATGATTAACGAATGTTATCAAATAATGAAACGCATACAAAGTATTGTACGACCGTTAATAAAGCGCCAAGCCAAATCAATCAATTTTTGCAAATCCATATGAGAATGTCATACTATACGCTCAGAATGATTGCTGCGATACTGCATCATGTTTACTCAACTTTACTGCAAAATCAAACAAAACTTATTTGATGTATTATAAAATAGATCTGAAGTCTATTTTACTTTCCCCTCTTTCACACAGACTCACAAAAGCCCAGCGCTCTGATACACCTAAACCGTTTTTGTTTTTTTAAAACTCGCTCTTATTGAAAACCCCGCTATTTATAAGTCTAGCTTTAGAGAAAAAATTCTGGTTTATATAAACAAATACACACGAGCGACACGAGTCGGACAACTCGACTGTTGTTTCTGTCATTTCCTTTCACAAAATGTTCGCAAATGTTTATTACCATGAATGCGGAATAACAATATTTATAATACCCGCTATTAATATTTACAAGGGAAAACGTATGATGAGAATACTCTAAACAAATTATTTATTAAATACCCGCTTAGCGGTTAAAAGATATAAATGTAAACGCATATTAATATTTTTATGTAAATATAAAAAAGTAAAAGTATTATTTTTAATACAACTCATTATATATAATATTACATTTACATTACATTACATTTATTCTAATTTTTATCCTATTTTCTTAAATATTACATAAAAAAATATACAAAAAAATGGAAATTTCCGAACATATCATAAACAGCGAGATTCTCCATTACATACAGTCCATAGACATGATCCATAACCGGGCAAATTTCATGAGCACAACTATTCATTAACATTTTCCTATAAAACCTATTCTTATAACCAAATATGAATAAGTTGAAATACCGGATACGGGCACTTTTTGCTTATATTTTCTTCAAATTATCTCTGGTAATTATACCGTTTCTTTGTATTTCTTATTAATTTGTGTAGTTTTGCAACAGTTTTTTTAAGAATGATGACAGCAAATAAATTGTCCTGCCCTGGTGACGTCTGGATCGCAGTGTCTCAACGGAAACTAATGGGATAATTGTCATTCATTTAGTCCTGGCTGACATTGGCTCGCACTTATTACTTCAAAAGAAATATAGTTTTAAGTTGCAGCTTCTGACTCTACTCTCGTTGTTGCCACGTCCTCAGGAACACTGCAATGGCGGATGTGTGTCGTATGAAGCCGAGCGCTATAGCAACCATGACAAGAATTTCTAATTGAAAAGGTATGCTGGAGTGCATCGCAGTGAACTGTTATATCGCATCTCCACAGGAAAAGGCTTTGCTAACCATTTGCCAAATACCTTGTCATTGAGATTGGAAATGTTTTTATATGCGCATTTGCTATTATGAAATAATTATTATCAATATATCGTCGCTTAGGTATGATAGAAGTGATGAATTGATCTATAAGCATTTTATGAGAACGATAGAATAGCCCTGACAGACGACAGCGCTAATATGAATTAGCGGGCTTAATTTAAATTAACTTGCGCATTTGACACATGTTAATGCAAGTTAGTAATGCACAAAAATTTCGTGCATTTAGCTGAATTTAACAAATTTGAGTAGGCAACACTGCCCAAAATGGTGAGTTTTTGCTATTGTGTGACAGATGTCGCATGAAATCTGCCGCCTTCTTTGTGTTTACAGCATCAGATGTAAACAGTTTTTATATTGCTAATTAAATTATGTGCAAGTATATTAACAAAAACAAATTTTAATATTTTTAGATGGCAGAAAATAAACAACGAGTTTGCTATCAAATTTTCCAATATTCTTGACTTTTTCACACACTTTTTTCGCATTACAATCAATTATTGCTTTTAATTTCAATCTATTATCTTTTAACGTAGTTAATAATAAACGAATTTTTTCGTTAAAGTTGTATTGATTTTCCAAAAATACCGAAATTTCTATTAATAATTTATCTTATTCATTTTTATCTCACTTTTTTTTAATAAATAAACAAATTTCACTATCAGATGTCTAAATGCACAAGTCCGTCGTCTGTCAACATAAAATTTCAATGCGCATTAGCGTTGATTAAGGCGCATTAATTTTGCTCGTCTGTCAGGGCTATTGTGCATTTAGACAGCTGATAGTGAAATTTGTTTATTTATTAAAATAAAAAGTGAAATAAAAATGAATAACAAAAATTATTAATAGAAATTTTGGTATTTTTGGAAAATCAATATAAATTTAACGAAAAAATTCGTTTATTATTATCTACGTTAAAAGATAATATAGTGAAATTAATAGCAATAATTGATTGTAATGTGGAAAAAGTGTGCAAAAAGTTAAGAATATTGGAAAAATGGATAGCAAAAGTGCGACATCTGTCAATAAATATCAAAAATCGGCCATTTTTAAGCAGTGTTGCTACTCAAATTTGGTAAATTCAACCACATGCACGAAATTCTTGTGCATTACAAACTTGCATTAAAATGGGTCAAATGCGCAAATAAATGTAAATTAAGCCCGCTAATGCATATTAGCGCTGTCGTCTGACAGGACAATAAGCAACTGAGAAGATCGGGAAGTCTCTATCTCCGATGATGTTGCGTGAGTAGTTTGGGTCCTTTTTTAAAATTGTGAACCCATATTAGTTCCGGTTTTTCAAATAAACATGGGGGAAAAAAGATAGCAAAGCACTTGGCTATTAAAACTGTCATAAAAGAAAGTCTTGAACCATTCCGTCAAGTGTTCACAAGCTGTTTGAGGAAATGGATTTTTCCCTTTGCTGGAAATGCAGCGGACCATTCTTTTTAAAGGTTCATAAATCTCCGAAAGAATCTTCATCGCATCGACCTTTCTACATGCTCGATACGGCTAGAAAAGCTTTGAAAACTATAATATGTTGGCGGCTTGAAAAATACACTGAAAGCGACTGTGGATTGAACCCAAAGCAGTTTGGTTTCTGGAAAGCTACTGACATGACTCAATCATTAAGTATGCGGCGCCAATTTGGCTACCAACAACAATACAGTTCTTATAAAAGAGAGAGTGCTTTCAGCATTCAGATTTGTATCACTAAGAAAACTGTATCGGATGATGCAATCAATGTTAACAGTTTACCAGTAAACATACGTAGCATCATTGCGTGATTCATTAGTGCATTAAATTCGTCACGCCAGGACATCTAACCAGCTTCTATATATGTACTTCTTTATTGTTGTAGACGTTGCTTACGCGGTTATAGCCGAGTTTACAACTGCGCGTCAGCCCTTCCCTTTTACTGTTTGCCGTCAATTGGAGAACCCAGATGTAGCCAGGTCCTTTTTCACCTGGTAGTTCCAACGAAGCAGAGGTCTTCCTCTTCCTGTGCTTCTTCCGACGTGTACTTTGTCGAATACTCTCAGAGCTGGAGTGTTTTCATCCATTTGAACGGCATGATCTTGCCGTCGCAGCCGCTGTCTCTTAATTCACTGAACTACATATCGCTCATTTGCTGCAAGACCGGCATAAGTCAAAAAAATCGATTCGCCAGAAAACGCGTTTAAAGTTTTCAACTTACTACAACCTTACACGGTGACTCCAACCTTACACCTCTTCTCAAGCGGAGCATATAAGAGGTATTCATATGAATTTTTCACTCAACATGAAGTATGATATAACGAACAATTCTGCAGCATTAACTCCAAAATCACGTTTTTTGAATTATGCCGGTCTTGCAGCAAATAAGCGATATGTCAACGTCGTCGTATATCTCGTCCAGTTCATCGTTTCATTAACTAAGATATTCGCCGTTGCCAATACGCAATTGACTATAAATTTTCCGCAGAATCTCTCTCAAGAACTCGTAACGCCGAGTCGTAAGATGTTGTCATCGTGGATACCTCTGCACCATTTTTACTTCTTAATTGACTACTCAGTCCGAAGTAAAACTTGTTGGCAACAGTTACTCTGCTAGGATTTCGAGGTTGACGGTGTTCGAAATTATGTCAACAGTGACATGGGAGCGAAGTCGCGACAACTGCTGTTTGATGGCAGAAGATATTTCGTGTAGCAATCCCATTTCCTTCGCTCATTTGTCCAACCTGGAGGATGTTAAGGCCAATCGATGTCATTGGTGTACGCCAGCAGCTGTACACTCTTATAAAAGATTGTACCTCCTCGATTAAGTTCTGCAGCTCGAATAATTTTTTCCAGCAGCAGATTGAAGAAGTCGCACTATAGGGAGTCGCCTTGTCTGAAACTTCATTTGATATCGAACGGATCGGAGAGGTCCTTCCCAACGAAGCTTTTGGTATTGCTCAATGTCAGTTTCTACAGCCGTATTAGTTTTGCGGGGATACCAAATTCAGACATTAGGTAGCTCCTTTCCGAAAACCAATGGTTTCGTTTGCAGCTGTACGTAGGGAGCTTGAAATGTCGTTCCACAGTTCTCATATACCGAATTGCTGGCGAGTGCTTTCAGAGAGCAGGAATGCAAGTCGAGGGAAAATCCTTCGGTTGTCTGTTGTGATTGCAGATTCTTGACGTCGAACCTTCTTTGTGTTTGTTAACGTAATTTGTTTGCTGCACAGAGGCGGATGCGTATCTTCGCTGCAACAAGACAGTAGTCCGAGTCATTGCTATGACCTTTTTACGCACGTTTTAAAAACTAGAGACGTGTCTATCACAACATGTTCGACCAGGTTGGTGGCTTTTCGATCCGGGGACAGCCAGGTACCTAGATGAATTTTCCCAACGCACCCTGGCGTTAAAGTCCCCAAGCACAATTTTGATATCGTGACGTGCTCAATAATCTTCTTTAAGAAAAAATATCTAATACATTTGTACCAACGTTTTTTCCAATCTTCGAAGCAGTTGTTCCGGAATAGCCTGCAATGCGCCTGGCGATTCACGTTTAATGTGTTCAATTGATTCAAACCAATTCCTTTTTTTTATTAACGTGTTGCTTCGTCGCCAACGCGTCCTCAACCATTTTTAAATAATTTTGCCAATCAAAAATATTGGCTTGCTAAAAACAATTATCACCGAAAGCCTTTTCCTACATTCTGAATGTTTCGGCAGCAGTAATTTGATTCCACACTAAAAACTTATTAAAATTTCTTTGTTGAATAATTTTACTTACAGTAAAAATCGCCCAATGCACGTGTATAAGGTATCGGAAAGACAAGGGTACACTAAACACTAATAATTATTTTAATGTGATATTTGGCAAAGATTTTATTGACGGTCATATCAACATAGAAAAAAAAAAAATTGACGAATATGTTTTCGCGCGAAAGTTATACTAATTTACCACATTAGTTTTTCTTAAAAGTAAGTAAGTAAGTTTATATTTTCCGATTTCACCCGCTTTCTTACTGTAAAATAAAAATGATAAATTAGTGAACCAGTTCCTGAGATATAAGGTTTTGCCCAAAAATTAATGTTACTGTCATATTTTGGACATTTTTGGTATTTTATTAAGTTATGTTATAGGTCAAAGACTAAATTAGTTTAATAACTATATTTCGCGTATCCTTCAACTCAAAGATGTATATACATATATGACATACACTTAATCGAAGAAGCAAATTAAACATTCAGTAAATTTTGCTAAGATATGTTTTCTAGGTTGTTTTTTTATTTTTCGGAAGTTGGCAACCTTACTGTTGCAATCTGGCAAATTACAACTTTATCGTAAAGTTTGACATTTTTTATGTTATACATACTCGGGACGTTTTGACATACGACCGATATTTGAGTTGCTTACAGAAACTCGAAATATGCATTTCGGCCAATAAATAAAATTAAAACGCAAATTTTACCCTCGATTATATTTTACATCTTTTGTCGTGGATTAACTAAGCAACTGAGCATCGATGAACTTAATTCAGTTTTGGCGACTCCAAGAGAAATTTTTCGAGGTCGTCTAAAATCAATTGTTTTTGCGGAAACTATTGATGCTGTGCGCAAACTGATATTGCAAGATCCTCATATGACCTATTGTAAGGTTGAGTTTGAGATATCGTAGGAGATGATCAAACGTGGATTTACGAATATTCGCCCGAAAGAAAAGATCATTAGACAAAAGTAGTACGCGCGACTTAATACTTTAACCTCAGTACAACAAACAATAATAACCCAAATAGTTATTTACTAGTAAACAACCAGCATCTCAATAGTATGAGCATAGCCTATATAAGCAACTGGAACAATAGCCTCGAGGTCACTTTATCATTATCGACTGCCGAGTAACAAGTTACCACTTGTAACACTCGTACAGTTTAAGTGTAATATATTCAATATTGAAGTACATGTGAATACGGTGAAATATTATACAAATAAAGGATCAATCAGAACCAATCTCATTGGCTGACTTAACATTATATATTTATTTTATTCCTAACGAGTAAATAAAATAACTGGCGCCCAACGTGGGGCAGCAACAAAAAAGGATCATCAATAATATCCTTAGTCAGTCTGCCTGAAAGGGAAGAACCTAGTCCCGGGAAACAAAAAAAGATTAATTTAAACCATCCAAGAAGTTTACCAGTGCATCATCCCACACAACGTCAATCAAAAGGGATTCACATAAAAATCCTAATACGACAACAAATTGGCAAACAACACGCTTTCATTGAAAGAATACCAATCTAGATGCGCTCCAAGAAAACAACTGGAGACCGATCTTTAGTAAAATAAATCAACAAATAAATCAGCAAGATGACAGAGCAAATTTAATTGCATTATCCAACGCAGTCGCCGATCTGCTACGACAGTTATCCGAACTACAATTAGGAAGAAGTGCAACCATTCCACAACGAACAGAACAAATATGTTCTTACACCAGACCAGAAGATGTGGATATGAATATATTTAAATCAATAACACAATTTAATGATGATTACAATGAATACAGGTATTGGAGGAAAGTAGCAATCACATTAATGGAAGACATACGACAATTCGAAGGATATAATATATATGCCCAAGCATTAATAGTGATCAGAGGAAAAATTACTGGCAATGCAGCACAGATCCTGATCAACCGCAACGTAAAGAGAAACTTCCAAGACATCATCGATAGGCTAGACGATTCCTATGCCGACAAACGACCAATATACGTTCTGGAGGAAGAGATGACGAAAATACAACAAAAAGAACTACCACTGCATGTATAATATGACAATCTGAACCAAGCATTGAATGTAGTGCTATCCAAGATTGAGATGACACACAAAGAAGAACGAATAGTCCAAGTATTGACACAAAAAATCCAAGCTAAAGCAATCAAAGCATTCGTCACTGGACTGAGAAGTGTAGCTATCAAGAATGCCATCTATGCACGAGCCTACAGTATCGCCCATACAATGCAACATGATTCATGCCATCAGAACCTCGAGTACATTCCACGATACAACCATCATCAGAATCATAATTTCAGCAATCAACATCAGAATAATTATTCTTGTCAACAACAACCCCTAGTTGAACCAATGGATATCGATTCATCCACCATATTCCGTAGACCAACGAGACAAGATTACAACAAGAATCAGCAACAACCACCAGGAAATACGCAGCTTCGACAGAATTATCAAAATCCATCTAAGAAACTGGTAGGAGCATTGGGATATAAACGAGAACGAGATAATACAAGTCATGCTAACATACAACCGAAGAATCAACGGACCAACCAAATTACACACGATTAACATTCAAATACAGAATATGAACAGGAAGAATATTTTTTTTTATTCTAAGACATGGGTTACCAACGCTTGTAAGGACCACAATGTATATAGCAAAAAGGATAGAAGTAGAAAGTGAAAAACAAGCGGCTACTTTACACGGTAAATCATTAATTAAATATAAAAAGGAAGTGAATATAATAGGATTCAGTATGGAATTTTTAAAACTCGATACCTCACAAGATTTCGATTTCTTGATAGGAATTAAAGGCTTAAAGCAAATGAAAGCAATGATAGATACAGAAAGAAATGTATTAATTGTGAAAAAGAATAAATTAACAAGAATAAATTATATGATAGGAGAAGAAATTTATAAAAAATAAAATAAATGAATTAATGAGAAGAAATGAGCAGAGTAAAACATTACCCTACGTAACTATAGTAGAGACAGAAATCAGAACAGAAACAAATAATCCTATTTGGGTCAGACAGTATCCATCCCCCAAGCGGATAGAGCATTTGTAGAAACTGAAATAAAAAAATTATTAGATAATGAAATAATACAGCCAAGCAAAAGCCCGTACAATTCACCCATATGGACAGTTTCTAAAAAAGGGAATGACGAGCAAGGCAACCCAAAAAGATGCATGGTTATTGACTTCCAAAAGTTAAATGCGCAAACAATCGCTGATAGATATCCCATTCCGGACATCACCATGATGCTCCAAAACTTAGGAGAAGCACAGTACTTCACGATGTTAGATTTGGAATCAGGATTTCATCAAGTTAAAATAAAACAAGAAGACAGGAAAAAACAGCATTTTCAATAAATAATGCCAAATATGAATTTCTACGACTACCATTTGGACTGAAAAACGCACCGTCGATCTTTCAAAGATGCGTTGAGGACAACCTCAGACCAATCATAGGAATATGCGCATACCTGCATATAGATGATGTCCTAATACGTATGAAAGATGGCACCAATATAATACACACTTTACACGCAGCCAACATAAAATCAAAATTTTTTCAAAGACAGACAGAATTTTTAGGACATATAATTAAAAACGGTAGAATTACTGTAGATCTAGGAAAAATAGAAGCTATAGATAGGTACAAAACCCCTACAAATTTGAAAGACTTAAGATCTTTCTTGGGAATGACCTCATATTATAGAAAATTTATAAAGGCTTCGCATCCATAACGAAACCATTAACACTCTACCTACGAGGAGAGAATGGTAATATTTCAAAGAATAAAAGTAGCTCAGTACATGTAAAATTATTATATTAAATAAAACGCAAACAAGCAAAAATTAAAAAAAAAAACCAAAAAATCGATTAAATAGAAAATAAACAAATAGAAAACAGTGCACACAAATTGTTCTAAGTAAACATAAACAAATTGTGCACGAAACAAAAAGGAAAAATAATCAAATAAAAAAATGAGTGCCGCGATCAGCTGAAAGAGCAAGTAAGCAAGCGCAGCCAGCAGAAGCAGCAGAGAACAGCAAAAGGGCAACAACAAATGCGTTGACAGCAAACAGTACGCAGGTACCAGCAAGCACCTGGACAGCGAAGGAAAACAAAAAGCAAGGTGAGAATGTACCAAGCAAAATGGGCCGTCTGCTCAGACTGGTATTGATCGCTATATTAACGTAAAAAGGAAACTAAGTCCAGTTAAATCAGCCATCAATACCAAAAAATTTCAACCTGGCACGCCAATGGTAAAAAGCCAGAAATCCTAAATGGCAACAGATTTGCCATACTAAGCAATGGTTCAGACGACGATCCGAAGCGTACCACCACGGTCGTTAATGCCAAACCACCTCCAATATACTTGCGCGAGCGTAGCAGTAATGCTCTTGTTGCGAAATTAAGTGAAATTGTAGGTACTAACAATTTCTATATAGTGCCTTTGAAAAAAGGCAATATAGATGAAACAAAAATTCAGTCCTACACTGAAAAAAATTTCATGGAAATCGTTAAATTTTTATCAAATAAAAACAAGAATTACTATTCATACCAACTGAAGAGCTCAAAAGGTCTAGTTGCTGTCATAAAAGGTATAGAGTCTTCGGTCGACTCTAACGATGTGAAAGAAGCACTGGAAGAAGGTGATTTTAGCATCAAATCAGTAGTAAATATTTTTAACAGGAACAAAGTCCCACAACCAATGTTCAAAATAGAACTGATGCCAAATTGTAACCAATTAAAAAAAATGAAATACACCCGATTTACAATTTAATATATCTGCTCCATCGCAGAATCACCGTTGAAGAACCACATAAGAGAAATGGTCCAGTACAATGTACAAACTGCCAAGAGTATGGACACACGAAAGCATATTGCACTCTACGCAGTGTTTGTGTGGTGTGTGGTGATCTACATCCTACTTCAAAATGTACTCTTAATTTAGGATTTAAATAAAAAATGCAGCAATTGTGGCGGCAATCACACTGCTAACTACAGGGGTTGCCCTGTATATAAAGATTTGAAATCGAAGTTGTCGCAGGGCATTCAAGCACGTCGTAAACAAATGTTGAATATTCCTCCTAATGAGAATATTGAAATCCCCGTCCATATTTCAAAACCAGTTAATCCTAAAGACAATGCTACACAAGGGAGCTATGCAAACGTGGTGAAAGGCAATACTGCACAAATGCAATTGCCCCAAAACCAACCAAATGGAAGCGTTGAAACAATGATTTTCAACCTTACCCAATGTATGACACAATTTATGGCTTCAATGCAAAATATGATTCAAGAGATAATCAAATGTCCAAACCAAATGTTGCAAACTTTTTTAAGTAAAAAATGAGTGTATTGAACATTTGTTTATGGAATGCTAACGGTGTTAACCAACATAAACTGGAACTTATTAAATTTCTGGATGAAAATAATATTGATGTAATGCTATTGTCAGAAACTCATCTTACGAACAAAAACAATTTCTTCACACCGGGATTTAGGCTCTATGTTACAAACCACCCAGATGGAAAGGCACATGGAGGAACAGCAGTGTTGGTTAGAAAACGGTTAAATCACCACACATTAGAATCTTATGCCACAGCGCAATTACAAGCTACAACAATTTCACTCAAAAATCGGGGTTGTGACATAAATCTTACTGCTATATACTGTCCACCTCGTTTTAAAATTACAGAAAGCGAATTTAAAGACTTTTTTGGAACACTAGGTCAAAGATTTCTAGCAGGTGGAGATTACAACGCAAAACACACGTATTGGGGCTCACGTCTTATTAATCCGAAAGGACGACAGTTGTACTACACTATTATGAATAAGCATAATAAGCTGGATATAATACATATCTCCTGGTAAGCCGACGTACTGGCCCAGTGATAGAAGAAAAATACCAGACTTAATAGATTTTGCTGTAGTCAAAAATATAGATAGATCGCTTATGACATCTGATACAAGTACAGACTTATCATCTGATCATTCTCCGGACTAAAAAAGTTATACGAACAGCCCATGATATTTGAGCCGAAAGTTTCTCTAACATCACATAATGCTAACTGGTTGAAATATAGAAAGTATATCAGCACCCACATAAATATTGATTGCAAAATAAATACAGGAAGAGACATATAAGAGAAATTAATGACGTAATAACTAATGCAGCAGTATTGGCAATACCAAAAAGAACAACAACCAAATTCTCGCAAGCAAAACTCTCTTTGGAAAGCACAAAAGTCTTTCAAGCCACCAGTAGATTCCAACATGCCTCTAAGAAAGTTGAATGGTAGTTGGGCACGTAGTGATGAGGATAAGGCAAATTGCTTTGCAAATCACCTAGAAAAGGTATTTCAACCCAATTGCCCAAAGAACAACTTTGAGTTGCCAACCTTGCCCAATACCGCAAACGAGTCGCATGTGTCTATTAGGACTTCTACTTCTGAAGTTACTAGAATAATAAAAGAACTTAACCCCAAAAAATCACCAGGACATGATAATATTACCCCAAAAATGCTAATTGAGTTACCAAATATTGCCGTAAAAGTGCTCTCTTTGCTCTTCAATGCAATTCTTAATATCGGACACTATCCAAATTCATGGAAAAAGTCGCAGATCATCTTGATAGACAAACCTGGGAAAGACTTAACACAGCCGTCTTCATACAGACCAATCAGTCTTCTATCCTGTCTTTCTAAGATATTTGAAAAATTGTTACTATCAAAGATGACTCCTTTCCTCCACGAAAATAATATAATACCAACGCACCAATTTGGGTTTCATGAAAAACATAGCACGATTGAGCAAGTAAATAGAATTACTAACGAAATAAGAAGCGCATTTGAGCACAGAGAGTACTTTTCGGCTATATTTCTAGACGTGGCTCAGGCGTTTGATAAGGTATAGCATGAGGGCCCTTTATACAAGATTAAAAATATTCTACCTTCAGAATTATATAAAACATTGGAATCGTATTTAAAAAATAGATAAGGGCTGGTGTACCCCAGGGCAGTGTTCTAGGCCCAACACTATACATCATATATACAGCAGATCTTCCAACAGCTAACAATGTATTAACTTCTACTTTTGCGGACGACACAGCTATAGTGAGCCGTAACAAATGCCACATAATAGCATCAAGAATATTAGCCGAGCACTTAAGGTTTGTCGAAGAATGGCTGGCCAACTGGCGCATAAAGGTAAATGAACAAAAGTGTAAGCATGTTACATTTTGGCTTAGACCAAAAATGTGTCCGGCAGTAAAAATTAACAATATTTTAACTTATCTTGGTATTCACCTAGATAGAAGACTTACGTGGAAAAAACATATATCTAGTAAAATAAGAGCTTCAAATTTAAATTGGCTATTAAATAAAAACTCCAAACTTAGCCTAGACAACAAAGTGCTTTTATATAATGCGGTCATAAAACCGATTTGGATGTATGGCATTCAACTGTGGGGTACGACCTGTGCAACTAATATAGACATAATACAAAGGTTCCAATCAAAAATGCTTAGATCAATCACGTGTTCACCATGGTACATGCGTAATGAAAATATCCATAAGGACCTTGGTATTTCTATGGTAAGGAAATAAGTAGAAGACAGCAGAATTAAATATATATCTAAACTCCGAGATCACCCAAACCCTTTGGCTAATGCTTTGGTACATTCCTGCGATTAAACACGCCTTAAAAGAAGAGATATGCCCGCGTACTGAGGAGCAATGCATCACCAAAACAGCTCAATCCCTTGCTTGAGCGTGTCTAGTTTTTAAATAGGTTTAAGATTTTATTACTTATTCTTAGGCTTTCAAAACAAATAGATTCAATAAATAAAAAGATATCGAAACAAAAAAAAAAAGCAGTTGAAACACTAAAAAATAAACTAAAGGAACAAATAGAATTATTCCAACCAGATTTTGGAAAAGGATTTGATTTGAGTACAGACGCAAGCAATCATGCGATTGAAGCTGTATTGTCACAAGGCAAGAAACCTATAACATTCATTTCATTTCGAAAAAGAAATGTTAGCAATCGTTTGGGCACTCAAGAAACTTAGGAATTATCTGTATGGTCTCACTAGTAATATACTATTTACACCGATTATCAATCTCTACCTTTTTCAATATCAGAGGACAACCCAAATTCAAAATTAAAACTATGGAAACATTTAATAGAAGAATACGGAGCAAAAATTAAATATATTAAAGGAAATTTAAATGTAGTAGCCGACGCACTTAACCGTCAAGTAAACGTAACTACGAACGACTCAATACACTCGCAGGAATCATCCTCGTCAATCAGAATTAAAGATGTCAGCGCTCCACTGAACCAATTTAAAACACAAATTGTGATAAAAAAATGTGAACAAACTGCATTAGAAAGAGCAACAATTTTTGCAAACCACGAGAGATTTTATGTTAATAACGTCACACCACAAAACTTGATAGATACACTAACGAAAAATACCAAACCTTATATCACGACCGCATTTCACACTACACTAGAAACCTGGTATGAAATTCATGATATTAGAAACTCTTCGTTTAATATAAACAAAAAGTTTTTTGTCAAAATCTATTAAAGGACATTACAAGTGAGGATGGAGAAAATATAATTAAACATACGCATGAAAGAGCACATAGAAACGCGAAAAATAGCACATTAGAGATACTAGAAACTTGCTATTGGCCAAATATTGGGTTGTCAAAAAAGTCTTGCGGTATTGCGCTGAAAGCTCGTAGTTTTATTCGTCGCATCGGGTCATGCTATACCTTTTTGGAAAGCTTATTTCACGCGCTAACACGTGTTTGATTGATTGTCGTTTCTTTTAAGTCGTTCGTGAGTTATAGCGTCGCAAACATGGAGAAAAATAAAGAGAAAATACGGCATATTTTACAGTACTACTACGATAAAGGCAAAAATGCATCTCAAGCCGCCAATAAAATTTGTGCAGTTTATGGACCCGATACAGTTTCCATTTCCACCGCACAACGATGGTTTCAACTTTTCGTTCTGGTATAGAGGTGGTCGAAGATGCGCCACGCTCCGGAAGGCCTGTCGTCGAAAATTGCGATAAAATCGCTGAATTAGTCGAAAAAGACCGGCATAGTAGTCATCAAACCGTTATAAACCATTTGAAGAAGCTTGGAGTCACTAAGAAGCTCGATGTATGGGTGCCACACGAATTGATTCAATAAAAGTACCGCAAGACTTTTTTGACAACCCAATATAAAAAATGATGTAATCCGACTAACTAGAAATTGTAGCATTTGTAAAGAGAACAAATACGAACGCCACCCGACAAAACAAGTTTTTGCAAAAACACCCATAACCGAAGGTATAGGCACTCAAATACAAATGGACATATTTGAAATCGATGGAACAATGTATCTCTCATGCATAGATAGACACTCAAAATACTCATATATGAGAAAATTAAACGACAAAAGAGAATTCTACAAAATGTTAGAGGAAGTACTCATACAAATATTCCCATTTTGTAATAAACTAATGACAGATAAGGAGACTTTATTTAATAGCATAGCAGCAAAAGCTCTATTCCAACGGCTATATATTGAACATTCAGTGACCGCAGAAAACCGTTCAACATCGAACGCTCAAGTTGAACTGCTGCATTCAACCATTCTGGAAATTACTAGAATTCGCATTAAACAAAATAAATCAACCGCGACTGAAGAACTATTCAACGCAATCAAGGAATACAATAGGACAATACATTCCATCACAAAAAGGAAACCTGCCGAATTATTTTTTGAAAGGAGCAAGGCTGAAGGAATAAAAGAACTGATCGAAAATAAGTAGGAGTATATGCTATCATACCACAATAAAAAACGAACACAAAAGGAATATAGAACAGGACAAACAGTTTATGTGAAACAAAACCGACGAAATAAAACAAATCCACGCTATTTGAAGAAAACAGTACAAGAGAATCGTGGGGACACAATTTTAACAACGGAGGAGAAGGTCGTACACAAGGACAACCTCAGAAAGAATGATGAAGATAACGCTAATATTAATCCTAGCAACATCCTTTGCTCAGGAAATAACCGACTTACAAGATCGCAAGTACGTGTTAACCGAGACTGACCCATAATGTTTGTATCAAGAACATGAGTACCTATTCCATAAGACGAACTTAAGCAAAATCCTTAAACCATACTACGAGATCGCCTTACATAAAGGAGAGATGCCTAGTGAAGACGCAACAGAAACAGCATTGTTCAACAGAATAGAAATCCTCAGAAAACAACTACTGAATAATGAACGAGCCAGACGCTTAAGACGATCTCTTGATTTCTTATGATCGATTTTGAAATTTATCACAGGAGTCCCAGACCACGACGACCTGATTGAAATTAAAACAATACTCAACGACATAATTGAAAATAATAACAAACAAAGACAAATTAGTTCCAACTTTGAAATAATGATGAAAACATTTAATATTGAGACGATTAAACAAAAGGTTATATTGCAAGAATTATACAAAGAGTTATTGGACTTAACTACGACATTTAATTTCGCGAAGAGCGGAAATTTTTATTCAGCAACAATAAATACGGACGATATTGAAAGGATATTAGAAAAAGAACAAACTAGTATACCGGTTATTGACATACTCGAATATGCAGACACGCATGTAGGTAGATTAGACGACACTTTCATTGTAATTTATAAATATCCAGTCATTGAAAAGAAATGCACAACATACAAAGTTACTCCATTATCCTACCGTCAAGGCATTTTGGATATGAATGAAATCGTAAGTAAATGTGAAGATAAAATAATATTAACATCTAAATGTAAAAATAATTTAAGTAAATATATTTGTAAACAAGAACCTAATGACAATTGTACAATACCAATGATCGAAGGTTACGAAGCCCATTGTAATGTTATCCAAGAATATAGATTTAGGACATGGTAATATCGTATTACAAGGAAAATATATTTTAAACGAAAAATCCATTGAAGGATTGAATTTAATCCAATTTTATGAAACAATTATTATTGACTCAGAAGTATTCCACAACCAGGAACAAGAAGTTAAAGATTTTATTATAACTAATGGAAACGAAAGAATTCACATTTTTGAAATATTGGAATCAGAAAACGATTTGACAACATTAAAAAATTAAATAACTTTTTAATACCATTTGAAGAACACCCAATCAGGAATATGTTCATAACTATAGGAGTACTTGAAGTCCTAGGATTTTAAGTATATTTGTAATATTCAAACTATATATAATTTATCAAAAAACTGTATATCTGAGAAACTACAACGCAACCATAGAACGTGTAGGAATGACTCATCTACTCAAGACTCAAGTATAGATCAGGAGATCTATTTTTCACAAGAGAGGGAAGAGTTAATACTTTAACCTTTAAGGGGTTATATACACTTGTGTTGGTTGGAAAAATCGATATTTTTTTATTGCATTTTCTTAAAGTATATCCCTTTAAGATTATTTCTTGTAAATTTCATAGAGATCTGAGCACTAGAACCAAAGTTACAGCTGTCAACAGCGCGCTCCTCCCATATGCCCCCAAGTACGTGCCAAAACTTTAAACGCGATTATCTCGAAATGATGTTTTTTAAAAAGTACCGTTGCGGTGAGCAAGGTTTCTAAAGAACCATGCGACCTATCGGTCTAATTTTTTGCTAGCTACTTGAAAACTACAATATCTCGTACTTGAACGAAGGATTTTTTATTTGAAACAAGAGTTTTTTTTTGGGAATGAAAAAAATGAATTTTTAGACACACAAAAATCGATCTTTTCAGTAAAATCATCACCACTTGCGTAAAAATGTTTATTTCGCCAAATCCTTCGTTCAAGTACGAGATATTGTAGTTTTCAAGTAGCTAGCAAAAAATTAGACCGATAGGTCGCATGGTTCTTTAGAAACCTTGCTCACCGCAACGGTACTTTTTAAAAAACATCATTTCGAGATAATCGCGTTTAAAGTTTTGGCACGTACTTGGGGGCATATGGGAGGAGCGCGCTGTTGACAGCTGTAACTTTGGTTCTAGTGCTCAGATCTCTATGAAATTTACAAGAAATAATCTTAAAGGGATATACTTTAAGAAAATGCAATAAAAAAATATCGATTTTTCCAACCAACACAAGTGTATATAACCCCTTAACCACAACCTTATGTTTCAGTAAACATTAAAGAAAAATCATCAAAACAACTTTATAGAACAATAGAAGCGCACTATCAGTACAACAAACAATAACAACCTAAATAGTTATTTACTAGTAAACAACCAGCATCTCAATAGTATGAGCATAGCCTATATAAGCAACTGGAACAATAGCCTCGAGGTCACTTTATCATTATCGACTGCCGAGTAACAAGTTACCACTTGTAACACTTGTACATTTTAAGTGTAATATATTCAATACTGAATTACATGTGAATAGGGTGAAATATTATACAAATAAAGGATCAGTCAGAACCAATCTCATTGGCTGACTTAAAATTATATACTTATTTATTTTATTCTTAACGAGTAAATAAATTAACTCGCGCGAAGCACTTCCAAGAAAATTGAAGTTTGGAACAACTGGATATATCGCAACCATATCACTAGACCAATAAATTCTGAGTGCAATACAACATTCTGTTCCCAGTTACCTTTCAAAAAATCAGGAAAACTAACCACCGAAGACGAATCAATCTTCCCACTATAATGCAAACTCTCATACATCGACTGAAACAACTGCATTTCTGAGTACTCAAAGCCTCAATTTGATGAGTCATTCACCGTATAGTCCTCACTCAACTTACGTACATATTGGCCGATATAAGGCCAGCCGGTAGTTAGAAAATCTTTTATGAGGTATATGTTAGGAAGGTGTAGTTTTGACCCGATTAGTTATAGGTAAGTTTTCACCTGATTTTATTAATTTTGGGAGAAAAACAAGTTCACTCAATTTAATTAACATAGCTTACATATTGGCCGATATATAGGGTATACAGTTAACCGAAAGTTCGATTTTTCGAAGTTTTCATTAGGTATATGGGGACTAAGAGATATTGATTCAATTCAATTAATTTTTCCAATACAGACATACTGTTATTTTCGGAAAAATTGGTCTAGAATCCACGTTTCCGGTATCTGTGTGCTTAAATAATATTTCTCCGATTTGAACACTATTTAGTTTTGAGGTGGTACACCTCAAAAGCGTTATTCGTGCAAAGTTTTATCCGGATATATTGATTGGTTCTTGCTATATACTGGAAAATGGTCGAAAAAAGGAATTTAAAATTTTATTATTTTGGAAATAGACGTGGTTTTTATCCGATTTCGTTCATTTATTTCAAGTTACAGCTTGCACGGACGAACAGACATCATCCGAGTTTTATCCTTATAATTTATCTAACTCAATTAGTTTGAAGTAAAACAGACAACCGTTAGGTGAACAAAATTCAAGGGTGATCCATTTCGCGGCTCGATACTTTTTTAAAGAAAAAACATAGAAACTTCAAATTTAATGGAGAATGTTTATAACGGGTGATCCTAGTACAGTTACTTTTTTCAATAGCCTTTTTTTGACAGATCATACGTGAGTCGTGTCAAGCTGTCATGTTATCTTCGTTCAGTATTGTTTGGAATTTCATCATGGAAAGACTTACGCC
Organism: Bactrocera dorsalis; assembly: GCF_023373825.1. Taxonomy (NCBI): domain Eukaryota; kingdom Metazoa; phylum Arthropoda; class Insecta; order Diptera; family Tephritidae; genus Bactrocera; species Bactrocera dorsalis. The sequence goes on along the minus strand of NC_064304.1, from coordinate 67,698,910 downwards.
TGAACAACATTGGTTCAACTTTATTACAAAATTCACGTACTTTAAATAGTGTGCTTCACGCGAGTTCCCTATCTATGCACATGACCTCCACATGTTGCACATATCGTCACCTGAAATGCAAAATAACGCATCATCAAAAAATTTGAAATTGAGTGTCTTATTGATTACGCTTCACTACTTCAAATTACATACATAATATTACATAAGTTCAACATTATCAGGTTCTGCGGTCAGATATAAACCTGTTTCAACCAATATTAAAATTTTGTTTCACTCATGTTCCATTTTATTTCGTGTTTCATTCATGCCACTGTCAATTTCCGAAAATGTTGTTACGTTATTTTGCATTTCAGGTGACGATATACTACTCATGCTAAACCAATTTTAACCAGCTTATTAAACACTGGTAGACACATAATTTGTTACATGAAAATTCTTAGGTGTTTCTAATGCAATTAATGAAGTCAAATATGAAAACAGAATTTTTCTATCACCCATAGATATTCTGTTACCTGTGGCTTTAGATTTTACAATACCTAAAATATCATTATATTGCATCATCTCATATTTTCATTCGATCAAGGATTTATCCGGTTTATACCGGTTCTGCCTGTTTATTTCGTGTAAACAGCAGAGTTAACGAATATTTTATTTTACAAAATTTATCAGTAGACTAACGGTGTCCGAAACGGTTACGTCTTCTATGTTTGGATAGTAAAACGTTTTTGAGTTCACATTATTTTCGTCTTTACTGGCGTAGAAACCGCTTACGCGGTTATAGCAGGTCCTTCTCCACCTGGTCCTTTCAACGGAGTGGAGATCTTCCTTTTCCTCTGCTTCCTCCGGCGGGTACTGCGTCAAATACCGGAGTGTTTTCGTCCATTCATATGACATGACCTAGTCAGTGTAGCCGCTGTCTTTTAGTTCATTGAATTATGTCAATGCCGTCGTATACCTCATTCAGCTCATCGTTCCATCGAACGCGATATTCGCCATGCCTAACGCGCAAAGGACCATAAATCTTTCGCAAAACTTTTATCTCGAAAACTCGCAACGTCGACTCATCAGATGTTGTCATCGCCCATGCCTTTGCACCATATAGCAGGGCGGGAATAATGAGTGACTTATAGAGTTTAAATTTGTTCGTTGAGAGAGGACTTTACCTATCAATTACCTACTCAGTCTGAAGTAGCACCTGTTCACAAGAGATATTCGCGTTCGTAGCTGACGTTGTTGTTGGTGTTGATCCTGGTTCCAAGATAGACGAAATTATCTACAACTTCGAAATTATGGCTATCAACAGGACAGGAGATATTTCGTCTTGACCTCGTTGATCACCAGACCCATCTGCTTCCCTGCTTTATCCATTCTGGAGAAAGCAGAACTAACGGCGCGGTTGTTAGGGCCAATGATCACAATATTATCAGCACACGCCAGCAGTTGTCCACTCTTTTAGAAGATTGTACCTTCTCGGTTTAATTCTGCAGCTCGAATTATTTTCTCCAGAAGCAGGTTGAAGAAGTCACACGAAGGAGAGTAATTTTGTCTGAAACCTCGTTTGGTATCAAACGGCTCGGAGAGGTCCGTCCCGATCCTGACGGAACTTTTGGTGTTGCTCAACGTCAGTTTACACAGCCGTATTAGTTTTGCGGGGATACCAAATTCAGACATCACAGCATAAAAGCAGCTCCTTTTCGTGCTGTCAAAAGCAGCTTTGAAATCGTCGAAGAGTTGGTGTGTCGATTCTCTTTTCAAGGGTCCGTTCCAAGATTTGGCGCATGCTGAATATCTGGTCAATTGTTGATTTGACAGGTCACACAAAGCCACACTGGGCTGGGCTTTAATCTTTCACACAATACGGTCAATAAAACCTTATACGCGTTATGCTTTCACTGCCAGGCAGGACAGGCGAAGAGGAGCAGGAGAAGTGTTCCCTCCATAATTTTATATGCCCTGGGCGTTTCCCTGTATATAACCCATCCCACACATGTTGTGGTCGAGTGTAACCTTGCAAGGTAGGCTGTCTGTATTCTCTCAACTGGGACATGGCATTCCTCGTCGACCCAGCTGTTCTTTTCCATTTTCCGAAAACCAATGGTTTCGATTGCAGCTGTACGTAAGGAGCTCGAAATGTCGTCCCTAAGTTCCCTTATACCGAATTGTGGGCGAGTGCTCTCAGAGATCAGGAATACAAGTCGAGGCAAAATCCTTCGGCTGTCTGTTGTGATTGCAGCTTCTTGACGTCGAACCTTCTTAGTGTTTGTTTTCGTGCGTTTTTTGCTGCACAAAGGCGGGTGCCAACCTTGGATGCAGCAAGTTAGTGGTCCGAGTCGATGTTAGAACCTCGGAGCGTATGCACGTCTAGAACACTGGAGACGTGTCTTCCGTCTATCACAACATGATCTACCTAGTTGGTGGCTTTTCGATCCGGAGACAACCAGGTAGTTTGATGTATTACAAATAACCGTATTTCGGACCCCGGCAAAGTCGATCAGCCTCAACCCATTTGGGAATGTTTCCTCGTGGAGGCTGCCCACCCTGGCGTTAAATTCGCCTAGCACGATTTTGACATCGTGAGGGCAGCTCTCATAGGTGCGCTCCAATCGCTCATAGAAGCCATCTTTGGCCACATTGTCCTTCCTTTCCGTTGGGGTGTGGGCGCAATTCAGTGATATGTTGAAGAACCTCGCTTTGATGCGGATTGTGGCTAGACGTTCATTCACCGGAGTGAATGATAGTACTCCGTGACGGAGTCTCTTTCCCACCATGAATCCCCCACCAAACTTGCGCTCGTTTATATGGCCACTGTAATAAATGTCACAAGGACATACTCGTCTCTGTCCTTGTCCCGTCCATCGCATTTCTTGGACGGCGGTGATGTCAGCCTTTATTTTCACGAGGACTTGAACCAGCTGGGCAGCGGCACCTTCCCAATTTAGGGACCGGACATTCCAGGTGCATGCCCTCAAATCCAAATCGTAGTCCTTATTTCGTTTGCCATGGTCGTCATCAAAAGGGAGGTCTCTCATGCGAGGCAGTTGATAATTTTTCATGGGGGCGTTTTTTACATGGCGGGTCCCAAGCCCAGCACACAACCCTGCGGAGGGGATGTTTTGCCTTCTCACTTTAGCTCGCCTTCAAACAGATGTTCTTAGGTCACCCAGAAGATACTTGGTCAAAGACCGCATGTCGTGAGCTGCTTGAGCCATTTGTCTTTTACGTTTTTAAAATTACTGTGTTTAAGATTTTTAGGTACAATACAAAGTCAGTGCGTAAATAGTGTCAACAGTTTTTGTTATGTGTGCGGAGAACTAACTTTGTATTTTGGTGTTAAAGTTGGAGACCAAGACAAAGCATGAGATCTTCATATCTGTTATCAAGAGTATGGTTTGGCAATATGTGGAGACCTAATAGTAATTGCCCTACTTCTGCGAATGTAACTAGGACATACGAAATATTGTTGCTTCCTTTGCGAATGGGACAACCGTGCGAAAGACTGTCATTATGTACAAAAGCAGTGGCCAGTACGTCAGACACTCACTCCGGTATATAAAAACGTTACCAATGAACCTCTAGTTGATTCCAAAAGGTATTACTACCACCTTTGCATATTAAATTGGGTTTAATAAAGAATTTTGTTAAGGCAATGGACAGAAACAGAAGAGGGTTCTTGTATTTGAAACAAAAATTTCCAAGAGACAGTGAAGCAAAAATTAAAGGGCATATTTGTGGGTCCGCAAATAAGAGAACTAATGAAAAATAAAACATTTGAGGATATGCTCAATGAAACTGAAATACGAGCCTGGAGTGCCTTTAAAAGCGTCGTTAAAGATTTTTTTGGAAATATGAAAGCTGACAATTACAAAAATCTTGTGTCGCAACTACTTACTGCCAATAAAAAAATGAGTTGCAACATGTCCCTTAAAATTCACTTTCTGAACTCTTCTGGATTTTTTCCCCGAAAATTTAGAGGCCGTAAGTGACGAACTTGGGAAACGGTTCCACCAAGACTGCTGGACATTGTTAAGGGATACTCCAAAAACAAAATATTGCCGAAAAACATCGACAGTAACATTTCAAAAAAGGCTATTGAAAAAAGTACCTCTACTTGGATCACCCATTATTATACTCTGTACCAACATCTTGGAAAAATATAAATATATAAATAGAATGGTTATTGATGTATGCAATTCGATCAGGTCTGTTCTGCACTCCCCGTTTGCAAAAGGACTCACATTGGCCCCTCTTAGGAGCAGTTTATCTTGCCACAACGCAGATGCTTACTGCTCTTTTCTTTTACCGTCATTTCCTCCTTCGGGAATATCTATCTTATGGTGTTCTGGTCGTGCATATATCAATATCAGCCGCGTATCTCTATATATGCCATCCACAGTTAAAGGTTAAGGCAAAAGTTATATTGTATGCTTACCAAAAATTTTGTTTAATAACTACCATATAATTTAATAAACTTTATTTTTTATAGGGTGCTGGCCATAATGACGTGGAATTGCATTCGCAATACTTTGAGCGGCTTAAAAGATTTTTAACTATTGAATTGGTGAAATGACAATTAAAGAATCAGCATGACGTGGGACACAATAATTCTGTACCAGTAGTATCATCTAACGAATTACCGCCGACGTCATCGTTAGTGAATAAAAAAAACCTAGAAGATCCTAACATTTCCAATTCTTCAGGCCTAAGCTGCCAAGAAAACAATTTAAAAGACGACATTGAAGGTAATGAAGGTATTAAATTACTGTAGATAAGCCTGCTTATCCAACAAAACATTCAGGGTTGTTTTGGAATTTGATAGTTGTCGGAATCAGATTTGAAAGCGATGAAAATTTGTTATGAATATCATTAATTCTAATATGGGTTTGTTGTTTTGTTTTACGATAGGAAAAAACATTATTGTTTGGTTTTATAATAGGAAAAAAAAGAGTTTCAGTTCACATTTGCCTTATTTTAAATTTATGTGTTTTCTAAAACTTAAAATGTAATTATTGTTGAATTTCTCAAACTCAGTTTCGTATTTTACCAGGGGTCATTCTTACATTAAATATTTAATAATTATATGCATTTACACATTTAACTTATATGTCATATGTATATTCCATTTAGATTTTTAGGTGAGGCAGTATTCATTGTTTTCGATTATAAATATAACTTTTAATGAATGTGAAGCAGGTTTATCTAAAGTTAATACTGTAATGAGTGACGTCCTATTTAGTGATTATATTTTTTTTGTTTCTAGCTTCCACGTCAAGTTCCATATCAACCAAACCTTCAATTGAAAAATTTCTTTAGCGAAAAAACATGGGTTCTTATCTTTCTCAAATTAAATGCTCGAACATTTTCCATGGATTTCCATAGTTGTTTATAAGAGAAAGCCGGGGACCTAATCTAAATTAATCAAATGCCGTCTTCCCCCTTGTATGCATATTTTTATGAAACACAAGGAAACCACTAATGATAAAATATTGGTAGGCAGTGATTCTAACAGCGTTTTGAATACAGAATTTTTCGCACATCTGTATCTTTAGAAAATTGATACTAAAAGTTCATAGTAAACATAAAGCGTTTTCATCTATTAAGAACTTTGAGGGCAATACAATGCCTGATCTCTTTACCTTAAAAATACAAATTAATCAATAAAACTAAAGGCTAACACTGCCCAGCCAGTTTGAAAGGCAAGTAATATTGAATCTTTAGATTACGAAGTAATGTAATATGTATTTTATTTTATATAAATCTTACAGAAAGTTAGAGAAGTACTTAAGGATAAGTCGAAACTTCTTTATTCCAAAATGCACATAATTTTGTCCACTAATTTACATTTCCAGTAGAAGTGTTATGTGTAATACTATTTTTTTTAATTAAATTATTGATACCACTAATAGCGTTAGGCTTACGTTGTTTAAATAAAAAGCACACCTACGTTATTATTAACAGGAAAAATAATGGGGAAGATACTATTAAAAGTTATTACTTTTAACACTGAAGGGTACTGATATCTCTTAATAACTTATTGTGATCAAAATTGTTTTGGTTGAAAGGAACTCAAGCTATTGCATACTTTCTAATGTTATTTTTGTAGTAAGAGTTAGAAAGTTGTAGCCCGAATAATGAATACCGATATTTTCATTAGGATATATAAAACAATTTTTTACTTGTCAATTCATTAATTTCTGATAACTACAATATACAGGTTCTAATTGGCGAGATATCAGTTGCAGTATTTAGTATTTAATTGAATCGTTTTAAGAAATTTTCATGTAATTAATGTTAAATCAGTGTACAAAGTCGCTTTTCGCTTTTTTATATTATTATTTTTATATCATAAATTAGAATAAGATATACTATCTTATTAAATCGTTTAGTTTTTTCTCAGGGGAGCGCTTCACACAGAAATTTATATTGACTAAGGTTTTTAGGTGGAAATACAAAATGTACAAACATTTCAAATACTTTTTACCATCTGTTGATTAAGCTATTACGGTCTGGTTGAAAACTTTAAGGTGTTCAATAAAATTCTTTTTGTGAGGATATTAACAGCCTTAGCTATCTTAACTTCACTCAATAACGTTCTATCATAGAAGACAATTGATTAGCTCTAATTGCTGCAGTCAAAAGTTTCATATGTAGGCACAGAAAGTGTTGAAAGATTAGTTTATTTTTAATTTCCTCATTCGAGGCATGTCGGTGGGTATGTATACAAGCACATGTACATATATATGCCAAATATATAATATGTATTAATATTCATATATCCTCGTTTTTTTAAATTCAAATGTACATAATTTCATAATACGTAAGCAAATTAATACATAAGTGAATATATAAAAATGACATCAATGTATAAATTAATGGTTGTATTATATATTTATATATAATATAAATATAACATAAGTGTATAAATAATTATTTATATGTAAATAAATAATTATATTATATATTTATATATTGAAGTTATAAAATTTAAATTATGTATTCTCAAGTAAAACAAATTTTACTTTATTTTTTTTTAAGATATATATTCGTAAACAAAAGAATTTAAAAAATAAAAACAAATTTAAATTTTGCTTTAAGAATTGTTTATTTTTTTTTACTTTTACATTTAAGCTTCATATCTCTTCTTAATCTTTACCTCTATTCCATAATAGCGGCAAATAAAAATATTTAATTACCACTCTGCGGTCAAGAAATAATATAATAATAAAATGTTTTCTTAAAATTTTTATTGTTTTATTTCCTTATCATTTATTTATCAAAAAATATTCGAAACGCCGTTTTCTAACGTCATTCCCGGTGCGTCCGTGCACAACTACCTACGACACAATGCACAACACTGACTTACAACACCCACCACAACATATACATGATGATCATACATGGCAACACTCAATATCTGAGCACACTGTACTTTTATACCACTAGGGTATCTTTTTTCGGTCGATCTCCGCTCTATTGTTAAAAGTTTATACTTGATACTCAGTTTACTATTCTGTTTTAAATTTAAGGAAATGCTAGGCTCGAGTGTAGACAAACATTTTATATTTTTGCAATTTCCAAAAATCAAATTCGATGTTGCAACTATTAAGTAGTGTACCATATATGGTACAAATACCGTATGTGTGTCACCAAATACTAGCAAAATAACATATGAGCAATGTTTGCTGGTAACAATACTATGATATATCATTGTGGTGTTTGTATAAACACAGCTAAAAAACAGGTAACAAACTTAGCTAAAAGCTTTTACACAAAAGCTCTATGAAATATTCCGTAAAACTACTTAAAAAATTAATAAATGAAATGGAAAACAAAACATTTTTACAATTTTTTTCCGGAAAAGCAAGCCTTATTTTATGTCAGGTTGTAGGGAGCCTTTCAAATCGTTTTTTTGCGATGAAAATTTAATGTATTTAGATTAGATTATTTTTAATACTTATTTTCTCTATAACACACAATTACATATTTATTGTTTAAAATTTTTTTAAATATTTAATGCCTGAAACAAAGCTAGTATTTGAGATTACTACATTGTCATGTGTCAGCAACATAGTAAATAGAATACCATGATACTTTTACTCTGGTATTGTTACTACATGTCTTACACAGGTATAAGACATAAACATGCATTATTTGAGGAAACCGAATTAATTACAACCAAATTTTTTATTTTAACTAATGATGTACATTTGTGATATAAAATCAACCAAATTGCTAAATTTAAGATATGGGTATATGAGAATAACATCAACCAGAGATCGTGAATCAGTAGGTATATAGACCAAGATTGATTTAATTTTTTTTTAAGAAAAATGTTCCACTTAATTTCAATAAAATATCACAAATAACATATTCAGCGTTATTAGCGCCTTAAAGTAAATATTGGTGGAAATAACTACATATATCGCGTATATCGGGGCTGGGGGAAGATTCGAAGTGACAACATACATTAACGCTTGGCATTACTCAAGTATACTCAAGAACTCTCTATTACACAATTTAATGAAGGTAGTTCACACTCTGACCGAGACATTGGGCATAAAGTCTGCTAGCGAACGAAAACCTATATTTACATACATACATATGTATATGCAGTACATTGGAGCTGAGGTAATTCGTGGATTTTTCACATTTTCCGCCTTAAACTGTAGTATATCCAATATTAGACGTTCACTGAATTTGCCAAGTTGTCTTACATATGGATCGATATATGTAGATCGACCACATATACCGTGGCTAGGGGATATACAATATTAACCCGACATTATCGAGTTTTTGTATTACGGCATATCAGCTAGCATCCAAAAAGTCGATTGTAATGCATACAAACAATGTATAATGTTCTGTAATGGGCCCGGAATATTTGTTACATTGCATCATGTTTTCTAACACATTACCCTGGTAGTCGATGCCCAGTGATAGAGTTCGCGGATCACAAATAAAGTTGATGCTTTTTGACATTTAAATATACAACGATGACGTCAGTTTAATAAGCTTTCTTATTGATTACTAAATTTTGCATTAAATTCAGAGGCTTTGGCAAAAAATATACTTACTTTTGTATGCAGTTTCCACTTTTTACATTTTTTCCTGAATTTCGGGGTCTTGTTGTTCTTGTTTTAACGGTTTCTCAATCCCCGTTCGAATGGTAAGGGTTATCTGTGTTGTCGTCAACGTCATCTAGCGGCAGGCTCAGGAAACGTGCTGTTTCGGCGGGGTCGGACCAAAGGGAAAAGGGTGTTAGATGAGTAGGGTACGTCGGGGTCTATTCTGGATAAGTAGGAGTTTAACCTGCTACAATATCCAGAACGAAGCTGCGCTAGGGTCACTCGCGTTTCTCGCGGCAACTCTAGCTCTTCGTCTGCGATGGGTTGTGGTTTGACTCCAAACCGCCATTCACGGGAAGGGAGGCGGTAAAGGTGTTGATGGCTCCACTGTGAATGTCGGTCAGTACCTGTCGGAAGTCAGTTGCGTCCGAAGTCCGGTCGGCGTACTGTACGATGTCGTCGACGTAGTCAAGAAAAGACCTCTTGATGCTTCCAGGAAGCGGTTCCGCTCCAAGCAGGTGACTGCAAGGGTGATTTTACGAAAACATCCCAGCAGGAACTGCTTGGAGAGGAGTTCATTATGCTTCTTAACTAGGAGCATAAGCGTCTCACTATGTTGGTGTTCTATGGGAGATATCAAAAGGCATTCCGTCGTGGTCCGGAGTGCAGTATTTTGACAGGTCTGGTGTTTCCTTATCTGCGTACCACTGCATCTAGGCGACCATATTGGTACTGCGTAATTGAGGGCCGGCCGATTGCCTTGTATGTTGCCAACAGCGTTTCTTTGTCTTTACCCCATGTGCTGTCGGCTAGTGACTTGAAGATTTTGTTGCGGGTCTGTACCTTGGCGATAATCGCGGTCGTATGAGGAGTGAAGGAGCATAGACTATCAAAAGTTACACCTAAAGTCTTATGGTTATTGACAGTCGGAGTTTTGACGCCATCGACTGCAATAATAAGTTCAAGTCTATACTCCTTCGTCCCGTTCGTAAAAATGGTCGATGTGGATTTGGTGGGGGAAAGTGTTAGGTTCCGTGCAGTGAGGAAACGAGAAAGGTCGGAGAGGTAGTTGTTTACTTTCCAACATATGCCATCCCCTGGTGGCTGTGGGAGTTTCGAGATGTAGAAGTTCAACAGTAACGGGGAGAGGACACCACCCTGCGGAACCCCCCGTTTAATTCTTCTCAGTCTAGATGTTTCACCTCGAAATAGTACGAATGATTGACGACCGCTCAGGTAGTTCATGGTCCACCTCTTCAGTCCTGGAGGAAGCGTAGTATTCTCAATGTCCTGCAGTAGCGTTTTGTGGTTGACTGTGCCAAAAGCTTTTGACAAGTCCAACGCTACGAGGATCGTTCTCTCACAGGGTAATTTCTGGTTGAGGTTTACGAACTATCTGAGCGTTTATAACACTAAGTGCTGTAGTGGTGCACTTTTCGGAAACCATGCTGGTGGCTGGCTAGGCTCAGATGGTGAGTGAAGGTCGGTAGTATCAAGGTCTCAAGTGTCTTCACTACTGGGGAGAGGAGAGTTACCGGACGATAGGACTCCCCTTTCTTAGCGGGTTTCCCAGATTTCTTCCACTTTCCACCCATCGGGTTTTTGAAGAGTGGTCAGCGACAGGTTGAGGACCTTGGTGAGATAGCTTACTTCCATCGAGCCTAGATGCTTTAGCATAAGCATGTTGATTCCATCAGGGCCAATGGACTTAGAAGATTTTGATTTGTTGGTGACATTCTGAACCTCCTCATTGGTGAAAGTAAGTGGCGCGCAGTCGTTTGGCATTTTGCGCATTTGCATGTATACTGCCGGCTAAAATAGCTCGCGCACTTCTTCGGGTCCAAAGAGGCATGACCATTGAATTAAACTTTAATTCGGTCGTCATGTCTCTTCGGGTTAGACAAAGCCTTGACAGTAGCCCAAAGCTTACTCACACCGGTGGAGAGGTTGCAGGGCTTCAGGTGCTCTATCCATTTCGTCGCTTATGATGATTTACCATTCGCCGAATCTCCAAATTGAGTTCTCTTATTCGGGGATCCCCGCCATGCCGACGTAAGATGTCGCGACCGTTAGCTAAAACGGCTGCTTCGGCTGGAAAATTGGGGCGGATTTCCGCTATTCTTCCAGCCGGGATGAAGCGAGTGGTAGCTGCTGCGATCACCTTGAGGAATCGACGTTCGCTAACGCATACTTTCGTAGGAATGGTAGAGCGTTGAAGGTGCTCCCAGGAAACTCTGAGAAGGCGACCCAGTTAGCTTTGTTAAAGTTACGAAGGTACGGTTGTCCACTGAAAAAAATCAGGAGATTTCTCGATCGAGATAATTATGGGCAGATGGTCTGATGCGAGAGTTAGCATATGTGGCCAGGTTATGCTATTTATCAAACCACTACTAGCATTAGTAATATCGGGCGAGCTATTACATCGCCTAACCGGATAGCTATACCCTGACATTCTAGTGTAGTATCCCTGCGGTCGATGCCTTCATCGATTAGACGATACTGCACGGTGTTGTGCAATATGAAGGCTAGGCCACCACCATTATCTCGCTCGCGATCTTTATGTATTACGTTGAAACCGGCACAACTCAGAAGCTCTGAGTGAATGTTTAGTTTGGCAAGGCAGAGTGGGAGCTATGTTGTCTGTTTGAGGTCCTGGGGACCGTGGAGGTCCTCTGTCGGCCACTTGGGACGAGTGGCGGCGCGGCGCGCGAACTATGTGCAGTTTGCACGGCCGTAGATGCTAATGTCGCAGTATTGCGTAGGCAGCATGGGGCCACGTAACTCGTGGTCCACTTTCTGTGAGTCTTAAGGCCCGAGCAGGTCTTAATATGGCTATATCCATTGCATGTATTATACCAGACTGAGGTGGAGTTTGGATGGAGCCTTTTTGCGCAAACGCAGCAGAAAAATTCCTCCGGGCCTGGGTTGGCCAGCACGAGTCAGGAGGATACGGAGCAACCCTGCTGCAAGGCATTGCTCCAATGACGACAAGCACAGATTAACACTCACCGATCAAACAGCTCTTGGACGGATTAAATCCGAGTCAATTCCGGTGCGTAAAACCGGCTGTCGTGGGAATTGTATTTCGGGTCTTCGTGCGCCTTGGCTGCCAGTGTAGTTATGTGCTTACGAATCTCCCGCCTGGTGCCTATGTGGTTTACTCTCAGACTCTGCTTCTTTGCTTCTTGGACACGTTGTCTAACCACATGAGATCTGTAATTTCCGTGCTAAATGCCTTCTTGATATTATACGATTCGCAGGGTATCTGCTCGCGACGAAGCTTTCTGCTGCCCATTTTAAGAAAAAAAAAATTAAATTTTAAGTGTGCTTAAATCGGCTGTTAATAGCAGCCGCTTCTATTTACAACAGGAAACCGAACCAAAATACACATTGTATCTTGTACGTGAATGGCTGTTATGGAATTAAAAACAACCGCATAGATCCCACGATCACTAGACATTAATCCTTATTATCCTTAGACTGTGCCACATAAAAAAAAAAATTTTTTTTCGGTCCCATATCAAAATCTCGTTGAGAGTCACGAAAAAGAAATTGTTGAGCCCTTTATCTTTATTTTTCAGCTAGCGCTCGCAAAAATAAGAATTTTCGTCAAAAAATGTTTTTTTCATTCATTTTTTGGTTATAGATAATTTAAAATACCAAATATAAAAAAACCCTTGGTATGGGTTTGTAGGAAATTAAATTCTCTACAAAAATGATCCTTTCTCGAATTTATAGAATCAACACCGTTTTTTTTTATTGCTCATTCAATTACAATTTGTTCTATGATTTTTATTTTCAATTATTGATAAACATTAATTAAACTTTTTTCCAACGAAAAAAACAAACTAAATCAATTTTTCTAGGAATGTTTATGATCTAAACAAGCAGTTTCTATACTTTAATAAATGTGAATACTCTTAAGCTGTTAATATGTTTTATTTTTAAAATAATGAATTTTATGCTAATTTTATCTTTTTTTGCTTTTGTACTTATTATTGTGTCAAAGCTTAGTTAAATTCATGTTTAGAGTCAGAATTCCACAAATCTTCGATTTTATGAAAAATCATTGGTATGTTAGAATTAGATAGTTACTACAAACAAAATATCTTAAAAAGATTACATTAAGTAAAGAAATAATGAGCTATTATATTTTATTATTTTTATTCACATGTTTCATTTTTAAGATCTTACATATTTTCTCTAAAAGATCTTATGTCCTTTGACATAAAATTATAATGGCAAACATATTTTTGATCTTGTAATAAAAGAGGCTGATAAGATCTTTACTCGAATGACTTTAAAGTCAATTATGAAATTCAAGTAAACATATTACTCACATAGATTTCGTTTATTACAATTGGATATTTTTTGCGATATTCCGCAACAACTTGTAATAAAAACTGCTTCTGTTCTTCATCACAAGTGAGATTATCATTATATTTATCAATTAACGCTACAGCTCTTTCGGCAATATCATTTACGACTTTAATTGATCGAACAGTTTCTAAAGAAGTCTGGTACCCGTCATCGAACTCCCATTGATCAACAGGTAAATCTAGAAAACTTGTAGATAAACCGAAATTCTCAAACAAAATCATCGATTTTTGAGTAATAAAATCACTAGTATCTTTTGAGCCAAATGATTTTAAATCGTCTTGTTTTAAACATAACTTCCTCGTATTTTCTGTCATACTTAATTGATTTGTTATTGCTTGAACCATTTTTGTCTTGATTGATTGATGTCTAAGAAATTTAATTGATGCAGCTTCGGAAAATTTTTTTTCCAGCATAAACGAGCGTATGTGGATGGCGCGTCAGATCGCTGTTGACCAAAAGCTTACTGTGGTGCGCAGGACGGGTGTTGGAAACGAAAAAAAATGCTTTATAAATAAAAATTGTAAAAATATTAATCTTTTTGTCTTCATTATATTTGTTAATAAAATTATTTTTATCTTTTACTGTACCATATAACATTAAATTAAAGTATAAAAACTGCTTGTTTAGATCATAAACATTCCTAGAAAAATTGATTTAGTTTGTTTTTTTCGTTGGAAAGAAGTTTAATTAGTGTTTATCAATAATTGAAAATAAAAATCATAGAACGAATTGTAATTGAATGAGCAATAAAAAAAACCGTGTTGATTCTATAAATTCGAGAAAGGATAATTTTTGTAGAGAATTTAATTTCTTACAAAACCATACCAAGGGTTTTTTAATATTTGGTATGTTAAATTATCTATAACCAAAAAATGAATAAAAAAAAAACATTTTTTGACAAAAATTCTTATTTTTGCGAGCGCTAGATGAAAAATGAAGATAAAGGGCTCAAATTTTGACACAATTTCGTTTTCGTGACTCTGAACGAAATTTTGATATGGGACCGAAAAAAAAAATTTTTTTTATTTGGCACAGTCTATTAATCCTATTCTAAATATCTGGAACTTTTTTGAAAAGCGTATTCGAAAACATCGAATTTCATCAAAATAAAGCCAAAAAAAGTGGATCACTGACTTAGATCGGTTGGGAGCATGCGTTGACGTCTAGGGACAATAATTGCAACAAAATATAGGCCAAAAACCGCTAAACTATTGTAATTACTTTTAAATTACATATATAAATAATCATTAAGCTTTAGCATTTATTTTTTTTATTTGTGTAAACAAAAAAATATTTTGATATATAGCATATGTATGATAAATATACATATTTAAAAGGGATAGAAAAAAACTAAAAATTTATTCATTTTATAACAAATACGCGTGTCGTAATTTAATAGAACTAGGTGTATGTAAACTTTATTGGTTCACTGTATATGCACCGCAGAATTCCCAGAAAAATTATTACTTTTGTGGGAGCAGTCGCCCTCATCGCGAAGCAAATGTCCAACACAAATGAAAGAATTCCTTACTACCCAATATGAAATTGCAGAAAGGGTAGAAAAACTAGTTGGAACGAAAGACGTTCAAACCGACCTCAATAGAAGTTTAATAGATCCTCAGCCAGTAGCAACAACAACATAAATAGAAGGGTTTTCAAAAATCAAACGTTCATCCGAATAGTACAAACAAAAATCATATGAAATATACACAGGAGAGCATAAGCTTAAAACTTGAAAGATTAAAAAAAAAATAATAAACCCGATAGAAACAATTTTGTGAGATCCAAAAAAATTTGCACAAATTTTTTGTCACGTGCGTATACTCTTATACTCATATTAAATTGGCATATATTCAAATTTGTATTCAATGGGGACGTTAAAAAATGTATGGACAACTAATTAACTACTCAAGTTTAAATTAAAAACAGTTACCTTTGGCGTCAATTATGGAAAAATATGTAAATACCGTTATTTAGTCAAGATTTCATTCAACATACACAAAGTTCCTGGCCTTTTAGCTGCCATTGCACCCCAACCGTAATACTACCCCACCATGTTTCGCTGTGGGTATAACGTTACACGCCTCTAGCGCTGTACCTCCTCTTCGCCAGACAAAACGACGTCCATCGAACCCAAATAAATTGAATTTTGATTCACATATTTATTTAGAAGGAGTTTCCTTCTAGGTGTAAAAGCTTTAAAGCCCTCCATTCGAAAAAAAAATTTCGCACTGTTTGTCTTTTCATGCTAAAAATATTACATTCTTTAAAATGCTTCGTGATATCTACGGCTGACATTTTTGAATTTTTTTTTACCAATTGCTTTATATAACGCTTTGTTTGAAGTATGCTTATATTCGCAGGTTTTTTCTAGTTGTAACGTGTTCTTCTTAATATGTTATTCAGTTTCTTTAACCCTCTCATGCCCGATGTTGCGTATACGCAACATTGTATTTATGAGCTTCTAACTACCGTTATTTTAAATTTTTTGTTTTGAACCTTTCGGAGAAATATAGCTGCATGTGTTGAGTGAGCTTACAGCTAATTGTTCGGTAGTCAGCTCCACACGCGTTCAGTTAGTACCTCTTCTCCCGAGAGCGTAGTTGACAAATTCATTGCGCAAAAAAACGTGGTTTTAAAAAAGTGAAAAAAACATTAAAATAATTACTTCATCCTAAAAACGAGTTCAACAACTAAATAAAGAAAGGTAAGTGACTATTTAAAAAAAAACCCCGCATGAAAATATTATTTAGTTTGTCTGTAATAATTTTGTAAATGTCGTGTTGCGTATATGCAACATTGGTCTATTGTGGTAATTTTCGAAAAATAAAACTTTTTTGTATGCACATTCTAAGATGCGCCCAAAGGGTCTGACTCAAGCTGAGATTGAAAAATTTGCCAACTTTGATTGGGATGATTCGGCTGACGAGGAAAATGAAGAAGAAGAAGATCGAAATATAGACGAAATTATGGAAGAAACTTTGAAAAATTTGGATAAAAGAGCTGAAAATGTGGAAGTTGGTTTGATTGACCAATTTATTAGAAGCGAAAATGATGGAGATTTGAATGAAAATGAAAACGTTGTACAGGAGGTGATGGAAAAAATTGATTTGAAGAGTTTGAAGTGGAGGAGTGCAGAGTTTATGGAAAGCGAGACCACTTGGAAAAGTGAATTATGCAACAATGAGGTGAAAACCCCCATAGAATATTTTAGTACTTTCTTTGCGGATGAACTGTGGCAGAAAATATGCGAGGAAACGAATTTATATTCCATACAAACGAAGAGCATAGAATTGAAATGCACTGTGCCAGAAATAAAAAGGTTTGTTGGCATACTTCTTTACCTTGCAGTAGTGAAAATACCAGCTTATAGAATGGCGTGGGCGGCTAATTTCAAACTAGCGGCCGTTGCAAATGCATTACCGAGAAACAGATTCGAAAAAATTAAACAGTTTTTCCATTTGAACGATAATTCTAAACAGCCTCAGAAGGGAACACCTGAATATGACAAGTTGTACAAGGTTCGGCCTCTGTTGGTCGCCATAAAAAAAAAATTCAATGAAATTTCGCAGGAAGAATTCCAAAGTATAGATGAGCAAATGATTGCATATAAAGGTAACTTATTATTTGTGAATACATTTCTGATTTAGATGCAACCAATTGAAAAATTGTGCACTAATCAGTGAGAAAGACCTTCAAAAACGAGGACGAGGATCAAGCGATTTCAAATATGAAGCAACGCACAACTTGATTGCTTGTCGTTGGTATGATAATAAAAGCGTACAATTAGTTTCAAATTATGCAGGTAAGAAGCCCATGTGTGAATGCATCAGATGGTGCCGCAAAGAGAAGAAGTTTATAACTATACCTCATCCAGTAATAGTTGAATGTTACAACAAACACATGGGAGGGGTTGATCTTGCGGACATGCTGCTTGAATTGTACAAAATCAACCACCGCTCAAATAAATGGTACATGCGGATAATATACTGGTGCATAAATTCAAGTTTAGTAAACAGTTGGTGGTTGTACCGCAGAGACATCACACATACAGACGGCGAATTGAAGCATATGCCGCTCATAAATTTCCAATTGGATGTTGCTTCCGAGCTTTTGAACGCAAGTCAAACTACAGTTGTCGCCAAAAAGAGAGGTCGTCCATCATCACTCCTTTTGACAATGAATTTATCCCCATCATCACCAGCTCCATCACCACCAGCTCCATCATCACCAGCTCCATCATCACCAGCTCCATCATCACCAGTTCCATCATCACCAGCTCCTTCTACGGGCTCCGAATCAAACTGTAAAAGAGCTTATGTTGCAGACCCAGCAAATTCAATACGACTTGATGGTTATAATCATTGGCCGGAATGGGGAACAAGAGGAAGATGTAGAGTATGCAGCACTGGGTTTCCAAGCTGTAAATGCAGCAAATGTAATGTGCATTTGTGCTCCAATCCCCAAAAAAATTGTTTCGTGTCCTATCATACATAAATATAAATAAAAGGCATTTGAAAAAAAAATCAACTTGACTTTAAATATATAACCGCATTGCCCAATGTTGCATATACGCAACATCCTGTAGCTCTTGAACCAGGACACCTAGGACATTGAAATTTTTGTCAGTTGATATTGCGATCAACTCTAGCTTATATGTCTACTCAAAAAAATTTTAGCCACGCCCATTTTAATTCGGGCATCAGAGGGTTAAATCACTAGATATTTGTGTGGAACTCTTTTTGCACTGACCGCTCGAGTTAATGCACATGTAAGTAAGCAGCGATGATTTCACCATGGTACAAAAGAAATAAAAGTCAAAAGTAACAATACGAAAACAAAATAAAATTTTATTTTTCAAAGTCTTATCTACATATTTACAACAAAAAATACTACAAAAGTAATTCTTATTTTAGCCAGATCGGCTAATATAAAAAGTGTTAAAATCACATCACAAAAGTAAGTATGCATTCAATCAAAAACCGAATTCATGAACATTTTTTAAAATTATGATGAACTGTTAATATTTCGTTGGATAGCCTTTACTCTTTTTGACAGCTTTTAACCGCGATGGTATAAAGAAATTGGAATCTTTCACCATTACTCCATAAGTGCTTTCTTTAAGTCATCTTTGCCATTTATTTCATGTTTCGTTATTTGTCTGTCAAGATGTTCCCACAAGTGTTCAATAACATTCAAATCTGCCGATTGAGGTGTGTTATGCAGCAGCCATTCTTTGACAACTAGAGCTGTATGCTTGGGGTCATTGTACTGTTGGAAGACAAATGATCGCTCAATTTTAAGGCACTTTGCTTTAAATTATCCTTCAAAATGTTGAGATAAAAAGTTTTATCCATTATCCTTTCAATCACAACCAGATTTCCTACACCTGAAGCCGCCATACAGCTCCACACCATTATTGAGCCACCACCATGTTTAACTGTGCCGGTCATGTTTTGAAGATCGAGCTCTGAATTTGCTTTTCTCCACACTTTTTCACGTCTGTCGGAAACAAAAATATTAAATTTACTCTCGTCAGAGAAAATAATGGTATTCCAAAAGTTTTTTACAAATTCAAGTCTTTTCTTTCTGTTAGTAATATTTACATATGTCTTTTTACGGATGTTCCGACCATGGAAACCAGCAGTATACAAAGCACGACGAATGGTTTGGGGGTTAGAAGTCTTGCCAGTTTCTTTTTCCATTTCGGCCTGTATTTTAGGGGCACTTGTTTTGGGGTTTTTCTGTGCCTTTCGTACAATTATTCTGCGGAACAATTTGTCGGCATCGTGTCTTTTATATTCTTGTAAGAGATCTAGCATAGAACTTGCATACATATTTTGATAAAAAAATTTCGAATTATTTTGGAAATAAATTCACATATTTGGCTGTTAATCATAGTGTATACTTACTTTAGTGATGCACTGTATCTTATCTGCACTCAGACGTCATTCAATCATCCTTCAGACATACGATAACAATTCTTCTTCAATAAACAAACCACTTAATCTTCAGACTTATGCACAGGGTCATACTCGACATTCAGATAAGCTAACATAACAAGCTTATCTTTTACAACGAGCATTGACAAATCAGAGAACTACAGCACGCCACTACTGCAGTCTACGAGGAATTGTATATAATCCAGAGCAAATGAAGAATGTGCGTCTTTTATCGTACATTCGCTGTTGTGTCTAAACTTAACTAAATATTCAAGTTTGTAAACATTGTATCAAAAAAGAAACATATTAATAAAAGAAAGTTCACCTCTAAGTAAACTAAATAAAAATGTTTTTTTATTCTCAAAGGATATAGAATATTTAACTGAGGCCTAACGTGGGGCACCAGCGACAAAAGGATTTAAATTAAAATCCTTCTAGCTAGATTTCTTGGAGATTGATAAACTGAACGATTTTGATCTTCTATTAGGAATGGAAGGTTTGAGAAAGATGAAATCCAGATTTCATTAGATCAGGATTAGGAAACAAGATAGGGGAAAACAGCATTTTCAATTAATGGTTTCCATTCGTTTACCATTTGGTCTTAAGAATGCTCCCTTAATTTTCCCGAGATGTAGATATATATTTAGACCTTTCGGGAACCACCTGAACAACATATGAAAGACATTACCAATATAATAACAATGCTATACAACACCAATATAAAAAACTCGAACGAAAAATCCCTCTTCTTATTTTAGGCCACAAAATACAAAACGGAAGGATTACAGTCGACCCAAAGAAAAAAGAAGATACTGATGGATGTTAATTATAATTTATTAAAAAGTTCGCACCACTTGCAAACCTTTGATCATCCATTAGAGAGGGGAAAATGGAAACATATACAAGGAAATACTTAAAAGTGTAAAACCAATCATATAGAATAAAGTCAGCCAGATATTCGAAAACCCTGATATTAGTAATGTAGGGACTAGACCAAGTTGTCGCTCAAATTTATTTATTTTAAGCACAAAGATACACTGTAATAAATAAAACACGCTCTCTTATTTTCATTGAGACAACTCACATATTGGTCGATTTATGTGATATAAAGGCATCCGAAAGTTCGAAAATTTCTATATTAAGTATATGGAGGCTAGGGAAGTATTGGTCCGATTCCATTTTTGACACACAGACATACTATTATAAGAGAAGGGGTTTCCCTTAATTTCAGCTATATATTATATATCACACATTCATCGACATTTTCGATCAAAAGTCAACTACAGGTACCGGGGTCCACAAGTTGGGCGGGGCCACACCCACGTCCAATTTTCACAGTGGCTCCTGTAAGACTTTCTCATACCATTTCGTTGGTAAAATTTAATGTCCTTATCGTATTTAGTTAATGCTTTATCGCGCTTTTAGTAGTTTTTAACAGTACCATTGTGTGGAGAGTGAGCGGGTTATACTCCGATTTAATCCATTTTTACACTGTCGGATTTGTGGGCATGGCAGTGACAACCACTTAACCTTCAGACTTATGCACACGTCATACTCAACCTTCAGATAATCTAACATAACATGCTTATCTTTTACCACGAGCATTGACCAATCAGAGAACTACAGCACACCACCACTGCAGTCTACAAAGAATTGTATATAAACCAGAGCAAATGAAGTATGCGCGTCTCTCATCGTACATTTGTTGTTGTGTCTATTCAGGGTTTGTTCGGAAAGTAATAAGACTGATTTTCTTCCGCCGCGACTATACTTCGGATCATGCGAGCACCGACAGGATTCGGTAGAGGGTGTTCCTAGCTTACAAACGAGCGGCTGGTCAGTTGTTTCCGAACACCTGGAGAATCCGGACAAACATTTTCGCGCGATGTGTTTCTGTGAGTGGTGCAAGTTCGTTGGAGTAGAGGAACGCGATTAAATGAAACGCGGTAAATCTGCGACAGAGACGTTTGATATGATCAAGCAAGGAATGGTGTGTTTCGGTGGTACCAGGCCTTTTTTGAAGCCCGGGCCGCTGATGGAGGCCACGAAGCGAGACCTGCGACTTCCACAAACACCGACAATGAGACTCGCGTGCGCAAAGCTATTCCGGCGAATGCCTTTCGTGACGCCTTCAATGCTTGAAAATCGCGCTGGCAGCGCTGCATCGATGCAGAAGGCAAACCCTGGATTATATATTATTATATATAAATGATCAGAATGACGAGAAAAGTTGAAATCCGGTTGAATGTCTGCCTGTCTGTTCGTCCGTCCGTAGTGCAAGCTGTAACATCAGTAGAAATAGAGATATCTTGATGAAACTTGCAACGTAGATTCCTTAAAAAAAAATCGAATTCGTAGACGGGCGTAATCGGACCACTGATCGAAAACTTGGCCTAGCCCCTACATAACTAATATCTGCATTTTCGAACATCCGGCTGACTTCACTCTTACTTCTTTTACACCTTAAAATGTTTCCCTGTCTTTGATTCTTGCAAATTGCCAGAATATAAAATGTTCAGTCGCATCCGAACTTAGTCTGTGTTTATTTGTTTATATTGGAAAACTTGGAGGATAAACCGCGAAAAATGTATCAATTGAGCAGATCACAGATGGAGCTGAATGCAACATCTATTTCAAGTTCTCTATCAAGCCGCGTCGTTTCAAATGTAGCACTTTTAGTTCCGGATCTGATTGGATTTCGGCTAGCAACGGGCTACGCCCCGGCCTACCCCAACGCTCTGAACTGCACTAGCACGCGCATGTATTTGTGCCACGGGCCAAAACCAACGTTATCGCCCAATCTTACGGAAGTAAGTCGCAGAAGAGGCACTTTATGGCATCGCCCACACCGTTCGCAAAATTGAAGCATTTTTATGGGTTTGCGATGACAGCAAATTGCCCAAGCACATTGGCATTGCTTGAATATTCTGGCGTATACGCATCCGACTCACGAGTGACCACGAGTCTGTAAGATTTTCATCTTAATTACATTTCACATTCACCACGTCGTACTTACATTCCACATCACTAGCAATACAGTATTATCACAATCACATCACACATGAGGTCACCACACCTTAAGGGACCCATTATCTTCTTTTTCCCGATACCACAAACGAGTAGGGACGCATGGTTACGTCTTCGCGTGGATATTAATAAATTAAAACAAGTAAGGAAGGAAAATACTTTAAGGAGTAAAACCAATCATAAAGAGTAAAATCAGCCGGATGTTCGAAAATTCTGATATTAGTTATACTTATAGGGGCTGGAATAAGTTTTCGCTCAAATTCATCTATTTTAAGCACAAAGATACACATTTATAAGTAAAATAAGCTTTCTTATTTGTATTAGAATAATTCACAAATTGGCCGATATATGGGATACGAAGCCAACCGCAAGTTTGAAAATTTTTATATTAGGTATATGAGGGCTACGGGCAGTATTGGCCCGATTCAACCCATTTTTGACAAACAGACATACCATTAAAAGAGAACGATTATTCTCTAATTCTAGTAATATGTGTATATAATATCACACACTTACCGACAATTTCGATCATAAGTCAACTGCCAATTTTCACACCGGCTCCCATAAAGCTCTCTCATATCAGCTCGGTGTTAAAATTTAATGTCTCTGGCGTATTTAATTACTAACTTATCGCGTTTTTAGTAGTTTTTAAAAGTATCGTTATATGGGGAGTGAGCTGGGTTAATCTCCTCTTTCATCCATTTTCACACTGTCGGTAAAACTTCGTATGAGATTTGTACTCAGCAAATTTGGTTTTTGGAGCTTAAATGGTTTAGGAGATATGTACATTAAACTTGTTAGAGGGCAGGGCCTTCTTTATCAAAAAAGTTTACCCACAGATGATTCTTGCTACTGCAATTCTCTGTACCATTGTAATTACAGCTTTATATCTTAATTTAGCGCTTAGTTATGGCATTTTATATGTTTTCGGTTAATGGCGATTTGTGGGCGTGGTCGTGGGTTATTTACGTCCATCTACGAATTCGAAATCTTTCCAAGTTTCATTAAGATATCTCTATTTTTGTCAAGTTACAGCTTGCACGGATGGTCGGACAGACAAACAGGATTTGTCGTCATCATTGCTTTTAGGTGATACGTACAACCGTTAGGTAAAACTAAAATTATAATACTCTGTAGCAACTAGTTGCAAGAGTATAAATATACACACACTTTATATAATACATTCACTGAAATTTTATCTTAGGTGTTTATTTATAAAAGTAAAAATGAACTGTGAGTGATAAGCTCTCATTTGATGATGAACCCTGAAGACGTTTTAAGGGTAATGATTTGAGGGCGTGTATCTGAAATGTCGACTCCGCCAATTCGGTAGGTGCCGCTGCCCAGCTGATTGATGTCCTCGTTTGAGTAAAGACTGACATCACCGTCTTCTATGAAGTGCAATGTACGGAAAAGGACGTAAGAAGGCGGGTCCTTGTAAAATCTGTTGCATAAAAGGCAGTGCAAATTTTGTACATAATTTTGTTTATAATGACAAAGAACTCTTTAAAACCAGATTCCGGAGAGAGATAATCCACCAAGCTGAATTGGAAAAAAACAGTTAAATAAATGAAGTTTTTTCTGGAAAGAAACAAACTCCTTAGGACATATATTTACGACCAAAGGTTTTAATGTAATTCCAGGGAAAAGCGTATTGAAACTAAGTTACTAAAAATACAAACAAATTTAATCGTTCTTAGTAGCTATGAGCTATTACCGTAAATGTGTCAAAAATTATGCCAAAGTAAAAGGATCTATCTCCCAATATTTAAAATAGGATACCTAAGTTAACATGAAGGACTGATGTTATATAAATTCATTTGAGAAAGTAAAGCTATTGCTAAATGAAGCGCCAATTTTAAAAAAACTAAATTTCAAAAATAAATTTTATTTGACAACAGATGCTAGTAATTTTGCAATCGCTGCGGTTCTTCAGAATTAATAATCATCCACTCTGCTATGCAAGTAGGGCATTAAGTGATCACTACAGAAATTACTCAATCACCGAAGAAGAGCCATTATTTCGACAGTAACATGTTTCTTAGCATACATATTTGTCTACGGCGTACAGTTCAATTGGCAATCTGATCTCCAACCATGGTAAATGGTTACATCCAAAAACAGACGTATGTAACGAGTTTTTCAATAAGAGCGCTACAAAAAAATTATAACAAAAATGGTTTATGGTTATGTATGAAACTCGTCTATTTTTGCACGGCACACTCTTCGAGCTTAAATCGACGGATACTGCTACTGAAAAAAACTGAGCTATTCGTGAGATTACACGTTCACCACACTTGGTTTTCAATAAATCGATTGTGACATTCGCCGTGTGGCTTTTGGCGCCGTTCTGTTTGAACCGCATTGTGCAAGCCCGTATAATCTAATTCGGGCCAAAAATAATAAATATAAAACGCTGATGTGACCTTTACGAAAGACATCAAATCAAGGGGTTTATAATCGATTTTAAGTGACGTAATTACACGTTTTTTACATGCTTAAAAAACACGTATTTCTAATGAAATTAGTAAGCGTTTTAAACATTTACTTTGTTTTGGACATGTTTTTTTATTGATACATTTAAAAAATCATTTTTAATATTAATTTTGTTTTTAATATAATAATATTAAATTTAAATGTAAATTTAATTCTAATACGATTTTTTGCGTACTGGAAATATGACTTACAGGCAAAAACCAAATTCCTCTTCCTTGCCTCCACTTTCAGCCAAAGCTTCTGCAATTGAATTTAAATATGAATAAAAAAATGTTGCTAGAGACCTATTAAACGTATTTAACTTACGACGAATGGCAGGAATCGAAATTATTTTGAGCTTGAGGCACAACCTCCGGTTCCACAAATTCATTCTGGATACTTCCAGAAATTACAGTCGCACCGTTCCGTTTTGTTTACATTTATGAAACACTTGTATTTGCAAGTAAATTCTCAACGACGTTCGCTAAACACTTGCATTTGCAAGCAAATTGTCAGCGACGTTCGCAATACACTTGCATTTGTAAGTAAATTCTCAACGACAACTCTTATTTATGCAAGCTTGCTGCAATCTTAATTTACAAAACGCTTGCCATTATGTTTATTAGGACATTACAGTAGAATCCCGATTATTCGGATCAAATAAAACCAGGGGTATTCCGTATAATCGAAAATCCGGATAATCGATCTCAAAGCAAATCAAACAATATTTAAATTACATATAATAAAGTTTTATTATGTAATAAGTTTAACAAGTGTAGTTTAGATAATATGTACGATATATAAAAACCGACCTATAACGATAAATAATGTATTACATAATGCCTATGTAGTTTAAAATTTTGGTTGGAAATAACTTGTTATTGGTCTTTGACGTAAAGAATCACATCGTTTTATTGCGGCCAAGCCCCTAATGCGTTTCAGTTGTAACAACTAAATGAGATTTGATTGATTTTAGAGCCGAGAAGAATGAGTCCGGATAATCGTATATTCGGATAATCGATGTTCGGATAATCGGGATTCTACTGTACCATATTTGAAGCAGTTGTAAATCGATTCAAGACGCAAATAATATTGAAACAAACAATAAGAAAAAGAGTTTGAAATAAGAAATGATAATAAAATTATTTATTTTAAAACGAATTGTTAAATCTGGAAAAAATGGAAATGATAATCAATATAAAAGATTGTCAGAAAAAAAGTATAAATATTCAGAGCAAAAAAACTAATTCTGTCAAATGTAGTATTCAATCAAAAGATACGAAGAGTGAAGACAAAACTCTCAAACAGTTACGCAAATATCATAAGAACAGGTCATATAGGAATTAATGGATTTTATGAAGAACTCAGGAAATTCATTTACTTTCCGAAATTAAAAATACATAAATAACTGTGACATATGTAACAAAGCTAAATATTGGAGAAAACCACTGAAACCTAAATTTTAAATAACAGAAACCGAAGGATGTTTATCAAATTGTAGATGTGGATATGTATATAAATAAGTAAATAAGAAACATAGCTTCTTAGCAGTCATTGAACAATTGCGATAGTAAGCAATTGCTTTCACTCATAAAGACAGGAGCAGTATAACTATTGTAGTAAAACTAAGACAGTAGATATCGATTAGAGGACGACTACAACTAATGATTTTAGATAATTCTTTCAACTTTAAGAAATATTTAAACGAAAAGGATTTACAGACTCATTTAACGAAACCAAACAGCCATACTTGTAATCACACTACTATTATAAAGGCGAAAGTTTGTAAGTGTGTGCTTTTGTTACTTCTGGTTTATGTTGACTAGAATACGATTACATCAGAGAGGTTTTGCGCTAAAACTTATTGAGGATAAAATTTTTGCGTTGCCTGCCCTAAAAAGAAAGAAGAAAATAAGAATAGCTGTTCATTGGTTTAGTCAGAGACTTAATTATGACACTGTGGCTTTGGGATTTCAAATCAGTCAAACAGAGCCCCTGTTACTACCGGAACAAGGCAAACTTTCTATTTTTGTGGTCGCACCTTGGTGCACATGACACAGTTGCGCAAAGACAAAGTTGTTACGCTGGCTGTCGCATTCTAAGGAATAGCCGCAACCTTTCTAAATGGTGACTACACTCAGTATTCAAGCTCCCGCTGAACCTTGCAAGGGAAGAAGCGTTAATTTGCAACATCAGCAACTTACATAGTAGTCGCGGTGGTCTAATGCAATGGAGCAAATTGATCATGTGGGATGAATGCAAAATGAAGCACTGGATCGTAGCTCGAAAGAACTTCGGCGCAATCTTATCTTAATCGGCGGAGCGGTCGTCTTCCTGGAAGCTGATTTCTGCAGGCGTTGCCGATGATCGAGCGAGGTACTGCGTAAGATTAGATAAACGCCTGCCTCCACTTTTAGCCGCTGAGGGTTAAGGTTACAGCTTAATACTAACATGAGGGTTCAGAGAGTATGGGCTAGGAGGCGGTAAAAACTTACCCTTCCAGTTCGAGCACCTACAATTTTCTATAAAATTGGCTTTCGCTATTACAATAAAGAAATAAGAAGGACAAATTCTAAAAGTAGCCCACATTCGCCTGGACACGACTTGCTTTCCCCATGAAAAACTGAACGTGGGTTGCTGCCGTGTATAGAGAGTAAGAAATCTTTTTATTTACGCAGAAAACAATAAGCCTCGCAACGTTGCTTACCAGGATATGATGCAGTAAAATTAAATCCGTCTCTCTACGCCCCGGGAAAAAAAATATCTACATAAGCATAATCAACTCTCCCGTTTTGCCAGTCATCAACTTCTGTAAATTGATATTTCCGATGCTTAAATTTAAATTAATATGCTTCTGTTAATACTTGTTATCTTCGTGTTCGTAATTATTTTTACTCTTTTTACATAATTAATTATTCCTAATTAACAGCGGGCAAAGCTAATCAGATTTAAAACGATTTCATAGTTCAATTATTTAGAAAGTGAGAGTATTGGAAACTAAGAAACCTTGCTTGACAATCGAGAAAAAATATCTTCAATGTATTAAATGGTATAATACTCGCCATCAAGAGCAAAGCCAATAGCTATTGGGTAGTCGCAAAAGTAAAAGGAAAAATGCCACGCAAGCCACCAAATTTGTGAAGTTTACAGAGACAATGCAGTATCAGTTCGGCAACAATGGTTCAATCGTTTGAGTTCTGGAAATTTTGATGTGAAAGATGCTCTTCGTTGAAAAAATCGATGAAATTATGGAAAGATTGACCAGGACCGTAACATAAGCAGCCATGACATCGCTAAGGAGCTTCACATTCACCATCAAATGGTTCTGAACCATTTAAAAAAGGCTAGCTACAAAAAGAAGTCCGATGTTTGGGTACGACATGAATTCGCTGTGAAAAATTCAGTGGACCGAATTAACATTTGCGATTCTCTCCTGAAGCGAAATGAAATCGAACCATTTTTGAAGCAAATGGTAACAGGAGACAAAAAGTGTTGATCCAGTTTTTGTCGACAATAATATGCGAAAAAGATTCTGGTCGAAGCGTGGTGAAGCTCAACAGTTCATGAGCTATAAGCTGCTTCAGCCTGGTCGAACGATTGATTCTACATTTTACTTTCAGCAACTGATGAGATTGAAGCAAACAGAAAGGGCTTAGTCTTCCATCAAAACTACGCTAGACCACACACATCTTAAATGACTTGGCAAAAACTGAGAGAGCTTGGCTGGGAAGTTTTGATGCATCCACCCTGCCGTTGCACCATCGGACTACCATTTGCTTTGGTCAATACAGAACTCTCTTAATGGAGTAAAGTTGGCTCCAAGAGAAGCCTGTGAAATATCTTGTTTTTCGCCGAGAAACCAGAAAGTTTTTACACTGATGGAATAATATCTTTAGCGGAAAATTAGCAAAAAGTGGTCGACCAAAATGGTACAAATTTGGTTCATTAAAGTTCAATATTAATATATAAAAAATATGTTTCATTAGATATTCAAGAGGTCTACCCAATATAGTTGAAGGAAAATATGCTAAAAATATGATGCAAGTTACAAAACTTTTCTTTCGTTTCTTATTAAAAAAATATTCTTAGAAGCTAGGTTCCTTTATTGAATTCCGTCTTAGAACTAAAAATTATTCAGAAATGAAACGAAAATAGGGGATACTTAAAAATACTGAACAAGATGAATTTGTGAAGAACTATAAAGCAGTTAACCAGATATATAAACCTAGATATTACTACTACTAAGTTGAAAATAAAGCTGACACCAACACTATTGCGCTAAGTCAACAATTACAAAGAACTGGGAAATAGCCCAGACGTGCGCTCAGCAAAATTGTCAATATCAGCAGCGCAATATCCGGCATGCGCCGATCAAAATTCTGGATCGACCTAAAAAAGGAATAAGCAAAATAAAACACTTGCAACAACATCCGGCATGCGCCGACCAACACCAATTGCTGACACAGGTAGAAATAGGGTATATTTAAGAGAGAATAAGTAGAATTAAGTTTTAGTATTAATGTTTTGGTGATTCAATAAAGGTCTTGCGACCAACGAAAAAATCTTTTTTTAGACTTGTACAATACAAGTCTCGATAACTGGCGCCCGAGTCAAATAAGCACGGCGGAGTCTAGTCGTTGAAAGTGTTAAGAGTGATAAGCTCTCATTTGATGATGAACCCTGAAGACGTTTTAAGGGTAATGATTTGAGGGCGTGTATCTGAAATGTCGACTCCGCCAATTCGGTAGGTGCCGCTGCCCAGCTGGTTGATGTCCTCGTTTGAGTAAAGACTGACATCACCGTCTTCTATGAAGTGCAATGTACGGAAAAGGACGTAAGAAGGCGGGTCCTTGTAAAATCTGTTGCATAAAAGGCAGTGCAAATTTTGTACATAATTTTGTTTATAATGACAAAGAACTCTTTAAAACCAGATTCCGGAGAGAGATAATCCACCAAGCTGAATTGGAAAAAAACAGTTAAATAAATGAAGTTTTTTCTGGAAAGAAACAAACTCCTTAGGACATATATTTACGACCAAAGGTTTTAATGTAATTCCAGGGAAAAGCGTATTGAAACTAAGTTACTAAAAATACAAACAAATTTAATCGTTCTTAGTAGCTATGAGCTATTACCGTAAATGTGTCAAAAATTATGCCAAAGTAAAAGGATCTATCTCCCAATATTTAAAATAGGATACCTAAGTTAACATGAAGGACTGATGTTATATAAATTCATTTGAGAAAGTAAAGCTATTGCTAAATGAAGCGCCAATTTTAAAAAAACTAAATTTCAAAAATAAATTTTATTTGACAACAGATGCTAGTAATTTTGCAATCGCTGCGGTTCTTCAGAATTAATAATCATCCACTCTGCTATGCAAGTAGGGCATTAAGTGATCACTACAGAAATTACTCAATCACCGAAGAAGAGCCATTATTTCGACAGTAACATGTTTCTTAGCATACATATTTGTCTACGGCGTACAGTTCAATTGGCAATCTGATCTCCAACCATGGTAAATGGTTACATCCAAAAACAGACGTATGTAACGAGTTTTTCAATAAGAGCGCTACAAAAAAATTATAACAAAAATGGTTTATGGTTATGTATGAAACTCGTCTATTTTTGCACGGCACACTCTTCGAGCTTAAATCGACGGATACTGCTACTGAAAAAAACTGAGCTATTCGTGAGATTACACGTTCACCACACTTGGTTTTCAATAAATCGATTGTGACATTCGCCGTGTGGCTTTTGGCGCCGTTCTGTTTGAACCGCATTGTGCAAGCCCGTATAATCTAATTCGGGCCAAAAATAATAAATATAAAACGCTGATGTGACCTTTACGAAAGACATCAAATCAAGGGGTTTATAATCGATTTTAAGTGACGTAATTACACGTTTTTTACATGCTTAAAAAACACGTATTTCTAATGAAATTAGTAAGCGTTTTAAACATTTACTTTGTTTTGGACATGTTTTTTTATTGATACATTTAAAAAATCATTTTTAATATTAATTTTGTTTTTAATATAATAATATTAAATTTAAATGTAAATTTAATTCTAATACGATTTTTTGCGTACTGGAAATATGACTTACAGGCAAAAACCAAATTCCTCTTCCTTGCCTCCACTTTCAGCCAAAGCTTCTGCAATTGAATTTAAATATGAATAAAAAAATGTTGCTAGAGACCTATTAAACGTATTTAACTTACGACGAATGGCAGGAATCGAAATTATTTTGAGCTTGAGGCACAACCTCCGCTTCCACAAATTCATTCTGGATACTTCCAGAAATTACAGTCGCACCGTTCCGTTTTGTTTACATTTATGAAACACTTGTATTTGCAAGTAAATTCTCAACGACGTTCGCTAAACACTTGCATTTGCAAGCAAATTGTCAGCGACGTTCGCAATACACTTGCATTTGTAAGTAAATTCTCAACGACAACTCTTATTTATGCAAGCTTGCTGCAATCTTAATTTACAAAACGCTTGCCATTATGTTTATTAGGACATTACAGTAGAATCCCGATTATTCGGATCAAATAAAACCAGGGGTATTCCGTATAATCGAAAATCCGGATAATCGATCTCAAAGCAAATCAAACAATATTTAAATTACATATAATAAAGTTTTACTATGTAATAAGTTTAACAAGTGTAGTTTAGATAATATGTACGATATATAAAAACCGACCTATAACGATAAATAATGTATTACATAATGCCTATGTAGTTTAAAATTTTGGTTGGAAATAACTTGTTATTGGTCTTTGACGTAAAGAATCACATCGTTTTATTGCGGCCAAGCCCCTAATGCGTTTCAGTTGTAACAACTAAATGAGATTTGATTGATTTTAGAGCCGAGAAGAATGAGTCCGGATAATCGTATATTCGGATAATCGATGTTCGGATAATCGGGATTCTACTGTACCATATTTGAAGCAGTTGTAAATCGATTCAAGACGCAAATAATATTGAAACAAACAATAAGAAAAAGAGTTTGAAATAAGAAATGATAATAAAATTATTTATTTTAAAACGAATTGTTAAATCTGGAAAAAATGGAAATGATAATCAATATAAAAGATTGTCAGAAAAAAAGTATAAATATTCAGAGCAAAAAAACTAATTCTGTCAAATGTAGTATTCAATCAAAAGATACGAAGAGTGAAGACAAAACTCTCAAACAGTTACGCAAATATCATAAGAACAGGTCATATAGGAATTAATGGATTTTATGAAGAACTCAGGAAATTCATTTACTTTCCGAAATTAAAAATACATAAATAACTGTGACATATGTAACAAAGCTAAATATTGGAGAAAACCACTGAAACCTAAATTTTAAATAACAGAAACCGAAGGATGTTTATCAAATTGTAGATGTGGATATGTATATAAATAAGTAAATAAGAAACATAGCTTCTTAGCAGTCATTGAACAATTGCGATAGTAAGCAATTGCTTTCACTCATAAAGACAGGAGCAGTATAACTATTGTAGTAAAACTAAGACAGTAGATATCGATTAGAGGACGACTACAACTAATGATTTTAGATAATTCTTTCAACTTTAAGAAATATTTAAACGAAAAGGATTTACAGACTCATTTAACGAAACCAAACAGCCATACTTGTAATCACACTACTATTATAAAGGCGAAAGTTTGTAAGTGTGTGCTTTTGTTACTTCTGGTTTATGTTGACTAGAATACGATTACATCAGAGAGGTTTTGCGCTAAAACTTATTGAGGATAAAATTTTTGCGTTGCCTGCCCTAAAAAGAAAGAAGAAAATAAGAATAGCTGTTCATTGGTTTAGTCAGAGACTTAATTATGACACTGTGGCTTTGGGATTTCAAATCAGTCAAACAGAGCCCCTGTTACTACCGGAACAAGGCAAACTTTCTATTTTTGTGGTCGCACCTTGGTGCACATGACACAGTTGCGCAAAGAAAAAGTTGTTACTCTGGCTGTCGCATTCTAAGGAATAGCCGCAACCTTTCTAAATGGTGACTACACTCAGTATTCAAGCTCCCGCTGAACCTTGCAAGGGAAGAAGCGTTAATTTGCAACATCAGCAACTTACATAGTAGTCGCGGTGGTCTAATGCAATGGAGCAAATTGATCATGTGGGATGAATGCAAAATGAAGCACTGGATCGTAGCTCGAAAGAACTTCGGCGCAATCTTATCTTAATCGGCGGAGCGGTCGTCTTCCTGGAAGCTGATTTCTGCAGGCGTTGCCGATGATCGAGCGAGGTACTGCGTAAGATTAGATAAACGCCTGCCTCCACTTTTAGCCGCTGAGGGTTAAGGTTACAGCTTAATACTAACATGAGGGTTCAGAGAGTATGGGCTAGGAGGCGGTAAAAACTTACCCTTCCAGTTCGAGCACCTACAATTTTCTATAAAATTGGCTTTCGCTATTACAATAAAGAAATAAGAAGGACAAATTCTAAAAGTAGCCCACATTCGCCTGGACACGACTTGCTTTCCCCATGAAAAACTGAACGTGGGTTGCTGCCGTGTATAGAGAGTAAGAAATCTTTTTATTTACGCAGAAAACAATAAGCCTCGCAACGTTGCTTACCAGGATATGATGCAGTAAAATTAAATCCGTCTCTCTACGCCCCGGGAAAAAAATATCTACATAAGCATAATCAACTCTCCCGTTTTGCCAGTCATCAACTTCTGTAAATTGATATTTCCGATGCTTAAATTTAAATTAATATGCTTCTGTTAATACTTGTTATCTTCGTGTTCGTAATTATTTTTACTCTTTTTACATAATTAATTATTCCTAATTAACAGCGGGCAAAGCTAATCAGATTTAAAACGATTTCATAGTTCAATTATTTAGAAAGTGAGAGTATTGGAAACTAAGAAACCTTGCTTGACAATCGAGAAAAAATATCTTCAATGTATTAAATGGTATAATACTCGCCATCAAGAGCAAAGCCAATAGCTATTGGGTAGTCGCAAAAGTAAAAGGAAAAATGCCACGCAAGCCACCAAATTTGTGAAGTTTACAGAGACAATGCAGTATCAGTTCGGCAACAATGGTTCAATCGTTTGAGTTCTGGAAATTTTGATGTGAAAGATGCTCTTCGTTGAAAAAATCGATGAAATTATGGAAAGATTGACCAGGACCGTAACATAAGCAGCCATGACATCGCTAAGGAGCTTCACATTCACCATCAAATGGTTCTGAACCATTTAAAAAAGGCTAGCTACAAAAAGAAGTCCGATGTTTGGGTACGACATGAATTCGCTGTGAAAAATTCAGTGGACCGAATTAACATTTGCGATTCTCTCCTGAAGCGAAATGAAATCGAACCATTTTTGAAGCAAATGGTAACAGGAGACAAAAAGTGTTGATCCAGTTTTTGTCGACAATAATATGCGAAAAAGATTCTGGTCGAAGCGTGGTGAAGCTCAACAGTTCATGAGCTATAAGCTGCTTCAGCCTGGTCGAACGATTGATTCTACATTTTACTTTCAGCAACTGATGAGATTGAAGCAAACAGAAAGGGCTTAGTCTTCCATCAAAACTACGCTAGACCACACACATCTTAAATGACTTGGCAAAAACTGAGAGAGCTTGGCTGGGAAGTTTTGATGCATCCACCCTGCCGTTGCACCATCGGACTACCATTTGCTTTGGTCAATACAGAACTCTCTTAATGGAGTAAAGTTGGCTCCAAGAGAAGCCTGTGAAATATCTTGTTTTTCGCCGAGAAACCAGAAAGTTTTTACACTGATGGAATAATATCTTTAGCGGAAAATTAGCAAAAAGTGGTCGACCAAAATGGTACAAATTTGGTTCATTAAAGTTCAATATTAATATATAAAAAATATGTTTCATTAGATATTCAAGAGGTCTACCCAATATAGTTGAAGGAAAATATGCTAAAAATATGATGCAAGTTACAAAACTTTTCTTTCGTTTCTTATTAAAAAAATATTCTTAGAAGCTAGGTTCCTTTATTGAATTCCGTCTTAGAACTAAAAATTATTCAGAAATGAAACGAAAATAGGGGATACTTAAAAATACTGAACAAGATGAATTTGTGAAGAACTATAAAGCAGTTAACCAGATATATAAACCTAGATATTACTACTACTAAGTTGAAAATAAAGCTGACACCAACACTATTGCGCTAAGTCAACAATTACAAAGAACTGGGAAATAGCCCAGACGTGCGCTCAGCAAAATTGTCAATATCAGCAGCGCAATATCCGGCATGCGCCGATCAAAATTCTGGATCGACCTAAAAAAGGAATAAGCAAAATAAAACACTTGCAACAACATCCGGCATGCGCCGACCAACACCAATTGCTGACACAGGTAGAAATAGGGTATATTTAAGAGAGAATAAGTAGAATTAAGTTTTAGTATTAATGTTTTGGTGATTCAATAAAGGTCTTGCGACCAACGAAAAAATCTTTTTTTAGACTTGTACAATACAAGTCTCGATAACTGGCTCCCGAGTCAAATAAGCACGGCGGAGTCTAGTCGTTGAAAGTGTTAAGAGCCTTGAAAGTGTCAGAAATAAATAAAGACCCTTCTTTTTTTAACGTGCAACAATAAAGTGCCACAAACTAAAGACTTTAAAAGAAATTTGCCATAATAAAGTGCCAAAAACAAATAAAGACTTTAAAAAAAGTGCCACAAAAAAAAGCACCGAAGAAAGAAAGACATTGAAAAAGTGTGCCACAATAAAAATGGCTCCACACAAAAATTGAGGTAATAACACTACAAAGAAATTGTTGAAAACAACATAAAATCAGCATAAAGTGGCGTGAAGAGGAACGTGGAACTTCCTTGACGCCCCAACGACAGCACGACACCAGCCGACCCGGAGTAAAACAGCAAAAAGTAAGCAAGTGTTCCCGAGTACCGTAAAGAAAAAAGGATATCAGCACACTTACCGGCATATCTATCAACAATGCAGCTGCTACTAATGTAAGAAAATATATTATAAGTACTAATTATACCATATAAACCCCATTCTTAACTAAATTTAATGAAATAAAAATAGTTAGAGAAGGAATTTAGATATACGTCAGAAAAGTGAAAAATTTAAATAAAGAAAAGTTTTTGTGAAAAAATAGAAAATAGTGGAAAATTTAAACAAAGAAAAATAAGTAGTAAAAAATTTTTTTAAATAAAGGAAGTTTTTGAAAAATAGGTTCAAAGCTAAAATCTAGAAATAACAAATTGGCTTGTACAGCCTATAAAATTAAATATTCGTCGTGTTCGTAATTATTTTTACTCTTTTTACATAATTAATTATTCCTAATTAACAGCGGGCAAAGCTAATCAGATTTAAAACGATTTCATAGTTCAATTATTTAGAAAGTGAGAGTATTGGAAACTAAGAAACCTTGCTTGACAATCGAGAAAAAATATCTTCAATGTATTAAATGGTATAATACTCGACATCAAGAGCAAAGCCAATAGCTATTGGGTAGTCGCAAAAGTAAAAGGAAAAATGCCACGCAAGCCACCAAATTTGTGAAGTTTACAGAGACAATGCAGTATCAGTTCGGCAACAATGGTTCAATCGTTTGAGTTCTGGAAATTTTGATGTGAAAGATGCTCTTCGTTGAAAAAATCGATGAAATTATGGAAAGATTGACCAGGACCGTAACATAAGCAGCCATGACATCGCTAAGGAGCTTCACATTCACCATCAAATGGTTCTGAACCATTTAAAAAAGGCTAGCTACAAAAAGAAGTCCGATGTTTGGGTACGACATGAATTCGCTGTGAAAAATTCAGTGGACCGAATTAACATTTGCGATTCTCTCCTGAAACGAAATGAAATCGAACCATTTTTGAAGCAAATGGTAACAGGAGACAAAAAGTGTTGATCCAGTTTTTGTCGACAATAATATGCGAAAAAGATTCTGATCGAAGCGTGGTGAAGCTCAACAGTTCATGAGCTATAAGCTGCTTCAGCCTGGTCGAACGATTGATTCTACATTTTACTTTCAGCAACTGATGAGATTGAAGCAAACAGAAAGGGCTTAGTCTTCCATCAAAACTACGCTAGACCACACACATCTTAAATGACTTGGCAAAAACTGAGAGAGCTTGGCTGGGAAGTTTTGATGCATCCACCCTGCCGTTGCACCATCGGACTACCATTTGCTTTGGTCAATACAGAACTCTCTTAATGGAGTAAAGTTGGCTAGAGAAGCCTGTGAAATATCTTGTTTTTCGCCGAGAAACCAGAAAGTTTTTACACTGATGGAATAATATCTATCCGAGAAACCAGAAAGTTTTTACACTGATGGAATAATATCTTTAGCGGAAAATTAGCAAAAAGTGGTCGACCAAAATGGTACAAATTTGGTTCATTAAAGTTCAATATTAATATATAAAAAATATGTTTCATTAGATATTCAAGAGGTCTACCCAATATAGTTGAAGGAAAATATGCTAAAAATATGATGCAAGTTACAAAACTTTTCTTTCGTTTCTTATTAAAAAAATATTCTTAGAAGCTAGGTTCCTTTATTGAATTCCGTCTTAGAACTAAAAATTATTCAGAAATGAAACGAAAATAGGGGATACTTAAAAATACTGAACAAGATGAATTTGTGAAGAACTATAAAGCAGTTAACCAGATATATAAACCTAGATATTACTACTACTAAGTTGAAAATAAAGCTGACACCAACACTATTGCGCTAAGTCAACAATTACAAAGAACTGGGAAATAGCCCAGACGTGCGCTCAGCAAAATTGTCAATATCAGCAGCGCAATATCCGGCATGCGCCGATCAAAATTCTGGATCGACCTAAAAAAGGAATAAGCAAAATAAAACACTTGCAACAACATCCGGCATGCGCCGACCAACACCAATTGCTGACACAGGTAGAAATAGGGTATATTTAAGAGAGAATAAGTAGAATTAAGTTTTAGTATTAATGTTTTGGTGATTCAATAAAGGTCTTGCGACCAACGAAAAAATCTTTTTTTAGACTTGTACAATACAAGTCTCGATAACTGGCGCCCGAGTCAAATAAGCACGGCGGAGTCTAGTCGTTGAAAGTGTTAAGAGCCTTGAAAGTGTCAGAAATAAATAAAGACCCTTCTTTTTTTAACGTGCAACAATAAAGTGCCACAAACTAAAGACTTTAAAAGAAATTTGCCATAATAAAGTGCCAAAAACAAATAAAGACTTTAAAAAAAGCACCGAAGAAAGAAAGACATTGAAAAAGTGTGCCACAATAAAAATGGCTCCACACAAAAATTGAGGTAATAACACTACAAAGAAATTGTTGAAAACAACATAAAATCAGCATAAAGTGGCGTGAAGAGGAACGTGGAACTTCCTTGACGCCCCAACGACAGCACGACACCAGCCGACCCGGAGTAAAACAGCAAAAAGTAAGCAAGTGTTCCCGAGTACCGTAAAGAAAAAAGGATATCAGCACACTTACCGGCATATCTATCAACAATGCAGCTGCTACTAATGTAAGAAAATATATTATAAGTACTAATTATACCATATAAACCCCATTCTTAACTAAATTTAATGAAATAAAAATAGTTAGAGAAGGAATTTAGATATACGTCAGAAAAGTGAAAAATTTAAATAAAGAAAAGTTTTTGTGAAAAAATAGAAAATAGTGGAAAATTTAAACAAAGAAAAATAAGTAGTAAAAAATTTTTTTAAATAAAGGAAGTTTTTGAAAAATAGGTTCATAGCTAAAATCTAGAAATAACAAATTGGCTTGTACAGCCTATAAAATTAAATATTCGTCGTGTTCGTAATTATTTTTACTCTTTTTACATAATTAATTATTCCTAATTAACAGCGGGCAAAGCTAATCAGATTTAAAACGATTTCATAGTTCAATTATTTAGAAAGTGAGAGTATTGGAAACTAAGAAACCTTGCTTGACAATCGAGAAAAAATATCTTCAATGTATTAAATGGTATAATACTCGACATCAAGAGCAAAGCCAATAGCTATTGGGTAGTCGCAAAAGTAAAAGGAAAAATGCCACGCAAGCCACCAAATTTGTGAAGTTTACAGAGACAATGCAGTATCAGTTCGGCAACAATGGTTCAATCGTTTGAGTTCTGGAAATTTTGATGTGAAAGATGCTCTTCGTTGAAAAAATCGATGAAATTATGGAAAGATTGACCAGGACCGTAACATAAGCAGCCATGACATCGCTAAGGAGCTTCACATTCACCATCAAATGGTTCTGAACCATTTAAAAAAGGCTAGCTACAAAAAGAAGTCCGATGTTTGGGTACGACATGAATTCGCTGTGAAAAATTCAGTGGACCGAATTAACATTTGCGATTCTCTCCTGAAACGAAATGAAATCGAACCATTTTTGAAGCAAATGGTAACAGGAGACAAAAAGTGTTGATCCAGTTTTTGTCGACAATAATATGCGAAAAAGATTCTGATCGAAGCGTGGTGAAGCTCAACAGTTCATGAGCTATAAGCTGCTTCAGCCTGGTCGAACGATTGATTCTACATTTTACTTTCAGCAACTGATGAGATTGAAGCAAACAGAAAGGGCTTAGTCTTCCATCAAAACTACGCTAGACCACACACATCTTAAATGACTTGGCAAAAACTGAGAGAGCTTGGCTGGGAAGTTTTGATGCATCCACCCTGCCGTTGCACCATCGGACTACCATTTGCTTTGGTCAATACAGAACTCTCTTAATGGAGTAAAGTTGGCTAGAGAAGCCTGTGAAATATCTTGTTTTTCGCCGAGAAACCAGAAAGTTTTTACACTGATGGAATAATATCTATCCGAGAAACCAGAAAGTTTTTACACTGATGGAATAATATCTTTAGCGGAAAATTAGCAAAAAGTGGTCGACCAAAATGGTACAAATTTGGTTCATTAAAGTTCAATATTAATATATAAAAAATATGTTTCATTAGATATTCAAGAGGTCTACCCAATATATGTAGTTGAAGGAAAATATGCTAAAAATATGATGCAAGTTACAAAACTTTTCTTTCGTTTCTTATTAAAAAAATATTCTTAGAAGCTAGGTTCCTTTATTGAATTCCGTCTTAGAACTAAAAATTATTCAGAAATGAAACGAAAATAGGGGATACTTAAAAATACTGAACAAGATGAATTTGTGAAGAACTATAAAGCAGTTAACCAGATATATAAACCTAGATATTACTACTACTAAGTTGAAAATAAAGCTGACACCAACACTATTGCGCTAAGTCAACAATTACAAAGAACTGGGAAATAGCCCAGACGTGCGCTCAGCAAAATTGTCAATATCAGCAGCGCAATATCCGGCATGCGCCGATCAAAATTCTGGATCGACCTAAAAAAGGAATAAGCAAAATAAAACACTTGCAACAACATCCGGCATGCGCCGACCAACACCAATTGCTGACACAGGTAGAAATAGGGTATATTTAAGAGAGAATAAGTAGAATTAAGTTTTAGTATTAATGTTTTGGTGATTCAATAAAGGTCTTGCGACCAACGAAAAAATCTTTTTTTAGACTTGTACAATACAAGTCTCGATAACTGGCGCCCGAGTCAAATAAGCACGGCGGAGTCTAGTCGTTGAAAGTGTTAAGAGCCTTGAAAGTGTCAGAAATAAATAAAGACCCTTCTTTTTTTAACGTGCAACAATAAAGTGCCACAAACTAAAGACTTTAAAAGAAATTTGCCATAATAAAGTGCCAAAAACAAATAAAGACTTTAAAAAAAGTGCCACAAAAAAAAGCACCGAAGAAAGAAAGACATTGAAAAAGTGTGCCACAATAAAAATGGCTCCACACAAAAATTGAGGTAATAACACTACAAAGAAATTGTTGAAAACAACATAAAATCAGCATAAAGTGGCGTGAAGAGGAACGTGGAACTTCCTTGACGCCCCAACGACAGCACGACACCAGCCGACCCGGAGTAAAACAGCAAAAAGTAAGCAAGTGTTCCCGAGTACCGTAAAGAAAAAAGGATATCAGCACACTTACCGGCATATCTATCAACAATGCAGCTGCTACTAATGTAAGAAAATATATTATAAGTACTAATTATACCATATAAACCCCATTCTTAACTAAATTTAATGAAATAAAAATAGTTAGAGAAGGAATTTAGATATACGTCAGAAAAGTGAAAAATTTAAATAAAGAAAAGTTTTTATGAAAAAAATAGAAAATAGTGGAAAATTTAAACAAAGAAAAATAAGTAGTAAAAAATTTTTCTAAATAAAGGAAGTTTTTGAAAAATAGGTTCATAGCTAAAATCTAGAAATAACAAATTGGCTTGTACAGCCTATAAAATTAAATATTACTGAGGCTGCGATTCACCACCCTCGGGGGGACCCTCCAGCTTATAACATAAAAAAAAACACTGCGATTCACCACCCAA
This sequence comes from Bactrocera dorsalis, assembly GCF_023373825.1. NCBI lineage: Eukaryota > Metazoa > Arthropoda > Insecta > Diptera > Tephritidae > Bactrocera > Bactrocera dorsalis. The sequence goes on along the minus strand of NC_064304.1, from coordinate 67,657,618 downwards.
GGGACCCTCCAGTGATTTATCAACTAAACAAAAATCTAAAAGGATAAATTAATTATAAAAAATAAAAAGCAGATAATAACAACAAAAGGAAATGGCAAATCCAAATAATTTAATCAGACCACCCGTGTTAGGGAATAACACAACTCCCCCACCTGCCCAACAAATTTCCCCAGACTTGGCAAACATGATACGAGCTATGGTTTCCCAGGCTATAGAAGCCAGTGGACCAGAGCTAGTCAGGACTACTCTAGGCAATAACAATAACCCTATTATATAAGATCAGACTATAGAACAGCAAAATAGGAATAATATGGCTGAAATGGATAAAGTCCCAGATGTCGTACGATCCTTGAGAGAATTCTCAGAAATTGAGAGAATTCTCAGCTCATGGAAAAAAAGTGTCGAGCGAATTATGAAGATATATGAACCCTCAAAGGGCACCCCAAAATTTTTCGGAATTCTAAACGTAATCCGGAACAAAATTGTTGGAAAAGCGGACATAGCGTTAGAATCATATAACACCCCCTTGGATTGGACAGCCATCTCCCGTTGTCTGACCACCCACTATGCCGATAAACGTGACATAGGCACTCTAGAATATCAAATGACGTGCCTTATTCAGGGAAGGAGGTCTATAAACGAATTTTATCAGAAGGTTTATAGTCGATTATCCCTAATACTTAACAAAATAGGATGCATGGAAATTGGCGAGGAGGCAGTCCATCTACTAACGGACAACTACCGTCCCAAGGCACTGGATACCTTTGTGAGAGGACTTTCCGGTGACCTCCTGAGGCTTCTGGGTATAAAAGAACCCAAGACTTTACCAGAGGCACTACACCTTTGTCTAAAGCTAGAAAATCAAAGCTTTAGAGCACACGATGTCAACAAACAAGTGTTAAATGCACCATCAGTCCCCAGACATAAAAGTTTCAACTCTTTCATTCCTAGACAACAACCCCTCATGGCAAGGCAGGTACAACCATTAAACTCACGATTTCCCGAATCAAGATTCTATTCCGAATTAGCCCATATACCTCACCCTCAGCAAACTTATCGCCAACCAAATTTGAGTCCTCATAGCTCCCAGCAATATCAAAATTCAAATTCGAATCCCCACAATAGCTACCAACAACAAAACTCCTATAACCACTCTAGATATCCATATAACCAGCAACCAAACTATCCTCCCCCAAGGCCACCTAAACCTCCTCAACCCATGGACGTGGATGAAAGCGTCAGAACAAGAGCGGTAAATTATGTGAACCGCCCTAAGCCCCAAGAAACTGGCAAACGACCATTGAATGCATCCATGATCAGCGACCCCCCAGCGAAAGCTCAAAGGAACTAGACGCGGACGAAACAACTTACGATCCATGCCATGAAGACCAACATTATGACCAACACGACAACACCCAACAAACAGCTTACAGTCAGGAAACAGCTTACAATAATGTAGACAAAGAACCATATGACCTAACGGACGTACATTTTTTAGACTGAATAGCTCTTCGTTGCCCTATTTTCGATGCAAAACGAAGAGCGGCGAAATACTTAATATATTGGTGGATACAGGATCTAACAAAAACTATATCCAATCCGGTCTAGTTAAAAACGCAATAGAAAACGATAACCCCTTTTTCGCCAACTCAGTTGGAGGAAAAATAAAAATTACTCAACACACATTTTTAAATCTTTTCAACTTGAAAAATTGCAGACTCAAATTCTTTCTACTACCCACACTTAAGACTTTCCATGCTATATTAGGAAACGACAGTCTAAAAGAACTTTCAGCAGTCATACACACAAGAAAAAATTTCATGGTCATAGCAAACACAAAAAGAATCTATCTAAGACAATTTAGTATACAGAATGTTAATACAATACATATTCGAGACGAACATCCTATAACAATAGGTAAAGACGAAATAAGCCAGCTAACACGAAAACACCGCAACCTATCCTCAAACGATCAAAGACTTAAGATCATTCTTAGGCTTATCTGGTTATTATAGACGATTTATCAAAGATTATGCTAAGCTAGCAAAGCCGTTAACATCCTTACTTCGAGGTGAAGAAGGAAGAATGTCTAAGAGCAGTTCAAAAAAAATCCAAATACAATTAAATGAAGAAGCAAAGGCAGCATTCAATAAAATCAAGAACACGTTGACATCTAAAGACGTAATTCTGCAATATCCCGATTACAGCAAAGAATTCAACCTGACTACAGATGCCTCAAAATATGCCATAGGCGCGGTCCTGGAGCAAAATGGCAAACCAATTACCTTCATTTCAAGAACAATGAGAAAGAAATGCTTGCCATAATTTGGGCACTCAACTCCTTTAGGAACTACCTATACGGTACAGCAAAAGTGGTAATATACACTGACCACCAGCCCCTTACATATGCCCTAAGTAATAAAAATAACAATTCAAAGCTAAAACGTTGGAAAGCAATACTCGAAGAGTATAAGTATGAATTAAGATACAAGCCCGGAAAATCGAATGTAGTTGCAGACACTTTATCTAGACCATTTGAATTAAATTTATTGCTACCCACTCCGATGAAAGCTCATCTCACAATCTAATCCCATCTGTGGAAGGACCCATAAACGCCTTCAAAAATCAACTTTGGATCTCTTTAGGAGAAGAAGACAGTTATCAGTTTAAAATACCATTCCCGACCTACCATAGACATCTAATTACTAAACCCAATTTTTCAATGGGCAACCTAGTGGCATTATTAAAACGTTACCTAAACCCTTCAGTCATAAATGGCATAATTACCTCCGAAGAAATAATGGGAAAAATCCAAGAGGTCTACCCCCTACATTTTTCCAATTACAAAATCCGCTATACCCAAACAAAAGTAGAAGACTTAATAAACGAAGACGCCCAAAACGAAGAAATTTTGAAAGAACACAAACGAGCACACAGAAATAGAGATGAAAATAAGAAACAACTCATACAAAAAGTCTACTTCCCCAAAATGAAAGCAAAAATACAAAATATTATTAAGCAGTGCAAAGTTTGTAAGGAACATAAATATGATAGTCATCCCAACAAACCGAAATTACTCGAAACCCCAATTCCCCAATATCCCGGTGAAATAGTTCACATAGATATCTATACTACAGAAAAACACCTGGTCTTAACGGCATTAAACAAATTTTCGAAATACGCACAAGTTAAATTAATAAGATCAAAAGCAATAGAAGACATTAGAGAACCACTACGAGAAATAATCTTTTCTTTCGGAGTACCGAAAACAATAGTCACCGACAACGAGAAATCGCTAAACTCAGCTTCCATTCAATTCATGGTTGAAAATCAACTTGGAATTGAAATATTTAAAACACCCCCCTACACAAGTACAGTCAACGGTCAAGTGGAAAGATTTCATTCCACACTATCCGAGATCATGCGTTGCCTTAAAACAGATCAAACTCATCGCTCGTTCCAAGAACTTTTAGATAGATCCACATATCGCTCATTTGCTGCAAGACCGGCATAAGTCAAAAAAATCGATTCGCCAGAAAACGCGTTTAAAGTTTTCAACTTACTACAACCTTACACGGTGACTCCAACCTTACACCTCTTCTCAAGCGGAGCATATAAGAGGTATTCATATGAATTTTTCACTCAACATGAAGTATGATATAACGAACAATTCTGCAACATTAACTCCAAAATCACGTTTTTTGAATTATGCCGGTCTTGCAGCAAATGAGCGATATGAATACAACAACTTCATACACTCCGCAACAGGGAAACGACCGATAGAGACATTTTTCGGCAGACGAGTTTCAATAGACGATTCACGCAGAGAAAACATAAACATACTTAGGAAAAGACAAGCGAAGGACTTAGAAACTCATAACAAAACAAGACAACCCATAAAAACATATTCCCCTGGTGACATAATTTACGTCAGGATAAATAAACGATTAGGATCCAAACTTACCGCTAGATATAGGAAAGAAATAGTAAAGGAAGACAAATCTAGCGTGGTAATAACTGAAAAAGGACGGACAGTACATAAAAGTAACATCAAGACCTAGAAACACTAATAATCTTTAAATTTTCTTATAAACGTATACTTTTTTTTTCAGACTTCTCGTACATTTAGGGTACGCAGACTTTAAAATTATAGACTATACGAACTCACAACTAGCAACATTTGACACAGGACTGACGAAAATTCAAACTGGGACCTACAGGATAATACACAAAGTTGATCTAGATGCATGCCAAAATGCATTAAATGAAATAAGCACCACTGTAAAATCAAAGATTACTAATGAAAACCCCCTTTTACCCATCCTAATTAATGAATTAAATCTAGCACAAACTTGTCTAAATAGACTTAAACCAAAAAGATTTAAGAAGTCTATAAACACGATAGGAAAAGTATGGAAATGGATCGCGAGAAATCCCGATCATGATGACCTAGTTACACTGGAGAGCCGAATAAATAACATAGTAGACAATAACAACAATCAAGTAACAATAAATAAAATAGTTTTTGATAGGATAAATAAGATAACAACCGTTTCAAATAAAATTTTGAAAGCCGTTCAATCTAGCGAAGACATACAGCACAATGTTGCTATAGAATTAAAATACAAACTTAGAGATATAAAGGAAGAAATTATCAATATAGATTATGCGATTCATTGGGCTAAAGCCGGAATTGTAAATTCATATATTCTATCAAACGAAGAATTAGAATTAGTTAAATCTGTAATTTTAGAGAATAATCTTACATTAAATAATGTTGAAGAATCATTAGAACTAGCAAATATAAAAATAGCTTCAAATAACACAATGTTATTTTACATAGTAAGCATACCATTAACAAATGAAGAAATTTGTGAATCAATTCTAATTAAACCAATAAAAAAGGAAAAATATATTAATAAAATCCCTTTCGAGGACATTGTAACTTGTAATGATAATAAAATATTTGCCATTAAACTAAAATGTAAAGAAAACAAGAATATTAGAATTTGTAATCATAGGAACATTATAGACATTAGTAACACTACCTGTGTCCCACAACTACTCAAGAGCAAACCAGCAGAGTGCACATTAGTCCACAATCAGCACATCCCTTCAGTTGAAAACATCTCACCTGGAATAATTCTACTAAACCAGTACAAAGGTACAATTCAAATTGACAACCAAAAAATAACCCTTGAAGGATCATATGCAGTGCAATTCCACAATTATACGATTATAATCGACAACCAGAAATACTCTTTTAACGAGATACTAACCAGCAAACCCCGAAATGCCTTACTTAACAGAACCCACAAGCCCAGTTTTTTAATCCAAACAAGCGAGGACGTTCGTTTTTGGCGGCGGAAGAGTTAGCACTAGCTAAGTTGAAGCCAAAGCTGACACCAACACTATTGCGCTAAGTCAACAATTGCAAAGAACTGGGAAATAGCCCAGACGCGCGCTAGGCAAAATTGTGAATATCAGCAGCGCAATATCCGGCATGCGCCGATCAAAATTCTGGATCGACCTAAAAAAGGAATAAGCAAAATAAAACACTTGCAACAACATCTGGCATGCGCCGACCAACACCAATTGCTGACACAGGTAGAAATAGGGTATATTTAAGAGAGAATAAGTAGAATTAAGTTTTAGTATTAATGTTTTGGTGATTCAATAAAGGTCTTGCGACAAACGAAAAAATCTTTTGTTTAGACTTGTACAATACAAGTCAATAACTTGTATTCTATTTTTATTGCATACATCGGTCATATAAAGGTGAGCAATTTTGTTGTTGGAGAGAAAATCCATCTCCAATTTCTGGTAATAACCGGAAACGAATGAATGTCTAGCCACGAAAAAATTCTTCAACATATGTATATCTGACTTACGCCAACTCCCTGACGAAATAGAAGGGCGAATAAAAGTGTCTTCGCGACAACAGTTGAAAAATTCAGCCTCCTTTAAAAAAAAGTCCCCAAATGTGATGAAGCTGTTCAACCTCGGCGGGGCCCAAAATATGGTTGTCTTTTAAACCAGGTTGGGGAGCAAGATAATCCATTAAGCTGTATGGCTGTCTCAGGATCGAAAATGTTAGATGGAAAAAATGTTTTCAATGTCGGTCGGCAACTTTGCTGATTAAAAGAATGAGTGATTGTGCGTGCTAAAGAAATTAATTAATTTTGGTGAAAAAAGGCAGAAATTAACAAATTAACAAAATCTGCTCATCAATCCGGAGAATACAAAACGCAATATTCAGGTGTATTGGAGTGCAGAACCAGCGACATTGTATGAACCTACAAGTAACAAATCCTATCATTTTCACCCATACATACATAGGCAAAAGCTTATAGAATGATAGAAATTACATTAAGAATGCCATTGACTCAGGGCGTTTTAGGCACTTCATTAGTGTTTCGTTAATATTCTACTATTTACTAAAACAGCAAAATGCCTTTGAAAAGGCAAGAGAGTGTTGCAGTGTTATGCTATCCACTTTACTACTTTAAGTATATTTTTGTTAAATTTTCAAATATATTTCGATTATACAATTCATAAAGATGTAATTTACCTAGTTTTGATTAAAATTTTATTTATTGTATCAAAATATTGGTAAATCTTACCTATTTTATTAAAAATATTTGAAGAATATATGTATATCTATTTTTGTTTAAATTATTACAAGTAGTTTTATTTGGGATTGTATATATTATATGGGTGAAAATAGTCCCCCTGGGGAACCCAGCACCCAAAAAATATTGGAAACGCGCCTATATTACAACCTCTTTACTATTTTTAAATCCTTTTATTTAAATCTCTGTGCCGAAAAATCAACGATTTCGATCAGGTGATCTCAGCTGTTGACGACCATATGATTCTTTTGTTACTTGTGGGTTTATACAATGACCAGCGACCTAGAACCACTGACTAATTTGGATTGAAAGGTTTGTCTTTTCGTCGATATCACTTTTCATTGGTCAGAGAGGAGAAAACCATTAGTTGTTTTGGAGACTTTTTTGGCGCCACAAAAATTAGCCTAAAAGTATACCAAAAATTTAGTTCAATAGTTATTCCTAAGGCAACGGAGTTATAGGGTTGCCAAGTATTGTTTATTTTATATTTATATCTTTAATTGTTTATATGAATATAATTATAAGCAACATTTAAACCCAAGTATGCCAATTATCAAGACACCACCTCCAGGAGGGGTTAAATAAAACTGCCAAAAAAGATGTCACAATCGAAAAACTAACAAAAAAGTTAGAGGAAATGGAAGAAATGTGTGAAAAATTCTCACTCGAAGTAAATACTTTAAAAGCCGAAAATATAAAGCTTAAGTCCACTGATGTGAAGAAAATCCAGAATTTGGAAAATAAAGTCGAATTCTCAACGGATGAGGAAGAACTAGCTAGAGAAACGGAATGGATTCTAAAAAAAAGACCAGCTAAAAAACAAAAAGCGGAGCATTCTCCTGATCTTCAGGAAAAAGCAAATAACGCCATATCAAAACCGCTTACCCCCAAAAAATAGTTCGCGGCCTCCACCAATTATGGTGTCTGGAGATGCCAACGCGGTAATTATTAGCAACTATATGCTATTGCAAAATCAGAAGTAAAAACAATTTTACCATTAAACTTTTAAATAATGGAATATACTTGTATAAAGTAAATAATTTCTCCTTAGAGGACTGTTGATGCATATCGAAAGCACTTTCATGTAGAAATATATCTTGGTATAGCTTTGAGAATAAGCAAACGAGGCCAATTAGAGTTATTGTAAAAAATTTGCACAACTCTTATGATCCAAAATCGGTTACTGATGACTTAAAAGAGCAAGGATTAAATGCACTGAGTGCTGTCAATCGTCTTCAATGGAAAACTAAAACTCCCCTCGACATATTTTTGGTAACATTCGATCCCATGAAGAACATAAAACAGATTTACGAAACCAAAACTATATTAAATTCAATTGTTTCTATTGAACCGGTAAAGCTTTCCAAGATGATAGCACAATGCAAACATTGCCAGTCATTTGGCCACACACAAAACTATTGTGGCAAACAACCAAGATGCGTTAAGTGCGCCGGTAAGCATAAGACATCTGAATGTTAGAAATCTGAAAAACAGCAGCCTAAATGCTGTAACTGTGGCGAAGCACATCCAGTCAACTATCGAGGGTGCCTTGTTGCCAAAGAGTTACAGAAAATACGTGCTAACACAATTGGACACAAAAAAGACTATGGTCTAGCCCAAAAAGTTGAAGGTTTTGTTGACTTTAGAACAAAAAACAATGAACATCAACAACACGAAGATCCTAAAATAACAGCTGAAACATCAAAAAAATTTACTTTTGCTCATGTTCTAAAATAATAATGATAATACATCCAATAACAGCATTTTATCACAGATAATACAGAAACTCAATAAACAAGAGGAATTCAACACTTCCTTACAAAATCGCTTATGCAAGCTTGAAAAATATTTTTTTATTACCAAAGATGTCTAAATTTATAAAAATTCTTCTATGGAACTCAAATGGATTAATCAAACATAAGAATGAAATCGAAATTGTACTGAACTCGGAAAATGTTGACGTAAGTATGATATCAGAACCCATTTTACGTCACAAACCTATTTTAAAATTAAAACCTATGAAACTTACCATACAATTCATCCTAGCAATTGCGGCCGTGCCGGAAGCGCAATACTAATTAAAAATACTATCAAACAATTTGAGGAAGAAAAACTTTCAACTGATAAGTTTCAAGCTACAACAGTGACTATTTACGGAGTTAAAAGCCCACTCTCACTTACCTCTGTGTACTGTCCTCCAAGGCATCAAATTCAATTTGAAGAGTACCAACACTTAATAATCAGACACAGATATAGATTCATAATGGGTGGAGATTTCAACGCAAAGAATACGCACTGGTGTTCAAGGCTTATCGCACAACCACTGAAAAACGCTACTTCCTTCCTTCCTTTTCCTTCCTCATCGGCAAAATATCTGAACAGTGAAAAACGTAGGAAAAACCTGACCATCTTTGCTTTGTTTTCATTTGCACAATGTTGCCATTGCCAAATACGCATATAAGTATACTCGTAGTTTTGAGCACATCTTTGTTTTCAATTACAATTTTTTACAATGTAAAATATCAAAACTGAAAACAAACTATTAAAAATAGTTTATATATTTATAAATAATAGCATTTCACTCTGATTTTGAGTTAGTTCAAGAAAATTTCAAACATATTGAAGACAACTTTTATAATTACTACAGTATATCGAGATTGACAATCCTGCGTTGTGAGAGATCAATCAGCTGCCACGTTTGCTGTAGCAAAAATCCAAATGTCGAGAATTCTCACGTCATCCCACGTCAAAGAGAGAAGGGAGTAGCGTTTTTCACTGTTCAGTTACATTGCACGCCCATAAGATAGGTCGTGCCAGCTGACTCGGGCCACGATTTTACGTTTTTCACTGGCTGTGCTATTACGACTACAAAGGGGAGAGAGCTCTATAAAGCACTGCAGTCAACTGAAAGTTACGCATTCTCGACAAACTTACCATCATATTGGCCATCAGATAATCAAAAGATTCCAGACCTGATAGAATTTTTCATTGTCGGCAAAATATCCCGGAACTATTTGTCGATCAATCAGGGTTATGACCTTAACTCGAATCATTTCCCAATTTATTTAAGTTATAGTGAAACCGTCATCTTTAAAGACAAAGCAGTGGCCTTGTATAATAAACGAACAGATTGGGAATACTTTAGAACGATCATGGAATGTTACGAAAGTAAATATGACTCTATATTAAATAAAGGCCAGTTGAAATCTGAAATTTTACAGTTTACAACAAGTATGCAACACGCAGCTTGAAAAAGTACACCGGAATTAAAGAAAATTGCTGTAAACTCCCAAAATCTTAATGATATAAGGGAAACAATTAAATTAAAGAGAAAGCTACGACGTAAGTGGTATCAAACTCGTTGCCCAGCCGATAAATCTATTTCAAATAAAGTCTCTAAAGATCTTAATCGGAAAATTAAGAGGTTTAAAAATGAAAATTTCACAAAATATTTTCGGTCCCTAAGCAATGGAAGAAATTCCGACTTCTCTCTTTGGAAAAGCTGTAAAAGACTACAAACACCAGAAACTCAAGTGGGTCCCATTAAAATAACTGCTGATCCCCCGGTTACGATTTGATTACTGCCGAGGTCCTAAAACAGATTCCTTAAATAAGTAACATAAAAAGCACGGTTGTTGATATCATTGAGTGCGGTCAAGATCAGGGTGTGCTCCGCAATTACGACAATTTACAAATAAACCAATCTGTGCTAATTCGTGGGTGTGTGCGCCGTGGGAAGCATTGATGTTGTCAACACGTTTCATATGGATTTCCTTGTATTAATGGTAGAAATTGGTAAAACTCATTCGAATCAAATTACATTTTCAAACGAATTCGTTTTTTTTTTTTTTAACAATAACAAATCGTATGACCACTCAAATAATTAGTTTTTGCCGTGAAAAAAGTGTACATCAGCTGTTTCTTTTACTCGTTATTTCTGCGTATATTAAATTAGCTGTTCTGTTCTAACTATTTCCAATTGCATTCAGCGCTGCCATACTGGCCAAATAAAAACAAAAAACAAACTTATTGTTCAAACTGCATTATCGACCAAACGACAGGTTTCTAATACCCAGTAGAGAAATCATTAGAAAATAAAAATGGCTGAACCTCTTCATGCGGTGACGCCGAGAAACAGTCTCAGCTCATTTAGAGTAAATAAAATAAGAGTATTAGAAAAAACTAACTCACTTATGACAATGAGAGACTTAGAAATTTGGAAGCGATCTGCAATCAGTTACATAAAGATAACATAGAATTAAAAAAAAAAACGAAGAAAACGAAGAACCAAAATCTAGAAAAAGCAAGCATGTGAGTGTTGAAGCAAAACCTTCTAGTATGAATGTAGATCAAATATACGAAACTGATGAAGATGAGCTAGCTAAAGAAACTGAGAGGATACTCAAAAAGAAGCGCTCTTCAAAAAAACGCAAAGCTGATACTTCTCCAACAATTGTCAGCCCTTCGAAAAATAAAAATAAAGAGCAGGCGGCCAACAATGATACTAAAACCCACCGCCCACCGCCCACCGCCTATTATAATTAACGACGTAAAGGATTTTAATAAATTACGTTGTAATATTACAGACCTAATAAAGAACAACTTTCTAATAAAACTTTTGAGCAACGGCGCCTACAAACTTAATGTCTTCGATGCAAACAATTATCGCACAATAACAAAATACTTATCTAATGAAAATATACCTTGGTTTAGCTACGAGAGTAAACATAATAGGCCAATAAAGATAATGATAAAAAATTTACACCACTCATGCGATACACAATCCATTTTACATGATCTAAAATTTCAAGGTTTTAAGGTCATACATGCAATTAATAAGCTTAAATGGAAGACTAAAGAACCGCTGGATATGTTTTTAGTAGTATTTGATGCCACCGAAGACAGTAAGAAAATTCACCAGATCAAAACCATTCTTAGTCCCGTTGTCAAAGTTGAGCCTATTAAAGCATCTAAATTAATTCCACAGTGCAAAAACTGTCAAGCTTTTGGACATACTAAAAACTTCTGTGGCAAACCATCGAGGTGTGTGAAATGTGGAGGCAAACATCCTTCTATTGAATGCCGAGAAGCCGAAAAAGACCCTGCTAAATGTTGCAACTGCGGCGATTCTCATCCTGCAAGCTACCGTGGTTGTGTCGTCGCAAAAGAACTGCAAAAACTAAGAGATAAAAAGAATGGTAGTTCAGTTGAGGAGAATGTCAATGCTTCGACGAACAAACCCGTTGTGAACACAGGAAAAGTAAAATCCCTTTATTCCGGTTCTAAAGTTTCATTTGCGCAAATAGCTAAACAAGGCCATACAAACACAATGAAAAAAGTAGTCCGTTATCCCAAATCTTGGATAAACTAAGTGAGCAAAAGAAACTATTTAAGTCCTTTAATCAGCGGCTCAACGCTCTTGAGTACCATCTACAATTTATTGATGACCAGTAACTCTGTGAGAATAATGCTATGGAATGCTAATGGTCTTTCCAAAAGTAAGAATGAACAACGAGGAAGATCCGATTAAGATAGAAGAAATTCAAGCTATAACAATTTCAGTTAAATTGCACAATCACCCATAGTATTTTATTGCTCTGTATAGTCCACCTATACATAATATAAAAATAGAAACGTATATGAAGTTATTAAAAAAATATGACGGAAGGTATATCAGTCGTGGCGACTATAACGCAAAACACACTCATTGGGGATCTCGTTTAACTACAACCAAAGGTCGAGAACTTCTCAAAGCTATACAAGCAGTTGGACGCAATTTTGTTTCTACAGGAAGACCCACTTATTGGCCTACAGATAGTCAGAAATTGCCAAACCTTCTGGACTTCTTTATAATCAATAAAGTACCGAAACTCAATTTATGTATAAAAGATTGCTCAGACCTAAGCTCTGACCATTCTCCAGTGCTGCTAACTCTGTATGAACAGCCAATTCTTTCGGCCGCCAAGCCAACGTTATGTAATAAACACACTAATTGGAACATTAAATTTTAAAATATATTGAATAAATTCGACCCAAAGCTTAAGCACATATCGACTGGTATTGAGTTGGACTGCGAGGTTGAAGATTTCACAAAAATAATTCAAAATGCTGCGTGGAAAAGTACACCAAATACCCGTGTGAATCTAAGTGGTACCAAATACCCAAAACAAGTCTTAGAAAGTATCCATAAAAAGCGCAAGCTTCGATGGAGATGGCAGTAAACTAGGTCTTCTGCTCCCAACACTGAACTTAACAAATGTACAGCGAAACTAAGAGTACAAATTAAAGAATTAAAAAATTTTTCATTCAAAACTTATCTGGCTAAACTCACAGCTGATAAATCCACCGACTATTCACTTTGGAAAGCTGCAAGGAATATTAATAAGCAAATAAAACATGTAGCACCATTAAAACTAAACGAAACTGCAGGGTCAAAACGAATGAACAGAAAGCTGCCGTATTTGCAAATCATTTGAGAAACACATTTACGCTTAACGATGGGTATGAGATAAACTGTGAAAATAGTTGGATAGATCCACATAGCGGCATTTCTCCTGTTACTATTAAAGAAATTAAAAACCTTATCAGGAATTCGCCGAATATTTATTATCAAAATGTTAGAGGTCTTAATACAAAACTTGCTGATTTGTATTTAAAAAGCGCTCATTGCAACTTTAAAATCATTGCCTTCACAGAAACTTGGCTAAAGCCTCACATTTTTGATAATGAAATATTCAGTGCTTTATGCCTAAGATACGTGCCATCGCTTTGGAAAGTATCTGAAGTCATAATGAGACCTAAGCCGGGTAAGCCAGTACACGATGTTACATCGTATAGGCCAATCTCGCTGCTGCCAGCCTTATCTAAAATCTTTGAGAATGTACTCATACATAAATGTACTCAAACCAATAATCGCTCATAAAAACCTAATACCAACACATCAATTTGGCTTCCGTGACCCCCATTCAATGACCAAGTACACCGAATCGTTAATTTCGTTGAAAATACAATCAATAAAAAGAACGTTTGTACGGCGGCCTTTTTGGACGTGTCTCAAACTTTTGACAAAGTTTGGCACACGGGTCTACTGCTCAAATTGAAACACATGCTACCCAAACAATTTTGTGAAATAATTGATTCGTACTTAAAAGATAGACACTTCCGCATTAAACAAGAGGATGCATATTCAAACTTGCAACCGCTAGAAGCCGGTGTTCCCCAGGGATGTGTGTTGGGGCCAATGCTTTACTTGCTTGGGGCCTACGGAGCCCAACTATGGGGTTGCTCAAGTCAAAGCTGTATTGCCAGCATTCAGCGCTTTCAAAGTAAGGTACTAAGGACTTTAGTTAATGCTCCTTGATACATTAGATCTGTTGACCAGCACCGTGATCTAGGCGTGAATGTAGTGGTAAGTGAAATCTCCAAATTAGCAAAGTCTCACGAACTGAGGCTTAGAGAGCACGTTAATGAGGAAGCCTCCAGACTCATCGAAACTGCTGGGCGAGAAATCCGGTTGAAACGCAAGAAGCCGTCCAATCTGGTAAGACAACAGTAGCAGCAAATGTATTTCTTAACATTTAGCTTTTAAGTATCTCTCTTAATTAATTAGACTAGAATTGTTGTTAGTATTTTACTTTTATATACTAGGTACCATGTAAAATAATAAATAATAAAAATTACCAACATTATTAACGCGGCTTTTCATCTCAAAAACGTGCCAACTTATTGGAAAATTGCTGAAATTATCATGATTCCAAAACCAGGAAAACCAGGATTTGATGTATGTATCTTCTTACAGGCCCATATAACTTCTACCGATAATATCGAGGCTTTTTGAGAAAATTCTCATAAAACGTATCAATAAAATCATTGAATAAAAAATCATAATTCCAGCGCATCAGTTTGGGTTTCGAGCCAACCATTCTACGATTGGTCAAATTCACAGGATAACACACATAATTGAAAAAGCGTTTGAGGAAAAAAATCGGTTGTGCCGTGTTTTTGGATGTTGCAAAAGCGTTCGATAAAGTTTGACACAGAGGACAGCTTTCGAAACTGAAACTGATTTTACCGAAACAGCATTATGACATCATAAAATCCTATTTATCTTATCGCTACTTTCGCGTTAAACAAGGAAACAAATATTCTATTCTGAGGGAAATAAAAACAGGAGTTCCACAAGGTAGTGTGTTGGGCCCTCTCCTTTATATTTTATTCACGCACTACCTGCCAGTAGTGCAACAGCCACATTTGCAGATGATACCGCGTTGCTTGCTGTTGGTAGTAGTGAACACGAGTCCACTACTACTCTCCAAAAAGCTGTAAATAAAGTCGTACAATGGGCAAAGAAATTACAGATAAAGGTGAATGCAGTTAAGTCTGTTCACATTGTTTTCACATACAACAAGACTTACCAATTTTCATAGACGGTGCATGAATACCGTACTTTAATTTCGATTTAGGAATGACGCTTAGCACTAAGCTACGGTAAGGCTCAACGTCGAAATTTCCAAGCACAACAGACAAGCGAGTAGATTTCTACTCGACTTACTCTCCTGTTATGTAGGACCTCTCAGCTCACTACGCACTACTGCTGCAGAAATAATTGAATTTCTGTAAAGTTAAAAAAAAAAAGTTGCGATCGATCACTAGATGTGTAATTTCGAGTAGGTATACCAGGAACTGAAGAAGGAAAAGGGACAAATTTTCAGACTAAAAAAGAAAGGGGAAGAAATGCGTATGTATGAAAGTTGAGAAACCGGCCGACGCACATAGGAGCATTTAGTCTCACAAGACGGACAAAAGTATAGAATTCAAAAAATATTCAAAATAAACACTTTTCTCGGGAAAATATTCTGTGTGTATTTCAATTTCATATCTCACACCTTGAACGTTATTTTCCAGAACACTTCACGCAACACAAAATACCAGTTGTAATTTCGAGAATAATAAAAAGTATCGAGAATAAGGGCGTGCGGTCTGAAGGAAGTCTGGGTTCCGACTACATATGTGGCAATATAGCGGGCTAAAGGTCAATCATTTAATCGGTTTATTGTAGTACGGTTGCTTAGGTATTAAAAAAAATCAATTTTGAGTAGCATCGCTGTAGTTTGTGATTCTCACCTTTGTCCGGTTTTTTGGGTTATGTTCGAAAATTCGGGGAAGAGATGCGGTGACTTAAGGTAGGTTTCAAGACCAGAGCTTACTCATATAGGGATTAAGAAGGTTACCGATACATAGAGCGTACTGAATTTATTGAATGAACACTTCTCCAATCTGCTAAATGCCTGTGAAAGTGTGGCAACCGGAGACGGTGAACTTGAAACCCCGACCGAGCTGTTCAAATACTCCAGCGACGACATGGACAAGTTGCTTAAATGTGCTTTGCATAAAAAGTGGGACCGTACAGTCTGCGTAAAGTAACATGGGATAAGCCTCATCTGTTTGTTCTGCTTTTTCTAGAATATAAACGAAGCGAAGGGGTTGGACAAATAAAATGTCAGTGCATTCGCTTCTTGGCCACGCCGCTGTTGACAATCGTAACTTTGAAGTTGTAGATAATTTTGTCTTTGTATATTGGGAGCAGCTTCAACAACAACAAAAATATCAACTTGAAATCCAACGCAGAATCACTCTTGTCTACAGATGCTACTTAGGACTGGACAGGCAATTAAAAAGTAAATTCCCACTCGACGATTCAAAACCAACAAATTACTAGTTATACTATGTTCGTACCGACATTGAAAACATTTTGAAAACACATTTGTATGTTGTGGAATGTAAGTCGTTCGGACCGACAATTTGTGTTTTCGCTGAGTTTTCACTGACAGCTCACAAATTTATTTGTTTGTTTACATTTGAGCAACGTAATGGTAAGTTTTGGAATCCTTAATATTTGCTTATAATTATTACTAAAGGTCGTGTTTTTCAGAATTTTGAGAAAAAGATGCTAATTGCAAAAGCAATTGCTTTGAGAAGCCAAATAATTATCCTGCTCAACGACAATTCTTCAAGAGAACTACTCCGCATCATGCTTTGGAAAAAAATATAGCCAAGTTAAAGAAACAACATCTAATCGTATTAGATTTAATATTTATTAATTATAATTTAGGGAGAACCGCTAGTTGACCCGACTGCTGTTTTCTCGTTCTACAGAACGCTTTATTACAATACCCATAAATGTAAAGGTGTCAATACGTCTCTTGCATTCATGCCCAACGCTACAAGCGGCCTAAAAAATATTGGATTGTGAAAAAAGTCTTGCAGTATTGAAAGCGCGTAGTTCTAGTTTTATTCGTCGCATCGGGTCATGCTATACCTTTTTGGAAAGCTCATTTCACGCGCTAACACGTGTTTGATTGATTGTCGTTTCTTTTAAGTCGTTCGTGAGTTATAGCGTCGCAAACATGGAGCAAAATAAAGAGAAAATACGGCATATTTTACAGTACTACTACGATAAAGGCAAAAATGCATCTCAAGCCGCCAATAAAATTTGTGCAGTTTATGGACCCGATACAGTTTCCATTTCCATCGCACAACGATGGTTTCAACGTTTCCGTTCTGGTGTAGAGGTGGTCAAAGATGCGCCACGCTCCGGAAGGCCTGTTGTCGAAAATTGCGATAAAATCGTTGAATTGGTCGAAAGAGACTGGCATAGTAGTCATCAAACCGTTATAAACCATTTGAAGAAGCTTGGAGTCACTAAGAAGCTCGATGTATGGGTGCCACACGAATTGATTCAATAAAAATAACGCAAGACTTTTTTGACAAACAATAATAAACAAAATACTCACTAAAATATAATTTGAACCAAATAGCAAACACCCACCTTAGCAAGACTGGCATCATTTTCAACCGATACGTTACGTTACATTATTGTCATCATTACTATATAGGAATATTGGATTTTCTGCTGTGGTTTTAGGAAAAGCTTTAGCTATTAAAAAAGGAAGAAAATGTAATTGAAACATCCGAACGTTTTTTTGAATAGCGGAGTCGGCTCTTACATATGGAAGAGGACGTATAATTCCCGGTCGGCACCGAAATCAGTTAGTTTGTATATGGTTTGACCATTTCCGAAATAAATGTTATTATATTCCCCGGTTTTAAATCGCGATGTACTAAATTATTGTCACGTAGATGTTTCATTCCCGCACATAAATGTTCCAGCACCAATTGAAATTTTTGTTTTTCAATTTTTTAATATTAATATCAAACACAAACTGACAACTGTATATGGAATGTAAACAAATATCAAGTGACAATTTAGGGCCGGCAAAATATGTCTTCCAAAAAAATCGATTAAACTAGAGCAGGCACCGATTATAATGAGTGGAATGTAAGTTTTCAAGTAGTTTTCAACGAAAGCTGTGTTTAAGTTCGACAGATTTTACATGGACGAAAACACAAGTTTTCGTGCGAAAACCAGTAAGGCTGAACCCACACCTGGTTAGTCAAAACAGTTTTTCTTGTCTCATACGACAACTGTCCTTAGCTTCTTATGTGAGAACCCACACCTAATAAGACGAAACGAAAACGCATGTTCGATTTTTGACTTGTTTGAAGAACTGTTGTCGAACTTCTTATGTATTTTCATATGAGGTTTGACAATTAAGTAATGAGACTGATTTTATTGCCGTGCTTGTGGTAAGCCTTTTTTCGGCATCCCTCCCCTTTCCATTAATATATGTACCATCGCTCTAGCTTATTTAGTTCGCCTGCTGTGTCAAGTTGAGTAGACGTGTGTTTGTAGTGCTCGTCACGAAAATGGAAAAACGAAATCAAGATAAACGCGTCGCGATAAAATTTGGCGCCAGATTGGCCGAAACAGGTTCGGAAACGTACGCTAAAATTGTAAGGGTGTATGGAAATTTTCCAATACGATCCGGAAACCAAACGCCAAAGCTCATAATGGTTGTCTCCGCGCGCCCTCGCCCGAAAAAAGCTCGCATGAGCAAGTCGAAGGTGAAAACGATGATTCCACCGGGGAAAACTGTGAATCAAGTCTACTATTGCCAAGTACTCGAAAGATTTCGAAACAAGTCAACAGGGTGCGTCTAGACATCGCTCGTAACTGGATCTTTCATCACGACAACGCGCCGTGCCACACCATCCTCAGCGTGTCTCAGTATTTGGCCTCTAAAGGGATCGCCGTGTTGCAACATGTCACCCTGTGACTTTTTTGTTTCCTAAAACAAAATCGGTGGTCAAAGGAACCCATTTTGAGTCGATTACGGACGTCCAGACGGCCGTAACGAGGGTACTCGCGGACATCCCAGTCGAAGCGTTCCAGAAATGTTACGAAGCATGGAAAACACGTTGGAATCGCTGTATAGCTGCTCAAGGGGACTACTTTGAAGGGGATGGCAGAGTTGTAGAATAATTTTCAAATATACGGTTTTTATGGAATCAGTCTCATTACTTAATTGTCATACCTCGTACAGCCAACGCACACCAAATGCGACAAAACTGTTTTTGTTGCCGATCAATACATGCTGAGCTACGGCGCAACCCACACCGAATGAAACAGATAAGACAAGACAAGGCAGAAAAACACGTTTCATTGCTTATAGCTGCAAATATTCAAATATTGACACCTGCATCCTTATGAAATTTCGAAATTTTCTCGGATGCATTCTCAGTTCAGAAATCAAATTTGTAATAATATTTTCTGAATCGCGCTTCTAGTTGTACGGATGTCCCCACCAAAATATACCTTTCCTTCTTTTTTCGTTTTATTTCAAGGCACCCAAACGAGACAAAAAGACAAATTGTCCCATTGTGCTTCGCTTGGTGTGGGTTAGAGCACAAGACGTGTGAACAAAAAAGGTATCTCTGGTAAACTCAGCCTCCACGATGAAACATCCCCAAATGGTTTGGGGCTAATCGACTTCACTTAAATATTTAGAGCAAAAAAGTTAAATTTGTCAAATGTAGTATGCAAGCAAATATCATAAGAACGAAACAGGTCATATAGGAATTAATGGATTTTAAGAAGAACTCAGGAAATTCATTTACTTTCCGAAATTAAAATTAATTATTCGAAAATACATAAATAACTGGAACATATGTATGTATGTCATAAAGATGAATTTTGAAAAAAAAAAACCATTGAAACCTAAATTTGAAATAACAGAAATACCAAAGGATGTTTATCAAATTATAGATGTGAATATTTACATATATTAGGTTGTCAAAAAAGACTTTCGATATTTTTATGATTTTTTTTATTGAAATTCAAATGAATTTTTGATGACTCATGTCCAGCTCTTGACCGATACTACGGCTGCTACTATGCCGGTCTCTTTCGACCAATTTTTTGACAAAATAAATATAAATATAAATAAGAAACATGGCCAGAGAACGTGTAATATAAAGAAGGTCCTACCACGGACAAGCGTGTAAACTGTGAAGAGCCATGCATTTTCTATTAGTGGATTCCACCACTTTTGGCTCGGCAGAAGAAATTTTAACAGAAATGAATTAACACAGCTGAGCAATGAATGAAACTATACTATTTCAAAGTAATATTTATTGATAATCTGCAAATAACACTTACTTTTTGAGTATTTCTTATGCTTGATAATATAACATACAAACTTAAACTTATATGCAAATACATATCCATACATATTTACATATTTGCCAAATGTCTACTATCGTCATTAAATACTAATATTAAAATAATCAATTTATATACATAATTTATATATGTATTTATTTATATTCGCTCGTATCATTTATAGCCAATTTGGATATTTAATATTTTTATTTGGTTTTTAGAAAATCAAAAAGTTATTTTATCATTTATCAATACACTATATGTGCGCGAGAAATGAGAAATGTGATTAAAACAACCGTACACTTCAGTGTCCAAATTATTTCTAAACATTTATTGAATGAACCTGAAATTTTTTAGTCTAATTCTTCATTTACAACATATGTTTAGTTGGCATTTCACAATGTAGAGCATTATTGCAATTTTCGTAACATGACCACCGTAGAAAAGAGATATGTAAAAATATGAAATTTAGTAGGTATTGTGTTACTTGTGTTTAAATATGCTTTGGTTGCAGTTTATGCTTTGGTTACATTTATGCAGACCAGTCAATGTGGAAGTGGGGTGACGGCGACGTGGGCAGCGATTTGGCTTGCAACGACGGCGACGTAACTCCTCCTCCCTTTGATTGAGCACTCTCCTGAATGATCATGTTGGTTATTTTAACATTGTTATTTTTGCTCTTTAATTTCTTTAATACAATTATTAATGCAATGGTGATTAAAATTAAAGTTAATGTGGAGCCGTATATATAATATAATGCGTTTTGCTTACATAGCTTATTTCATCTATTAATGCCATATTTTTAAAGTTACTTAATACAATGTCTTCAAATATTAGTTTTTCATTTTTCTTTTTGGTTATATGTATGTGGTTAAAGCTAGCGAAACTTTGTTTAAATATACGAGTAATTTCTTTATTATAGAAAGTTTGGTTGCCTACATTGACAGAGCAATTATTGAAATTTATTGAATAGTTGTCAGTTAGTGTTTGTGTTCTGTTAATACAATCATTAAAAAAGTATGTTCTTACTTGATTTTTATGAGTACAATTTCTGGTTTATCTCTATAATTTCTGATGCATTGTTAAAAGTTTGTATTCAATTTTTCTTTATTAAGCAGTTTTTTAACGGCTTTAGTTTTTTTCAATTCGATAGTACTTTCGTAAATATAGATATTATTATTACAATATAATATAATTTGGGGATCAAATAAGAGTTCCCTGTTATTTTCGTTTCCAATGGGTGTAAGATAGTTTATTGGAAGAGAAATAGAATCTGTTGGTATTTTAATGGCGAATATTATATTCCCATTGCTATCAATAAGAGTTCCCAATTTAATATTTTGCAGTTTATTGAAATCTATTCCGAACTTAGTTATCTCTTCTTTTGTCAACATGCTTCCGTAAAAATTTCCTAGCTTTGATGCAGCAATGTTTTTCGGAATGTGTTCGATATTGTCCTGTATAATTTTTAGTGTAAATTTCAGTGTAAGTGTAAAGTCATTGTATTGGATATGGCTTTGTATTTCGTTGTTAACTTTATTTATACTACTATTTAATTTCGAATTTATTATGTTACTTTCAATAATAGACTTGAGTTTAGAGAAAGTTTTATTAAAGTGTGTATTAATGCTTATCTGAATATTAAGATTTTTAATTGCATTATGGTTATTTGTATCTATTGAATTCAGATGTGCTTCTATTTCTTGCCTATCGTTATCATCCATAGTGCCGAATAACCATTTTTGAGCTGTTCCAAAAATATTAATTAGACCTCTTCGCTGTCTGTGTGGTATTAAAGTTAAAGCTTTGATTTTTATATTGTTAAGTTGCATTTCCAAAATTTCTGTTTTTTCCTGTAGGCCAGCATGTTCTATATTTTTGTGAATTGTGTGGATTATACCTAATATTTCTTCTATATTTATTATATGTAGTATAGTGTCGTAGATTTTTGCAAGTTGGACGCCTTCGATCCGTACTTCCATGTATCCAAGATTAGTTTCAATTTTTTCTATTGTGAGATGAGGTTGGATTGTTGTCAACGCCAGTAGTATCATCAAAGAGGTTAGGATCCATTTCACCTGAAAATTTCTCTTTTCTTTTAATATTGGAAGAGTGTATGTTTTGTAAATTTAGTTTGCGATATCTTGGTTCGTATTTATGCCTAAGAGCCTTATAGTTCTTCACATATCTTTCCTGTCCCGTATTTTGAAAACTTTCGCGCTGTTCGTTCAATTTTTCAATTGTACGTTTTTTATTATCCTCTAGAGCAGTGTTTTTCAATCTTTTTGATTTCGCGACCCCTTTACAGGTTGAAATATTCTGGCGACCCCCTTGTGTCATAGTAAGTCAAAGAAATAATTTAATTTTAATTAAAATACTACATACGGTGGGTAATAAGTTTTTCCTATTTTGGCAAATTTATCTATTGGGTTGTCAAAAAAGTCTTGCGGTATTTTTGCGAGTTGGCGCTGAAAACGCGTAGTTCTAGTTTTATTCGTCGCAACGGATCATGCTATACCTTTTTGGAAAGCTCATTTCACGCGCTAACACGTGGTTGATTGATTGTCGTTTCTTTTAAGTCCTTCGTGAGTTATAGCGTCGCAAACATGGGGCAAAATAAAGAGAAAATACGGCATATTTTACAGTACTACTATGATAAAGGCAAAAATGCATCTCATGCCGCCAATAAAATATGTGCAGTTTATGGACCCGATACAGTTTCCATTTCCACCGATGGTTTCAATGTTTTCGTTCTGGTGTGGAGGTGGTTGAAGATGCGCACCGCTCCGGAAGGCCTGTCGTCGAAAATTGCGATAAAATCGCTGAATTGGTCGAAAGAGACTGGCATAGTAGTCATCAAACCGTTATAAACCATTTGAAGAAGCTTGGAGTCACTAAGAAGCGCGATGTATGGGTGCCACACGAATTGATTCAATAAAAATACCGCAAGACTTTTTGACAAGCCAATATTATTCGCGCGGGTCATACGACGTCGGCGACGGTGACGTGAGAGTATGAAACCGCCAAAGCTTATGCGGCATTTCACAACCAAGCATCAAAAAGAAGCTGATAAGCCGTTGGATTTCTTTGAACGAAAGTTGAAAGCTCTTAGTCAGCAGCAAAATACTATAATTCAGGTAAGTAAGAAAATAATGAAAAAAGCGTGGAGTGCACTATAAATCAGCTCTTAAAAAGCGCCCCACCCTTTTTTCACAATAATACTATTTTTTTTTATTTATTTATTTTCCATATTAACAAATATTTTTGATGTTTTAGTTTACGTTATCGTCAAAGCGTGTTTTTTAGTTTTTTTTATACTATATTTTTACTGTTGGTGTTTATTTATTTGTTATTTGCATACAACTTTTAATTATACTTAATTTCGGTGTACAAAGGTTCCGCGTCCTTAATTTTTATTGACTGTTCACTGGTATATTGTTTGGTTTATTTTCATGCATCCAGTGTAAACGAGTCAACATTATTAGCTGGCTACAAAGTCGCATATCGAGTTGCTAAAGCAGGGAAACCACATACAATTATCGAAAATCTTATTTTGCCAGCGGCACTCGATATGGTTGAAATTATGGTCAGTAAGCAGGAGGCAACCAAATTAATATAAATACCACTTTCTGACAATAGTATTTTACGCAGAATAAACGATATGGCCAAGGATATTCAAGGACAAAAATTTAAGAATAGCCAACATTTTGCTTTGCAGTTCAATGAATCTTCTGATGTTTCCGACTGTGCACAGTTTATAGTATTTGTGCGCTTTGAAGCAGATGACAGTATTACGAAGAAATCTTATTTTGCAAAGCACTTCCTGCAAACACTACTGGCCAGTGTTTGTACGATATGTTTTTAGAAAGCACTTGCGACTACGATATTGATTGGAAAAAATGTATCGCTATTTGTAGCGTTGGCGCTAAAGCTATGACTGGCAAAAATAGCGAACTCATTGCAAAATTAAAATCGATAATACCAAACATATCCTGGACACACTGTTTTCTTCATCGACAGGCTCTAGCTGCTAAGGTAGTACCTTCTTATTTAAATGACGTGCTCAAGGAGGTAATAAAAATTGTGAATTCTATCAAAGGTAAAGCTTTGCAAACCCGGCTATTTAGAATCGTTTGTGAAGATATGGGATCAATTCATCAAAATCGTCTTTATCACACAGATGTCAGATGGCTATCCAAAGGAAAGGTATTGACAAGAGTTCTGGAACTGAGAGCTGAATTGTTAATGTTCTTACAAGATGCAAAATCAGAATATGCTTATCGTTTTTCTGACCCTATTTGGCATTTGGCAGATCATTTTAGCCACCTTAACAATGTGAACAAGAACCTTCAAGGAAGAGAAGAAAATATTTTATCAGCTAAAAATAAAGTAAAAGCATTTCAGGAAAACTTCGTTTGTGGTCGACCTCTCGGGAAAACAAAATGTTTGAGTCTTTTCCCTGTGTTCAGAAGATTGTTGAAGATAATGCATCAGACCAAAGTCTTGCAGTATCGGCTCATATTCCTTGCATGATACAAAGCTTGCGTAATTTACAAGAGAAGCTTTTGGCATACTTTCCAGACTTGCACTCTGAAGCTGACAATAGGCGTAGATGGACTTTAAACCCTTTTTCGGACAAATAAATAGATCTGGCTGATGTCAACACAAAAATGAAGGAATGTCTTCTAGAATTAGCTACTGATGGCATGCTTAAAATGGAATTTTATTCGCAAAGTGTCGACGTATTTTGGATGAAAAAAAAACACGAATATCCAGAGCTGGCAAGGGAAGCTCTTAAAATGTTAGTGCCATTCGCCACTTCATACTTGTGTGAACTGACATTTGGTAGACATTAAAACTAAAAAGAGAAATAGACTGCAATTAGAAAATGATTTAATTATTAATGTTTCAAAAATAACACCACTAATGAAAAATAAGCAAGCACATCTTTGTCATTAAAATTATGTTTTTGTTGTGTAAGAACCTCGACTTTTTCTTTCAGCTGGCGACCCCCCGAGTAAGGATCCACAGATTGAAAAACACTGCTCTAGAGTTTTGTATATTTTGGCTTTATCTGTTCTACCTTCAATTACATCTATAGGTTTTGCTTTTATCGTGGAGTGGGCTGAGTTGTTATACCATTCTATACTTTTAAAAACTCTTTCTTGAGTTGATAGTGGTCATTTCATGGCTTCCAATGTTCTAAATTTTTCGGAAATAGTACTGTGTAGCCTTTCTACATCAGCGTTTCCTGCGTGATTATTTGGTTTGGTAAAATGAACGTCAATGGATTCCTGTCTTAAGAGTTCTTTTATGTTTACTAAGTTAAATTCGATGTCTGTTATAATTTTTGTTGGCTTACCTCTGAGAGAGAGATAAAGTCTTTTTTCTACGATTGTGAGGCTGTTTCTATCTTCTAAGGTTAGTGCCATTGCATATTTTGAAAATTTATCAATAAAAGTGATAAAATGTTTTTTGTTGGTGTAAACATCCATATGTATTATTTAGTTAATATCCGTCGGTGTTTCGGTTAGCTTGTATTTTTCCTTAATAGGTTTTCGGTCGTATTTCGCCTTATTGCATATTTCGCAGTTATTTATATATTTTTGTATTAACTTCTTTAGATCCTTGTAGTAAATTAAGGTTTTCAGTCCTTCATAATTTCCGTTAATTCCTCCATGTCCAGTTTCGTTTTTATGATACTTCGCTATGTATCTATAAGCTTCATCTTAATTCTGCGTGTCTTTTGCATGGTGCGTACATTTATAAAATTTTATTGTTCTGTTAAACAAGTCAATTAATTTTTGCTGAACTTTATTGTATTCGTGGTCCGGTAGTTCCGAATATATTCCTATTTTGCCGTTTCTTAAGAATCGCTTGAATATGTCGGACATTTAATCTGTATTTATATCTTCTTCGCTAATAAAAATTTTCTGTTTTCCATTTACAAACTGTTACTCCTGATTTTTTGAATGAGTAAGGATTATCTGTGTTGAAAATCTGTTAACGGCAGTTTCCAAAATGGTCATGCAATTCCTCTTCTTGAGAGTGGATTGTTGCCATGGTACTCATATTCTCATTTTCCTGTAGGATATTAATTTCACCTGCCTTTGCATTTGTTCTGCTCATAAAGTCAGTGGCAGTGTTGTCCTTTTTCTTGACATAACTTATTTTAATGTCGCACTCTCCTAATTTGAGGGGCCACCTCTGTAATCTGGGATTTATATCTTTTCCTTTATTTTTACAATATGGCCACTTAAGCGGTTGATGGTCTGTCATGAGGTCGAATTGTCTCCCGTAGATATACGGACTGGATGGAGTCATGTGTAGAAGTTCACGCAAGTGAGGAAAGTTCTCTGATTGCCATTCACTTGGGAATGGCCAGAAACGATTCTTTTACATGTGACTCAAGCAGCTCACGACTTCCGGTCTTTGACCAAGTATCCTCTGGGTAGCCTAAGAACATCCGTTTGAAGGCGAGCTAACGTGAGAAGGCGAAACATCCCCTGCATAGGGTTTGGGACCCGCCACGTAAAAAAACAATATTATTACAATATAATGTAATTTGGGGATCAAATAAGAGTTCCCTGTTATTTTCGTTTCCAATGGGTGTAAGATAGTTTATTGGAAGAGAAATAGAATCTTTTGGTATTTTAATGGCGAATATTATATTCCCATTGCTATCAATAAGAGTTCCCAATTTAATATTTTGCAGTTTATTGAAATCTATTCCGAACTTAGTTATCTCTTCTTTTGTCAACATGCTTCCGTAAAAAATTCCTAGCTTTGATGCAGCAATGTTTCTCGGAATGTGTTCGATATTGTCCTGTATAATTTTTAGTGTAAATTTCAGTGTAAGTGTAAAGTCATTGTATTGGATATGGCTTTGTATTTCGTTGTTAACTTTATTTATACTACTATTTAATTTCGAATTTATTATGTTACTTTCAATAATAGACTTGAGTTTAGAGAAAGTTTTATTAAAGTGTGTATTAATGCTTATCTGACTATTAAGATTTTTAATTGCATTATGGTTATTTGTATCTATTGAATTCAGATGTGCTTCTATTTCTTGCCTATCGTTATCATCCATAGTGCCGAATAACCATTTTTGAGCTGTTCCAAAAATATTAATTAGACCTCTTCGCTGTCTGTGTGGTATTAAAGTTAAAGCTTTGATTTTTATATTGTTAAGTTGCATTTCCAAAATTTCTGTTTTTTCCTGTAGGCCAGCATGTTCTATATTTTTGTGAATTGTGTGGATTATACCTAATATTTCTTCTATATTTATTATATGTAGTATAGTGTCGTAGATTTTTGCAAGTTGGACGTCTTCGATCCGTACTTCCATGTATCCAAGATTAGTTTCAATTTTTTCTATTGTGAGATGAGGTTGGATTGTTGTCAACGCCAGTAGTATCATCAAAGAGGTTAGGATCCATTTCACCTGAAAATTTCTCTTTTCTTTTAATATTGGAAGAGTGTATGTTTTGTAAATTTAGTTTGCGATATCTTGGTTCGTATTTATGCCTAAGAGCCTTATAGTTCTTCACATACCTTTCCTGTCCCGTATTTTGAAAACTTTCGCGCTGTTCGTTCAATTTTTCAATTGTACGTTTTTTATTATCCTCTAGAGCAGTGTTTTTCAATCTTTTTGATTTCGCGACCCCTTTACAGGTTGAAATATTCTGGCGACCCCCTTGTGTCATAGTAAGTCAAAGAAATAATTTAATTTTAATTAAAAGACTACATACGGTGGGTAATAAGTTTTTCCTATTTTGGCAAATTTATCTATTGGTTTGTCAAAAAAGTCTTGCGGTATTTTTGCGAGTTGGCGCTGAAAACGCGTAGTTCTAGTTTTATTCGTCGCAACGGATCATGCTATACCTTTTTGGAAAGCTCATTTCACGCGCTAACACGTGGTTGATTGATTGTCGTTTCTTTTAAGTCCTTCGTGAGTTATAGCGTCGCAAACATGGGGCAAAATAAAGAGAAAATACGGCATATTTTACAGTACTACTATGATAAAGGCAAAAATGCATCTCAAGCCGCCAATAAAATATGTGCAGTTTATGGACCCGATACAGTTTCCATTTCCACCGATGGTTTCAATGTTTTCGTTCTGGTGTGGAGGTGGTCGAAGATGCGCACCGCTCCGGAAGGCCTGTCGTCGAAAATTGCGATAAAATCGCTGAATTGGTCGAAAGAGACTGGCATAGTAGTCATCAAACCGTTATAAACCATTTGAAGAAGCTTGGAGTCACTAAGAAGCGCGATGTATGGGTGCCACATGAATTGATTCAATAAAAATACCGCAAGACTTTTTGACAACCCAATATTATTCGCGCGGGTCATACGACGTAGGCGACGGTGACGTGAGAGTATGAAACCGCCAAAGCTAATGCGGCATTTCACAACCAAGCATCAAAAAGAAGCTGATAAGCCGTTGGATTTCTTTGAACAAAAGTTGAAAGCTCTTAGTCAGCAGCAAAATACTATAATTCAGGTAAGTAAGAAAATAATGAAAAAAGCGTGGAGTGCACTATAAATCAGCTCTTAAAAAGCGCCCCACCCTTTTTTCACAATAATACTATTTTTTTTTATTTATTTATTTTCCATATTAACAAATATTTTTGATTTTTTAGTTTACGTTATCGTCAAAGCGTGTTTTTTAGTTTTTTTTATACTATATTTTTACTGTTGGTGTTTATTTATTTGTTATTTGCATACAACTTTTAATTATACTTAATTTCGGTGTACAAAGGTTCCGCGTCCTTAATTTTTATTGACTGTTCACTGGTATATTGTTTGGTTTATTTTCATGCATCCAGTGTAAACGAGTCAACATTATTAGCTGGCTACAAAATCGCATATCGAGTTGCTAAAGCAGGGAAACCACATACAATTATCGAAAATCTTATTTTGCCAGCGGCACTCGATATGGTTGAAATTATGGTCAGTAAGCAGGAGGCAACCAAATTAATAAAAATACCACTTTCTGACAATAGTATTTTACGCAGAATAAACGATATGGCCAAGGATATTCAAGGACAAAAATTTAAGAATAGCCAACATTTTGCTTTGTAGTTCAATGAATCTTCTGATGTTTCCGACTGTGCACAGTTTATAGTATTTGTGCGCTTTGAAGCAGATGACAGTATTACGAAGAAATCTTATTTTGCAAAGCACTTCCTGCAAACACTACTGGCCAGTGTTTGTACGATATGTTTTTAGAAAGATATTGATTGGAAAAAATGTATCGCTATTTGTAGCGTTGGCGCTAAAGCTATGACTGGCAAAAATAGCGAACTCATTGCAAAATTAAAATCGATAATACCAAACATATCCTGGACACACTGTTTTCTTCATCGACAGGCTCTAGCTGCTAAGGTAGTACCTTCTTATTTAAATGACGTGCTCAAGGAGGTAATAAAAATTGTGAATTCTATCAAAGGTAAAGCTTTGCAAACCCGGCTATTTAGAATCGTTTGTGAAGATATGGGATCAATTCATCAAAATCGTCTTTATCACACAGATGTCAGATGGCTATCCAAAGGAAAGGTATTGACAAGAGTTCTGGAACTGAGAGCTGAATTGTTAATGTTCTTACAAGATGCAAAATCAGAATATGCTTATCGTTTTTCTGACCCTATTTGGCATTTGGCAGATCATTTTAGCCACCTTAACAATGTGAACAAGAACCTTCAAGGAAGAGAAGAAAATATTTTATCAGCTAAAAATAAAGTAAAAGCATTTCAGGAAAACTTCGTTTGTGGTCGACCTCTCGGGAAAACAAAATGTTTGAGTCTTTTCCCTGTGTTCAGAAGATTGTTGAAGATAATGCATCAGACCAAAGTCTTGCAGTATCGGCTCATATTCCTTGCATGATACAAAGCTTGCGTAATTTACAAGAGAAGCTTTTGGCATACTTTCCAGACTTGCACTCTGAAGCTGACAATAGGCGTAGATGGACTTTAAACCCTTTTTCGGACAAATAAATAGATCTGGCTGATGTCAACACAAAAATGAAGGAATGTCTTCTAGAATTAGCTACTGATGGCATGCTTAAAATGGAATTTTATTCGCAAAGTGTCGACGTATTTTGGATGAAAAAAAAACACGAATATCCAGAGCTGGCAAGGGAAGCTCTTAAAATGTTAGTGCCATTCGCCACTTCATACTTGTGTGAACTGACATTTGGTAGACATTAAAACTAAAAAGAGAAATAGACTGCAATTAGAAAATGATTTAATTACTAATGTTTCAAAAATAACACCACTAATGAAAAATAAACAAGCACATCTTTGTCATTAAAATTATGTTTTTGTTGTGTAAGAACCTCGACTTTTTCTTTCAGCTGGCGACCCCCCGAGTAAGGATCCACAGATTGAAAAACACTGCTCTAGAGTTTTGTATATTTTGGCTTTATCTGTTCTACCTTCAATTACATCTATAGGTTTTGCTTTTATCGTGGAGTGGGCTGAGTTGTTATACCATTCTATACTTTTAAAAACTCTTTCTTGAGTTGATAGTGGTCATTTCATGGCTTCCAATGTTCTAAATTTTTCGGAAATAGTACTGTGTAGCCTTTCTACATCAGCGTTTCCTGCGTGATTATTTGGTTTGGTAAAATGAACGTCAATGGATTCCTGTCTTAAGAGTTCTTTTATGTTTACTAAGTTAAATTCGATGTCTGTTATAATTTTTGTTGGCTTACCTCTGAGAGAGAGATAAAGTCTTTTTTCTACGATTGTGAGGCTGTTTCTATCTTCTAAGGTTAGTGCCATTGCATATTTTGAAAATTTATCAATAAAAGTGATAAAATGTTTTTTGTTGCTGTAAACATCCATATGTATTATTTAGTTAATATCCGTCGGTGTTTCGGTTAGCTTGTATTTTTCCTTAATAGGTTTTCGGTTGTATTTCGCCTTATTGCATATTTCGCAGTTATTTATATATTTTTGTATTAACTTCTTTAGATCCTTGTAGTAAATTAAGGTTTTCAGTCCTTCATAATTTCCGTTAATTCTTCGCTATGTATCTATAAGCTTCATCTTAATTCTGCGTGTCTTTTGCATGGTGCGTACATTTATAAAATTTTATTGTTCTGTTAAACAAGTCAATTAATTTTTGCTGAACTTTATTGTATTCGTGGTCCGGTAGTTCCGAATATATTCCTATTTTGCCGTTTCTTAAGAATCGCTTGAATATGTCGGACATTTAATCTGTATTTATATCTTCTTCGCTAATAAAAATTTTCTGTTTTCCATTTACAAACTGTTACTCCTGATTTTTTGAATGAGTAAGGATTATCTGTGTTGAAAATCTGTTAACGGCAGTTTCCAAAATGGTCATGCAATTCCTCTTCTTGAGAGTGGATTGTTGCCATGGTACTCATATTCTCATTTTCCTGTAGGATATTAATTTCACCTGCCTCTGCATTTGTTCTGCTCATAAAGTCAGTGGCAGTGTTGTCCTTTTTCTTGACATAACTTATTTTAATGTCGCATTCTCCTAATTTGAGGGGCCACCTCTGTAATCTGGGATTTATATCTTTTCCTTTATTTTTACAATATGGCCACTTAAGCGGTTGATGGTCTGTCATGAGGTCGAATTGTCTCCCGTAGATATACGGACTGGATGGAGTCATGTGTAGAAGTTCACGCAAGTGAGGAAAGTTCTCTGATTGCCATTCACTTGGGAATGGCCAGAAACGATTCTTTTACATGTGACTCAAGCAGCTCACGACTTCCGGTCTTTGACCAAGTATCCTCTGGGTAGCCTAAGAACATCCGTTTGAAGGCGAGCTAACGTGAGAAGGCGAAACATCCCCTGCATAGGGTTTGGGACCCGCCACGTAAAAAAACACCCCCAATGAAAATCAACTATAAGCCTCGGATGAGAAACCCCCCTTTCGATGACGACCATGGCAAACGAAATAAGGACTACGATTTGAGGGCATGCACCTGGTTGATGTCCTCGTGAAAATAAAGGCTGACATCACCGCCGTCCAATAAATGCGATGGACGGGACAAGGACAGAGACAAGTAGGCCCTTGTGGCATTTACTACATTGGCTATATAAAGGAGCGTAAGCTTGGTGTGGGATTCGTGGTGGGAGAGAGACTCCGTCGCCGAGTACTATCATTTAATGCGGTGAATGAACGTCTAGCCACAACCCGCATCAAAGCGAGGTTCTTCAACATATCGCTGATTTGCGCCCACGCCCCGACGGAAGAGAAGGACGATGTGAGCAAAGATGCCTTTTATGAGTGCTTGGAGCGCACTTATGAGAAATGCCCCCGCCACGATGTCAAAATCGTGCTTGGCGACTTCAACGCCAGGGTGGGCAAAGAAGGTATCTTTGGCACTACGGTCGGTAAATTCAGCCTCCACGAGGAAACATCCCCAAATGGGTTGAGGCTGATCGACTTCGCCAGGGCCCGAAATATGGTTATCTGTAGTACTAGATTCCAGCATAAGAAGATACATCAAGCTACCTGGCTGTCTCGGGATCGAAAAACTACCAACCAGATCGATCATGTTGTGATAGACGGAAGACACGTTTCCAGTGTTTTAGATGTGCGTGCGCTCCGAGGTCCTAACATCGACTCGGACCACTATATTGTTGCAGCCAAAAACTCGGTTTAAGGGAACTGTCGGACGGCATTTCAAACTCCTTACGTACAGCTGCAACCGAAACCATTGGTTTTCGGAAAGTGCAAAAGAACAGCTGATACGACGAGGAGTGCCGTGTCGCAGCGGAGAGAAAACAGGCTGCCTACCTCGCAACGTTACGATCGACCACAACACGTGCGGGATGGGATAGATACCGAGAGTTGAAGAGGGAAGCGAGAAGCATTTGCAGACAGAAGAAGAAAGAGGCCGAAATGCGTGAGTACGAACAGCTCGATAAGCTGGCCGACAGGGGTAATGCTCGAAAATTCTACGAAAAGGTGTGGCGGCTTACAGAAGGTTTCAAGACCGGAGCATACTCCTGTAGAACCCCCCAAGGTGATCTAGTTACCGATGCCCAGAGCATACTTAAATTATGGAGGGAACACTTCTCCAACCTGCTGTATGGCAGTGATAGCACAACACCGGGAGAAGGCGAACCCGATACCCCAATCGATGACGATGGAGCAGGCGTTCCATTGCCCGACCATGAAGAAGTTCGAATAGCAATTGCCCGACTGAAAAACAACAAAGCGGCAGGGGCCGATGGATTGCCGGCCGAGCTATTCAAATACGGCGGCGAAGAGCTGATAAGGTGCATGCATCAGCTTCTTTGCAAAATATGGTCGGACGAAAGTATGCCCAACGATTGGAATTTAAGTGTGCTATGCCCAATCCATAAAAAAGGAGACCCCACAATCTGGGCCAACTACCGTGGGATTAGCCTCCTCAACATCGCATATAAGATTCTGTCGAGCGTATTGTGGGAAAGATTAAAGCCCACCGTCAACAAACTGATTGGACCTTATCAGTGTGGCTTCAGACCTGGTAAATCAACAACCGACCAGATATTCACCATGCGCCAAATCTTGGAAAATTAATACGGCTGTGTAAACTGACGTTGAGCAACACGAAAAGCTCCGTCAGGATCGGGAAGGACCTCTCTGAGCCGTTCGATACCAAACGAGGTTTCAGACAAGGCGACTCCCTATCGTGCGACTTCTTCAATCTGCTGCTGGAGAAAATTATTCGAGCTGCAGAACTTAATCGAGCAGGTACAATCTTTTATAAGAGTGTACAGCTGCTGGCGTATGCCGATGATATTGATATCATCGGTCTCAACACCCGCGCCGTTAGTTCTGCTTTCTCCAGACTGAACAAGGAAGCAACGCAAATGGGTCTGGCAGTGAACGAGGGCAAGACGAAATATCTCCTGTCATCAAACAAACAGTCGTCGCACTCGCGACTTGGCACTCACGTCACTGTTGACAACGTCCGGTGTGTTTTACGTGGGTACCTGTTGTCGACAACCTTACTCCACGGCGCTCAAAAGCACAGCGGATCAAATCAATGCGTTGATCAGCGCCCTGAGAATGCTAAGCATTTTCAGTACCAATTGGCAGTGTGGAATGGACACACTTACCACCTTGGTAGGGTTCGAGGCCCATCTAAAACCTCTGCCGTTCTTTGGGTCCGGCACCCGGTTGCAATGCAACTCCACATTCAACTGACAAAGTCAGTTCTTCCCGCGATTTGGGTTTCAACCACAACCACCACGATACTCCCCGAGGGGCCAGTCCGCATGAGCAGGTTGGAGTTACCTCCAAGGGCTCCTGCTCCCCGTGGTACCAGAATTAAGTCTCCGGTCAGACTTCGTAGCCGAAACTACTACCAGTTGAGCTTCCATACTGCTCCGGACTGGTGGCCAAAAAAAAAAGAAGGTGAGGTTGGACCCCACTAACACATAAAATACCCACAACGCAAACACCTACCACTCATACAAAAAAAAAACTAAAACCCTAATTTCCAGCTAACCGCCTTCGCCGCTTAAATAACTCACGCGCAAACAACCCTAACTGTTCGGTATTCCGACTAGTGGAGATCACACCACTAACATCTAATCGTCCATCACCAATTCTCAAACTCCGCCCCACAAAAACACCCTGACGTATCTGATAGGTGCCTCTGATGCAAAAATGCATTCAGAGGCCCATGCCCCGTAAACAAGAAACCCAGACTTAGACAGAATCTAAAATC
Organism: Bactrocera dorsalis; assembly: GCF_023373825.1. NCBI lineage: Eukaryota > Metazoa > Arthropoda > Insecta > Diptera > Tephritidae > Bactrocera > Bactrocera dorsalis. The sequence continues at coordinate 67,622,714 of NC_064304.1, read as the reverse complement.
TGGGTTATCCTCAACGAACCCCACGTCCCGAATGTACTCGTACGTCACTCGGCCGTTAGGACTATTGTCCCAACGTTGTTGCCACCTACACCTAACCCTATCATCTAGGAGCCTCTTGCTCCCTAGATATCCCTCCCTCTCCACATCATCGTCGGAAATCCAATCGTTCCGCAGCAATGACACACTCAAACCCCTTCTTAACCTGAATGCAACAGCTCTCTGTATGACAATCAGGTCAAGAGGGGGTGCACCTAACAAAACCTGCATCGCATCCGTTGAGACGGTGCGACATACAGGCAAGCAAGCAAGCATCATACAACGCTGTATTGAGAGGAGTTTTTGAGACCCCATGACAGTCGTGGCTGCCTCCCACCATACAGGGGCTCCATATGTGGCACAGGCCACAAACAAGCCACGATATATGGTGCGGACAGCACGACGTCCGAGACCCCAATCGCTCCTCAAAATACGTCGTATTTTGCCTACGGTTGCCTGCAGTCGCTCCTTCACGCTCGCAAAGTGTGGAGTAAAACACAACCTTTCACTTATGGTCAACCCCAGATATTTGACTTGCGTCACATATCTGATGCTGACCCCGTTCACACGGACAATCGGTGGACGAGACGGCGACAATCTACCTTTCAGCAGCATTGCCACCGTCTTTTCCATCGATATGTCAACCCCCACACCTAAGCCCCAAGAATTAACGATCTCTAAGAGATCTCCTCCCGCCCGTTCTAAATCCAACCTCGAGCGACCTTCAACCATAAGAAGAAGGTCGTCCGCATACGCGCAACATTTACAGAGTGGCTCGAGCTGCCCAAGCAGAGTGTCCATCATAAGGTTCCAAATATATGAACCACAGATGGAACCCTGCGGGCAGCCTCGAACAACTCCAATCTCCACACTCCCATTCATGCCGACAAGAGAGGCCTTTCTGTCCGAAAAATAACTCCGCCAAAGAGTAACTTCCGGACAGCCAAGCTCCTCCAGCCGTTGCAACACTCGATCCCAGCTTAGGTAGTCAAATGCCCCCTTGAAGTCAACAAATATGCCAAGTACATACTTGTTGACATTCTCCCTAACGACATTCTGAACAAAAAACCACGCATTCTCTATACTGCGTCCTTTCCTAAACCCAAACTGCCTATCCGACCACATACCCCGCGTTAGCTCCTGAAGCCGTTCCACCATGACCCTTTCCAGCACTTTTCCAAGTACTGGAAGGAGACTGATGCCCCGATAAGATCGAGGATCGCTCCTGACCTTATCAGGGGACTTCAGGAGAGGAACAACCCTAGCACTTTTCCACTCGCGTGGAAAGTATCCCTCCCAGACGCACTTATTATAAATGGCCTCCAGGTATTCCGGAATGAACTTCCATAAGCTTTTACACATCTCTCCGTTCAAACCATCAAAACCTGGGGACCGTTTAGACCTAACCAGGCCAAAGGCGTACCCCAACTCCCCATCATCTAATGGAGGGACAGGCACCTCTTGTGCGTGAGGAACCTGCACCTCCGACCTAGAAAAGAACGCACCTAACAAAACCCCCGCACACTCTCTCCACGACGATAACAGAGTGTCACCGACGCGAAGAGAGGTGATATCCTCCCTCCTACGACCCCTGCAGATCCTATAGACCTGACCCCAGGGGTCGTTCCTATTTTCCCTAACGAAGCTCCTCCACTCATCTTCCTTAACCTTAACTAACATCTCCTTGTATTCCCTATCCGCACAACTAAATTCCCGCCTAAGCTGGGACAGCCTATCCGAATTGGACCGTCGAGCACGTTGAAACTTTCGCCTCAAACGCCTGACAGTCCTCCTCTTCAAGGTTAACTCATGCGTCCACCATTTAATTTTACTAATCTTGGAACACTCATACCTACCAAAGACCCTATCATTTGTCCCCCAAACAACCTCATAGAGACGAGCAATTTGCTCGTCGACCCCCAGCTCCTCAAACACGCTAAGCGGTATACTAAGTACCGCTTCCCTAACCGAGAGCCTATATTGGTTCCAGTCGGTACCAGCGGTACGCCATCGCCGCAATGGACTCTCATAAGGTGAGGGAGGAGATCGAGGGGTAACCACAATTTGAAGCAAATTATGGTCACTCAATCCCCACCCTCCCCTAACCGCCCAACTAACACTAAAAGCCCTACTTGCTGCCTCGTTCATAAGCGTCACGTCAATGTCGCTCACGCCCCCAGGCCCATCGAACGTATACCACTCGCTCGGCTCATTCAAGACGTGGAGGCTATTAGCCACCACCCATTCGCTTAATGCCTCGCCTCGACTGTGGCTTTGGTATCCAGACGAATGCTGGGATACCTTACTAAACCACATCGAGGACGAGGCATTCGCATCCAACCCTAGGATAAATGGGCTACTACTCGCAAGTAGTAGTAGCTTATCCATGTAGCCCAGGTAGGGCTCTAGGGGCTCGCTATATTTACAGTATAAACTAGCGACAATCATCCTACCGAACTCCCCATCTATCGCTACACATATACCCAGTTGTGAAGAATCCACAACTACACAATCGTAGCGTGGATTATTCACAACTATTGCGGCGTTAGCTCTAAGGTCAGTGAAGACCCTAAAACCCCCAGGAAGACCCCGAACCACACCATTGGTGGCGTAGGGCTCCTGGAGTAGAGCAATACCGCACCCCCCCTCTACCATACAACCCCCCAACTCACACATCACGGCATAGGAGCCCTGACAGTTAAGCTGGATGATCCCACCCATCAATGTCTGGCGAGGGCGCGCTCAACAATGCCACAGTAGATAGGGCAGACAGCTGACATCATCAGATGCCCAGCTGGCCTACCCTTAAACTCACAGTTGCGACAATGCGGAGCATTGACGCAACCGGCAGCTTTGTGGCCTTCTTGACCGCACCTCCGGCAGACATCTGACCTAGCCCTACACTCAGCCACCCTATGATCAAATCCCATACACCGGAAGCATCCAGCGACGGGGCTGTCCGGTCGCACCCTGAAAGAAAACCACTTAATGTAGCACCGACCTGCCTCCAAGAGGGCGGACATCAATTTGTCCGTACCTTCAAGGACAACATTGGTGCTACCATCAGCGGCCACCTTCCAGGGACGACTGACCATCCTCACGTCAGTCCTCTGGGATGCCGGGCTGAAGTCCTGGAGGTTCAGCCGGAGTAGTTCCTCCATGAATTCTTCATGGGGATCTCCGTATGGACCCCCTGGACTACCACCCGACGTCCCAACTTCCGGTTGACAGAGACGTCCAACCCCACCTCCCCGAACTTTTTGTTACTCGCCACTCTCTCCCTCTCTAGGACGGAGGGAGTGCGAATAACCGCCCCACCACCCTTGATAGGCCTAACCTCGTGGACCCTCACGCCAAGTGAGGGACCCACCTCCTTCACAACCTTCTGAATAACTTCCTTAGAGGAAGTTGCGGGCCCCTTACTCCTGACCACGACCGACCAGGTCTCCACAGGCTTCGGCGTCACCGGTGCGATTGCCTCAAGCACAGGTGCTGGAGGCGCAGGCATCGGTGCCGACGGAGCCGGCATTGACCTGCTCGGCGCCGAGGAGTGACCCCCACAACTCCCCCTAAGGGCATCGACTTGACCGCGAAGATGGGCATTCTCGGTTATTACCGTCATTAGGAGCGCCTCATACTTTGAGGCAAGCTCCAACAGCCCCTTCGCAGTCCCTACCTCAAAATTCCTTGATTCGAACACAAGCTCGTTAAGCTCCCCCGTAATCCTTTTCGCAGCAGCAACATGGCTGACTGCCCCACCCCCAACAACAGCTGCCCCCCGCGAATACTCACGCTTTTTTGCGGCCTCTTTGGCACGCCCGGCACCCGTGTCTTTGCCAGCCGTCTTTGACGGTTGGGCAACCGTTTTGACTGTGGTGGCCACGCTGGCCTTTCCACCACGACTTCCCTCGACTACCCCTTCACGCGCTTCCGCCTTCTCGGTGGAGGCCACGATGGCACTCCCGCTCCCTCCCGCATTTCCCCCAACGTTACGCGGCGACCCCGCACGCGTAACCGCCTTCTCAGTGGAGGCCACGTTGGCGCTCCCACCACACTCCTCGCTCCCTCCCTCGCTTCCGCCCTCTTTTCGCGGCGACCCCAAACGCGCTTTACTCCGCGGTGGAGACCTTACCGCTCCCGCTCCCGTCGTTTCAACCTCACCGCCCGACGTGGAATCATCCACGACTGTTGAAGCCGCGGATTCTCCGCTTCCAGCGAGAACCTTCGTTCTCCTCTTCCGTCCCGGAGGCATCTCCCTACCCAAACAACCTCTCAGTTGAACTGATCCGCTGGCGTACCACTAGCGCAGAAGGCTCACGAACAGAAAGATACTGGAGCAGCTGCTCTCCAGGTGTTTACGTCTGAACGCGCTGAAAAATGCGACACGCGCGCAGGCCCGCTCTGTAACAGCGACCACCCAAGCGGTCGATTATCGCGAGCTCGCAGTGGAACAGCCCACAACCCCAACCAGTGGTCGGATAAATGCCACTCAATGGGCCGCCGGACGGACAATGTCCCCGTAACGGTCCGGAGTCGACCGATGTGGCACTGAACCGAATCGCACCGTGGGCTAAACGGTAGCGCTGTTACGACCGTTGGTCCACACAGGAGTCGCAATTCCAACGCAGGACAGACGCTTGCACCCTTTGGGCAATCCTGTCCAGACTCTCCTGACACCGAGCCAACTAAACGCCAGATGCACAGCACAGAACCACTGGCAGGCAGTCTGGTCAGCAAGAATGCCAACAACACGGAGCTACACTGAAACCGTGCGAAGCCTCCGCCAATAACAACAACGTGGATGACCACGTTGTCCGTATATAATACAGTAATAATTAAATTACTTACCGTAACCTCGCGACGATTTTGTACACAAAATTGCCAAAAAAACGCACAAAATTGTGTACCCGCACAAAAACACTCGCGGTCAATAAACCTCGCACCGAACGATCGCACCAACAATTGCACCGAACCGCTACGCACACGCGCCAGGCAATAACGGTGCCAGCTAAGCTACGTAAACAAACGACCGCACAAAAGAAACTTGAAAAAATCACCGAAAAAACACTTGGAAAAAAAAAAAAAATAGCAACGATGCGCACGCACATCTATCCGCGTCGAAAGTCAACTAACGAATGACGTCACTGTTGACAGTCATAACTTTGAAGTTGTAGATAATTTCGTCTATTTAGGAACCAGTATTAACACCACCAACAGTGTCAGCCTGGAAATCCAACGCAGGATTACTCTTGCCAACAGGTGCTACTTCGGACTGAGTAGGCAATCGAAAAGTAAAGTCCTCTTTCGACGAACAAAAGCCAAACTCTATAAGTCGCTCATAATTCCCGTCCTGCTATATGGTGCAGAGGCTTGGACGATGACAACAACCGATGAGTCGACGTTGCGAGTTTTCGAGAGAAAAGTTCTGCGAAAGATTTATGGTCCTTTGCGCGTTGGCCACGGCGAATATCGCATTCGATATACGACGACATTGACATAGTTCAGCGAATTAAGAGACAGCGGCTACGCTGGCTAAGTCATGTTGTCCGGATGGATGAAAACACTCCGGCTCTGAAAGTATTCGACGCAGTACCCGCCGCGGGAAGCAGAGGAAGAGGAAGACCTCCACTCCGTTGGAAGGACCAAGTGGAGAAGGACCTGGCTTCGCTTGGAATATCCAATTGGCGCCACGTAGCGAAGAGAAGAAACGACTGGCGCGCTATTGTTGACTCGGCTATCATCGCGTAAGCGGTGTCTACGCCAGTAAAGAAGAAGAAGAAGAAGATATACGGACTGAAATAGTTGACCGCCCAGACTATGGCTAGCAGCTTTTTTTCCGTCGCTGAGTATTTTCTTTCGTGGTCTTTTATGGGGTGTCCTTTTTGTGTTAAATAGCTCCAATTGCAAAACCACTTGCATCTGTAGTTACGGAGAATTTGAGTTTGAAATCCGGATACTTGAGTACCGGTGGGCTTGTCAAAAGTGCTTTCAATTTCTCGAACGAATTTGTATATTGGGGGTCACGAATGTTAGTTTTAGCTCCTTTTTTTCAAGTATTTTGTTAAGCCTTGTGCCACTTTGGCGTAATCCCTAATAAATTTTCTGTAATAGCCGGTCATGCCCAAAAACGATTTTATTTGTTTAACCGTTTGCGGTAAATTCAGTTCCTGTATGTTTTTTATTTTGTTCATATTTGGTTTGATTCCCTCTGTGGTGAGTATAAGGCCTAAATATTCTGTTGACTTTGCGAAGAATTTGCACTTATCTCTCTGAATTTTTAAATTGTATTCTGCTAATTTAACATTTGTAATTGTTATATTGTAATATTTGTACTAAATATTAATATGTTGTTCATATAGACTACACAGATTTTATTTATATATTCCCTAAGTACTGAATTTATTAGGCGTTGGAAGGTGGGGCGTTTTGAGCCAGAATGGCATTCTGATGAATTCATAGTGTCCTAAAGGGGTTGAAAATGCTGTTTTCTTTCTATCGCTTTCTTTAATTAGAACCTGGTGAAATCCTTTTGCAAGATCCAGGGTTGTGAAGTATTGAGCTCTTCCTCGTTTCTCTAAAATAATATCTATATTTGGTATCAATTACAATTATGTGAAAAATAATAAGGGCAGGGATGCATAAAAACAAAACAAAAATAAAATTGTTCTAAGTCATGAAAATTTCCGCCAGTTAATGACATTTTTTTAACACTCCTTATTTATAAAAAAACAGATTCCCTTAGACAAATGCTAAGTAAACAAGCAGTAAAATAGGTTTCCCAGATTAAAACATGCGCCAGGAAGTAAAAAATAGCGTTGTTTGTCAAGAATATAGAGTTTGCTTTATTAAGAAAAATACATTCGCCCCTAAAAACGCGGCTAAGTGTACAAAAGAGTAGATTAGGGTCAATAATGGAGTGGCCACCCAGTCCTTGGATCTAAAATCCATTGAAATTTTTTGGTATATGGTAAAAGCGTCGTTAATAGAAAAGTGTTCAAGTATTAATAAAGAGCTTTTTCAACTTATTCAAATTTAATGGAATGCAATTCTAGATTCCGTCTGCCAAAACCTAGTTGATTATAAATAAATAACAAAATATTAAACTAATAAGTAATTAATATCATCACTTCTTAGTGAAAACTAGTTGCTTTTTTTACTTAATATTGTATTTTTTTTAAATAAATCGCGAAGTGTCCTTTTTTCACATGCTAATATCGTGAATTTGAAAACAAACGCAAATAAAATACAAAACACCAAAATATGTGTAAAACTGTAAATTAATAAATTTGATTAGTTGAATGCCGCTAATTTCCCCACATTTCTGGATGTACATTACCTTCATTAACTGCAGGCCACTGTCATTATTTTTCACATAACGTTTTATGAACATACATATATGCATATGTGTGTAACATTGCCGTATAATGAATACACAAACATACCAACATAAGTATGTATATGAGTACACATGTAAATATGTCACCTGCAAAAACTACAAATCGTCTCAAGCATCGTCATACATACTTATATGCGTACACATCTAAATATGTCACCCTTACAAGCATTGTTCTACAAAAACAACAATCGTCAAATAGGATCAGAAATCTCTATGGCAGCCAAATTGACGACGTCAAAATTTATAGTAAATTTCACAACAACAAAATTTTCGCTCATAAACGCAAACGTACTTTGAAAAAGCAAATTCGATTCATTCATAAAAACAATTCCATACACCTCACCCTGAGCATGCCTTTGCCAACAAGCGATTTTTCGAGACGAAGGCAAAAGCTAAAAATCATAAATTGAATATATGTATTTCTGAAAACATATGAAAAGAAAAAAGTGTCAACCCCGCAAATATAAGTATTGAAATATATTAGAAAAAAAGTGACAACATAAATCAAAAAATTTTTCAAAGAAAATATTCAATATTCCTCTGAATTATGTGTAATGTCAATCCCGGTTAAGTAGTGCTCCGCTTAAAAGCCAATTCCTCTTAACAGCCTGTGTCTTGCTGCATCTCACGTGAAATATCATAGAAATTATTGTTTCACTCGCTTCTTTACATATGTATATACACTCGATTATGTACTATATAATATTTTTATTTTTAACAAAACACAAAAATCTGAATGTTTGATTGTGACACATAATCGGGATTGACTGTATTTGTCATGGAATGTATGTATGTATGCAAATATGTAAATAAGACATATTAGGCACTCCAAAATCTTGTGCATCTGAGTTTGCAAAATTATACAATTGCAATTTTTACCATCAACAATGAACATATTTTTTGTAGTTTTTGTGCAACCCTTGCAAAGACCATTAATTCACAGCTGATCGGTGAAGAAAATCATTCTTTGTAATCAAAATTTTCGCACAAATTGGAAACTATGCCGAAAAAAAGTATTAGCGAAAAATTAACTGACGCTTTATTTGATGAAGCTGCTGAAGAAATTATGGACATTGAAGGTAAGAAATATGTTTATGCGGCACATAGCACAAATTTTAAATTTTTTAATTTTTAATTTACAAAATTTACAAAAATTTCCCCATTTCTTCCGTTTGTTTACAATATTTTTATTTTTGACAGCAGCTGATAATTTCCAAACCAGTGTTGCAAATAATACAATGGCGTTTTAGTGTTGCTTATTTGCAAGGGTGTAGCAGATGCATCGCTGTACATTTTGTTATTGTAAAAGGAAAAAATATGCTCGCTAATTTGCAATTGCAAATACGAGTATGTATGTAAGACCATTTTGCGCGAATTCTATATTACGGTCGCGTTCAAACGTTTTTAAAAAGTTAGTACCGAATTAACCCTAAAGAATTAAACCAGGTGGTTTGGATATTGGAATCAGTTAAACTTTCACTTTATTAATTATAATCATTTGAGTTACTATTGCAATGCATTATTGCTTACAAATCATAAATACTTATTATGCTTATTACACATGTTTTGCAAGAAAGGAAGTGTTTGCTTATACATCATATTTACTTAAATGCTGACTAAGATAATAACGTCATAACTTAATAGTTTATACAGGTTCTCGGAAATATTGTTAACAAAGTGATTTTGTTTTGTATCATTTAAGTTGATTTTTGCAATAGCAAAGGAAATGGTTTAATGTTACAATTTTACTGATTTCCGGTTGTTCTATTTATTTCATTAAGAAATTCAGCAAATTTATCAGTTTTACTGTTTGTTGTTTGATTATTTATATATATGAAACTAGTCCCCCTTTTAGATTAGGATTCTCCTGATTTTTTTTATTTAATGCTATTTTAATATATTTATGTTTTTTGATAAGGACAGTAGCTACTAACAAAATTATAATTATGCTTAATATGTTGCAAATATGTCGCATTTTTCCCCAATTTGTTCCTTTGGGCGCAGTTGAATGCGGTTTTAAGAGGAACAACTTTACAGGAAAGTACTTTTTGCGTTCACCACATCTTGATAACTCCAGTTTTAAGTAGATTTTGAGAGTTAATGTATTTGTTTACTTTCTACAAATATTTTATTAACGGTAGACTCGTAGGGTGCTGAACACGTATTTTAGTGAAAGTTGAAATTAATTATTTAAAAGAAGTTTTTATCATTTTTGTGCAACAAACGCAGATCAAATGTAAGTATCATAGTGGTATTATTAAAAAATAATGAATTTGGACCGATTTTCATTAAAATATTTTTTTATTTTGCTCCAGTATGGGTCGAGGGGGTGATTTGTCCCCAAGGAAAAAATCAGAGATTAAAACTCTTCTCCAGTACACAAGCCATTCGCAAAGGAAGATAGCAGAACTAGCTGGAGTTTCTAAGACAGCAGTGAATAAAATAAAGATTAGTTTGGATCAAAATCAGTCACTTTCGCCAAAAAGAAAAGGCAAGAGTGGAGGAAACGCATAACAACATCACGATCTGACCGGAAAATTCGGGACATCTGCTTGCAAAACAGGAAAAACAGTGCTGGGCTCTTAACTCAATTAGTTCAAGAGTCTGGAGTACTAGTATCCAAAAGAACTGTGCAGCGAAGGTTAGCAGAAGAAGGGTTGACTGGTCATCGCCCTGCTAAGAAACCTCGGTTAACAGATGCGATGAAGAAATAACGTCTTGCCTGGGCCCAAAAATACCGCCAGAAGACTGATGAGGACTGGAGTAAGGTCAGCTATTATTATTACTGTCATCTTATACCATTTTTTAAATCATATATTTGAAAATAATAAGCAACTCTCTTTTTTTCAGGTATGTTTTTCAGATGAGTCAACATTTGAAATTCTGGCAGACAAGAGCAGCTTCGTCAGGCGACGTCCAGGCGAAAAATATCACCCTGACTGCATTGTGGGGAGGGTTAAACACCATGTTAAAATAATGGTGTGGTCTGTCATAAGCGCCAAAGGGGTTGGACGTCTCTACATTGTCCAGGGTACCATGAGACGAGACCAATACAGATAAGTTGTGGAAACTCGGTAAGTTGTTACCGGAACTTAAGGATTGGTTCCCAGACGGGAGGAATTCATTTTTATGCATGATTCAGCGCCATGTCATAAAGCAAGAAGCATAACCAAATTCCTGGCAGACCATAACATTCTAGTTTTACCTTGAACTGGCAATTCACCTGACATGAACCCCATAGAAAATTTAAGGCAGATTACCAAGGCCGAAATTGCCAAAGAGATAATAACTACCAAGGTAAAATTGATTGAAAAGTTAATAAATGTATGGCACTACAACCCCATGATTAAAGAAAGTGCATTAACGTGCATACAAAGTATGCCCAGACGGATTAAAGCACTCATTGAGGAGAAAAGAAATGTGACTAAGTACTGATTATTAATCAGAAATATTTTATCTCGCTCATATGTATATTTTTGAAATAATTATTTTAATTTTTTTGTTCTTATGTTAGTTTGTAAATTACTCTTTTATTATTATTAAAGCTTTTTATAACTAAAAAAGACCAATACTTCATATACCATATTTTTGTGACTGTCCCTAATAATTTGGTAACCCACTGTAGTTTACGGTTACAATGTTTTCCTTTATATATTCAACAAAATTTGAAAAATAATAGTCATTAATTTTAACTGAACAATTATTAAACCCCCTCATTACATAGTTTCCACTTATTAATGGTAGTTCTTGATTACATTTATTATTAATTTTTAAAGTGTTTGCATTTTTAACAAGAATCGTTTTTATATTTAACATATTATTTCGAGTTCTTTACATTTTACAAGCTTACAATTACTTTTCTAAAATACAATGTTTGCTTATTTTCATTTGTTCTAATAATTTATTATCTTCAAATATCAATGTTTTATTTTTGTAGGTACGTATTTCCACTATTTTTGCATCTATTTCTTTATTTTCTCTGTTAGGTATAGGAATAATTTTTCTTATTTGTACATCTTCAAAATTTTTTGGTATTTTTATTCCAAATACTGGAAATGTATTTTTACAATTACTGTTTCTAGTTATAGATATTTTAGCTTATTATAATCGATATTATATTTTACTATTTTACTTTTTAACAATTGAATTTTTGTGTATTGATCTAAATATAAAGTTTGTTTGTATTCATCATATATAAGCTTATTTATCGAATTAAGTTCTTTTTCAATTTTTAATCTGTCACTTTTAACAATTTCTTTTAAGTGTTCAACAGCTGGTGCGTAATAATAGTTTATTTTAATTTGTTCGTTAAATGAGTCATTCGTTTGTAAAAGATATGTTTGTATATTTTGGCTGTTGTCTTCGTCCATTGTACCAAAAAGCCATTTTGACATACTACCAATTGCATTAATCAGTCCTTTTTTATTTCTAGCTCTAACTGTCATAAGTGTCAATAGTTTCTTTCTTATGTCTAACAACTCTCTTTGCAGTATTTCTTTATTCTCTAATTTCATTAAAATTATATTATCGGTCATAGAAATAATAATATTTTCTAATTGCTGAATATCAATCATATGTAGTACTATATCGCTATCTTTTGGTATTGCTTGATCTCTAATCTGTAAATCTATGAATCCGTTTTGTTCCTTTATTTCTGTCAAAACCATAGTCCCGGCACAATATTGTGTCATTAAAACGATTACTGTCCACATTTTCCAAATCTGTAAATTTTAAAGGTCTTTTTATATTGGAAGGAGGAATATTTTCTAACTTTTCTTTCTTGTATCTAAGTTGTTCCTTATGCCTAACAGCTTTATAATTTTTTATAAATCCTTCTTCTCCTCTTTCCTCATACTTTTCTTTTTACTGATTTAATTTATTTATAATTTTATTCTTTGCTGCTATTAATTTGTTGTTTATTATTTCCAAATGTACATCGTTATGCTGTACCTTATTTGGTGTCCATTTTATTCTTGAGTGACATCTTTCATTATAATTTCTAATTGCTTTTTGTATTAGTTGTTTTATTGATAACCCTTTATTTAGTTTATTTAAGATTCTAAATTTTTCTGCTATAATATTATGGAATCTTTCTACATCTGCATTACCTGTATGACTATTGGGTTTTGCTAAGTGGATTTCAACATTTTCATTATCTAGGAATTCTTTTATTCTTACTGCTTTAAATTCATTGTCTGCTATAATTTTTCTAGGTTTCCCTACTTTAGTGAAGTGATCTTCTAGCTACTCAATAATGGTTTCTACCATTTAACGAGTATGCCGCACCGAACTTAGAGAATTTATCTACTATTGTCAAAAAATTATGCCCTTTCATTACATACGTATCTAAGTAAATGTACAATATCATTAATGTTTGAAGGTGTCTCCGAAAGTTTCAATTTTGTTTTAATAGGATTTCTATCGTACTTTACTTCATGACATATTTTACATTGATTAATTACAATTTGAATTAATTGCAATAACTTTTTTTTATTCTTTATTTGGTTGTATGCTTCCTGCATGTCTGAATGAAAGCTTTCCCTAACGCGATATAAAGAAATCTGCTTGACTACTTCTACTCCTGTCTCAATTTCTTGTGCTCTCATTGTACATTTTATAAATTCTAATTGACCATCATTAGAAAACATTTCGATTAATTTTTCCTGTACTATATTATATTGATGTTCTGAAAATTTCTGAAAATATTCCTATTTTACCTTTTGTGATATATTTCCTAAATATCTCACTTAAATTATCGAAATCATATTCCGAAATGAAAATAATTTTTTTACCGTGTATAATTTTTAACTCTTCAGCGTTGTTGTTTGTTAAAATAATTTGCGTCTCATATTTGTTAACAATTTCCTCTTTGATATAAAAATGGTCGTCTAATTCTTCTTCTGCTGAATGCACTGTTGCTAAAGTTTCTTCATCTTCCTCTTCCATATTGTTTATATAATAATTTTAAATTGTTTCATCCATATTTTCTGAAATAATATCCTCATTTTCTTTTATCCTACTTAAAAATTCTGCTACTTTATTTTCTTTGCCTTTTAAATATTCAATGTCAAATTGGTATTTTCCAAGTTTTAATAATCATCTTTGATGCCGAGCTGATATATCTTTTCCTTTGTATTTAGAATGTAAAAAAATTATCGGTTGGTGGTCAGTAAAAATTTTGAATTTATTTCCATAAAGGTATGGCCTAAAATAGTTTATACTCCACATTATCGCAAGAAATTCTTTATCTGTTGCGGAATAGTTTCTTTCGTGGTTATTCAAAGTTCTTGAGGCGTAACACACTGGGTGTCCCTCTTGTGATAATAATGCACCGATCGCATAATTGGATGCGTCAGTTGTTAAAGTAAATTGTTTTTCGAAATCTGGATAACGGGCATAGATGAGTACTTATTAGTATTTTTAATTTTTCAAATGCAATATATGTAGGGTCTTTAAGATTAATTTTAACTCCTTTTTTCAAATACTTGGTTATAGATTGGGCTATTCTAGCGTAGTCTTTTACGAATTTACGATAGCAACCGGTGATTCCTAAAAAACTTTTAATTTGTCTTTATGTTTTTGGGATTTGTAAATTTTCCATAACTTTAATTTTATTAAGATTTGGCTTCATGCCTTCCTCCGTTAAAATGTGTCCTAGGAACTCTGTTTCTTTTTTCAAAAAATTGCATTTATCAATATGAATTTTAAGATTTTTACTTTCAAGAATTTTAAAAATTTCGTCTATCGCCCTAATATGTTCATTCAATGATGTGCTAAATATTAGAATGTCGTCTAAATACACTACACAAGTTTTATTTATATAGTCTCGTAAGTATTTCATTCATTAGCCGCTGAAATGTGGCTGGTGCATTTTTCAGTCCAAAGGCATTCTTACGAATTCAAAAAGTCCATGTGGAGTTACAAAAGCTGTTTTTTCACGATCTTCCTCTTTTACTAGAATTTGATGGTACCCTTTCGCTAAATCTAAAATAGTAAAATATTGTGCTCTCCTTAATTTGTCTAGAATAGAATCAATATTTGGAAGGGGGTATTTGTCATCTATTGTAACCTTATTCAATTTTCTATAGTCTAGTACAATTCTGTATTTCTTTTCATCTGAATTATCTAAATTTTTCGGCACTACTATGCATTAATGGACTCGAATATCTTGAGTGACTTTTTTGGATTATTCCCTGCTCTTCCATTTCCTTAATTTGTTTTCTAACTTCAATTTCATGCTGAGGTGGATACCTATACAATTTTGAATTAATCTGCTGCTGCGTTGTAGTTTTAATTTCTTGTTGGATTTCCGTTGTGTTAGTCAATTTATCACCGTCTTTAAATAATAACTTATTATATCTTTTGAGCAATTTAATTATTTCTCTATTTTCTTCTTCATTTAAATGCTCTAGGTTTAATCTCTCTTTTCGGTTTAGAGCAGCGTTGTCCACGGCCTATGCGCACAATAGCGCACGGACAGTGCCAGACACCTCACACCAACATGTCGCGACAAGTGTCTGTGAAAGCACGATTGTGCTACTGTATTCAACTTCGTAGGCAAGCAAAGAAGAATTTTGCGATCAGTTGACGCTAGAATAACCAACACAAGCATAACGTGCACACAGTCACGTTGGACAACACTGGTTTAGAGTTATTTTCCCTTTTTCTATATCTATATACGTATTGAGAAAAGTAAGCATGTCCATGCCTATATATGACTTTATAATATTTTCGTCATCTTATAGGTGTAACTTTGCATCTTGTCCTCGCGTTACTAGGTAAGTTAAATTCTTCTGGTGCCAATGTATGCACCTCATAATTTATTTTATCCTCATTGTACTAAATGTTAAAGGATTTTTCAATTTAATTTTTGGAAAATCGTCAATCTCGCTATTGATCAGGTTTAAACTAGCTCCTGTATCAATTAGTGCGATATAATTCTTTTTATTAATTTTAATTTTTAGTTTAGGTAATGATTCCGAGGCTGGTTCATAAAAAAAATACTATTATTAACTTCTTCTATATCTAACTTCTTCTTCTCTTGTTATATCAGTTCGTGAAGATCATACCTGGCCTTGCCTACTCGAGTATAAGCGATCTTGGATATACTGCGAATTAGGGTGTCCGGCCAATTGAGGGCTCATTGAACTATATTGGATATTATCTATTTCCATCGGTTCGCCTTGGTTTTGTTTAAATTGATTATTTCGACCATAACTCTATCTATATTGGTTGGATTGATTTTGACCAAAGTTTGGTTTATATTGATTTGGTTGATTTTGATTAAAATTTGGTCTAGGGTTTCCTACTGCTTGTGGTCTTTGAAAATTACCTGAATTTGGTTTGTAATTATAATTAAATCTTCCACTGTTATATTGTTTAAATTGGCTTGATGTATTATGTCTAATATCATTTGCGTATATTCGTTTATATGAACCTTGATTATCTCTATTTCTATAATTTGTATTATGTCTTTGTCCTTGATCAGAATACCTATTACTACATTTTTCCGCTGAGCTATCCCTTTTATTTTAAATTTCATGTTTTCCGATCTATTATTACTATCTTCATATCTTTTACTTGCCATTATTCTTATTATATCATTAAGGTTATCTTCTTTATAAATTTTATCTAGTAGAACTCCTTGAGTCATCTCCTTATGATATTTACTAATAAGCTGTCCTGTTACTCAAGTCGATGTAATTGTCACCCTTATAGTATACTGTCAGTTCGTCCGACATATATTTAATATTTTGTATATCTCTCATAAGTTCATTTACGGAACTTACCTTAAGATTTCCAATCTTCTTATACAGATGATGTGGCTCTACTTCGGATCGATACCTCAGTTTTAAGGTTTCTCTTATCAGTTGCCAGTTGTCTGGTTGAAGTATATTGGTGATTGTATTTTTCGCCTCTCCCTGGATGGTTCTGTAGTAGATTGATCGCGTCACTTCCTTCTGTAGCTCTAAGTCGCTCGTTGTGGATAGTAGGTACTCGATGCTGCTGAAAAACGAGTTTATTGTAATATCGCCTGTCCCCGTAAATATCGGCAGGTCGTTAACTGTTTTTATGAGTGCATGACTGCTGCTGTTGCTTCCTTCTATCCGCTTTCTTAGTTCGAGGTAAGCTTGCCGCATTTGCTCCAACTGTTGCTCTCTGCGAGCAAGCTCCTCTACTAACTTGAGTACCACCATCTGGGTCTGTTTGTTCTACATTTGTATCCTGTTATCGAAGGCTCGGTGCCTTGATGATTTAATTTTGTTTTTTTTTTTTATGGGTTCGGTTACCTCACTTTTTAAACTTTAACTTGTTGGTGAATTGACGCTCTTTCTGTTTTGAGACGTGTTCACTGCAAAAACTTCACAAAAAATTTTTGTTTTTAAAATTTGCCTTTTAAAATTTTTTTTAGGTCGTTTTCACTTCTGAACTTTTGCTTCATTTTTGGTTTCACAATTAATGTGCACTGCACCCTCTGTGGTGCCGATTATTGTGTCTATCCGGATTTTTTTATATAGTTATTTATATTCTGGAGGGTTTGGTCAACTCCTGAGTTGGCCACAGAATCGCAGAATTAGTTTGGGATTTATAAAAAAATATTTGATATAACGATTTCGGGAGGAAAAAAAATTTTATTGTTTTTCGAACACGGTTCGTTTTACTGAATCCTTAATACATTTTAAGGATCCTACCGACTGCGACAATTTTATATTACGGTCGCGTTCGAACGTTTTTAAAAAGTTGGTACCGAATTAACCCTGAAAAAATAAACCAGGTGGTTTGGATATTGGAAACAGACTAAACTTTCACTTTAGTAATTATAATCATTGGGGTTACTATTGCAATGAATTATTGCTTACAAAACATAAATACTTATTACACATGTTTTGCAAGAAAGTAAGTGTTTGCTTATACATCATTATTGCAAAATAATGAAAAAAAAAATTATTTTTTGAGGGGGAAGTCATTAAAATGTTCATTTGTTAACTAAAAAGTTAATAAACAATATAAAAAAATAAAAATTGTTAAAATTCATGCATATTTTCTGAAAGTACAAGTATTGAACTATACCTCCTGACAATTTTTTCAAAAAATCACCAATAGTTTTTTAATTATTAATTTTTTAACTAAAAGTAGTAAAAATTTTCAATTAAAAAAAAATATTGTTAAAATTAAAATTTAAAAAACTGGGCGGGGGATTATTTGTTCATGGTGACTACTTTATGAAAAAATACTCACATTCAAATTCGATGATCAAGTGGAAAATGGGGAGTCCACTTGACGTATTTTTACTCCGCTGTAAATTTGCAGATTAAAACTCATGAGCTTAATTTTTGAAAGAGAAAAATTCAGAAATAAACACCAATATATGCGATATGTTAATTCCAAGTTCCTATTTTTATTGAAAATATATATATTAAAATAAAATATGAATTCAAATGTTGTTGGAACGTTTAATTCAATTATTATCTAAATACAGTATAATACGATCTCTAATTTTATGACCAATTTAGTTAATTGAGTCTCATTTCCCGTATCTATTTCTGTATTATTGTTTTCATTTATAAAATATCTGCAATATGTTGAATTTTTAAACTGTAAGCAAATGTTGTGCAACGCTGCACATACATTGCCGAATTTTGCCACCTTTTTAGGACTATACCGACTTCTTTTATCATTACTGAGAATTTTCCACCGGCCCACCGGCTGATTGAAGCAGTGCAGGTACTGCGGTTGATAAATGCCCGTTAAATTTTATTTCCGATAGGATGAAAGTAAATGCTGCTTTGGTCAGTCTAAACCGCTTCCTGAATCAGTAAATGATTTAAAATAATAAGATCTATACTAAGATAAACAGTATAATTAAAAATTTTCTTACGCTGCTTCAGGTAAAGTTATCAAAAGGGGAGTCTCTCATCCGAGGCTGGTTACAACTATTCACTGGGGGTGTTTTTTTACGTGGCGGGTCCCAAACCCAGCGCACAACCCTATGCAGGGGATGTTTCGCCTTCTCATTTTAGCTCGCCTTCAAACGGATGTTCTTAGGCTACCCAGAGGATACTTGGTCAAAGACCGGAAGTCGAGAGCTGCATGAGTCACATGTAAAAGAATCGTTTCTGACCACTCCCAAGTGAATGGCAGTCAGAGAACTTTCCTCACTTGCGTAAACTTCTACACATGACTCCATCCTCTCATGCATGCACCTGAAATGTCCAGTCCCTTAACTGGGAAGGTGCCACTGCCCAGCTGGTTGATGTCCTCGTGAAAACAAAGGCTGACATCACCGCCGTCCAAGAAATGCGATGGACGGGACAAGGACAGAGACGAGTAGGTCCTTGTGACATTTACTACAGTGGCCATACAAAGGTGCGCAGGTTTGGTGTGGGATTCGTGGTGGAAGAGAGACTCCATCGCCGAGTACTATCATTCACTGCAGTGAATGAACGTCTAGCCACAATCCGCATCAAAGCGAGGTTCTTCAACATATCGCTGATTTGCGCCCACGCCCCGACGGAAGAGAACGACGATGTGACCAAAGATGCCTTTTATGGGTGCTTGGAGCGCACTTATGTGAGATGCCCCCGTCACGAAGTAAAAATCGTGCTTGGCGACTTCAACGCCAGGGTGGGCAAAGAAGGTATCTTTGGTACTACGGTCGGTAAATTCAGCCTCCACGACGAAACTTCCCCAAATGGGTTGAGGCTGATCGACTTCGCCGGGGCCCGAAATATAGTTATCTGTAGTACTAGATTCCAGCATAAAAAGATCCATCAAGCTACCTGGCTGTCTCCGGATCCAAAAACTACCAACCAGATCGATCATGTTGTGATAGACGGAAGACACGTTTCCAGTGTTTTAGATGTGCGTGCGCTCCGAGATCCTAACATCGACTCGGACCACTATCTTGTTGCAGCTAAGATTCGCACCCGTCTCTGTGCAGCAAAAAACGCAAGGAAGGTTCGACGTCGAGAAGCTGCAATCACAACAGACAGCCGAACGATTCTCTACTCGGCTTGCACTCCTGCTCTCTGAGAGCACTCGTCAACAACTCGGTATAAGGGAACTGTGGGACGGCATTTCAAACTCCTTACGTACAGCTGCAACCGAAATCATTGGTTTTCGGAAAGTGCAAAAGAACAGCTGATACGACGAGGAGTGCCGTGTCGCAGCGGAGAGAAAACAGGCTGCCTACCTCGCAACGTTACGATCGACCACAACACGTGCGGGATGGGATAGATACCGAGAGTTGAAGAGGGAAGCAAGACGCATTTGCAGACAGAAGAAGAAAGAGGCCGAAATGCGTGAGTACGAACAGCTTGATAAGCTGGCCGACAGGGGTAATGCTCGAAAATTCTATGAAAAGATGCGGCGGCTTACACAAGGTTTCAAGACCGGAGCATACTACTGTAGAACCCCCCAAGGTGATCTAGCCACCGATGCCCAGAGCATACTTAAATTATGAAGGGAACACTTCTCCAGCCTGCTGAATGGCAGTGAACGCACAACACCAGGAGAAGGCGAACCCGATACCCCAATCGATGACGATGGAGCAGACGTTCCATTGCCCGATCATGAAGAAGTTCGAATAGCAATTGCCCGCCTGAAAAACAACAAAGCGGCAGGGGCCGATGGATTGCCGGCCGAGCTATTCAAACACGGCGGTGAAGAACTGATAAGGAGCATGCATCAGCTTCTTTGTAAAATATGGTCGGATGAAAGCATGCCCAGCGATTGGAATTTAAGTGTGCTATGCCCAATCCATAAAAAAGGAGACCCCACAATCTGCGCCAACTACCGTGGGATAAGCCTCCTCAACATCGCATATACGGTTCTGTCGAGCGTATTGTGTGAAAGATTAAAGCCCACCGTCAACAAACTGATTGGACCTTATCAGTGTGGCTTCAGACCTGGTAAATCAACAACCGACCAGATATTCACCATGCGCCAAATCTTGGAAAAGACCCGTGAAAGGAGAATCGACACTCACCACCTATTCGTCGATTTCAAAGCTGCTTTCGCCAGCACAAAAAGGAGCTGTCTTTATGCCGCGATGTCTGAATTTAGTATCCCCGCAAAACTAATACGGCTGTGTAAAATGACGTTGAGCAACACGAAAAGGACCTCTCCGTTCGATACCAAACGAGGTTTCAGACAATGCGACTCCCTATCGTGCGACTTTTTCAACCTGCTTCTGGAGAAAATAGTTCGAGCTGCAGAACTCAACAGAGAAGGTACCATCTTCTATAAGAGTGTACAACTGCTGGCGTATGCCGATGATATTGATATCATCGGCTTCAACACCCGCGCCGTTAGTTCTGCTTTCTCCAGACTGATTAAGGAAGCAAAGCAAATGGGTCTGGCAGTGAACGAGGGCAAGACGAAATATCTCCTGTCATCAAACAAACAGTCGTCGCACTCGCGACTTGGCACTCACGTCACTGTTGACAGTCATAACTTTGAAGTTGTAGATAATTTCGTCTATCTTGGAACCAGCGTAAACACCACCAACAATGTCAGCCTAGAAATCCAACGCAGGATAACTCTTGCCAACAGGTGCTACTTCGGACTAAGTAGGCAATTGAGAAGCAAAGTCCTGTCTCGACAAACAAAGACCAAACTCTATAAGTCACTCATAATTCCCGTCCTCCTATATGGTGCAGAGGCCTGGACGATGTCAACAACAGATGAGTCGGCGTTGCGAGTTTTCGAAAGAAAAGATCTGCGAAAGATTTATGGTCCTTTGCGCGTTGGCCACGGCGACTATCGCATTCGATGGAACGATGAGCTGTACGAGATATACGACGACATTGACATATTTCAGCGAATTAAAAGACAGCGGCAACGCTGGCTAGCTCATGTTGTCCGGATAAACGAAAACACTCCAGCTCTGAAAGTATTCGACGCAGTACCCGCCGCGGGAAGCAGCGGAAGAGGAAGACCTCCACTCCGTTGGAAGGACCAAGTGGAGAAGGACCTGGCTTCGCTTGGAATATCCAATTGGCGCCACGTTGCGAAAAGAAGAAACGACTGGCGTGCGGTTGTTAACTCGGCTATAATAGCATAAGCGGTGTCTACGCCAATTAAGAAGAAGAAGAAGCTTCAGGTAAAGCCATGTGATTACTTTTATCACGAATCGTGAACCTTATGACCATTTGGTAATGTTTTTCATCTGAATCAGATGAACTTGTATAAAAGAACACGTTAGGGTTCATTTTATTGAATGCAAAAACTAAATTTTGTAAATTTATATACACTTTATTACACATACATAGTATATTGAATATTTAGTTCAATTCCAATTCAAATACTTTTTTATTTTGTTTTGTTTCGTATTCGAAAATGTCATTTAGAGCTACGACAGGGAAGTTATTACATAAAATTTCTATTCGTTTCCTATCGCGACGATCCGCACACTACGCTACGAAATTTCTCTCGATACGATTACTTGCTCGCTCACGATTGCCGCGATTCGGGCCCAGGTTTGTATACTTAAACCATGTATGTACATATATTATTTACATGTATATGAACATATATTCAAAGTCCTAATAGGCAAACAGATTTTAATAAAATCTTTCTCTCTTTGTGAAAAAGAACAAGAGAAGTGCACATACACTAAAGCATAAGTACATGCACATAAATATTACATACATACTTATCTACAAAGGATATTGACCCATTCCGTCACATACGTACGAGGGCATACCAATAAATCCGGAAGATAAAAAATACTCGCTTTACATTAAAAAAAAACATTATGAAAATCGCAAGTAAATAAAATGGTAAGTAATAAGAACTATAAACGCGCAACGAATACACAAAAATTTAGATCGCAGATCAACTAAAACTTAAGAAATCAATCGCACCTACTCCCCATTCGAGAGTAGAGCTGCCACAAATACAAGCCCAAGAAGCAAGTTCAGACATTCACCTCAAAGTGACCGCATGCGATACAGAAATATTTCATGGAGGTTATGAACAATGACCGTCCTTCCTGGACATGTTTACTGACGTGTACATAAACCTTCCAAAATTATCGCAAGCGCGAAAATTGTATCATCTCCGATACAAAACTAAAAGTTAAGCAGGCGTAATAGTAAAACAGTTCGCATTAAATGACGATAAGTTAAATTCGGCTTAGGAAGATCTGAAAGCAAGTTATGAAAACAAAAGTATATTGGTCGACAAGCAAGTAACGATACTCATGAACTTGCCGAAAATTCAAAAAGAAACAAGTGAAGAATTCATAAAACTAGAATCCACTGTTTCTATCGACACAAAATATTCCCACAGACAACTGGGACCCTATTCTGGTAAACATATGCACCGCAGCATTACCAGAAAAATCATTACTTTTCTGGAAGCAATTGCTCTCATTTCTTAACTACCCAATATGAAATTGGGTAGATAAAAAAAACAGTCAGAACTAAAAACGTTTAACACGATCTAAACAGAAGCTTCAATAGACCCCAAGTCAATAGCCACAACAATTTAATTAGAAGTTTTTTCAAAGCAAAATCGTTCACATCTGAACATCTGAAACATATGTCATGCGAACTATGTACAGGAGGGCATAAACTTAAAACTTGCGAGAAGTTTAAAAAAAGAACAACTCTGTCAGATCAAAAAGACTATGTACTGCTTGTCCCACGCACACAATCTTACTAATTGCGAAAGTAAATTCAACTACTGTATATTATCATTAAAGACATCATTCCATGTTACATTACAACATGTCTTCCAACACACCTCAAAGTAGCGCGTTCTCAAGAAAAGCAATGGGTTTAGTTGTAACAGCAACTCCCGAAACACAAATTTTCGAAATTCGCTAAGAGACACCATGCTGCTCAAAGCCAAAAAAAACTCAAACGCTACACAGCGAAAATCAATGTAGGGACTACTAACAGCAGTTGTCTCCAACGAACACAGAGAATAACTGTTTAAACTTAGAGCCTTAATAGACCAAGGATCACAACGATCATTTATAGCGTCTAAGGCTCAAAATAAAATAAAACTGCCAACAAAGCAAGCAAAAATTGAAATTACGGATATGGGCGGAAGAGTAGTACAAAACTCTAACAAAATATGTCCCATTACTCTAATTTTCCCCCAAGCGGATAAGTGCATTCAAGCAGATGCTTTTGTCTTACCGCTACTAACAAGCATGCTTCCAACCTATCAAACAAATAGAAAGCATTGGGATAAGGTTTCACACCTGATTCTAGCAGATCCCAACTGCAACACCCCAGCTCAAATAGACATTCTAATAGGCAGCGACTTACTATCATCGGTTGGATACTAAGTGGACTAGTTACTGAAACAGTTTCCACCATGACAACTGAAGTTGAAGAAATATCCAAAGAATTCCTTAATTCACAATTAAGGAAATCTGCCGATAGTCCAACAGTTAAAAATAATAACCTTTGGCGTAAACTATGTTAGTGTACTTAGCCATTCGTACACTCCACGAACTGGCAGAAAGCACAAAGTCAGAATTTCCTCTGGCAACACAAATGTTAAAAACACAGACGTATGTAGACGATATCCTGTCTGGAAGCCACAGTCTTCCACTAGCATACGAGATCTTTTCACAGGTGCCTTTAATGCCTTGAATACCGCAGGGTTTGCTTTAAGGAAGTTTACAGTCAATCACCCAAATATTTAAAAAAAAATATTCCTAAAGAACATTTGTTGGATACTAATTTACTTATTTTCGAAAAAAAGTACAACAAAAACACTTGGTGTTTGATTTGTATCATCAAACATTGAACTCAAAAAAAAAAACTTTAAGTTCTTACCGCTGGTGGGGGAAAAATAAAGATCTTTGTTTGAGTGAGAATATTGTATATTCATTCCTATTTTTATTTGGTATTTTCATTACTTATATATTATTTTAGAAAACTATCTTAAATAACTAAATATATGTATAGGTGTGTATGTTTGTATGTATTGCAGTATATTGTTTATGCTGCTTATTATGCCCTGCCAACCATGAGCGGGTAAAACACCAGATAATCAGCGGGTAACATGGTGGTAAACGTGGTGGTAAACATATAGAATGTTTCTTAAGCCTGGCAGATATTTTACCTACTCACGTACGTATACATGTGATCATACATCTTTGTTGCGCTCATTCAGCAGTGTCATATAAAAAAGTATATCTGTCCTGCTCTTATATCCCCAATCGAAGACTGATTCAGGGTTGCATTTTAAACAGCTGATGTAGAGTTGCATTTTTTAATTCCTATTTTAAAAATTTATTAAAATTTCAAAGAAAACTTTTTAATTTTTAAATTATTAATTTTATTACTTTTAATATATATTTACATTTATACAATATATTTAATTAACAATAATAATTTCATCTGAAAAAAAATTAATTAAAGAAAGGATTATTAATAGCTGAAAATAAAAGAGTGAAAAAATATAAAAGACAAATACCTGAAAATAAATAATAATTACATTGAATTTGTAATATCTAAAAGAAAAAGAAAGATTAATTGTATAAAATGATAATAATATCTGAAAAAAAAGATTAATATTATCTGAAAAAATAAAATATATTAAATAGAAATAGAATTTTCTCTGCAAGCAAAGATGAATTAAATAAAAATAGTGATAAAATCTGAAAAGAAAGAATAATTAAATAAAAATAATAATCATTTGATCATTTAAAATGTAAAACAAACATTAGTTTTCACATATTATATTGGATTGCGCAGGCCGCCTTAAACGCATAATATACATATGTACATATCTATGTATTTATTTTTGCGTATTATCTTGGACTGCGCAGTCCACTTTTTTCACATACTTACTTAACAATTGATACTTGCCCCTTCTGATGATATCGTTCATACATAGCTGCTGCTGCTACTTCCAATTCAGTTCTGATTTCCAATGGTATAAAAATAAATGAAGTAATTATTTTCAAAATATTGTTAAAAAATCACATAAAATTCATTTACTCACCTTCTTGTTGTACGAGTCTCCTTTACGATAGTACGATCACGAACGACATGCGTCTTTCAATCGTTTTTTTTATTACCCTTTTTGGGATTTTCTATTGTCACTATTGACAATTATGTTTTCTCCTTCCCACTCATTCAAATAAATCAAGAAATGAAAGAAACTTTTTTTCATCGCATTTAGGCAAACAAAAAATATTCCGAAAATGTGCGTTGGTGTTAGTGTATAGAGAAAAAATGTGTAGTTGTATTGGAATATTTGTCTCAAGCGGGTAGCCGTGGTTGGCAGGGTGGGGTTGTTTCCTTTGAAAGAGCATATTGTACCACTATCTATGTGCGCACACAAAGCGATACTGCAACCACAAGCCACCTACTGACTGCAAAAGCAAAACTTGAACTCTGTGGCGCTCCGCCACTAGCAAAGCTTGTTTCTATGGTGCACACCCACTTGAACAATGCAAAATACAAATTATATCTATGGTCCGACTCCGAAATAATTCTAGCCTGGTTGGAAAAACCACCACATGCGTAGAAAACATATATTTCTAACACAACGTCTCAAATACTTGACCTATATGCTCAGATTCATAGAGCAGCTCAAGCATAAAGTTAAAGGAGCAACCTATCTAAGCGATACTTTGACGCACCAAGTCTTGCAAAAGGCAAAACCCGCCCTTATCGCAGCAACCCAAACGCGCTATTTCAGCCGCGAACTGAAACCGATTGATAAAAGGAGCTCACTCTTAATATTAAATCCATTTCTAGATACGAAAGGACTGCTTCGTGCGAATGGTCGCTTGCTAATTCAAACCTGACATATAATGAACGCCACCCTTTAAAATACCAGAAAAAATCCTTTAAAATACCAAAAGCTGTATATACCCCGACTGAGGCCACAAAAAAAGAAGTGCATTTTCATGTACAAGATCTGCACTATACATAAGCAGAAATTGTGAACGCTTTTTTCGCCTCATCATTCGTAATTTTATATATTTTTTGGTATTCACAGTCACCCGATATCATTATTGGAGGAGGTCGTGAGATTTTCGTTTCTGTTTGATTTATTCCGACTTCTTTTATGGTATTTGATGTAGCTGGAACCACAAGCTGAGGAGATAAGTTCAGCTTTCCTTTTTTTACTGAGCCTTTTTTTCAAAGTCCAATCGGTTTCGCGGGCAAGCTCATCCTCACCTGTTGCAAACAATTCACCATTTATTTCGTTGTTTGTACATAGGACTTAAATTCTTTGTTTTTTTCTTTGTTTGAAATAACGCCAATAAAATTGGTTCTTGTATTAGATAAATAAAGCTTATACTAGGTAGTGACTTTTCAGGTTCCCTTTGGCTGGTCAAAGTTCAATAAGAAAAAAAAAACGATAATAGGTTGCCTTACATCCGCTGAGAAATTTTTGGCAGGTGCAACAGCCTATCCACTCGATCATCTCACCGCACTTCAACAGACGGTAAAATGCACTTCCGTGTAGAAACAAGTTTTTTTAATTTAATTGTAGTAAATCTTTAAAATTTTGAATTTATTAAATATTATTCTATCACACTTCAATTATCTTGACTTCGCTCCAGGGTTGCCAAGCAACTACCTCCCCCCCGTCACATGAGGTTCCATAATAGTGGGCCTAACACTGACCCTTGGAGTACTCCACTCAAGATGGAGTAGCTCTTAGTACCTTCGTCCGTATCACAAATCATCCTTATATTTTTAAAATAGCTCGTTATAATGTTCATGAGGTATTAAGGAGCGCGTATTTCATCCAGGGCTTTGATTATGTGTGCACATTTTGCCGTGTTGAACACATTCTTGACATCCAGGGAAATTAGCGCGCAGTACTTTTTTGTGCCACCTTTCCATCTTTTACCACTAACTGCACATTTCGCAGTATCGATGACAGCTCGTAGTGCATCAATAGTGAATATCTCTTTTTTAAGCCGTATTATAACGATGAAGGTTCTACAGGTGGCCTCCTTGGTTTTCGCAGTATCGATGACAGCTCGTAGTGCGTCAATTGTGAATATTATTTTTTTTTTTCGACGACTTTTCTCATAAAAGATGCATCTTTAGGTTGCTGCTGCTTATTTTTAAATCCCGACATACTGCTTTTGTAAGCAGTTCCTCAAAGGTCAATGTTTGCAACTTCACATAGCTTCTCAAAACATGTATTTTGCTTCGTAATTGCCGACTTCATGAGCTTCTTGCGGCTTTTAAATTCTTCCCTAAGGCGATTTTCGTTTGTCTCGCCCGGTTACGCTGTAGACGCCGTCTAGCTGAGTGACAAAGCTTTCTCAGGGTGTAAATTCGCTCATTCCTGCTCTTTTCGCACTGCCGATACCAAGTAGGCGGCGTCGTCACCTGATGCCTTTGATGCACTCCAGACTAGCTCAAATAGGACTGAGTCGACCTCCTGTTGCTTCCAGCTTCGCTTGCGGCAAGTGTTTCTGCTAAGAAGTTCCTGTTCTCGGGTGTACGAAATTTCTCTTATAACTGCCATATGATCACAGTTTGTGTGTATGTCAGACACCGCCCACTTAATGTGCTTGTTCAGCGAATCATTTGCAAACATAATGTCAATTATTTATCCTTTATTCCCTTTTTGGTAAGTGTTTCGAGTTCTGGTGTTCATTATTGTTTAGAGCGTTTGACCTAGATATTCTTGAGTTAGCCGCCCGCGGTGGTTTGTCCATCTGCTGCCCCATGCAGTTGACCAATCAATAAAATCACCCGCATATAATAATAGGTGTTTTGCCTCTGATTTCTAAAGACAGCCTTAAGAGGAAATCTTCGAATTCTGTGATTGCTGGGCTGGGAAGAGCATAGCAACTTACAAAATAAATCCCGTGTATATTTGCCCATGTGAAGCAATTATTGGCAGGTCTTAAAAGGTTGTCCTTTACGGGACCATGTCGCTGCCTTGCCAAATTTGTCTGCAATCCATGTATTTTCCGGATGCTAAGAGTATTGTTCACTTATTATCGCGACACTTATTATGCTGCTGCGGTTTAGATTCAACTGTAGTATCCTCATTTACTTAGGGACTTTATCATCTCGAGATACTTTGGGCAAGATGGAAACACTTATAATACCTGGCAATATGCGCGTATTCTCGAAGTCGACTGTATTGATTTCTGTACCACCTTTTTTTTTATATGCCATCTTTTCTGAACTCACAGTATATATGTATCTAATTTGAATATAAAAAACTTGTTTACACTTTAATTGTTGATAGCAACTTTCGGATTTATTTCCTCACAATATATAGCATATAGGTATAAAAATGTTTTAATCTTGAACAAGATGTTCGCAAAAAAAGGTAAACTTTCGCTAAAGGGATCTTTCCTCACAAAAAGGTATAAAATATTTTAATTTAAAGATGATTTTCGCAAAAAATGTAAACGTTCACCAAAGGAATCGTGTGGATCGGACCGATGTCGTCGCGCCGGAGTAATTTTCGATCATGTTGTCTGTCCTTTTGTTATTTTGGTTCTCTTGAGTGATGAGTGTGATGCCATTGTGTGGTTGTCAGAACGTGGTGTAGAATGTGAGTAACAAATGATGGGAAGTGGTGGAAATGCTGATACTCATTTAGCCATACTGGCCTCCCAAGGCAAATATTTAGCCTAGTGACCGCTGGAGTTGTTGCAGCGTAGCTACCACGTTGCTGAGACCGGTTGGAGGGCGGGTTTGTGTTGCGGACGCGAGTCCTTCTGAGGGGTTATTAGCCTTCGTGGTTGCTGTCGTTTGGAATATCTTTTACCCCCGCGGCTGCGTAGGGCAGAGTGTCGCCCGGTCTCGGGGCTGGTGATGCGGTGTAGCATAGTATGCTGCGGAAGCATACACATTTGAACATTTTGTTGCCGTGATTGTTCGCGGCGCTGGTGTTGGGACAGTCCCAGGACGTGCAACATGGATCGCCGAACGGATGGTTGGCATTGGTGCTGTTGCCGCATCGATATCCATATTTATCTATGGAAGAGGTTATTGCTATAATATATTTGTGAAATATATTGGTGAACTAATACCTGAGACAGGCATGTAGTAACAATACCATAAATGGTACAAATACCATAGGTGTGTCACCAAATACTACCAAAATACCAAATGAGCAATCTAGTATTTTGCTGGTATATTACTATGATGTTTCATTGTGGCATTTGTATAAACACAGCTAAAAAACAAGTAACAAACTTTGCTAAAAGCTTATACACAAAACCTCTTCGAAATATTCTGTCAAAATGACTTAAAAAATTAATTATTGAAATGGAAAACAAAATATTTTTCACATTTTTTCTTCCGGAAAAACAGCAAATGCCTCATTTTAAGTGAGGATTTTAAAGAGACTTTAACTAAATAACTTTTTTGCGATAAAAATAGATTAACTTTACAGTATTTGAAATAATTGTACTTATTTTCTCCATAACACACATCTACATATTTATTGTTTACATTTTTTTGAAATATTTAATGCCTATGAAACAAAGGTAGTATTTGAGTTTACTACATTGCCGTTTGTGTCAGCAACGTAGTAAACAGAATACTATGATATCTTTACTATGGTATTGTTACTACATGTCTGTCTCAGGTATAATGTTGCCACGTGGTGTGACATGTGTGGGTAGTCATGTGGATCGAACCTTTATGTTATTTTGTTGGTTTTTGTAAATTATT
The DNA here is from genome assembly GCF_023373825.1 of Bactrocera dorsalis. Classification (NCBI taxonomy): domain Eukaryota; kingdom Metazoa; phylum Arthropoda; class Insecta; order Diptera; family Tephritidae; genus Bactrocera; species Bactrocera dorsalis. The sequence goes on along the minus strand of NC_064304.1, from coordinate 67,592,636 downwards.
ATTTGTGGTTTATTTTACGTTTTTTTCGGTTTATGTTTCGGTTTTTTCAGCTGTTGGCAAACAGCATAGTTTAACGACCGGTCCGGTTAGTGTCCCAGTTTGCTGGCGGAGATCGACTGGCTCAGATGTGGTCAGAATGGGCGCTCCTTTAAGAAAATGACCCGGAGTGAGGTCAGTGAAGTCTGAGGATCTTGCAAGAGAGCTGCGAGAGTCCGTGAGTTGAGAACGGATTCAATTCTAGTTAACAATGTCGTGAATTCTTCATAATTGAACTTATAGTTGTCAACCAGCTTCTTGAAATGAGTTTTGAGGCTTTTTACAGCTGATTTCAATAAACAGTCCATATGAGGAGCGTTTGGGGGGATAACCTGCCAATTGATGTAGGACTGTGTAAACGGACAATAAGACTAAAACAGAAATGCAACACTGTGTAGGAACAGATGTGACAGCAGCGAACGGACTGGAATGACAACGGAACAGTAGGTACGAAGACGATTTAAGGACAGACAAACGAACAGACCACGCAAGACCACCGGCAGCCACGGACCACTTAAGTTAAGCTTAATTTTGTGAAATAAATATTATTGAATTACAACGGCATTTTAAATACGGCATTTTAAATAAAATCCTACATTGATACCTTGCGGAGCGTATTTTTGGACAATGTGAGGTGAGAATTGTTTTATGAAATCTACAAACTGTTTTTCTGTAGCTCTTTGTGCTCCGATAAATGTTTTGCCATTATCGCTCATTATTTTTGATGGAAAGCTACGTTGTCCGACGAAGCCAGCAAATGTCTCAGCTATGTCTTAGCTCAAGTTGTACTGCTTTTATCGTGAAACAGACAAAGAAAGCCACATAGCCTTTCATTAGGATGGACGCCTTTATTTGAAAAGGCCCAGCAAAATCGACACCTGTGGTGATGAAGGGCAGAGCGAAATCATGGATAATATGATACGAGACTCTTTGATTCGAGAGAGAGCTGTCAAAACTCGCATTTTTTATAGCATTTGCCAATGATGCCACTGTTGAAAAATATTAGATTGGGTATTTAATAAATTATACAAAACACTAAATTAAACAATTCGAAAATGTATATGTGGCGGTTAAGGTGTTAATAAGTAAAACACTATTTAAGCAGCTACTTAATTTTATTATATTTATTTACTTACAAGCAAATTCGACTTACAAATATATTTTGAGTATGAATATAAATGCTTTATGTTGCGTGCGATAGAACACGTGTGGTCTCGTCCGATGATCAAAAGGTATAGGACGAATTGGAGAAGCTAATTTGAGGTGATCAATATTATAACGGGATTAAATATTTTAGTTTGCTGAATACAGTGTTACCAGTTAGAAATAGTTAATAACTGGATCTATTACAATTTGGAGAGTGCTAATCGCTATGTATATGCTCGTATATTTAGTATTCGTATATGTAGTATAAATGCTAAAATGCAAAACCATTAATTAATTTACATAAACATTTATTTTGCCAAAATATGTTTGCACAGTTCAATGAAATTTCATTTGACACTAATTTCGTCAAGTAATTATAGTGGTTTACTTCTGGCATCCCGCCTTTTCTGAAATTAGCTGATCGAAATTCCCTGATCTCCTTCGCTGTCAAATAATCAGAGAACGTGTTTGGGAGAAAAATAAGAGCCAATGCGAGATTGCGAACTGCTATATTGAGAACACGTTATTCTGATGTGTGTATCAGAACCTCTGCATAGGTGAGCCACAATCGTCGAAGTAAATCTCGATAAAGGAGTTGCACGCGCAAGCTCAACCATATTACGCCACGCGGCTTAATCGATAGAATACTAAACCTGTCACATCACTCCAGTACCAACTCGGTACAAAGATGACCAACATAAAGCAGTCACCATCGAAAGACAATTCCGAAGACAGGAAACCTTTACAACTAATATCTAACGTCATTCGACCAATACAATTTAATCCTGACAAGCCATCGCTGTGGATCGCCCAAATCGAAGCACAGTTTAAGATTGTGGGAGTGGTAAGAGGTCTTGACAAATTTTACCGCGCGGTTTCCATCCTCGACACGCAACATGCGGCAGAAGTATTATGTACCACTATCTATGTGCGCACACAAAGCGATACTGCAACCACAAGCCACCTACTGGCTGCAAAAGCAATAATTGAACTCTGTGGCGCTCCGCCACTAGCAAAGCTAGTTTCCATGGTGCAGACCCACTTGATCAATGCAAAATACAAATTATATCTATGGTCCGATTCCGAAATAATTCTAGGCTAATTGGAAAAACCACCACATGCGTGGAAAACATATATTTCTAACAGAACGTCTCAAATACTTGACCTATATGCTCAGATTCATAGAGCAGCTCAAGCATAAAGTTAAAGGAGCAACCTATCTAAGCGATACTTTGACGCACCAAGACTTGCAAAAGGCAAAAGCCGCCCTTATCGCAGCAACCCAAACGCGCTACTTCAGCCGCGACATATTATTATTAAGAGAACTGAAACCGATTGATAAAAGGAGCTCACTCTTAATATTAAATCCATTTCTAGATACGAAAGGTCTGCTTCGTGCGAATGGTCGCTTGCTAATTCAAACCTGACATATAATGAACGCCACCCTTTAAAACACCAGAAAAAAACCCTTTAAAATACCAAAAGCTGTTATACCCAGACTTAAGCCACAAATAAAGAAGTGCATTTTCATGTACAAGATCTGCACTATACATAAACAGATATTACGAACGCTGCAATTTCGCCATGGATAATATGATACGAGACTCTCGCATTGGCTCTCATTTTTCTCTCAAACGCGTTCCCTGATTATTTGACAGCGAAGGAGATCAGGGAATTTCGATCAGCTAATTTCAGAAAAGGCGGGATGCCAGAAGTAAACCACTATAATTAATTGAGGAAATTAGTGTGAAATGAAATTTCATTGAACTGTGCAAACATATTTTGGCAAAATAAATGTTTATGTAAATTAATTAATGATTTTGCATTTTAGCATTTATACTACATATACGAATACTAAATATACGAGCATATACATAGCGATTAGCACTCTCCAAATTGTAATAGATCCAGTTATTAACTATTTCTAACTGGTAACACTGTATTCAGCAAACTAAAATATTTAATCCCGTTATAATATTGATCACCTCAAATTAGCTTCTCCAATTCGTCCTATACCTTTTGATCATCGGACGAGACCACACGTGTTCTATCGCACGCAACATAAAGCATTTATATTCATACTCAAAATATATTTGTAAGTCGAATTTGCTTGTAAGTAAATAAATATAATAAAATTAAGTAGCTGCTTAAATAGTGTTTTACTTATTAACACCTTAACCGCCACATATACATTTTCGAATTGTTTAATTTAGTGTTTTGTATAATTTATTAAATACCCAATCTAATATTTTTCAACAGTGGCATCATTGGCAAATGCTATAAAAAATGCGAGTTTTGACAGCTCTCTCTCGAATCAAAGAGTCTCGTATCATATTATCCATGATTTCGCTCTGCCCTTCATCACCACAGGTGTCGATTTTGCTGGGCCTTTTCAAATAAAGGCGTCCATCCTAATGAAAGGCTGTGTGGCTTTTTTTGTCTGTTTCACGATAAAAGCAGTACAACTTGAGCTAAGACATAGCTGAGACATTTGCTGGCTTCGTCGGACGACGTAGCTTTCCATCAAAAATAATGAGCGATAATGGCAAAATATTTATCGGAGCACAAAGAGCTACAGAAAAACAGTTTGTAGATTTCATAAAACAATTCTCACCTGACATTGTCCAAAAATACGCTCCGCAAGGTATCAATGTAGGATTTTATTTAAAATGCCGTATTTAAAATGCCGTTGTAATTCAATAATATTTATTTAACAAAATTAAGCTTAACTTAAGTGATCCGTGGCTGCCGGTGGTCTTGCGTGGTCTGTTCGTTTGTCTGTCCTTGAATCGTCTTCGTACCTACTGTTCCGTTGTCATTCCAGTCCGTTCGCTGCTGTCACATCTGTTCCTACACAGTGTTGCATTTCTGTTTTAGTCTTATTGTCCGTTTACACAGTCCTACATCAATTGGCAGGTTATCCCCCCAAACGCTCCTCATATGGACTGTTTATTGAAATCAGCTGTAAAAAGCCTCAAAACTCATTTCAAGAAGCTGGTTGACAACTATAAGTTCAATTATGAAGAATTCACGACATTGTTAACTAGAATTGAATCCGTTCTCAACTCACGGACTCTCGCAGCTCTCTTGCAAGATCCTCAGACTTCACTGACCTCACTCCGGGTCATTTTCTTAAAGGAGCGCCCATTCTGACCACATCTGAGCCAGTCGATCTCCGCCAGCAAACTGGGACACTAACCGGACCGGTCGTTAAACTATGCTGTTTGCCAACAGCTGAAAAAACCGAAACATAAACCGAAAAAAACGTAAAATAAACCACAAATAATAATTTACAAAAACCAACAAAATAACATAAAGGTTCGATCCACATGACTACCCACACATGTCACACCACGTGGCAACATTATACCTGAGACAGACATGTAGTAACAATACCATAGTAAAGGTATCATGGTATTCTGTTTACTACGTTGCTGACACACACGGCAATGTAGTGAACTCAAATACTACCTTTGTTTCATAGACATTAAATATTTCAAAAAAATGTAAACAATAAATATGTAGATGTGTGTTATGGAGAAAATAAGTACAATTATTTCAAATACTGTAAAGTTAATCTATTTTTATCGCAAAAAAGTTATTTAGTTAAAGTCTCTTTAAAATCCTCACATAAAATGAGGCATTTGCTGTTTTTCCGGAAGAAAAAATGTGAAAAATATTTTGTTTTCCATTTCAATAATTAATTTTTTAAGTCATTTTGACAGAATATTTCGAAGAGCTTTTGTGTATAAGCTTTTAGCAAAGTTTGTTACTTGTTTTTTAGCTGTGTTTATACAAATGCCACAATGAAACATCATAGTAATATACCAGCAAAATACTAGATTGCTCATATGGTATTTTGGTAATATTTGGTGACACACCTATGGTATTTGTACCATTTATGGTATTGTTACTACATGTCTGTCTCAGGTATTAGTTCACCAATATATTTCACAAATATATTATAGCAATAACCTCTTCCATAGATAAATATGGATATCGATGCGGCAACAGCACCAATGCCAACCATCCGTTCGGCTATCCATGTTGCACGTCCTGGGACTGTCCCAACACCAGCGCCGCGAACAATCACGGCAACAAAATGTTCAAATGTGTATGCTTCCGCAGCATACTATGCTACACCGCATCACCAGCCCCGAGACCGGGCGACACTCTGCCCTACGCAGCCGCGGGGGTAAAAGATATTCCAAACGACAGCAACCACGAAGGCTAATAACCCCTCAGAAGGACTCGCGTCCGCAACACCAACACAACGCAATACGGCGCACCGTACTAGGCCATAAACCCGCCCTCCAACCGGTCTCAGCAACGTGGTAGCTACGTTGCAACAACTCCAGCGGTCACTAGGCTAAATATTTGCCTTAGGAGGCCAGTATGGCTAAATGAGTATCAGCATTTCCACCACTTCCCATCATTTGTTACTCACATTCTACACCACGTTCTGACAACCACACAATGGCATCACACTCATCACTCAAGAGAACCAAAACAACAAAAGGACAGACAACATGATCGAAAATCACTCCGGCGCGACGACATCGGTCCGATCCACACGATTCCTTTGGTGAACGTTTACATTTTTTGCGAAAATCATCTTTAAATTAAAATATTTTATACCTTTTTGTGAGGAAAGATCCCTTTAGCGAAAGTTTACCTTTTTTTGCGAACATCTTGTTCAAGATTAAAACATTTTTATACCTATATACTATATATTGTGAGGAAATAAATTCGAAAGTTGCTATCAACAATTAAAGTGTAAACAAGTTTTTTATATTCAAATTATATACATATATACTGTGAGTTCAGAAAAGATGGCATATAAAATAAAAAGGTGGTACAGAAATCAATACAGTCGCCTTCGAGAATACGCGCCTATTCCCAGGTATTATAAGTGTTTCCATCTTGCCCAAAGTATCTCGAGATGATAAAGTCCCTAAGTAAATGAGGATACTACAGTTGAATCTAAACCGCAGCAGCATAATAAGTGTCGCCATAATAAGTGAACAATACTCTCAGCGTCCGGAAAATACATGGATTGCATTTGGCAAGGCAGCGTAAAGGACAACCTTTTAAGACCTGCCAATAATTGCTTCACATGGGCAAATATACACGGGATTTATTTTGTAAGTTGCTATGCTCTTCCCAGCCCAGCAATCACAGAATTCGAAGATTTCCTCTTAAGGCTGTCTTTAGAAATCAGAGGCAAAACACCTATTATTATATGCGGGTGATTTTATTGATTGGTCAACTGCATGGGGCAGCAGATGGACAAACCACCGCGGGCGGCTAACTCAAGAATATCTAGGTCAAACGCTCTAAACAATAATGAACACCAGAACTCGAAACACTTACCAAAAAGGGAATAAAGGATAAATAATTGACATTATGTTTGCAAATGATTCGCTGAACAAGCACATTAAGTGGGCGGTGTCTGACATACACACAAACTGTGATCATATGGCAGTTATAAGAGAAATTTCGTACACCCGAGAACAGGAACTTCTTAGCAGAAACACTTGCCGCAAGCGAAGCTGGAAGCAACAGGAGGTCGACTCAGTCCTATTTGAGCTAGTCTGGAGTGCATCAAAGGCATCAGGTGACGACGCCGCCTACTTGGTATCGGCAGTGCGAAAAGAGCAGGAATGAGCGAATTTACACCCTGAGAAAGCTTTGTCACTCAGCTAGACGGCGTCTACAGCGTAACCGGGCGAGACAAACGAAAATCGCCTTAGGGAAGAATTTAAAAGCCGCAAGAAGCTCATGAAGTCGGCAATTACGAAGCAAAATACATGTTTTGAGAAGCTATGTGAAGTTGCAAACATTGACCTTTGAGGAACTGCTTACAAAAGCAGTATGTCGGGATTTAAAAATAAGCAGCAGCAACCTAAAGATGCATCTTTTATGAGAAAAGTCGTCGAAAAAAAAAAAATAATATTCACAATTGACGCACTACGAGCTGCCATCGATACTGCGAAAACCAAGGAGGCCACCTGTAGAACCTTCATCGTTATAATACGGCTTTAAAAAAAAGATATTCACTATTGATGCACTACGAGCTGTCATCGATACTGCGAAATGTGCAGTTAGTGGTAAAAGATGGAAAGGTGGCACAAAAAAGTACTGCGCGCTAATTTCCCTGGATGTCAAGAATGTGTTCAACACGGCAAAATGTGCACACATAATCAAAGCCCTGGATGAAATACGCGCTCCTTAATACCTCATGAACATTATAACGAGCTATTTTAAAAATATAAGGATGATTTGTGATACGGACGAAGGTACTAAGAGCTACTCTATCTTGAGTGGAGTACTCCAAGGGTCAGTGTTAGGCCCATTATTATGGAACCTCATGTGACGGGGGGGAGGTAGTTGCTTGGCAACCCTGGAGCGAAGTCAAGATAATTGAAGTGTGATAGAATAATATTTAATAAATTCAAAATTTTAAAGATTTACTACAATTAAATTAAAAAAACTTGTTTCTACACGGAAGTGCATTTTACCGTCTGTTGAAGTGCGGTGAGATGTTCGAGTGGATAGGCTGTTGCACCTGCCAAAAGTTTCTCAGCGGATGTAAGGCAACCTATTATCGTTTTTTTTTTCTTATTGGACTTTGACCAGCCAAAGGGAACCTGAAAAGTCACTACCTAGTATAAGCTTTATTTATCTAATACAAGAACCAATTTTATTGGCGTTATTTATAGTTAAGCTTTTACCTGTATAAAATCATCCTAAAAGTATACACCGAAATGGGTAAATGTTTTATCTAATAGTTGCCACATAGTTATTTCTACTAAATATTGGCTCATTATGAAAAATGTCTCTACCTGGTGGTGGCAAAACATCTGGAAACCCAGAAACTACGGCAAATAAACAAAATCATTATGAAAAAATTATAAACCATCAACCCAGGCAGTTGGAGACAATAGAACAATTATGCGCCGAATTAAAGAAAGAGACAGCATTTCTCAAAGCCGAAAATGAGAACCTAAAAACAAAGAATTTAAGTCCTATGTACAAACAACGAAATAAACGGTGAATTGTTTGCAACAGGTGAGGATGAGCTTGCCCGAGTTAATACATGACTTACACTGAACCCAACTGATAATAGCTACCACACATACATCTGCCTCGCAATAAGCTGACATCACTTACTATAAGATAACACTATCCAAACAACTAAACTAATTGTCATCCGCATCAGTACTTTTCCACTTCAGTACTATTCCACTTCAGTACTTTTCCACAATAGAATAGAATCCACAAAACTACAACTGATAAATATATTACTTTGAAGCTAAGTTTTTTGTATAAATACAAGCACCCGCTTGTATACAACATCTTTTTTTCTGTTCATAACATTCACACTGTTTAAGTGATTAAATAAAGATCGCTCTACGGAGCTAAAAATATAATTTTAAAGAATAATTAAAAACTATTCTTAATTGGCGCCCGAGCAGGGACCGGTCAACAAAAGGATTCAGTGAATAAAATCCTTCGCGACTTTAATAACGACGAATTCAAAATAAAATTCAAGTGTATCGAAAGTGGTCCAACATAAAAAAATTTTCTAAAAATGACACAGGCACAAGCGGAAATCCAGGCACTTCAAGCCATGGTTATGGACTTGCAGAGAAGATTCGCCGAAGCTCAAATAACCGCTGCACCAGTGGAAGAAGCACAGGACGAAGTCTGTACGTACACAGATCCCAGGGAAGTCGACTTAGAGCTCTTTAAGTCAGCCCTAACTAACTTTAGCGGAGATTATCACGAATACAGGAACAGGAGAAAGCTAGCAGTGACATTAATGAACAATGTGAAGATATTCCGCGGCCAGAATATCTATACAGAAGCCCTAATCTTGCTTAGAGGAAAGGTTACGGGACGAGCTGCACAAATCCTCATCAACAATAATACCAAACTAAATTTTGAGGAGATCATAGATCGTTTGGATGATTCTTATGCCGACCAACGTCCACTCTATGTCCTCGAGGAAGATATGATGAGGATCAGGCAAGCAGAGAAACCTCTACACATATACTACGACCAGCTAAATCAGGCACTTAATGTAGTTTTGTCCAAAATAGAGATGACACATAAAAACGAATATGTGATCAGTGCTCTATCCAAGGAAGTCCAGATGAAAGCAGTAAGAACCTTTATCGCAGAACTAAGGAGCTCAGCCACAAAAAATGCGCTATACTCCAGAAGCTGTACAAACCTGATGGAAGCCTACGGCATAGCCAGAACTATGCAACACGATTTACACTACCATCAACTAGAATACATACCCAGGGTGCAACAACGTAATCAACAGCGTTGGCAAAACCAACAAAGATTCCAGCCAAACTACATGCAACCTCAACAAGCAATGCAATCAGTAGAACCTATGGAGATAGACCCTTCATCTACAAGATTCAGAAGACAACCGTATAATCCTGCACCACAACATATACAACAGGAACCAAGGCAGACACCGAACCCATTCAGATCAGCAATGCAGAGAATTGGTAATCAGTTTAAACGGGATAGAGACGAAACCTCTAATGCACACCAAAGGAAGACATTACGCGTGAACCAGATAAACGACGCACAGGAAAATGATGCAGAATCACTCTACAACGAAGCGCCTAGTGTAAGTTATGAAAATAATAGTCGTAAGGTACAAAAACATTTTATTATAAGATACCACGGTCTTCGGACGTTAAGACGCACTGCACCTAATGAAAGATTCGTGCATATACTGATAGATTCAGGTGCAACTAGTAGCTATGTGAGTAAAAATTACCCATTTGCAGAAAGAGTAAAATTAAATAAACCTATTAAGTTTAACACACTACACGGGAGTTCAACAGTTACTCACAAGAGAGAAATCAATCTAGTAGGATTTTTTGAAGCAGAAGAACTAAAAGAGTTTGATATAATACCAGGAGAGGACGCGTTAAGAAAAATGAAAGCAAAAATAGATTTATTTGAATACTCAGTAACATTTGAAAAAACTACTGAAGAAAGTAGGGAACAAATAAATTACTCTATAGGAGATAAAAAATATGAGAAAGAAATCAAGGAACTAATGCAGAATAATTACAATAATGAACTGTTACCTTTCACCACCACAATACAAGCAGAGATTAGGACTGAATCCAAAGAACCTGTTTGGGTGCGACAATACCCATATCCATATGCAGATCAGGAGTTTGTCGAAAAGGAAATACAAAAACTTTTAAAGAATGAAATAATTAGGGAAAGTAAAAGCCCATATAATTCACCAATATGGACAGTGTCAAAAAAGGGTATAGATAAGGAAGGAAAACCAAAGAAAAGAATGGTTATAGACTTTCAAAAATTAAACAAGCAGACAATACCAGATAGATATCCCATACCGGATATAACAATGACATTGCAGAATTTAGGTAAGGCAAGATACTTTACAACATTAGATCATGAACATGATCGAAAATCACTCTGGCGCGACGACATCGGTCCGATCCACACGATTCCTTTGGTGAACGTTTACATTTTTTGCGAAAATCATCTTTAAATTAAAATATGTTATACCTTTTTGTGAGGAAAGATCCCTTTAGCGAAAGTTTACCTTTTTTTGGGAACATCTTGTTCAAGATTAAAACATTTTTATACCTATATACTATATATTGTGAGGAAATAAATTCGAAAGTTGCTATCAACAATTAAAGTGTAAACAAGTTTTTTATATTCAAATTAGATACATATATACTGTGAGTTCAGAAAAGATGGCATATAAAATAAAAAGGTGGTACAGAAATCAATACAGTCGCCTTCGAGAATACGCACATATTCCCAGGTATTATAAGTGTTTCCATCTTGCCCAAAGTATCTCGAGATGATAAAGTCCCTAAGTAAATGAGGATACTACAGTTGAATCTAAACCGCAGCAGCACAAGGTTTGCTTGATCAAACAATCAAAGAAGAGAACATTGATGTCGCCATAATAAGTGAACAATACTCTCAGCGTCCGGAAAATACATGGATTGCAGACAAATTTGGCAAGGCAGCGACATGGTCCCGTAAAGGACAACCTTTTAAGACCTGCCAATAATTGCTTCACATGGGCAAATATACACGGGATTTATTTTGTAAGTTGCTATGCTCTTCCCAGTCCAGCAATCACAGAATTCGAAGATTTCCTTTTAAGGCTGTCTTTAGAAATCAGAGGCAAAACACCTATTATAACAGCGGGTGATTTTATTGATTGGTCAACTGCATGGGGCAGCAGATGGACAAACCACCGCGGGTGGCTAACTCAAGAATATCTAGGTCAAACGCTCTAAACAATAATGAACACCAGAACTCGAAACACTTACCAAAAAGGGAATAAAGGATAAATAATTGACATTATGTTTGCAAATGATTCGCTGAACAAGCACATTAAGTGGGCGGTGTCTGACATACACACAAACTGTGATCATATGGCAGTTATAAGAGAAATTTCGTACACCCGAGAACAGGAACTTCTTAGCAGAAACACTTCCCGCAAGCGAAGCTGGAAGCAACAGGAGGCCGACTCAGTCTTATTTGAGCTAGTCTGGAGTGCATCAAAGGCATCAGGTGACGACGCCGCCTACTTGGTATCGGCAGTGCGAAAAGAGCAGGAATGAGCAAATTTACACCCTGAGAAAGCTTTGTCACTCAGCTAGACGGCGTCTACAGCGTAACCGGGCGAGACAAACGAAAATCGCCTTAGGGAAGAATTTAAAAGCCGCAAGAAGCTCATGAAGTCGGCAATTACGAAGCAAAATACATGTTTTGAGAAGCTATGTGAAGTTGCAAACATTGACCTTTGAGGAACTGCTTACAAAAGCAGTATGTCGGGATTTAAAAATAAGCAGCAGCAACCTAAAGATGCATCTTTTATGAGAAAAGTCGTCGAAAAAAAAAAAATAATATTCACAATTGACGCACTACGAGCTGTTATCGATACTGCGAAAACCAAGGAGGCCACCTGTAGAACCTTCATCGTTATAATACGGCTTTAAAAAAAACATATTCACTATTGATGGACTACGAGCTGTCATCGATACTGCGAAATGTGCAGTTAGTGGTAAAAGATGGAAAGGTGGCACAAAAAAGTACTGCGCGCTAATTTCCCTGGATGTCAAGAATGTGTTCAACACGGCAAAATGTGCACACATAATCAAAGCCCTGGATGAAATACGCGCTCCTTAATACCTCATGAACATTATAACGAGCTATTTTAAAAATATAAGGATGATTTGTGATACGGACGAAGGTACTAAGAGCTACTCTATCTTGAGTGGAGTACTCCAAGGGTCAGTGTTAGGCCCACTATTATGGAACCTCATGTGACGTGGGGGAGGTAGTTGCTTGGCAACCCTGGAGCGAAGTCAAGATAATTGAAGTGTGATAGAATAATATTTAATAAATTCAAAATTTTAAAGATTTACAACAATTAAATTAAAAAAACTTGTTTCTACACGGAAGTGCATTTTACGTTCTGTTGAAGTGCGGTGAGATCGAGTGGATAGGCTGTTGCACCTGCCAAAAATTTCTCAGCGGATGTAAGGCAACCTATTATCGTTTTTTTTTTCTAGTCACCGACTAACCTCTGACGCGTGCGGACGTTCACTCTTTTCGTGTGTTATAAGTATTCGCTTATTTGTCTGTTTTCGGTATACCGTTTCGTTACTCTGTGACGCTCTCTGCGTATCAATTGATCTCTTTAGAAAAAAAAAAAAAAGTGCATAAATAGTTATAAGTGGTTGTGTAAGGTGTGTTCATAATGCCCCCTGGGGCCTACAATCCAGGGGAAAATAGGTTCGCCCTACTTTCCTCTAGTCCTCATACAAAACGAAAAAAAGCCAACAAATCTCAAGAGACTTTCCCTGATCTCTAAAAAATCCGACCCAAAATACATAGTTCTTAAATCATTAGAAGACAATAAACCACTGTCACGTTTTTCATGCTTTGCGGTGCATAAAGCCATTTTAGCCATTAGCAAAGATGTTAAATCCATTTCTGAATTGCGCGACGGAAGTCTTCTCTTACTAGTGAAAAATAAAAAAACTGCTGAAAAATTCACAAACACGACAACACTTTCGAACATCTGCAAAATTTCAGCCAATTACCATGAACACCTTAACTCCGTAAAAGGCACGATTTTCGCGCCATTTCTTAACCATTTGCCTGAAAAAGAAATTATTGAAGGCCTTGAAGACTATGGAGTTAGTGCAGTGTATAAATTCCAGAAGAAGCTTGAAGGTGTCATAGTCCCAACAGGTGCAATGCTCCTCACTTTTGATGCCTACAAGCTACCTGAGGAAATTGATGTAGCCTGGCGAAAAATTTCAGTCCATCCCTACTATCCCAATCCGATGCGCTGCAAAACCTGTCAAAAGCTCGGACACACAATAAAAAAATGCAAAGGTCTTCCTACATGCGTCAACTGCAGTCTCCCCCCTCACAATGACAGCGAATGCTCAAGAACCATGTGTGTGAATTGCTCAGGCGAACACCCTTCCTCCGCAAACACTTGTCCCAAGTTTATACAGGCTAAAGAAATTTTAAAAATAAAAACCATCGACAAATGCAGCATGCGTGAAGCAGCAACTAAATACAGATCTCAGCACTCCTCCACCTCTTCTTTTACACCCTTTTCAACAATAATTTCTCTACCTGCACAAATAACCACTCCAAACATTCCCACTTCAGCCTCCACAACATCAAAACCTTCCGAACGACAAAACAAAAAATTCACCTCATGCTTCAAAAAAAATTTCCACCTCTTCAAATAACACTAGCTTATCAAACTCCAACAAATCTATCGCCCATTCATGGGCTTCTAGCACGACCAAAAAATGTGAAAAATATTTTGTTTTCCATTTCAATAATTAATTTTTTAAGTCATTTTGACAGAATATTTCGAAGAGCTTTTGTGTATAAGCTTTTAGCAAAGTTTGTTACTTGTTTTTTAGCTGTGTTTATACAAATGCCACAATGAAACATCATAGTAATATACCAGCAAAATACTAGATTGCTCATATGGTATTTTGGTAATATTTGGTGACACACCTATGGTATTTGTACCATTTATGGTATTGTTACTACATGTCTGTCTCAGGTATTAGTTCACCAATATATTTCACAAATATATTATAGCAATAACCTCTTCCATAGATAAATATGGATATCGATGCGGCAACAGCACCAATGCCAACCATCCGTTCGGCTATCCATGTTGCACGTCCTGGGACTGTCCCAACACCAGCGCCGCGAACAATCACGGCAACAAAATGTTCAAATGTGTATGCTTCCGCAGCATACTATGCTACACCGCATCACCAGCCCCGAGACCGGGCGACACTCTGCCCTACGCAGCCGCGGGGGTAAAAGATATTCCAAACGACAGCAACCACGAAGGCTAATAACCCCTCAGAAGGACTCGCGTCCGCAACACCAACACAACGCAATACGGCGCACCGTACTAGGCCATAAACCCGCCCTCCAACCGGTCTCAGCAACGTGGTAGCTACGTTGCAACAACTCCAGCGGTCACTAGGCTAAATATTTGCCTTAGGAGGCCAGTATGGCTAAATGAGTATCAGCATTTCCACCACTTCCCATCATTTGTTACTCACATTCTACACCACGTCCTGACAACCACACAATGGCATCACACTCATCACTCAAGAGAACCAAAACAACAAAAGGACAGACAACATGATCGAAAATCACTCCGGCGCGACGACATCGGTCCGATCCACACGATTCCTTTGGTGAACGTTTACATTTTTTGCGAAAATCATCTTTAAATTAAAATATTTTATACCTTTTTGTGAGGAAAGATCCCTTTAGCGAAAGTTTACCTTTTTTTGCGAATATCTTGTTCAAGATTAAAACATTTTTATACCTATATACTATATATTGTGAGGAAATAAATTCGAAAGTTGCTATCAACAATTAAAGTGTAAACAAGTTTTTTATATTCAAATTATATACATATATACTGTGAGTTCAGAAAAGATGGCATATAAAATAAAAAGGTGGTACAGAAATCAATACAGTCGCCTTCGAGAATACGCGCCTATTCCCAGGTATTATAAGTGTTTCCATCTTGCCCAAAGTATCTCGAGATGATAAAGTCCCTAAGTAAATGAGGATACTACAGTTGAATCTAAACCGCAGCAGCATAATAAGTGTCGCCATAATAAGAGAACAATACTCTCAGCGTCCGGAAAATACATGGATTGCATTTGGCAAGGCAGCGTAAAGGACAACCTTTTAAGACCTGCCAATAATTGCTTCACATGGGCAAATATACACGGGATTTATTTTGTAAGTTGCTATGCTCTTCCCAGCCCAGCAATCACAGAATTCGAAGATTTCCTCTTAAGGCTGTCTTTAGAAATCAGAGGCAAAACACCTATTATTATATGCGGGTGATTTTATTGATTGGTCAACTGCATGGGGCAGCACCGCGGGCGGCTAACTCAAGAATATCTAGGTCAAACGCTCTAAACAATAATGAACACCAGAACTCGAAACACTTACCAAAAAGGGAATAAAGGATAAATAATTGACATTATGTTTGCAAATGATTCGCTGAACAAGCACATTAAGTGGGCGGTGTCTGACATACACACAAACTGTGATCATATGGCAGTTATAAGAGAAATTTCGTACACCCGAGAACAGGAACTTCTTAGCAGAAACACTTGCCGCAAGCGAAGCTGGAAGCAACAGGAGGTCGACTCAGTCCTATTTGAGCTAGTCTGGAGTGCATCAAAGGCATCAGGTGACGACGCCGCCTACTTGGTATCGGCAGTGCGAAAAGAGCAGGAATGAGCGAATTTACACCCTGAGAAAGCTTTGTCACTCAGCTAGACGGCGTCTACAGCGTAACCGGGCGAGACAAACGAAAATCGCCTTAGGGAAGAATTTAAAAGCCGCAAGAAGCTCATGAAGTCGGCAATTACGAAGCAAAATACATGTTTTGAGAAGCTATGTGAAGTTGCAAACATTGACCTTTGAGGAACTGCTTACAAAAGCAGTATGTCGGGATTTAAAAATAAGCAGCAGCAACCTAAAGATGCATCTTTTATGAGAAAAGTCGTCGAAAAAAAAAAAATAATATTCACAATTGACGCACTACGAGCTGCCATCGATACTGCGAAAACCAAGGAGGCCACCTGTAGAACCTTCATCGTTATAATACGGCTTTAAAAAAAAGATATTCACCATTGATGCACTACGAGCTGTCATCGATACTGCGAAATGTGCAGTTAGTGGTAAAAGATGGAAAGGTGGCACAAAAAAGTACTGCGCGCTAATTTCCCTGGATGTCAAGAATGTGTTCAACACGGCAAAATGTGCACACATAATCAAAGCCCTGGATGAAATACGCGCTCCTTAATACCTCATGAACATTATAACGAGCTATTTTAAAAATATAAGGATGATTTGTGATACGGACGAAGGTACTAAGAGCTACTATATCTTGAGTGGAGTACTCCAAGGGTCAGTGTTAGGCCCACTATTATGGAACCTCATGTGACGTGGGGGAGGTAGTTGCTTGGCAACCCTGGAGCGAAGTCAAGATAATTGAAGTGTGATAGAATAATATTTAATAAATTCAAAATTTTAAAGATTTACTACAATTAAATTAAAAAAACTTGTTTCTACACGGAAGTGCATTTTACCGTCTGTTGAAGTGCGGTGAGATGTTCGAGTGGATAGGCTGTTGCACCTGCCAAAAGTTTCTCAGCGGATGTAAGGCAACCTATTATCGTTTTTTTTCTTATTGGACTTTGACCAGCCAAAGGGAACCTGAAAAGTCACTACCTAGTATAAGCTTTATTTATCTAATACAAGAACCAATTTTATTGGCGTTATTTATAGTTAAGCTTTTACCTGTATAAAATCATCCTAAAAGTATACACCGAAATGGGTAAATGTTTTATCTAATAGTTGCCACATAGTTATTTCTACTAAATATTGGCTCATTATGAAAAATGTCTCTACCTGGTGGTGGCAAAACATCTGGAAACCCAGAAACTACGGCAAATAAACAAAATCATTATGAAAAAATTATAAACCATCAACCCAGGCAGTTGGAGACAATAGAACAATTATGCGCCGAATTAAAGAAAGAGACAGCATTTCTCAAAGCCGAAAATGAGAACCTAAAAACAAAGAATTTAAGTCCTATGTACAAACAACGAAATAAACGGTGAATTGTTTGCAACAGGTGAGGATGAGCTTGCCCGAGTTAATACATGACTTACACTGAACCCAACTGATAATAGCTACCACACATACATCTGCCTCGCAATAAGCTGACATCACTTACTATAAGATAACACTATCCAAACAACTAAACTAATTGTCATCCGCATCAGTACTTTTCCACTTCAGTACTTTTCCACTTCAGTACTTTTCCACAATAGAATAGAATCCACAAAACTACAACTGATAAATATATTACTTTGAAGCTAAGTTTTTTGTATAAATACAAGCACCCGCTTATATACAACATCTTTTTTTCTGTTCATAACATTCACACTGTTTAAGTGATTAAATAAAGATCGCTCTACGGAGCTAAAAATATAATTTTAAAGAATAATTAAAAACTATTCTTAATTGGCGCCCGAGCAGGGACCGGTCAACAAAAGGATTCAGTGAATAAAATCCTTCGCGACTTTAATAACGACGAATTCAAAATAAAATTCAAGTGTATCGAAAGTGGTCCAACATAAAAAAATTTTCTAAAAATGACACAGGCACAAGCGGAAATCCAGGCACTTCAAGCCATGGTTATGGACTTGCAGAGAAGATTCGCCGAAGCTCAAATAACCGCTGCACCAGTGGAAGAAGCACAGGACGAAGTCTGTACGTACACAGATCCCAGGGAAGTCGACTTAGAGCTCTTTAAGTCAGCCCTAACTAACTTTAGCGGAGATTATCACGAATACAGGAACAGGAGAAAGCTAGCAGTGACATTAATGAACAATGTGAAGATATTCCGCGGCCAGAATATCTATACAGAAGCCCTAATCTTGCTTAGAGGAAAGGTTACGGGACGAGCTGCACAAATCCTCATCAACAATAATACCAAACTAAATTTTGAGGAGATCATAGATCGTTTGGATGATTCTTATGCCGACCAACGTCCACTCTATGTCCTCGAGGAAGATATGATGAGGATCAGGCAAGCAGAGAAACCTCTACACATATACTACGACCAGCTAAATCAGGCACTTAATGTAGTTTTGTCCAAAATAGAGATGACACATAAAAACGAATATGTGATCAGTGCTCTATCCAAGGAAGTCCAGATGAAAGCAGTAAGAACCTTTATCGCAGAACTAAGGAGCTCAGCCACAAAAAATGCGCTATACTCCAGAAGCTGTACAAACCTGATGGAAGCCTACGGCATAGCCAGAACTATGCAACACGATTTACACTACCATCAACTAGAATACATACCCAGGGTGCAACAACGTAATCAACAGCGTTGGCAAAACCAACAAAGATTTCAGCCAAACTACATGCAACCTCAACAAGCAATGCAATCAGTAGAACCTATGGAGATAGACCCTTCATCTACAAGATTCAGAAGACAGCCGTATAATCCTGCACCACAACATATACAACAGGAACCAAGGCAGACACCAAACCCATTCAGATCAGCAATGCAGAGAATTGGTAATCAGTTTAAACGGGATAGAGACGAAACCTCTAATGCACACCAAAGGAAGACATTACGCGTGAACCAGATAAACGACGCACAGGAAAATGATGCAGAATCACTCTACAACGAAGCGCCTAGTGTAAGTTATGAAAATAATAGTCGTAAGGTACAAAAACATTTTATTATAAGATACCACGGTCTTCCGACGTTAAGACGCACTGCACCTAATGAAAGATTCGTGCATATACTGATAGATTCAGGTGCAACTAGTAGCTATGTGAGTAAAAATTACCCATTTGCAGAAAGAGTAAAATTAAATAAACCTATTAAGTTTAACACACTACACGGGAGTTCAACAGTTACTCACAAGAGAGAAATCAATCTAGTAGGATTTTTTGAAGCAGAAGAACTAAAAGAGTTTGATATAATACCAGGAGAGGACGCGTTAAGAAAAATGAAAGCAAAAATAGATTTATTTGAATACTCAGTAACATTTGAAAAAACTACTGAAGAAAGTAGGGAACAAATAAATTACTCTATAGGAGATAAAAAATATGAGAAAGAAATCAAGGAACTAATGCAGAATAATTACAATAATGAACTGTTACCTTTCACCACCACAATACAAGCAGAGATTAGGACTGAATCCAAAGAACCTGTTTGGGTGCGACAATACCCATATCCATATGCAGATCAGGAGTTTGTCGAAAAGGAAATACAAAAACTTTTAAAGAATGAAATAATTAGGGAAAGTAAAAGCCCATATAATTCACCAATATGGACAGTGTCAAAAAAGGGTATAGATAAGGAAGGAAAACCAAAGAAAAGAATGGTTATAGACTTTCAAAAATTAAACAAGCAGACAATACCAGATAGATATCCCATACCGGATATAACAATGACATTGCAGAATTTAGGTAAGGCAAGATACTTTACAACATTAGATCATGAACATGATCGAAAATCACTCTGGCGCGACGACATCGGTCCGATCCACACGATTCCTTTGGTGAACGTTTACATTTTTTGCGAAAATCATCTTTAAATTAAAATATGTTATACCTTTTTGTGAGGAAAGATCCCTTTAGCGAAAGTTTACCTTTTTTTGGGAACATCTTGTTCAAGATTAAAACATTTTTATACCTATATACTATATATTGTGAGGAAATAAATTCGAAAGTTGCTATCAACAATTAAAGTGTAAACAAGTTTTTTATATTCAAATTAGATACATATATACTGTGATTTCAGAAAAGATGGCATATAAAATAAAAAGGTGGTACAGAAATCAATACAGTCGCCTTCGAGAATACGCACATATTCCCAGGTATTATAAGTGTTTCCATCTTGCCCAAAGTATCTCGAGATGATAAAGTCCCTAAGTAAATGAGGATACTACAGTTGAATCTAAACCGCAGCAGCACAAGGTTTGCTTGATCAAACAATCAAAGAAGAGAACATTGATGTCGCCATAATAAGTGAACAATACTCTCAGCGTCCGGAAAATATATGGATTGCAGACAAATTTGGCAAGGCAGCGACATGGTCCCGTAAAGGACAATCTTTTAAGACCTGCCAATAATTGCTTCACATGGGCAAATATACACGGGATTTATTTTGTAAGTTGCTATGCTCTTCCCAGTCCAGCAATCACAGAACTCGAAGATTTCCTCTTAAGGCTGTCTTTAGAAATCAGAGGCAAAACACCTATTATAACAGCGGGTGATTTTATTGATTGGTCAACTGCATGGGGCAGCAGATGGACAAACCACCGCGGGTGGCTAACTCAAGAATATCTAGGTCAAACGCTCTAAACAATAATGAACACCAGAACTCGAAACACTTACCAAAAAGGGAATAAAGGATAAATAATTGACATTATGTTTGCAAATGATTCGCTGAACAAGCACATTAAGTGGGCGGTGTCTGACATACACACAAACTGTGATCATATGGCAGTTATAAGAGAAATTTCGTACACCCGAGAACAGGAACTTCTTAGCAGAAACACTTCCCGCAAGCGAAGCTGGAAGCAACAGGAGGCCGACTCAGTCTTATTTGAGCTAGTCTGGAGTGCATCAAAGGCATCAGGTGACGACGCCGCCTACTTGGTATCGGCAGTGCGAAAAGAGCAGGAATGAGCAAATTTACACCCTGAGAAAGCTTTGTCACTCAGCTAGACGGCGTCTACAGCGTAACCGGGCGAGACAAACGAAAATCGCCTTAGGGAAGAATTTAAAAGCCGCAAGAAGCTCATGAAGTCGGCAATTACGAAGCAAAATACATGTTTTGAGAAGCTATGTGAAGTTGCAAACATTGACCTTTGAGGAACTGCTTACAAAAGCAGTATGTCGGGATTTAAAAATAAGCAGCAGCAACCTAAAGATGCATCTTTTATGAGAAAAGTCGTCGAAAAAAAAAAAATAATATTCACAATTGACGCACTACGAGCTGTTATCGATACTGCGAAAACCAAGGAGGCCACCTGTAGAACCTTCATCGTTATAATACGGCTTTAAAAAAAACATATTCACTATTGATGGACTACGAGCTGTCATCGATACTGCGAAATGTGCAGTTAGTGGTAAAAGATGGAAAGGTGGCACAAAAAAGTACTGCGCGCTAATTTCCCTGGATGTCAAGAATGTGTTCAACACGGCAAAATGTGCACACATAATCAAAGCCCTGGATGAAATACGCGCTCCTTAATACCTCATGAACATTATAACGAGCTATTTTAAAAATATAAGGATGATTTGTGATACGGACGAAGGTACTAAGAGCTACTCTATCTTGAGTGGAGTACTCCAAGGGTCAGTGTTAGGCCCACTATTATGGAACCTCATGTGACGTGGGGGAGGTAGTTGCTTGGCAACCCTGGAGCGAAGTCAAGATAATTGAAGTGTGATAGAATAATATTTAATAAATTCAAAATTTTAAAGATTTACTACAATTAAATTAAAAAAACTTGTTTCTACACGGAAGTGCATTTTACCGTCTGTTGAAGTGCGGTGAGATCGAGTGGATAGGCTGTTGCACCTGCCAAAAATTTCTCAGCGGATGTAAGGCAACCTATTATCGTTTTTTTTTTCTAGTCACCGACTAACCTCTGACGCGTGCGGACGTTCACTCTTTTCGTGTGTTATAAGTATTCGCTTATTTGTCTGTTTTCGGTATACCGTTTCGTTACTCTGTGACGCTCTCTGCGTATCAATTGATCTCTTTAGAAAAAAAAAAAAAAAAGTGCATAAATAGTTATAAGTGGTTGTGTAAGGTGTGTTCATAATGCCCCCTGGGGCCTACAATCCAGGGGAAAATAGGTTCGCCCTACTTTCCTCTAGTCCTCATACAAAACGAAAAAAAGCCAACAAATCTCAAGAGACTTTCCCTGATCTCTAAAAAATCCGACCCAAAATACATAGTTCTTAAATCATTAGAAGACAATAAACCACTGTCACGTTTTTCATGCTTTGCGGTGCATAAAGCCATTTTAGCCATTAGCAAAGATGTTAAATCCATTTCTGAATTGCGCGACGGAAGTCTTCTCTTACTAGTGAAAAATAAAAAAACTGCTGAAAAATTCACAAACACGACAACACTTTCGAACATCTGCAAAATTTCAGCCAATTACCATGAACACCTTAACTCCGTAAAAGGCACGATTTTCGCGCCATTTCTTAACCATTTGCCTGAAAAAGAAATTATTGAAGGCCTTGAAGACTATGGAGTTAGTGCAGTGTATAAATTCCAGAAGAAGCTTGAAGGTGTCATAGTCCCAACAGGTGCAATGCTCCTCACTTTTGATGCCTACAAGCTACCTGAGGAAATTGATGTAGCCTGGCGAAAAATTTCAGTCCATCCCTACTATCCCAATCCGATGCGCTGCAAAACCTGTCAAAAGCTCGGACACACAATAAAAAAATGCAAAGGTCTTCCTACATGCGTCAACTGCAGTCTCCCCCCTCACAATGACAGCGAATGCTCAAGAACCATGTGTGTGAATTGCTCAGGCGAACACCCTTCCTCCGCAAACACTTGTCCCAAGTTTATACAGGCTAAAGAAATTTTAAAAATAAAAACCATCGACAAATGCAGCATGCGTGAAGCAGCAACTAAATACAGATCTCAGCACTCCTCCACCTCTTCTTTTACACCCTTTTCAACAATAATTTCTCTACCTGCACAAATAACCACTCCAAACATTCCCACTTCAGCCTCCACAACATCAAAACCTTCCGAACGACAAAACAAAAAATTCACCTCATGCTTCAAAAAAAATTTCCACCTCTTCAAATAACACTAGCTTATCAAACTCCAACAAATCTATCGCCCATTCATGGGCTTCTAGCACGACCACGCCAACAAACAACAAAACTTCAATCATCAATTCACCTTTTAATTCTACTTTGCCCAAACCCTTCTCTCACACCAATTCTTCAACAATCAACCCCACCTCAAGTAACAATTATATCTTCCCCTCGCCCAGAAATAACGACTGTGATGGTCTAATGCTCTCCGACTCAGTACAAGCTGAGCCAAAGAGCGTTGCTGATCATAACAGTGATTTCGAAATGTAATGTATCTCTCACTGCATGTGGCTACCGGCGCTCTGCTCGCAGAGTGTCAAAAGCAGTTACATGCGTGTGTGTATGCATATATTCGTTCTCCCACAACTTTTCGTTTTACCTCCATATCATTTGCTATTCATCATGTTATCAATTTTGCAATGGAACATGAATGGTTACCTCAACAATTATCACGAACTTGAAATTCTGATTAAATACTATTCCCCATCCATCATTCTTTTAACCGAAACTCACTTACCCCAAAACCAAACTGCCTACACTCCCAAAAATTACATAGGGCATTTCTACAATCTACCTCAGATCACTAGTAAAAAGCAAGGAATTGCAATATTAGTCAAAAGTAATATTCAACACAAGCTATCACCTATTCAAACAAGTTTCTCAGCACTAGCGATCGACATCAATACAACAACCAAGATAGTGGCTGTTAGCATTTACATTCCTCCCAAAGATACTTTTTCTACATCTGATATTTCACTACTTCTGAACCAATTCAGTACGCAATGCATCATTGGAGGCGACTTCAACGCCTGGAGTACTATCTGGGGATCTGATTACACAAACTCCAGAGGACAAAAAATTGAAGACGCGTTAATCTCATCCAATTTTATATCACTAAATAATGGTGCTCCCACCCACTTTTCGACTCACCACACTTTTTCTACAGTTGACATTACACTTTGCTCCGTAACTCTAGCCTCAAACTGCCAGTGGAAAGTCCTTGACTCATTACATGAAAGCGACCACTTCCCTATCCTTACCCAAATAACCTCAGTCCGCAATCAATCCTTAGTAAAATTCTCACCCAGATTTAAAACTAACCAAGCCGACTGGAAGAAATTCGGTCAAATGTGCGCAGAAATCAGTGCAGCCTCTCCAATTGCTAATAACATAAACCAAGAAGCAGCCAAAATCTTAAGAGTTATACGATCAGCAGCTCACCTCACCATACCACAAACTAAACTAAATAGATCCAATAAAACCGTTCCTTGGTGGAGCTCCGAACTATCCACACTCCAAGTTTCCAAGCAGAACTTGTGGCACCAATACAAAACCGTTCGCTCAACAGAAAATCTATTGAGATACAAAAAAGCAAACGCACAATTTAAGCGAAACGCCAAATTAGCAAAGCGCAAAGCATTTGAAGAACTCACCTCCAGCATAAACCCATCAACAAAACCTAAAATAATATGGAATGACATACGAATACTTACTCGCTCCCCAAGACAAGTGTCCTTTACGTACATTAATTCCGCTAATGGACCACTCTCTGACCCACATGCTATTGCCAACAATTTTGCTTCTCAGTTCTCCCTTTCCTCCTCCGATACATCCTTTTCAAACACTTTCCGCAACTTAAAAGCAAGACGACTAAACCAGGAACCACCAATCTCTTACCCTTTATCAATCGCAGCCAAGCAACTTGAGTCCAAAATCCTCCCATCAGAACTCGAATTTGCCCTCTCCTCAGTCAAAGGAAGTTCACCAGGCCTGGACAAGATTACATATCCCATAATTCATAACCTGCCAAACTCAGTCAGGAGTAGACTACTCAAGCTTTACAATTGCATTTTTGATAGTGGACCCTACCCACAATTTTGGAAAACTGCATGTATTGTTCCAAAACTAAAACCCAACAAACCCCCTTCAGATGTAAACAGTTATAGACCAATTTCGCTCCTATCATGTCTTGGAAAATTATTAGAAAAAATTATTGTCAATCGCTTAGCGTGGTATGCTGAAGTGAAAAACCTTATAAGCCCTAATCAAGTTGCATACAGAAACGCTTTATCCTCCAAAAACCACGTGTCTTTATTAGCGATAGACTTTCAAAAAGCATTCGATAGAATCGGCATACACATAATTTTGAAACAACTTGACGCTTGGAAAGTAGGCCAAAAAATCAAAAAATTTGTTAAAAATTTTCTCCAGCATAGAAAGTGTAGAGTCAAAATAAACGGATTTCTGTCCAACAGTGTTCCTTTAGATAATGGCACCCCGCAAGGTTCACCCTTATCTGCATTTCTTTTCATAATCGCGTTTGATGAAATTGTTCTACGAACAACAAATATCCGCGGCATCTAATGTCAGCTCTACGCCGATGATGTAGTCTTCTACACAAAGTGTAACAATCTAGCTCAAGTCACTCAAATCTTCGAAAATGTCCTAGCAGAGTTAACTTCATGGTCCCTGACTGCTGGTACCACAATATCAATAGAAAAAACAAAAATTTTACACGTTTGCAAAAAAGTGAGCTGCTCTAATCTAACTAACTTCTGTACTAACCTTAATATTAGCATTGTTAATGAGCTTAAAGTTTTAGGATTAATAATAGACTCTAAATATAGCTTTAAATCACATTGTAAATATGTTAGAGACTGTCTTGTGACAAGATTAAATATAATAAAATATCTAACATCTAAGAAAAGCCATATTCACCCGGCCACTCTTGTCAACGCTACCAGAGCCTTAATACTCTCCAAGGTTGAATACGCACTACCACTCTATGGAAACTGTCCAGCATCTGCAATCAACAAAATATCCACGCCTTATCACGTAGCAATACGGAGAAGCATAAGAGCATTCCCTACGACACCCCTAAAAAACCTCTTTGCTGAAACTGGCTTGCCCACAATCGCTGAAAGAACAATCGATAGCTGCCGTCGTTTACTCCCTAAACTGCTGTTTACCCCAAACAATCTTTTAAAAAGAGACGTAAAAAATGCGATGTCAAGACAACGGGAGCCAAGATTCTTGCCAGCAATCAGTCGATCACTGAAATTCCTTAAACACCTTCAGATACCGCATACTTCAAGGCCTAGAGTATCCACTATCCGCCCACAGTGGTTGATTAACAACATTCCTCACACAATTAAAACGCTCCAATTTCCAAAAACAAATACACCACAAGAGAAATACAGAGCAATTTATGTGAAAGAAAAGCACTTTTACAGCCAAAATGGATGGAGCTTCTTATTTACGGATGGCTCTAAATCACGCGACAACACATCATTTGCAGTAACAAAAGAAAATGGAGAAATTATTCGGCACGGCCTACTCCACCCAATTTGCTCCGTGTTTACCGCTGAAGTCTCCGCTATTCTCGAAGCCATCACATATGCTAAGCTTCACCGAGGCAAGTTCATTATTTGCACCGACAGTAACTCATGCCTTGACGCCATCGAATGCCCCTCCAATGGTCAAAATGAGGTAGTCGCGATACGCAACACTTTAATAGCCACACCTCGAAAAATCAAACTAATGTGGATACCAGGCCACACAGGAATCATTGGCAACGAAAACGCTGACGCCGCTGCAAAAAACGTTGCAAAAACACCATCCATAATGTTTAACTATATGTCTAAAAAAGACATTTTGACTGAAGTTGCAAACGAAAGACGCCAGACTCAAATTAGCGATTGGAACACCTATGCTCATCACTACTCCGCTATCAATCCTAGCAGAAAGAAAGGAACTATAGCTGCCGACTTAGCTCTCTCAACAATTAAGCCATTCATTCGCCTACGCCTGGGGCACACAATTATCACGCACGCACATCTTCTACAACGTACCCCACCCAGTAAGTGTCCATTTTGTGAAGAGCCGGCATCAATTCGGCATTTACTACATTGTCCAATTATCGACTCAACCCGAAAAGAGATCCTGAGTACAACGGATCCCTTCGACCTTTTGAGAGAGGCTAACATTACAAACGTTCTAAAGATGTACAAATTGTTGAAAGAGACTGACTTGTTAAAGCATATTTAATATTAAGAATAAATCGTAGTTAGCTCTACTAACACCTTAACCATTAACGTTATATAAGATCACGGACAGCCGAAGGCCCTTGTTGCTAGCGCTGCTAAATATTTATTTGTTAAATAATTTATTATTGTACAAATTTCTTAAACATAAAAAAATAAAAAAAAAAAAAATCAATCTAGTAGGATTTTTTGAAGCAGAAGAACTAAAAGAGTTTGATATAATACCAGGAGAGGACGCGTTAAGAAAAATGAAAGCAAAAATAGATTAACATTTGAAAAAACTACTGAAGAAAGTAGGGAACAAATAAATTACTCTATAGGAGATAAAAAATATGAGAAAGAAATCAAGGAACTAATGCAGAATAATTACAATAATGAACTGTTACCTTTCACCACCACAATACAAGCAGAGATTAGGACTGAATCCAAAGAACCTGATTGGGTGCGACAATACCCATATCCATATGCAGATCAGGAGTTTGTCGGAAAGGAAATACAAAAACTTTTAAAGAATGAAATAATTAGGGAAAGTAAAAGCCCATATAATTCACCAATATGGACAGTGTCAAAAAAGGGTATAGATGAGGAAGGAAAACCAAAGAAAAGAATGGTTATAGACTTTCAAAAATTAAACAAGCAGACAATACCAGATAGATATCCCATACCGGATATAACAATGACATTGCAGAATTTAGGTAAGGCAAGATACTTTACAACATTAGATCTAGAGTCTGGATTTCACCAAATAATGATTAAACCAGAAGATAGGGAAAAGACTGTATTTTCAGTCAATGGGGCAAAGTATGAATTCCTTTGCCTACCGTTCGGCCTAAAGAACGCTCCAGCCACATTTCAAAGATGTGTAGATGACATTCTGAGACCATACATTGGAAAATGCGCATATGTCTATATCGATGATGTCTTAATTTACTCTGCTGACCCAGAGCAACACATTAAGGATATCACAAATATTGTACAGACGCTACATACAGCTAATATGAAGATCTCCGAGGAAAAGTCAATTTTTTTTCAAACTAAAACCGAATTTCTGGGACACATAATAAATAACGGAAGGATTACAGTAGACCTAGGGAAAATAGATGCATAGATAGGTATAAAACACCGGAGACACTAAAAGAATTACGCTCATTTTTAGGATTAGCTTCCTACTTTAGGAAATTTGCGAAGAACTTCGCACATATATGCAAGCCATTAACAATTTACCTAAAGGTAGAAAATGGGAGCATATCAAAGGATAAAAGCAAAAATGTGAAAATTAAATTAGATGAACAGGCACTCAAGGCCCTTGAAGAAATAAAAGAAAAACTAAAAGAAAAGGTAGAGCTATATCAGCCAGACTTTGAAAAGGGATTCGATCTAACCACAGACGCCAGTAACCACGCAATAGGAGCAGTACTGAGTCAGGGTAGAAACCCAATTTCGTTTATATCAAGAACATTGACAACCACAGAACAAAACTATTCCACAAATGAAAAGGAAATGTTAGCCATAATTTGGGCACTACAGAAACTAAGAAATTACCTGTACGGAATAGCCGACCTGACAATTTACACAGATCACCAGTCACTTATATTTTCGATATCAGAAAAAAATCCAAACACTAAACTCAAAAGTTGGAAAAACCTAATAGAGGAATATGGTGCTAAATTAAAATACAAACCTGGACACCAGACACATCAATCCACTCCGCAGAGTTTTCAGCACTCAGATGCATTAAAATGATTGCAAAACCATTAAATTTCTTCCGTACTCAAGTTGAATTAATACCGTCAGAAACGAATGAAAAAACTGCATCAACTATATTCCCACGACACGAACGGTTTCAAGTAAAATTTAATACCGAAGAATACTTAATAGAAACGCTGAAGCAAGTAATGAAACCAAAAATTGTAGCAGCTTTTCACACAGACTTGGAAACATGGTATAAGTTGAAAGAGAAGATAACAAATATAATTTCTACATATTTCAAAGTATTCACACAAACTAAACTGCATGACATCACTGAAAAAATAGATAGAGAAAACATATTAGACTTTACACACAAGAGAGCACACAGAAACGCTCCAAACAACTATAAAGAAATATTAGAAACTTATTATTGGCCAACACTAAAACGAGACACAGAAAATATAGTGAAAAATTGTGTCAACTGCACGGAGAATAAATATGAAAGGAAACCAACTAAACAATTATTAGGAAAAAGCCCAGTACCAAATACTCCAGGCACATCAGTAAAAATGGACATATTTTATATAAATGGCAAAAGTTATCTCTCTTCTATAGATAGATTTACTAAATACGCATATTTTCGTAAATTAGGAAGTAAATTACATTTTCATGAAATAATAGAAGAAGTGTTATCACAAAGTTTTCCGAACTGTACCGAACTCATGACCGATAATGAAAGCATATTCGTCGGCATAGGCACAACCGCATTATTAAATAAATTACAAATTAAACACGAAAAGACAGCAAATAATCATTCAACTTCCAACGCACAAGTAGAAAGGTTACATTCAACGATATTAGAAATCGCGAGGACTTTAGCTAACGACAGAACTACAACTACGGAAGAAGAAATATTCTCAGCAGTCAAGGAATATAACAGGACTATTCATTCGATGATAAAGGAAAAACCAGTAGACTTATTTTTTAATCAAAAGGAAATTAACGAAAAAGTGAAAAATAATATAGAAAAAAACCAAGAACGTATGTTAGAATACCATAATAAAAAAAGAAGCCAAAAAGATTTTAAACCAGGACAAATAATTTATGAGAAAAGTAGTAGAAGACAAAAATATAACAAAAGATATATTAAACACATAGTAAAAGAAAATAAAGAAAATACGGTGCTTACAACGAAAAATAAACTAATACACAAAGATAACATACGAAATGTACTACCCGATAATAATATTAATAATTCTAGTGAACAAATCACTACAATACCAAATAACTAATGTGGAAAATAAAAAGTTTATATTAACCGAGACATAGCCGTCATACATTTATAATGAATCAGATTACTTATATCACATGATAAACTTAACAAAAATTTTAGAACATTATGACACACTCTCAGCATCAGCTAAAAACTCTCCGGAATTACATAGGGACATAGCCTTAGTCAACAGAATAGAAGTGTTAAAAAATCAATTAATAATTAGAAGAAAGAAAAGGAGCATAAATTTCTTAGGATCAGCACTTAGCTTTATAACAGGCGTACCAGATCATGACGATATGATAAAAATAAAACAACAAATTAATGATATAGTAGAAAATAATAATAAACAGAGGTTAATCAACACTCACTTCGAAAAACTGTTGGAATCCTTTAATTATAAAACAATTCATCAACAAGTAATGCTACAAGAAATACTCAAAGAACTTGAAGACTTAACTTTAACAATCAATTTCACTAAAAATAAAAACTTTTACTCTGCATCGTTAAACACGGAAGATATAGAAAAAATTATTAAATCAGAGAATTCAGACATTCCTGTAATAAATATAATGGAATATTCAGATATACACACTTGTAGAATTAATAACACATTTATTATTATATATAAATACCCTATAATTAAACAAAAATGTGAAACATATGATATTACACTAATAGCATATCGACATGGGAAGTTACAATTAGACAATAAAGTATCTAAATATAAAAACGAAATAAAAAGAATTAACAAATGTAAAAATATTTTATCAAAATTTATATGCCAAGAAACTAAAACAGATACTTGTACAATACCAATGTTATTAAACCTCAAAGCACAATGCAATGTAAAAGAAGAATCAAATGAAGAAATAATTGAAATAAAGGAAGGAAATATTTTAATGAATGGTAAATGGCTAAATGAGCACCTGACCCCCCCCTCTTAAGATAATATAACTACACCCCACACATACACACTATAATCAACACATCTTCACCCCACACTGCACATCCTATACTCAACACATTGGCATCATGCGGATCATTTCCGGTCATCCCACACTACGTACCACACTCAACACATCATCTTTTACACCACACCACACACAATCAACAAAAGGAACTGGCGGACGGCGCCAGGCCCTCTTTTTCATTCGATCCGTGCGCTTATACATACGTATCATCAGCCATTCTCCCGCTTTATCCGGTTTTTCAACTCGAGTTCATCTTTTGCCAAATCAACGGGTAAGTGCTGCGAGTTTTTTATCATCAAATTTTTCTATTGGTCCTTCGAGCCGGATCGGACGGCACTAGTGATAACTAAACATAAAATTCTTTACAAACAAAAAAAAAATATATATACATATATAACATAAAATCGGTCACGGTAACGCGGTAACCAAATTAAAAAAAAAAAAGTGTTAAAAATTAAAATTAAAAAAGTGTTTAAAATTAAAATTTAAAAAGTGTTTAAAATTAAAAAGACAACGGTGTTACAAAAAAAAAAAAAAAACACGTTGGTGAATTCATACATATATAAAAAAAATATAAAAGGAAAAAAATAGTACCAAAAATTGTGAAAAGTGTTAAAAATTTTGGAAAGACAACGGTGGTGTGGTGGCAGTAAAAAAAAAAAAAAAATTATATACATATGTATGTACATACAAATGTACATATTGTGAGAAAATAACAGTGGTGACCTACACGGTTTAAACAAGACCCGTTGGTGCCAACAAATTGGAAAAAAAGAAGGCATATACATGCATACATATATATACATATATGTACATACGTACATACACATTACGTGTGCATATACATAAGTGCTGTTACAAAACTAAAACGAAGTGTGGTGACGAAACAGTGGAGTGAAGAGAGAGAGAGAAAAAAAAATAAAAAAAAATAAAAAAATATACATATGTATATACATACATATATATATATATATATACATAATTACACCTGCGATATATGTACATACATACATATAAAGTGAGTGAAGTGGCATAACGTACGAAAAAAGGAGAAAAAAGAGCTCATACAAAAAAAAATACAAGCACAACCACAGCGCCGGCATCAAAAGGACGGGAGAAACAAGAAACAGAAGGCACACGCACAAGCACAGGCACACGCACAAGGCCCACACAAACAGATACATACGAAGCTCACATTCTCCCCAAAAGCCCCTGGAGGAAAGAAAAGTGAGTTGTATCGTTTCCTTACAATTTGTATATTTTTACACATATATGTATGATTTAAATTCATAAAACTAAATTTACGGTCTGACCGAAAAAAGGGACATAAAACCGTTACCAAACTGTTTTCGGTATTCGGTTTATTTTCCGGTAAAACCCGAGAAACCGCAAAAAAAGCAGTTTGGTACTGTATATAGCGGATTATTGATTGCCGGTATATGCTTACCGTTGTGTTATAACACAGAAACTATCCCCAAAAAAACAATAAAGTTTTCAAGTATTTACTTGCACAATTTTCCAGCAATACCCCTTATGCTTAATCAAGTATGTATAAGCAGGATTGCTTAAGACAAGCAACGTCAATCATAAGCAAAAACGAAAAAAAAAAACATATGCGCAATTAAAATTGAAGATGAAATACATACATACATACATATATGTCACATATATTTTTATAACATCAAAAAAAAACAAACACAAACAAATTTACTAGTTTAACCATACCCACATCAATATATATACATATACATACATATATCTAAAATTAAAATATTACCAAAGTCTCTTTTCGCGGATTCTTAACTGCGAGCCTATGTATATACATACACATGTATATGCGGCGCAATTGTAAAAATATACTTATATACAAGTTAAGAAATTTTATGTAAATTTCTTTTAAAAAAAATTTTATTTATTAGTTTATGGTTCGGGTACAGAACTAAGACTAAAGCTTAAAAATTAATTTACTTAAAATCTAAGCTAAGTTGCACTGGCCAACTGCTGACTTGATGTTGTCAATTCTCCGAATTGGCTTACTTGGGTTGCGCGTGTTGGATTTCCGCTTCACACCGAAAAATGAGCTTTTATGTTAATGCAAACGTCTGGCTTTTGCTGTGGGAAATATTGTGCAACTAAAGATGCATTTCCGCTATGCTTTAGTTATTATTGCTGATTACGCATTATTATTATTTAGCAATTGTTAACATTTGCCATGTTAACATACATAAAAACGAACTTGAAAACTACCTGCGGTCGGTTAATTCTCTTTTGTGGTTTTTCATACGAACATATATACATATTTACATACATGCGTAAATATACGGGCGCATATAAATATCATATATACAATATATACTGAAAAGTATACCCAGTACAGATTATATAACAAATAGACTGTTTTTTCATAACAACTTTCTCTTCATAATTAAATATTTGTACAAAAGTGTATTGTCTCATATGCAGATACGCTCATTGCTTCGAAGTCCACATTGGCATATATTCCGCGATACCCCTTGGTTTTCGTCTAACAAAACCAAGCAGGATTGCGTATAAAACATATTCAAAGTCCACATTGGCATATTCCCGCAATACCCCTTGATTTTTGAGCAACAAAAACAAGCAGGATTGCATAAAAAACCAAAAGCGTAATACATATGTACATACATGCATATGTACAAAGTGCAGTGATCTCTAAAACGAGCGCTCATTAGCACATAATAAATAAAAGATCCACCTATAGGTATACCCTATAGGACACTTGGACATAATAAATATATAAAAGAAATATACACAGAAAAATAAAATACGTAAAATATTTCCGGTCGTTAATAAATAATTAAATCAAATTTAAGCGATTAATTATTCATTTCATTTGAAAACTCTTTTTAACGGAAAAGAGTTCGCGATTACACATATTATCAAATACGTAAAGCGTTATTTACATCAATTTCGTTCAAAACTCTTATTTACTTAAAAGAGTTCTCGTCTGATCATATAAATAAATACATATATATACAAAAATATTTTTAAAATCTCGGTTTATCAAAAAGCCATTGGGTTTATTTATTTGTCTGAAACTCTTACATACAAAAGAGTCTTCTATTCAACATCTTATATACAAAACTTTTTTAAATCAGCTACAAGTCTAGTTTTCACTAAGACGTTTTAATTTATTCTATACATCTTTTAAATGAGCTCAGACTCAAAGGAATCCAAAACAACTCAGTTGCTAAAAATCCCAAAAATGATTTCAGACGAAAAAAGTCCGTGTACACCGGCAGAAGCTACACGCTCAAAGCAAGGTGCTACAAAACTAAAGAGGGGTAAAGACATTACTTATACAAAATTCATTGCTGAGAGTGACAGTTTGATACGGTACTGCACTCGATTTTCATCTTCACCGATTCAAGACAATTCTGAATCAGTCTTAGAAATTAAAAAAGACAATTTAGACAATTTTTGGTCACGTCTCCAAGCGGCATATGACGCAATCGTAGAATCTGACGACTCAGATCTACCCGAAAATTTTAAATCATCTGCTTACACCAAGACCAGTTCGAAGACACAAAAGCAATGATTTCTGATCAACTCAAGCTATTAAGAGCAATTGCACCTACTCCACAACCGAGAGTAGAGCTGCCACAAAGACAAGCCCAAGAGGCAAGTTCAGGCATTCACCTCATAGTGCCAATATGCGATACAGATATATTTCATGGTGGTTATGAACAGTGGCCGTCCTTCCGGGACATGTTTACAGCTGTGTACATAAACCATCCTAAATTATCACAAGCGCAGATATTGTATCACCTCAGATACAAAACCAAAGGTCAGGCAGGCGTAATAGTGAAACAGTTCGCTCTCAATGACGAAAATTTTAATTTTGCTTGGGAAGCTCTAAAAGCACGTTATGAAAACGAAAGAATATTGGTCGACAAACAGGTGACGATATTAATGAATTTACCAAAAATTCAGAAAGAAACAAGTGAAGAGTTTATAAAGCTTCAATCCACTGTTTCAAATTGTTTGTCGGTTTTATCGACACAGAATATTCCCACGGATAATTGGGACCCCATTCTGGTAAATATATGCACAGCTGCATTACCAGAAAAATCGTTACTTTTGTGGGAGCAATCGCTCTCATCGCGAAGAAAGTGCCCAACGTGGCAGCAAATGGAAGAATTTCTTACTACCCAATACGAAATTGCAGAAAGGGTAGATAAAAAACTAGTCAGAACGAAAAACGTTCAAAACGACCTCAATAGAAGCTTCAACAGACCCCAAGCAAGTAGCCACAATAACTTAAATAGAAGCTTTTTTAAAAATCAATCGTTCACATCCGAACAATATAAGCAAACGTCATGCGAACTTTGTAGAGGAGGTCACAAACTAAAATTATGCGAAAAATTCAAAAAAATGAATGTTAGCGATCGAAACAATTTCGTAAGAACGAAAGAATTATGTACCAACTGTCTGTCACATGCGCATACGCTTAAAGATTGCGAAAGCAAATTTAATTGCGTTTATTGCCATAAAAGACATCATTCTATGTTACATATAACCAATTTTTCCAGCTTACCCCCAAACAATACAAACGTTAAACGAGCAACAGGATTAGTTGCCACAACAAATTCTGAAAACCGCCAAGAAGCACCATGCTGCTCAAAGGCGTTAAAAACCCAATCGCTACATAGCGAAAATCACAGTAGGGTACTTTTACACACAGCAGTTGTCTCCATAGAGCACCGAGGAGAACTGTTTAAACTCAGAGCCTTAATAGACCAGGGATCACAACGATCATTTATAGCGTCTAGGGCACAAAACAGGCTACAGTTACCGACAAAACTGGCCAACTTTGAAATCACGGGAATGGGCGGAAGAGTTGTTCAAAACTCAAATAAAATCTGCCCCATTACCCTCTTTTCCCCCAAAGCGGATAAGCGCATACAAGC
The DNA here is from genome assembly GCF_023373825.1 of Bactrocera dorsalis. Taxonomy (NCBI): domain Eukaryota; kingdom Metazoa; phylum Arthropoda; class Insecta; order Diptera; family Tephritidae; genus Bactrocera; species Bactrocera dorsalis. The sequence continues at coordinate 67,556,515 of NC_064304.1, read as the reverse complement.
AGAAGCTATTGTCTTACCGCAATTAACCAACATGCTACCAAGCTATCATATAAATAGCAAGCATTGGCAAAAGGTTTCACACCTAAAGCTAGCAGACCCAAACTGCAACACCCCCGCTCAAATAGATCTACTATTAGGCAGCGATCTCATGCCACAAATTATTCTCGAAGGTATTGAGAAAATTACCACAACACTTCTGGCGCAAAATACCATTTTCGGATGGGTCCTAAGCGGACTAGTTGCGGAACCAGTTACAACATTAACAACTCAAGTTGAGAAAGTCTCAAACGAGTACCTCAATTCACAATTGAAAAAATTTTGGGAACTAGAAGAACTCCCCCCCATATCAGTCACAACCCCTGAAGATCAGTATTGTGAGGATTTTTACAAAGCCACAACTACTAGATCAGAAAATGGTCGGTACGTCGTACGACTACCACTTAAGCAACAATTTCCGAACACACTCGCCTTAGGTCACTCTCGCACCTCTGCAATTCAGCAGTTTCTAAGTATGGAAAGAAACCTACTTAAAAAAGGCGAACTCAAATCTGAATATGATGGTGTATTAGAAGAATACCTCCATTTAGATCACATGGAGGAAGTAAACCCAGGGGAGAAAATCGTCAACGGCAAATACTACTCCTTTTATCTGCCACATCACGCAGTAGTAAAGCCAGATAAAAAAACAACAAAAGTAAGAGTTGTTTTTAATGCTTCGAGAACCACTAGTTCAGGGAATTCCCTAAATGATATCCTATTTATGGGACCCACACTCCAGCCAGATTTAATGCTTCTGATATTAAATTGGCGTAGATACAAATACGTATTCAATGGAGACGTTGAAAAAATGTATCGGCAAATAGGCGTACATAAAGACGACCAAGATTTTCAACGTATCATGTTCCGAAGATCCCCAACCAGTCCTTTACGCGACTTCAAATTAAAAACAGTTACATTTGGCGTTAACTGTGCCCCATATTTAGCCATTTGTACTCTCCACGAATTGGCAGACAACACAAAGTCAGAGTTTCCTCTAGCAACTGAAGTGTTGAAAACTCAAACGTATGTAGACGATATTTTGTCTGGAAGTCATACTCTTCCAAAAGCATACGAAGCCTTATCACAAGTAATCCAAGCCCTCACATCCGCAGGGCTTCCATTAAAAAAGATTACGGCGAATCACCCTAGTATATTAAAAAATATACCAAAAGAAAATTTGTTGGACACTAATTTCCTTATTTTCGAAAAGGAAAGTACAACAAAAACATTAGGCATCCAATGGAATGCGATATCGGACCAGTTCTCATACACGACAGAGTCCATATCCGCATTATCAGCCATAACGAAAAGACAGATTTTATCCTCGGTGGCAAAACTTTTCGACCCCGCAGGATGGCTTTCGCCAATTATGATCCAAGCGAAAATCTTAATACAAGAATTATGGCTAGATGGAACCGACTGGGACGAACAAGTGAAACCTCTTCGCTTAGAAAAATGGTCCCAGTTCGCAAAAAATCTGAATAACATTTCTCAGATACAAATTCCACCATGGGTAAACTACTCCCCCGAACACAAAGTCGAATTACATGGCTTTTGTGACGCCTCAGAAAAGGCATACTGCGCTACTATCTATGTGCGCACGCAAAGTGATACCACGACCACAAGCCACTTATTAGTAGCAAAAGCAAAGGTGGCACCTTTAAAAACTATAAGTCTCCCACGACTTGAGTTATGTGGCGCACTACTACTTTCGAAATTAGTAGCCATGGTGCAAATGCATTTAAATATGACAAAATGCAAGCTATATATGTGGTCCGATTCAGAAATTGTACTAGCCAGGTTGGAAAAACCACCACATGCATGGAAGACGTATATTTCTAACCGAACGTCTCAAATTCTTGACCTAGTGGGATCAGCCACTTGGCGTCACGAAGCCAGTGCTGACAATCCTGCCGATCTAGGTACAAGAGGGTGCAAGCCACTGCACCTTGCCATTACCACCCTCTGGTGGAATGGCCCCCGATGGTTGATAGAATCTCCTGATTCTTGGCCACAATCCCCCATGCGCAACATTATCGCCCCAGAAGGTCGAAAAATCGCCACCTTTCACACATTATTGGATGATGCCGACATCCTTGAACGATTTTCCTCGTTTCCAAAAGCGCTCAGAGTAGTCGCTTACATGTTCAAATTCATAGAACAAGTCAAAAGCAAAGTTAAGGGATCACATAATTTCCCATGCAACACAGTGACGCACCTAGAGTTACAAAAGGCAAAGGTCGCACTAATAACATATACACAAACGCGCTATTTCAGCCGCGATATATCACTACTAAGAGAATCGAAGCCGATTGATAAAAAGAGCTCACTCTTAGTCCTCAACCCATTTCTGGACACGAAAGGTCTGCTTCGTGCCAACGGTCGGCTTGCTAATTCGAGCCTAACATATAACGAACGCCATCCCATAATAATCCCAGAGAGGTCACCATTTGCCACACTGTTCCTCCACTACATCCACATCTTAATGCCACACGCCGAACATCGTCTCATGCAACAGATGGTACGCCAGGAGTATTATATCCCCCGTCTTAAGCCGCAAATCAAGAAGTGCATCTTCACATGCAAGATTTGCACTATGCACAAACAGAAGATGCGAACGCAGATTATGGCAGCACTTCCACCGGAACGCTGCAATTTCGCTCTGCCTTTCACCACAACAGGTGTTGATTTTGCTGGGCCTTTCCAAGTAAAGGCGTCCATGTTAAGGTCTCCCACTCTCATGAAAGGCTATGTGGCTGTCTTTGTATGTTTCACGACAAAGGCAGTACATCTTGAGCTATGTAGTAATCTGACGACGGATGCTTTTCTCGCGGCATTTGCTCGCTTCGTCGCTCGACGGGGCTACCCATCAAAGATCATGAGCGACAATGGCAAAACGTTCATTGGAGCTCAACGAGCCACCGAAAAGCAATTTGTGGATTTTCTAAAACAAGTGTCACCCGACATCGTACAAAAGTACGCCCCTCAAGGTATCAACTGGCAATTTATACCCCCAAGCGCTCCTCATATAGGCGGTTTATGGGAATCAGCTGTGAAAAGCTTCAAATCCCATTTCAAACGGGTAGCTGGAAATTATAAATTCAATTACGAAGAGTTCACGACGTTATTAAATCGAATTGAAGCCGTTCTTAATTCACGGCCACTTACCGTACTATCGCAAGACGCCTCCGATTTCACCGCCTTAACTCCAGGGCATTTTCTAAAAGGAGCACCCATCCTGGCCATTCCTGAGCCAGGCGTGGAGTCGCTATCCCTATTAAATCGATGGGAACGAATTAAAATTCTCCATCATGATTTCAGCCGCCGCTGGAAGGACGAATATATAAAGGATCTCCACAAAAGATACCGCTGGAAGACTCCTGAACAAGCGCCTAAACTTGGAGACTGTGTCCTCATTCACGATGATTGTCTACCCCCCAACGAGTGGCGGCTAGGCCGCATAGAAAAGCTACATTATGGCTCCGACGGTCACATACGCGTCGTGGATCTCCGTACACAAAACGGAACCCTAACCAGACCGCTCGTGAAGCTGTGCTTTTTACCAACCACCGACGACCGCGAATCCGAAAATCGAAATAACCAAACCGATACTGTCGCAATATAATAAAATCACTAAATTTTACGCTAAAACGAGAAATACGCCCGTAATAAACCGCTAAAAAATAATAAACCGTCAAAAACAACAAAGAAACCTCACAAAAAATGGTCGATTAATACGACGATCCGTTCATGCTACATATCGTGGCACGATTGCCCATATCAACTTATATGACAGATATGTATAACTAACCATCTCCTTCACCATAGATCACCATGGATGTAGACACATCAGTCGCAACCCCGTCAACCGCTCGGGCTATCAATACGCCACGCACCGGGCCTACACCAGCGCCCCGAACTGTGGCTGCAACAACGCCGGCAACTACACCGGTAACAACGCCGGCACCTGTACCGGCAACCGCGCCCGCAGCGGTGCTTACACCCGCACCTCGTGGTGGCACCCGACCACCATCGACTACATCGAGGACTTCGGAGACCCATCGGATAAGGTGTCCCATCTGTCGACGCCCTCATCGTCTCCACCATTGTGGAATATTTAGGGGTATGCGGCCTTTGCAACGGCAGCAAGTGGCTCAGGCCCACGGGCATTGCCTCAACTGCCTGTCGCACACTCATGCGACTACAGAGTGTGAGTCACGTGGGCTGTGCCAAATGTGCCACCGGCCGCATCACACGCTACTACACCGCAGCTCGTCACGCGAAGTGAGCCGGCCACCCAACCATCGCGGCCGCATACCCCGAGTCCAACCCGCAGCTCGTGCCGCACCCCAGCGGAGCGCAACATCATTGCGGCGTCGACAGCCTGGGCCACCATCGCGTCGATCTACGGGTCTGAGCAGCGTTGTGGCAACGCTGCAACAGCTGCAGCGCCTTTTAGGCTAAACAGTTGTTTAGGGGGGCCGGGATGGCTAAATGAGCACCTGACCCCCCTCTTAAGATAATATAACTACACCCCACACATACACACCATAATCAACACATCTTCACCCCACACTGCACATCCTATACTCAACACATTGGCATCATGCGGATCATTTCCGGTCATCCCACACTACGTACTACACTCAACACATCATCTTTTACACCACACCACACACAATCAACAAAAGGAACTGGCGGACGGCGCCAGGCCCTCTTTTTCATTCGATCCGTGCGCTTATACATACGTATCATCAGCCATTCTCCCGCTTTATCCGGTTTTTCAACTCGAGTTCATTTTTTGCCAAATCAACGGGTAAGTGCCGCGAGTTTTTTATCATCAAATTTTTCTAGTAAAAAATAAAATAAATAATGAAACTATCACAGGAACATACCTAGTGCAGTTTAAAGAAAATATAATATTAAATAATATAACATTTCACAATCAAAACGAGGAAATTAAAAAAATATATATTTCCGTCACAAGAAGAAAATAATATTAAAATCCTAGATATATTAGAATCAAACTCAAAATATAAATTTAATAACATTGAAAAACTACATAAATTTAGTATACCATACGAAGAACACCCAATACAAAACATATTTGTAACCCTAATAATTATATGTATACTAGCTACAAGTTTTAAATTGTATTATGCCATATTGAAATGTAAAACTCTAAAACTTAAAGAAAATCAACAAAAAAGATATGAACAAATACTGAAGGCTCAAGGATTGGAACATCTCATAAAGAAAGATGCAATCACCAGCGTATAAAAAGATCAGGAGATCTTTTCAATAAAGGAGGGGGGAGTTAATACATGACTTACACTGAACCCAACTGATAATAGCTACCACACATATACATCTGCCTAGCAATAAGCTGACATCACTTACTATAAGATAACACTATCCAAACAACTAAACTAATTGTCATCCACATCAGTACTTTTCCACTTCAGTACTTTTCCACAATAGAATAGAAACCACAAAACTACAACTGATAAATATATTACTTTGAAGCTAAGTTTTTTGTATAAATACAAGCACCCGCTTGTATACAACATCTTTTTTTCTGTTCATAGCATTCACACTGTTTAAGTGATTAAATAAAGATCGCTCTACGGAGCTAAAAATATATTTTTAAAGAATAATTAAAAACTATTCTTAATTCCCGCGAAACCGATTGGACTTTGAAAAAAAGGCTCAGTAAAAAAAGGAAAGCTGAACTTATCTCCTCAGCTTGTGGTTCCAGCTACATCAAATACCATAAAAGAAGTCGGAATAAATCAAACAGAAACGAAAATCTCACGACCTCCTCCAATAATGATATCGGGTGACTGTGAATACCAAAAAATATATAAAATTACGAATGATTAGGCAAAAAAAGCATTTACCGTGGTTTTCTTACGAAAATAAGAAATCTTGTCCAATTAAGGTAATGGTTAAAAATTTACATCACTCAAACGAGCCAGAGGCTATAATATCTGACCTTCATAAGAAGGGATTCAAAGCTATAAACGCAGTCAACAAACTGAAGTGGAAAACGAAAGAGCCGTTCGATATGTTTCTTCTTACTTTCGACCCAACAGAAAACTTAAATAACATAGATGCAATAAAGACCATATTGCATTCAGTTCTTGTCATTGAGGCCGTAAAGCAGTCAAAGTTCATACCACAATGCAAATTGTGTTAATCATATGCATACTCACAACTACTGTGGTATGCAAGCAAGATGAGAAGCATAATGGCCTGGCGAGACGATCAAATACCCAGTAAACAATCGCGTTTGTAAATAAACTTAAAATAAACTTACTCTGGTAAACCTTTTCGTTACAAAAAGTTTACGTTTTTCATTACAAAACAATTACAAAAGACTTGTAAAAAACCAAAACGTTACATTACTTTGGGCTTTTTCACATACTTGTAAAATCGCTTATTTTTAAACTTAGAAGTAAGCATTTATTAAATTAATATCCAACCGCTTGTAAGTTTATTTTCAAATGTATTTGTAAACGTGTTGTAATGATTTTATGTAATGGTAGTAAAATAAATCGCATGATATATTTTTAAAGATATATAATTATTTTCTTTATTAGTTTTAATTCATTTTATATTATTTATTATATATACATATGTACTTATACTAAAAATTAAAAAAAATCTTGATAAGTTAAATTAAACTTATACTAAAAATTAAAATTTAAAAAACATTCTTTAAAAATGAAATGATAGAAAAATAGTTAGGTAAAATAATTAATTTGCTGCATTTTGGTGCTTCCGTTTTTGTCTATTTTTGGCAAATTGAAAAATCGTCTTGGTGCCACTTATATATTCAGTGTCATTGCCCTTCACTTCATGTAAGAAGACATCTGAAATTTAAATTAAAAATATATATAAGTATATAAGTACACATGTAAATATGAAGTTTATTAAGTTTTATTATTAAGTACCTCGGATAGCCATAGATACTTTTAAGACGCGGACAGGTTTTTTGTGTGACGTTCCACTCCAAGCAAAATGTTGAGCACATTCATCGAATACCAATGAGCGCCAAGCTGTTCTGACGAATTTCGCTCCTGTGTATTTAATATTTTGCATAAGTTCCGATTTCTTCAAAAAAAGGAAATTGTAAAATTGGCTTTCAAACAGTCAATAAATATTTACTTACAAATTTAGCATATTCTTCATCCTTCTGGAGTAAACTCTCCAATTCCATAAATTGCTCCACTGTGTTTAAAGGTTCCGCTGGCATAATCTTTTTTGATGGAACATTGTCTCTGCTATTCCTCAACTCTGCGATATCTCGCCGCAAGCTTCTTACCTCCTCGACGATTCTTCCCATAGATCTGGATACAGCTGCATCAATGGTGCTTTGAATTGCTGCAAAAAAACATTTTCATTAAAAAAATTTTTTCAAATAAATAATTGATATTGACTACCTTCTAAAAATGTGGGATCCAGTGTATAGCTATTAATTGTTCCTGCTTCTTCGCCTATGATGTGGTTATTTCCGTTTTGGTTGATGGATGTCTCAAATTGCAAATGCACTCCATCGGTATTTATTTGGGCTATTGGTTCTTGGGAGTGGTATGTGTATGATTTATTGGCGGACATTATGTGAAACTAGGGGAAGAAAGGAATGTGAATCACTTTCAAAGTTATGTAAATAAAGTACTTTTATTATTTTGGTTAGGATATGGGAACTTAAAACATTTGAAAAAGTTAAGCTGTTTGTATTATATATATGAAATACTCATGATTTTAAAGGAGTTATAAATAAATCTTTTAAATTTTGTAAGTGATGTCCTTGTAAAATGATTTCATTGTCACTACTTTTAATAATAGAAACTGTTCTAAAGATTAAGTTATCACTCATATAAAAATTATCTGGAGCTTTTAAAGAAAAGTACAAACCGTTTTTAACAACAAAATTGAAAGAACCGTTTTTGAAACGACCTAACTTCTCCGAAATGATTTGCTGCTTTTTTGGATGCAAACTCTTCTCAACAAGCCGGTTGTATAATTGTGGTGCTAGTTGATGTTTTTTTTAACAAGTTTTTTTAACTGACCGAGGTAATTAATCAAATTTAAAGGCATTGATCGTTTCAAGAGAACCGAAAAATAAAGCATCTTGAGCTAAGTGTGTTAAGCAATGGAAGTTATATGTTAAAAGGTCCGAACTATAGAATTGAGGAATTTCTGAAACAAAATCATTCAAAAGTTGTGATGCACAGTAGTTATTTCTTTGGTAATCGATCGGATTCAACAATATTCGAAAAGCAAGAGAAAGTTTGAGGAAATGATTATATCTATCTTCATCCAAAATAGATTTTAATACAACTGGCCCGACATACAACAAAAATAATCGAAATTCAGTAGCCTTGAACCGTTGTAATCCTTCAGGTTTCGCGTTTTTCTATTAAATTCCCGTCGAATTTAGCTTTTAAAAAATAATAAATTGGCATTTAAACAAGTTATTTTTTCATTTCGCAACGAATAGTTCATGTTTCTTACTTTCACCCAAGATAACAACAGAACTTTTACTACCCCTAAACAAATAACGTGCATATAATCAAGTGGAAATTGCTTGATCATATCTATTGGTAAATTTTCTAAAATGATGGGACTGAGCTGCTTGTGATACACTTGTTGTATTCAAATGATAATGAACAGTCGCAACCTTCAACCTCCGCAGCTTCACCTAATCCTTGCCCTATCCTATCCACTTCTTCCCCGCCGCGGAGGGATGAATGTGAATTTCAACTAATTGAACAAAATTTGAGTGAATCAAGTTCTGATTCAGATGAGTTAAGTCCTTCAGAATTTTATGAGCATCAGCCACCAATTGATATATTCATAGATGAACTTACATCATGGGTTATTGAATCAAACATTTCAAACGATTTGGGAAATAAGCTTTTGAAAATTTTAGGCACTAAAATTCCTGGACTACCAAAGGATGTTCGCACATTAAAAAAAACTCCAACCGACGCCCCTACTACTTGCTTAAGTGAAGGGCAATATTTCCATTATGGTCTTAAAGATTGTTTGACAGATTTTCTTCAAACAAAATTACATTCACTAAGTTCAAATGATTTAGCATTAAATATAAATGTAGATGGCTTACCAATATCTAAAAGTTCAAAGAAAAATTTGTGGCCAATTCTGATAAATATTTATGGTACAGAATCAGTGTTAGTTGTTGGAATTTTTGTCGGTAGTTCTCATCCAATATCTGCTAATGAATATCTAAAACCTTTTGTTGATGAAATGAATGATCTTATTGCCAGCGGACTCCAATTTGATTCAAAAAATTATAATGTTAAATGTCGAGCGTTTATTTGTGATTCACCCGCAAGAGGCTTTATATTAAGCATTAAGGGTCATTCAGGCTACAGCTCTTGTACAAAATGCACCCAGAAAGGCGAACGTCAAGAAAACAGAACAATTTTTCTCTTTCAACCACATCCTTCCAGAACAGATGCAGATTTTTGAAATAGAACTGACATGCAACATCACAAGCAGCTCAGTCCCATCATTTTAGAAAATTTACCAATAGATATGATCAAGCAATTTCCACTTGATTATATGCACGTTATTTGTTTAGGGGTAGTAAAAGTTCTGTTGTTATCTTGGGTGAAAGTAAGAAACATGAACTATTCGTTGCGAAATGAAAAAATAACTTGTTTAAATGCCAATTTATTATTTTTTAAAAGCTAAATTCGACGGGAATTTAATAGAAAAACGCGAAACCTGAAGGATTACAACGGTTCAAGGCTACTGAATTTCGATTATTTTTGTTGTATGTCGGGCCAGTTGTATTAAAATCTATTTTGGATGAAGATAGATATAATCATTTCCTCAAACTTTCTCTTGCTTTTCGAATATTGTTGAATCCGATCGATTACCAAAGAAATAACTACTGTGCATCACAACTTTTGAATGATTTTGTTTCAGAAATTCCTCAATTCTATAGTTCGGACCTTTTAACATATAACTTCCATTGCTTAACACACTTAGCTCAAGATGCTTTATTTTTCGGTTCTCTTGAAACGATCAATGCCTTTAAATTTGATTAATTACCTCGGTCAGTTAAAAAAACTTGTTAAAAAAAACATCAACTAGCACCACAATTATACAACCGGCTTGTTGAGAAGAGTTTGCATCCAAAAAAGCAGCAAATCATTTCGGAGAAGTTAGGTCGTTTCAAAAACGGTTCTTTCAATTTTGTTGTTAAAAACGGTTTGTACTTTTCTTTAAAAGCTCCAGATAATTTTTATATGAGTGATAACTTAATCTTTAGAACAGTTTCTATTATTAAAAGTAGTGACAATGAAATCATTTTACAAGGACATCACTTACAAAATTTAAAAGATTTATTTATAACTCCTTTAAAATCATGAGTATTTCATATATATAATACAAACAGCTTAACTTTTTCAAATGTTTTAAGTTCCCATATCCTAACCAAAATAATAAAAGTACTTTATTTACATAACTTTGAAAGTGATTCACATTCCTTTCTTCCCCTAGTTTCACATAATGTCCGCCAATAAATCATACACATACCACTCCCAAGAACCAATAGCCAAATAAATACCGATGGAGTGCATTTGCAATTTGAGACATCCATCAACCAAAACGGAAATAACCACATCATAGGCGAAGAAGCAGGAACAATTAATAGCTATACACTGGATCCCACATTTTTAGAAGGTAGTCAATATCAATTATTTATTTGAAAAAATTTTTTTAATGAAAATGTTTTTTTGCAGCAATTCAAAGCACCATTGATGCAGCTGTATCCAGATCTATGGGAAGAATCGTCGAGGAGGTAAGAAGCTTGCGGCGAGATATCGCAGAGTTGAGGAATAGCAGAGACAATGTTCCATCAAAAAAGATTATGCCAGCGGAACCTTTAAACACAGTGGAGCAATTTATGGAATTGGAGAGTTTACTCCAGAAGGATGAAGAATATGCTAAATTTGTAAGTAAATATTTATTGACTGTTTGAAAGCCAATTTTACAATTTCCTTTTTTTGAAGAAATCGGAACTTATGCAAAATATTAAATACACAGGAGCGAAATTCGTCAGAACAGCTTGGCGCTCATTGGTATCCGATGAATGTGCTCAACATTTTGCTTGGAGTGGAACGTCACACAAAAAACCTGTCCGCGTCTTAAAAGTATCTATGGCTATCCGAGGTACTTAATAATAAAACTTAATAAACTTCATATTTACATGTGTACTTATATACTTATATATATTTTTAATTTAAATTTCAGATGTCTTCTTACATGAAGTGAAGGGCAATGACACTGAATATATAAGTGGCACCAAGACGATTTTTCAATTTGCCAAAAATAGACAAAAACGGAAGCACCAAAATGCAGCAAATTAATTATTTTACCTAACTATTTTTCTATCATTTCATTTTTAAAGAATGTTTTTTAAATTTTAATTTTTAGTATAAGTTTAATTTAACTTATCAAGATTTTTTTTAATTTTTAGTATAAGTACATATGTATATATAATAAATAATATAAAATGAATTAAAACTAATAAAGAAAATAATTATATATCTTTAAAAATATATCATGCGATTTATTTTACTACCATTACATAAAATCATTACAACACGTTTACAAATACATTTGAAAATAAACTTACAAGCGGTTGGATATTAATTTAATAAATGCTTACTTCTAAGTTTAAAAATAAGCGATTTTACAAGTGTGTGAAAAAGCCCAAAGTAATGTAACGTTTTGGTTTTTTACAAGTCTTTTGTAATTCTTTTGTAATGAAAAACGTAAACTTTTTGTAACGAAAAGGTTTACCAGTGTAAGTTTATTTTAAGTTTATTTACAAACGCGATTGTTAACTGGGTTACGTCAAGCATTGCATATGTGTGAGTGAAGTTCGCTCGTGTGTTGTCCGCAAACGTTCAAATAAACACGGCAATCATCATTTTTAATTTGTACTCATAGCGTTCGGTTATCATGTCGTCATCGGAAGACGATTTACTTTTATTAGTGTCTGCGGCAGTGTTGTTGAAAGAAAGAAAGCAAATAGGCAAAAGAAAACGGAGTGGATGAAAGTTTGGTACCAAAAAGGGAAGCAATTTACTCATGAAAATCTATTAGACTTTTAACTATGGTGAAGCCAATAATAGAAAAGTAAAACACAGTAATGCGAGAAGCTATTGCACCTAACATGCGATTCTCAGCAAAAGGCTTTCCAGTTTTATAAAGGTAAGTGAATAAATTAACAAATCAATCAATGATGTTATATTATTTTTTATTATAATTTTTAAAGCAATACAAATAATTCTTTAAAAGAAGGAAAAAAGCTTGATATTGATGACTGTGATGCATCACCATCGTTAAAGGTGCCGCTGCCCTTGTAGGTGAAAGGAGTCGAACTGCCGCTGTGAAAATTTGCTGGTGTTGGCTCATTAATTTTTATGGAGTGTTTGTGGAGGGCCCCCATTTGTCCTTCAAACAAAATGTCCTCTATAAACTTTTCGCAAAGTATTCTTTGACCTGCAGGCATTCGCTCTAGTTTTACCGCCCAGGCATCGGTTATCGCTGTGGTTTTCTTGGGCTCCTTTTCGGCAAATTTTTTTGTTGCAATTTCTATTGGAGCATCAGCAGCATCTGGTTTTCTTTTCGCCGACTTGGTGACGGGTTGTTTACGGGGGTTCTGAAATTATAAAGAAATGCAAATATATTATTCATGTGTTATTTATTATAGTAAAGAAATATTAATTTTTTGTATATGTTTTATTTTCAGGTGCCGCAATCAGAATCAGATTGGAAAAAATTGCTGATGATTTCAATGAAGCATGGAATTTCCCCAATTGCATAGGAGCTATCGACGGCAAACACATCGCAATTATAAAACCGGCTAAATCCGGCTCATTCTATTACAACTATAAGAAATTTCATAGTATTGTACTTATGGCGACGGTTAATGCAAACTATGAATTCATAGTAGCTGATGTTGGCACGAATAGTCGTATTTCGGACGGTGGAGTAATAAAAAATACCGATTTTGGGAGAGCACTCTACAGCAAATCTTTGCCATTACCTCCACCATCGCAACTACCAAACAGCGACAAGGTGCTGCCGTATGTTTTTGTGGGAGATAATGCTTTCCAAACGCAGGAACACCTTTTAAAGCCGTTTTCCGGTTTCGATTCCAATTTCACAAGCAAAGAACGCATTTCAATTATAGATTGAGCAGTGCACGCAGAATTCTAGAAAATGTATTTGGAATATTGGTATCAAGGTTTGGCGTTCTGCAAACCACTATTTCACTCACACCATTTATTGTTTTAGCTTGTTGCTATCTGCACAATTTTTTCCGCCAAAAAAACATATGCATTTACAAACTTAATTAACCAAGAAATTACCAACACAGGAGTTTTAATGGAAGAAGCTGGCGCAATGAGATAGATCTAAATGCTCTGGAATGTACGCAAATACGTAATTCCTCAAATAAAGCGAAACAAATTGGCGATACTTTCTCTGAATACTTCAGCAACGAAGGTGCAGTATCTTGGCAAAAAACAACACAACAAATTCACAAATTAACAAACATATCAATACATTATTTTAATATACAAATGCAATGAAATAAAAACTTTATTTTTTATCGATTTTACTTACCGTTGTATTTTTAGTTGTGTTGGGTGTTTCTACGTCATTTAAGAACTGCATGTCATTAAAATAAAACAAAGTAGGATAGAACGAGTCCTCGGCACCAACTCCACTTCTGCTACATTCAGCCAGTTTTTGCTTTTCGCGACGAAAGTTTGTCCGCAAGAGATTAATTTTTCTTTTTCCAAGTTTCTAAAGTTGCAGTCGGTTGTTGTTCTTTATAGCTTTCTAACAGCGCTTGAAATTGTTTTTACTTTTCATCCCTGCTACTATATGCTTCCAGCTTTATGGAATATATTTCAACCAAATTCAAAATAAATTTTTTCTCGTCCGCGCACTTGCTCATACTCACGCAACTGAGCTTGTTTTTGTCAAGCATAAGTGGAGACGATCAAATTAGCGGCCGTCAAATTCAAATATCAAAAATGTTTGATTTTCATCAAACAGAGCCGACAAAAGCCGACGACACCAATACACTTAAGGTTTTGATGAGTTAATTTGATCGTCTCGCCAGCGCATAATGCGGAATTATATTCATTATTAATTGGCCTCTGTAGGTTGTTTTGTTATAAAGCCTGTTAAAACAAGTGTTTTTTTTTTAATTTCTCCAGTTCTTTAGATAATCCTTGATACCCAGCAACACAAGATTTAAGTTTATGTTGGAATTGTAGTACACGATCCATGTCAGAATCATGAGCAAGAAAATGTTGTTTCAAACTTGTAGCGAATTTTAAGCCCTCACGAATTAAATTAGCTGTTAAAACCTAACCTTCACATTTTGCATTCATTATCGTTGTCAGACGTTTGGATGTCTTCAAACCCATCGGCACCTATATTATTTGAAAGACTTGTAATCTCAGAACAAATTTATGACTTTTGCACCACTGAAGTTCCTCTTTGAACGATAGCTGGTAAAATGTTTTTCTAACAAGTATGTATTTAAAGTTGATTGCCACAACTGTTGGATGGTAAAATAAACATGTGTATGCAATCCAAAATATTAAACTGAAATTGAAAGCAATAGGGGAATTCTCTTGCTCTTGCAAGATTGCAAAAGTCCTATACCGAAATATACAAGGGCACGAGAGCACCCATTGCAGAAACTAGTGATATGTGAACGGCTGATTCGGTCAATTAATTGTAAATGACTATTGCGCATGGCTATTGTGAATTAGCGCAAATTTAAGAAATCATGTTTAATCAAAAATAACGTGTATAACAATTAAAAGTTTATTCTTAACGTAGGCTCAGTGAATAAAGGCCTAACGAACTAACGCCTAAAAACAAAAAGAAATAATGCCTAAAAATTGCATATAGGAATTACGCGGTTGTTCATAATGAAAGAATGCCTAACATTTTAGGAATTTCTTCCTTAAAATTGTTAGGTGATTCTTCATAATGAAAGAAAGCCTAACAATCAAAAATGAAGAAACGCCTAATTAGGTATTTATTCATTTTTGATTGTTAGGCTTTCTTTCATTAATGTTAGGCGATTTTTCATGTGCAGAAAGTAGTTCGACACAAAGGAACTATGAATACCCCGGTGTTCGATCGATGAGGGTTATTTTTTTTAAGCGCGGCCGAAGGCCGCCAGTGCAGAAAGTAGTTCGACACTAAGGAATATTATTTATCCTTATTTATCAATTAATATAATATACAAAAACCATTTGTACCATTTTCTTTACATATGTTAAACAGAAAAATATTTAATAGTTTTTTTAAAAGACAATATGTGGCAACACTGGTATTTGTCATGACATGTAAAGAAAAACAAAACAAAACAAAATAAGACTGAATTGCATGATGTGCATAGTGTGTTTGGTTTCAAAGCCAAATATATTATATTTACCATGTCGGCATTTAAAAATTTGCTCGAACTGTCATAATGAGCTAAAGGTTAGCGCAGCTGAAAATTTTATGAAATGTCCTCTATGTAGAGCTATAGTTGTTGAAAATTTAACTGTATTTACATAACTTATAGTTCAATATAATTTAAAAATACATTTTTTTCTTTTCAAAATATATTTTCTTAAAGTTCTAAGCATTTTAATTCGAATTGTTAGGTCTTCTTTCATTAGGGGTTATTACATAATGAAAGAAACCCTAACAATTTAGATTTTCTTTCATTTTTAAAATTAGGCTTTCCTTCATTTTTAAAGTTAGGCGTTCTTGTTTAGGTATTATTTCATTTTTAAAAATTAGGCGTTAGTTCGTTAGGCCTTTATTCACTGAGCCCTTAACGTACTGTGTTATTTCAAAATCGTGTAGAAAAAGACGGTGTAAAAACATATTTTACTGTACCACATATACACCCGCAAACCTTACCAATACCCCAAATACTGGGGTAATAGCGGCCCGATTTTATATTTTCTCCAATACCACCTACTATTATATGCCACATATTAAAACCAATCACATTGTCTCCGGAAGTTCAAAAATCTTGATATTAGTTATATAGGGTATAGGTCAAGTTTTCGCTGAAATTTATCAATTTAAAGGACAAGGATACAATGTTATGAGTAAATCACGATCTCTCATTTGCAATGGCATAACTCACCCCTAAGTTCAAAAATCTTTGTGAGGCGTATGGGGGCTAAGGGAAGTAATGGCCCGATTCAACCCATTTTTGACGTACAGATATACCATTGTCAGAGGATTATCCTTCAATTTCAATTACACATGTATCTCACATACTGAGTAACATTTTCGTTCAAAAGTTTAGGTCCAAATATTCGTTATACAGGGGCTTTAACATTGGTATGATTTGAACAATTTTTGGTCATAAGATGACATACATTAAAGGTATTATTCGTGCAAAGTTATATTCCGTTATACTTATTGCTTCTTGGTTTGTGAACTGGAAAGTGAAAGAATCAAGAGGAATTTAAAATTGTGCAATATGGGACTGACCGTGGTTGTTGTCGCATTTCGTTCATTTTTGTACTGTAATCCATAGGGTTGTGCGCTGGGTTTGGGACCCGCCACGTAAAAAAACACTCCCAATGAAAAGGAACGCGGTTGTTAACTCGGCTATAATCGCGTAAGCGGTGTCTACGCCAATTAAGAAGAAGAAGAAGAGAATATATAAATATGAGGAGACTCACCTACCAAATTAAGTCGAAATCGGTCAGTCAGGTTCCGAGGTATGGAATTTCACCAAAAAGTAGGCGGTGCCGCGCTTATTCACTAATTTTCGCATCGGAGTTCTTATAATATTCGAGCTTAGCAATTTTTGCTGTTACTGTACATCAAACGCAACGTGCAATAATCAAAGCCAGGGAAATATCTTAAGATGTAATTGTATAGTACTTGTATATATAATTTATACACTGACCGACATATTCAGCATAAGGTTTGTTAGAAAAACGAAAATCATTATAGAAGTATTCAGATAGTGTCAACCCGATTTTAATGCCGCTTACTAAAAAAAATGTTCTCTTTATAATAGTTATATGAGGGCTCAGGGAGTTATTGACCCGATTCATCACATTTTTGATACACAGATGTACTATTATCAGGAAAGGATTTTCCCTTAATTTTAATTGTATATCTCATACATTCACTGATATTTTCGGTCAAAAGTTAACTATAGGTACTGAGGTCCACATATCCGGTACCTAGGGCTTGAGCAATTTTGGATGGATTTGGGTAAATATGGTATTTAAAGGAATTATTAGTACAAAATTTTATCCCGTTAAATTTTTGTTTTGTGTATTGGAAAGTGAAATCAACTGGAACTTAAAGATGTGCTTTATGGGGAATAGGCGTGGTTGTTGTCCGCTTTCGCCCATTTGCACACTGTGGCATAGAAATACGTAAAAAATGCCACGTACTAAATTTAGTCAAAATCGGCAGGTCGGGTCCCGAGATATGGGATGTTAACAAAAAATGGGCGATACCACTCCCATCGTCCAATTTTCACAACAACTCTCGTATAGCCCTTTCATACCATCTCGGAGTTAAAATTTACTGTTACTGCGCTTTAAGTAGTTTTTAGCAGTACCGTTATATGCGGATATGATCAAGAGTCTGAGCAGCATCCTAAAACACTGAGCCAAGAGGGTGCTGAGCGAGACCGAAGATGTTAGGGCAGGACCGGACCGGAGTGCCGATGAGCGATCGGCTGTCCTATATAAGGAAGCAGTCTCTCGGGTGGGAGAGGTATGGAAAGGAGCCAAGGTGGGAACTGATAACTGACATTCCGCTACGTCCTAGGGCTCGCGTCTGCCTTCCAGCTGAACCTTCCTATCAGAGTGAGAGTGAATAAGTCCTCAGATACTGCAACCCGTCATTACCCAAGCATAACAGGAGGGTAATAAGGTTAAATAAAACCGGGTAACCATATCGGCAAGTGCTGATTCTGCTAAACGCAGAGTCCGTCTGTCCTCTCAGCAAAAACGAGGGAGCCATAAGCTATGGGTTCGAAAGAGTGATCCTCAGAATACTCTCAACGGATGCCAAAGCTGATAGCGCTCAGGTTTCAGATGCGGTGGCTGAGGAGTCACGAATGGAAACACCAACTCGCGGCATCCAATTTGTGGCAGATCGGACACTAATAAGAGAGATTAGTCGTTATTTGATTTCATTGCTTCATTCCTACATTCGTGACTGCAGGCAGGGAAAAAGTGGACGGTGTGGGTCGAAGTCTTTAGGTCGGCATGCAAAATTGCACTGGAGAGCTCCTAGATGTTTATTCAACAAGGTCCGTAGGAGTAGAGCCTATAGTGAAGCCTATTATGTTTAAATGAGTTAAGCTTCTCACTACTCTACACGAGAAAAACTGGCGCATCCTAACACATCACATCACACCACACATAAGAACATCACCAAACTCAGGAAGCGGCCCCCACAAGAGAGCGTCGCAAACCGCCAAAGCAACAAAAAGGAGATGAATAGTCGCTTACATTACATTCGTTTTGTGACACCCATTACGCGCGCAGCATTTAAGTTTTGATTAAAACGTTCGACGTCGTCACCAACCGGCTCCGGCTGGCTACAAAACGACATACTTTAAACGTAAATACTAAATTTTTTAAGTAAAGGGTGATTTTTTAAGAGCTTGATAACTTTTTTTAAAAAAAAACGCATAAAATTGAAACGTTAGATTGGTTCATGACATTTACTTTTTGAAGATAATTTCATTTAAATGTTGACCGCGGCTGCGTCTTAGGTGGTCCATTCGGAAAGTCCAATTTTGGGCAACTTTTTCGAGCATTTCGGCCGGAATAGCCCGAATTTCTTCGGAAATGTTGTCTTCCAAAGCTGGAATAGTTGCTGGCTTATTTCTGTAGACTTTAGACTTGACGTAGCCCCACAAAAAATAGTCTAAAGGCGTTAAATCGCATGATCTTGGTGGCCAACTTACGGGTCCATTTCTTGAGATGAATTGTTGTCCGGAGTTTTCCCTCAAAATGGCCATAGAATCGCGAGCTGTGTGGCATGTAGCGCCATCTTGTTGAAACCACATGTCAACCAAGTTCAGTTCTTCCATTTTTGGCAACAAAAAGTTTGTTAGCATCGAACGATAGCGATCGCCATTCACCGTAACGTTGCGTCCAACAGCATCTTTGAAAAAATACGGTCCACTGATTCCACCAGCGTACAAACCACACCAAACAGTGCATTTTTCGGGATGCATGGGCAGTTCTTGAACGGCTTCTGGTTGCTCTTCACCCCAAATGCGGCAATTTTGCTTATTTACGTAGCCATTCAACCAGAAATGAGCCTCATCGCTGAACAAAATTTGTCGATAAACACATTTCGAACCGAACACTGATTTTGGTAATAAAATTCAATGATTTGCAAGCGTTGCTCGTTAGTAAGTCTATTCATGATGAAATGTCAAAGCATACTGAGCATCTTTCTCTTTGACACCATGTCTGAAATCCCACGTGATCTGTCAAATACTAATGCATGAAAATCCTAACCTCAAAAAAATCACATGTTATAATACTATTGTAAATGAATTATAATAATTAACTAAAATATTAAAGTTTAATTTATATAAAATACTCACCCTAATAATACTGTTTTAAATACTCACCATAATGTAACGAAATTAAACCTACATGCTTTGTAAATACATACTTACACTTCCCGTTAGTTTAAGCCGTTAGGTTAAGTCATAAAATTCATATAATAAAGATTTCAATTGTATAAGAAATGCAATCACTTGAGATTTTTCATGATGCCCGAGCAGGGACTAAATGCGTGATAAAAGTTTAAAAAATAATAATACAATTTTCGTTCATATCATATTTTCCTAAATAAAATTTTCAATAAAAAATTTTCAATTGCCTATGCCCGTCTCGCTTCTCAATTGTCGGTTGTCGTTAGCTTAGTAAAATTGAAAAATATTTAAACAAATGCTAACGCAAATTAAAAAACAGTGTATATAAACCGAAAAGGTTTAAGTTTACAAAAAATTATATTAAAAACTAGCTGACCCCGCACCCGTTGTCCTGCGTGAAATTATGTATTTTGAAATGAAAGAAAGTTAAATTTATCATTTCATTTTTTTTTTTGTTTTTTTTTTCAATGTAACTCAGCTTTATAAGCTTTATAAACAACATTTTTTGGTTTCTGTTCCGGTGTACAGAAAACATAGTTTTCCAACTCGTGAGCACGCCACGGCCGTGTGAAAAACATAGCATTTCCAAATTTATGCCTCACACTATGCGACTATCTTTAGGTCCTGTTGATTGACATCTCAAATGCAATTTTCACTGGAAACGAAATACGTTTGAACTTAAATGAGAAATCGTTAGACCTCAAAGGAATTCGTAGAATCAAGCATTCTCCCTCTTGTATTCGATAGGTGCGTCACAATCAGTCGGGTTCCATTACACACTTTCGGCGCATGAAGATTGCGAAACATAATAACGACTGATCCTACTTTGAGACGCAAATGATGCAGTGGCATACCAAGCCTGTCTAAAGAATTTAGAAATACCACTGGTTAATTCACGGCGTCGTCTTCGTTGTCAAGACGATCATCGATTTGTATGAGCGCAAGTCTGCCGGAATTTGACTTTGAATCTTCTAGTTTAAGTCAGCAACATCGGTATTTTTGGCAGCTAACATTGCGCGTGCACTTAAGGAATCGTAGTTACGATAATTTGGCCAATGTCCGAACATTTGTGATGTGCTCATCTTTCGTGGATTGATAAAGGGAAGATGGAATTGATACCGAACCACCGGAAGTATCAACCGAAATTGTACCATTTCCAATTTTTAGCGAAGACGATGTAAAATGTCTTTGGCAATGTCGATGTTTATATCGCAAAGTATGCGAACTTCATGTTCATTCCAGTAATTAACGTGTTCCAGCAATTGTAATTACTGACTTACTTCTCCAAAACTTGTACACATCGAACCATTCACAGTAAGCAATGACTCCAAAAAAGGTGAATAGCGTACATTAATCAATAGCAACCAAAGGTTTTTTGGGTGGATTGTGTAAATTCGTCCTAATGCATTAGTTGATAAGACACCTGCATGTCAATCTACTGGTTGGCCTTGCTTTCTGCGTAACTATTTCTTCGACGATGCATTCCATGTATAACAAGACCAGCCTTGTTAATTCGTTAGTCGTTGTTCCGTAGTTTTTTACATGTATTTTCTTTTTGTAAAATTAACAGACTATCGTTCTACCGAGTAACGAACTATCCATCTGGCAAGCTTGATAATTGTTTCCTTACTCGGTAATATCACATCAGCTGTTCTTCTGTTCCTCTGTACATCAATTTAAAGTACTTACCAGTAATAAATTTGATCTGCTCCACATAATTTTCAATTAAAAGACTGACAATTTTTGATTTTACACTTTGTTGAGGCATTTTTACTCTTTAATAAAATTGAATCAGCTGTTTCGGAATAAAATTTACCATATTACCAAGGTAGAGCAAAAAGTATGTTCACAGTTAAGCCTTTTAACGAAGTATTAACTCATGAATTATCAAATTACAGGCTTCGGTCTGAATACCCCTTATATCAAGGTATTTCCGAATAGAGCAATGTTCTCACAAACGGATGACTGATGAAAGATGAGAAAATACTCGTCAATGTTAATTTTGTTGCTGGCGATGATTCCACTGGCTATACTGTATTCTCTGGGGTGAAATACACTATTTGGCCAATCTCCAAATTAATTGCGAGACGCACAACGGTCGGAAAACGTTCATGAATTGTAAAAGTAAATATCCAACAATGCGCTTTATTGCCATGTTGCTTCCTTTGGTGACATACTTACAAACGTATTTTATCGATTTCACCAGACTGCAATACTAAAAATTGATATGAGTTTTGAATATGAATTAGACAATAGTGATGAATATAGTACGATCCATGTGTTGTCAACTTCGATATTCACTCTTCTAAGTTAAATGCTGAATGTTCTGTTATCTGGTAAGCGACGCCGTTAGAGTTGATATCCATCATTTCCAGTTTGTGTTTCCGAAAGAAAAGCACGTGGATAGTGTTTCGTGCATTTATTGTCAGACATACAAACAGAAAAAGGATTGTAGTGTCCGCAAGGTTCATGAACCATATTTGTTTCCACCACTTCATATTATTCTGGATCTTTCTCTTCGTCAGGAATTTCCGGAGAAATGATTTCATCAATTTGATCTGGTGTAACCATCATCGAAAGAAGAATGTGTGCGTGCGGAAAACCTCTATTTTGCCACTCAACAGAGTACATTTAGCATCCAACAGCACCACATGTACGTTGCTTCAAGATAAAGTCAATAAAACATCGTAACTGTTGTTTGAAAAGTCGTGCTGTGACATCGCTTGCTGATTTACCGCGATCCATAATTCCGCACGTGTGTCACCGCATCTTGGGAGTACTTCTTGGCTTGCCTTGCCTTGGGCTGCCATATATTGATGGCAAAAAGAACACCGACCGATATTAGGGCGACCTCTTTGTGGCTTCGTAACAAATTTCAATCTACAATTGACCTCTTTGTGTGAAACACACGTAAAGTTTTCACTGAATAACTTTCAATAATTTTTCTTTTGAATAGCCGGAATAAAAAAGCAAGCGACCAAAATTGAACTATTCAAATAATTTACAAATCAAAATATTGAAAAACAAAACAAAAATTGAAAAAAAATTGTAAGGAAAAAAGTTACTTTTTGGAATTATCCAATTTTCCGACTTTTCATGAAAAGTATAAGATATTTTTATTTCTAAACCTTCCTTGATCCACAACGAACAACCTCTGAATATTTCATCAATATTGGTTTAGCCGTTCTCTTAGCGTTACTAACGAACAAACATTTATTCGTTTGTATGAGAAAAAGAAAAGGACTGTTTTTAGTGGTTTTCCGGAAATTATTTGAATGTTTCTCTCTGCAAAAACCATCCTTGAACCTCAACGAACATTTAACAAAAAGAATTATTAAATTTGGTTCAGTCGTATGAAAGTTATGAGCGTACATACAGTTTGGTCAACTTTTATATGAGCCCTTTAAAGCACAAGTGGTATAACTCCATTTTTTTTTTTTGGAGTTAGCTATGGTGCTGTATCGAGGAAAATGTGTTCTATTTAATGCAATAACGTGGTTGCTTCTAGTTCCCATAGCAACCTCATAAAAAGCAGAAATTACTACTGCAGTGAATGCTGCCTATTCGTTGACAGCACAAGTGGTATAATTGACAAATTCACCATTCGTGCAGTGAATTTCATGGGAGAAAGACTTATTCTCAGTGTTTTTTTGTAATAATTTCTTTAGATGGACTCAGGTGAAGGTAACAGTAATGAAATTAAGAATTAAGTGTTAAGCTGAAAAATGGCAAAATTTCTTCATTCGTTTGTTGTTGTTGTACAACCCAATTTGGTGCTCAATCGAAAATGCTAATTCATGTCGTAATGTTTATACTTTCTCAAATAATTGAACGTAAACTTTGGTTTCAGCCGTTGATGATCCCGGTTCCATATAGGACAATGAAGCAGCTGCTGATGTGGAAGGGAGATCCAGTACTCATGAAAGTGGTGAAGCAGAGGAAAATGCAGAAGGAAGGCCAAAGAGAGCCCGGAAAAGGCAGAGAAAGGAATGGAAGCGAGAAGAAAGGAAAAGGAAGCGAAATTCGGGAGACTCTTACGTCACTAGAAAGGGAAAGCCAATTCCAGAGAAGCAATTTAGCAATCTCGATTGCAAATGCACCAAAAAGTGTTTTAACAAAATAACAGAAGAAGAACGAAAAAAAAATATTCTAAGCATTGTGGAAAATAGGGACATTCTCTGCCCAAAATGCATTCATTTGTGGTCTTTTGAAACCAATATTACCGGTACGTCATCGGCCAACCACCGCTGAGAAGAATCGAACAAGTTCAAATAGGTTCTATCATAATGTTGCTGGGGAAACCAAACAGGTTTACAAGGGGTGCTTCTTAGAAACATTGAAAATCTCAAATGGAAGAATGACGCGAGCTTTGGAAAAGGTCAAAATGGGCTATTCTCCAGGGGACGATAAACGGTGTAAGAAGGTGCCTGGTAACAAAACCTCCGATGAACAAATGGCACAAGTAAGAGCCCATATTTCAGCTTTTCCTTCATACGAATCTCACTACACAAGAAAACACAACCCAAATAGGAAATATTTAGCCGAGAACTTAAATATACGACTTATGTACAATCTGTACAAGGAGCACGTTGAAAGCCAAGGGCTTCAGCCTGTTAGGGAGCATATATATCGAAGAACTTTTAATAACGAGTTCAATCTGCAATTTCACGTCCCACATAAAGACACTTGCGTCAAGTGTGATATTTTTTCTAATAAAGTAAAATACTCAACAGATGAAGAAGAAAAGAGAAAGCTCAAGCAGGACCATGAACTTCATTTACGGAAGGCAGAACAAGCTCGCGATTCCATGAAGGCGGATGCTGAAAAAAGTGCTAATAATGACAGCTACTATGCATTCTCTTTTGATTTGGAGAAGTCCCTGCCTTTCCCGAAATTGGTGTGTCAACAGGCCTACTCCACACGTAATATGTACGTATACAATTTAGGTTGCCATGAACTTTCAACGAAAATGGGGTTCATGTATTGTTGGGACGAAGTAAATGGTTCTAATTAGATGAGAAAACGAAACAGGTTTCAAACTATTTATAAGTTAAATGAAATCTTAAAACCATTTACAGCACAAATGGTATAATTAATTTTCGGTACTCGATAAAACAAGAGTTAATGGGCAAAATGTTTCAAAAACATCAATTTAAGTTAAATAAGACCTTTTTCTGAAGTTTGAGAAAAGTAGTCCAAAAGTTCAATATTGATTTTTATATACAACTTTTAGCAAACCCTTTAATATCTCGACAGAAGTGGAGAAAGTGGAGTTATACCACTTGTGCTTTAGGGGGCTCATATGGGAAAATGGAATTGTCGTCTAACTCTATCTTACTCGCAATTTTTCCTTATTTGCTCAGCGTTTAGACCTACCCTGGACTACGACAAACATTTTGAAACCAAAATCAGCTCAATTGGCACAGCCGTTCTCGAGTTTTAATCAGACTAACGAACAACAATTCATTTATATTTATATAGATCACAAATATTTACTGTGAAAGTGAAGAGATTCACATAGTGTATGAAAAGCGACATATGTACATAAGTATGAGCATACTGTATATGTTTGTACATGTACATAAGCATTGATAGTGGGACATCACATGAACGTTAAAATATTAAATAATATAATATATGTATATATACGTAGTATAAAACAAAGTCGCTTTCTCTGCCTCTATTTCCCTATGTATGCTTAAATCTCTAAAACTACGCCACCGGTTTTGATACCGTTTTTTATACTCTCGCAACAAAGTTGCTAAGGAGAGTTTTTTTTTTTTTTTTTGTGTCGGAGGGGGAATCTTCCAAAAGATACTGCCTTAGACAGACAGCATGCACGATTCATATTGCCCGCTAAAGATACACCTCTTTCGGGATCACGCCCAATTAGTATTATCTAACTTTACTGGACTTGCGTGGCAGTACGCCTACGTACTAAACCCTTAACTCCGGTTGCGTTAGCTTGTATTTGGTCCTGCGGGACCACCGTTAGGTATTACTTCGCAAGACCAAGCTGGGCAAGAATGCCTCTTCTGAAACTCTTTTCGTGGTTATTCAGCTGGTCTCAAGCTTCTTCGCTGTCGTTCACTTATCCTGAGTTCATGGATCGCATGTGGCTTATAATGTTGTCAGGCGTCATCCTTTGGTTTATTATTCCTTCGATGGTAGTTCTCTCCATTACGTATCTCGAATAGAAGAACAAGATATGCTCGGCGTTTTCGTTGGCACTGCTGCAGAATGAACATTTTGTGTCATCGTCGTGGCCGAATCTGTACAGGTATTCCCTGAAACAGCCATGGCCTGTCAAGAATTGCGTCAGATAAAAGTCTGTATCCCCATGTTGTCTCTCAATCCAAGCTGATACGTTTTTAATGAGTCTGTGCGTCCATCTTCCTTTTTCTGTCGCGTTCCATTGTCTTTGCCACTCTTCGAGGCTAACCTGTCTCTCCTTTTTTCGCTCGTCAGCTGTTAGACGTCTATTCATAGCTTTAGATTTTAGGTATGCTCTACGTAACTCTGAGGCCATTAGGTTCGGAGGCATAAGACCAGATATGATACTGGCCGCTTCATGTGAGACCGTTCTGAATGCAGAGGCCACTCTGATGGCGTATAGCCTGGTCACTGCCTTTGCTTTATTGGCATTTGTTTTTTGGCACCATATAGGGGCCGCATACATCAGTGTTGACTGAGTTACTTTAGCTAGTAGGGCCACCAGTGTTAGCCATTATTCTTGACAGGGCCACTGTAACAGCAGCTGCCTTACTACAAGCTTTTTCAATATGCGCTTTGAAGTTCAATCTCGTGTCAATCATAACGCCAAGGTATCTCAGGGAGTTTTGCGTTGTAATGTTGTATCCATCGATATTTAAGGTGACCGTTTCTAATATTTTCCTGCTCGTGATAAGCAGCGCTTCCGTCTTTTCTCCAGCCAGCTGCAACTTAGTTTCCGTGAGCCACTCCTTAATTTTTGCTGTGGTCGCATTACAGAGGTTTTGAATTTGAGAGAGCTCTTTCGCAACTATCGTCACAGCAATATCGTCCGCATAGCCAATTATTTGTGCCTCTTTTGGCAGCGGTAGGCGTAGCACCCCGTCGCATAGCACATTCCAAAGTAACGGGCCCAATACGGAGCCCTGCGGTACTCCACCTGTCACCACGTAGCTTTTTGGGCCGGCATCGGTGTCGTACAGCAGCAGTCTATCAGACAGATAGCTACTAAATATCCTTAGTAGATATCCCGGAGTGTTTCTTGCCTCTAAAGCCCTAATTATATGTGGCCAGGATGTAGAATTAAAGGCATTTTTGACGTCAAGTGTGACAACTGCGCAATATTTTTTATTGCCATACATCCACCTGGTTCCCTCTATGGCCTTGGCCGCGATGTCCGTCAATTTTCCGACTGCGTCCATGGTGGATCGATGTCTTTGGAAACCAAATTGGTTTTCAGACAAGCCAGGCAGCTCTCCTTCTAGGTGATGTTCCAGACGTTTACAGATTAACTCCTCCAATATTTTGGCCATCGTGTCGATCATACAAAGTGGTCTATACGCACTCGGCTCGCGCGCCGGTTTGTTTGGTTTCTGGAGGAGAACCAGGCGCTGCTTCTTCCATACTCTTGGGAAAACGCTTTCGTTTAGACACCTAGAAAAAATTTCCGCGAAGGCCTTCTTGCTGTGTTTAACAGCAATCTTAAGCGCCTTGTTTGGGATGCCATCAAGTCCTGGTGCCTTTGTATTGCCGAATCTTTCCACCACTTCTACTACCTCCTCCTCGTCGATTGTCATTACTATTTTATAGGCGTCTCCCCACGGATTTTCATCTACCTTCTTGCATAGTTTTTTGAAGCTTAAGGTCTTCCTTCTTTTAATAGCCTTTTTAAGCTCATTCCGCTTTCTTTTAAAATATTCTCGCAGTCTCGTTTATTCTGGCGTACCTAAGCTTCTTTGGGAGAGTCGTCTCGCTCTATGACATTCGCCTCTTAGTGCGCTAATCTCCTCGTTCCACCAGTATGCAGATCTTCGGGGTGCGTTTTGCCTTTTTCTACACATGGCCGCGTCGCAGGCTTAACTTATGTGACTTACCAGAATTTCAGCTTGTCGGTCTAAGTCGGTTGAGCTACCCATTTTTTCATCCAGCATGAGGTCGAAGATGTTCTCATCTAGCGTTTTCACCTTCCATCCTTTTTTTCATGGCTTTTTTAGACTGCCTTGGTTTCGCGGCTTCTTGCCGATTTCAAGCATAATGGCAAGATGATCGCTATGTGTGTAGAAGTCGCACACTTTCCAATGTGCAGATCGAGCCAGTGAGTTGCTGGCGAACGTAATGTCTATAATCGATCCGCGGCCATTCTTCTCGAAGGTATTTCTGCCTCCCGTGTTAAGCAGCACAGCATCTAGAAAGGCGAATGTTTTGAGCAAAGCATTACCCCGCCGGTTTGTCTTGCTACTACCCCATTCGATTGCCCACGCGTTAAAGTCGCCTGCTAGCACTTGCTTGTGGTAGTAAGGGCGTCCTGAACTAATTCATCAAGAATCTGTTCATAAACATCTTGTAGCAAGAGCGGCTTGTCTTGGAATGCGTTTTCCCCACAGGCCCATATAGCAGCTTTGCTTTCTTTATCGGAAATCCAGGTACCAGCACTTATGTTTTTATACTGCTCACAGACTACCGCCACATCTATCTTCTTCTCGTAGATTGTCTGTTTCAGTAACTCTTGGGCCGCTTCGCAATGATTTAAGTTGATTTGTACAACTCTCATTTCGCCTTTTTACATGCCGCTTGGTAGAGGGGACATTTCCAACTCCCCATTCGGTGATCCGTATCCTTTTTTCCGCTTGATTTGCATGACGCACAAAACGGGTTTTTGACGCATTCTTTTGCGAAGTGCCCCATTTCACCACATTTTGCACAACACCTGCTTCTGACATCCTTGCTGGTACGTGCCCTCGCCAGATGCCCATATTCCAGACATCTAAAACACTTCCTAAGGTTCGGCTTCTCCCTTATTCTGCATATTACCCATCCTATTTTGATTTTGCGTGCATCAATTAATTTCCTTGCGTCCGATGCTGGAATGCTAATCACCGCCGTCTGCGTACCCGCATATGCCTGTCTCATACTTTTAATTGAGCTTTCTATGAAGGAGCTTAGCTCATTAAATTGTGTCTGGATTGCATCTGGTCGCGGATCTCTACAGATACTTCATGGGTTAAGGCTCTTATTTGTGCCTGGTCACCTAACACCTTACATATCTCCCTTTCGTATGTGCCCGTGTTTGTCATTTGCGCCTTTTTCATTTCCAGGAGTATCTCGCCTTTTGCCGTCTTTCTGATGCGCGACACGTCCTCCCCAAGTCCTTTGAGGCGTCCTCCTTCTTAACAGCCCTGAGTATGTCGCTGTACGTCATGCTTCCAGAGCGTGAAATTATAATTGCGGCCGGTCTCGGACGTGGGACATAAACGGCCTTCTTCTTCGTGTTTGGCGTTTTGCGATTCACTTGAGTCCGGTTGTTTACTTTTTCATCCTCTTTCCTTCCTTTTGTAGGAATATCGTCTTCATTCCTTTTGTTAGCAGTGGGCCTCTTTTGCATTTCTTCTTGTATTGCTTTTTTCTTTGGTGGAGTCTTGCGCGCTAGTTGCTCATCCTCGCGGGGCCTTTTCGGTGTTGAATCCACTCCTGCGTGTCTTAAAAGGACATTTCGTTTGATTGCTTTGATGTTGTTGTTATACTCGCTTTGGGCGCGTTCGTGGAGCTTCGTCACAGAAGTTAGCAGATCACGTATCTGATTGTTGATCGATCGTTGAGGCGGCTTCATTGCCTCAGTTAGCCTATTGATCATATCTCCCAGCTCAGACATAATATCTCCTTTTGGTTGCGTAAGTTCCTCTCGCGGCGTGCTGTCTTGCAGCGCTGGTGGTGACGATCTCGCTCTTTCAGGCCTTTCCACCGTGAGCCCCTGTTTCGGTGATCGCATCAATATTGGTGCGCGTCTAATGGGGTCAGCTTCGACGCAAGGACTACTAAAGGTCAGCGTTCTCCTGGACGATTCTGCGATTCTATTGCCAGGGCTTTGAGTGCCGTTGCTCGACAATCAGTCATGTAAACTGTTACTATTACTTTGGGTTTCTTTTCTCAGATAATTCTCCATATGTTAAGTTCTTACAGCGCATCGTGTGTAGGGGGGCGGGCCGAAATAAACAGGAACGGGTGTACCCTCGGAAACCATGCTCCTACCCCAGTTCCCTGAGGCCTGTCCTTCGCTTTACCAGTCAAGTTGTAATATCAGCCGTACCTAACATGGTGAACAGACGCTGACCAGGAAGCCGGCCATTCTGGGTCCGTCGATTTTTTTTATTACACAACATACTTCAAAGGGGCGGTGTCGGTTCGCCCACTGTCGCAGGAGTTTCAACGGTCTTGCTGGCTTTTATACCGCAACCTCCACTCCCGCCGCTTCTCGTCGGGGATTGCTTATTCGTTTCGACTTATTTCGCAACCTGCTACTACAGGCCGTCCGGCTATCCGCGACCTGCCGACCCCCCCGGTCGCTTAAAGCTCAGCGACGGTGACTATTCCCACTGGAAATTTAAAGTCCCACAGGGACCGGGAGAGTATAATATTATAGTTTTGTTCACATAACGGTTGTTTGTAAGTCCTAAAACTAAAAGAGTCAGATATAGAGTTATAAATACCAAAGTGATCAGGGTGACGAGTAGAGTTGAAATCCGTATGTCTGTCTGTCCGTCCGTCCGTCCGTGCAAGCTGTAACTTGAGTAAAAATTGAGATATCATGACGAAACTTGGCACACGTATTTCTTGGCTCCATAAGAAGGTTAAGTTCGAAGATGGGCAAAATCGGTCCACTGCCACACCCTCAAAATGGCGAAAACTGAAAACCTATAAAGTGTCATAACTAAGCCATAAATAAAGATATTAAAGTGAAATTTGGCACAAAGGATCGCGTTAGGGAGGGGCATATTTGGACGTAATTTTTTTTTGGAAAAGTGGTCGTGGCCTCGCCCCCTACTAAGTTGTTTGTACATATCTCGGAAGCTACTATAGCTATGTCAACCAAACTCTATAGAGTCGTTTCCTTCAAGCATTTCCATATACAGTTTAAAAATGGAAGAAATCGGATAATAACCACGCCCACCTCCCATGCAAAGGTTATGTTGAAAAAAATTGTAAAAGTGCGTTAACTGACTAACAAAAAACGTCAGAAACACAAAATTTTACGGAGGAAATGGCAGAAGGAAGCTGCACCCAGGCTTTTTTAAAAATTGAAAATGGGTGTTGCGTCGCCCACTTATGGGCCAAAAACCATATCTCAGGAACTACTAATCTAATTAATTTTACAGCAAAATAAAAAAATATGTAAATGACGGATAATGAAATCTCGATTATCACTTTATCATTCGAGAGTATAAAATGTTCCGTGACACCCGAACTTAGCCCTTCCTTACTTGTTTAATAGATAGAGTGGTTGAAATGAAGGTTTATATGTATGTATAATAATATGCATTAAATAGTGGAGAAATACTGTAATTTTTGAGGTTGTGATATGTCGTAAATAATTACATTTTTTCCGCTTACATTGCCAACGTAGGATTTATCAAAATATTGTTTTAAATATTGTACACATTAAAAAGGTCTACAGACTCCACGATATGTCCGATATGTCTACCTCTTTGGGTATCCCACAATATCATTTTTTTGTCATTAACTTTTTACAATAAATAATGGCTTATTTTGGAAGCGATTTTAATCAATACAGCATTAATCCTTATCCAATTAAATACCTTAAATACATTGCTGATTTAATATAGATCTATATGGCCCTTACAGCATATGATTTAATAAATATTTTGGCCTACAAAAAACATTGTTTTTTTGGTGCAGCTCTTTTCGTATCTGTAGTCGGTAAAGTAGGTAGTATTAACTGTATTGCTGCTACTAAATGTCAGCTGACAGCTCTGGTTACCTACAAGTCTTTTTTTAATTTTTTCGGGTTTTATTAAAAGTCTGTTAATCTGATTATAACTTTTATGAGAATAATAGTACAAATTTATTATAGAAAGTAAGTCGAATAGTTGCAGTAATGATCCTGACAAGTTTTGGTATATATGCGGCGAGTATATAAAGAAAAATCAACGGAAACCGATTAATGACATTGTAATTCGCTTGTATTCTGCTTACTTTGGTATTGAAATTGGCAATCAAGATAAAGATAAAACGAGAACTGATATGAAAAATGTGACTGATATTTTCGTATTAGCTCACAAAATATACCTAAAATCAGGTCTAAAATCTTAGGCACCAAAATGAGTGTAGGCCAGTGTTATACATGTACTCATACACTTATGTACGAGTATATTGACGTGAAAAAAGGGAGAAAGGGCGTCGTGATCGCATCATTTGAACATTAAAGGGCGATTTTTTTATAATTGCAAAAGAAAAACGTGCATATATAGTGAGTGATATATATTGACATAAAAACAAAAAAAAAGGAACGAGAGATTTGCGGTAGCGTTTATATCTCATACATTAAACAAAAGGTGCGATTATTTTTTAATAATTTGCTAGAACAAAAAAAAAAGTCATTACAATTCGGTCAGAGTGTTTTCACACTTTCAAAAAATTGTGCTCATTTTGGATATTTGGCTTTCGTATAATTGGAAACCGACATTTTCTTTCGTTTTCGTAATCCAAAGGCTACCAAAAATGAATCTACCGAAATTCAAGGAAGAATATTTGGAATTTAAAAAATTTCATGAGTTTGTTTGAAAGTTTGGTTCACACTGATCCAAATATCCCAGATATTGAAAAATTTAATCCTCTGGTTAATTGTCTATCTGGAGAGGCTCTAGTACGGTAAAAGCGTTTAAAATGTCGGATGATAATTATCCGAAGTTGGCAAGTCTCAAAAAAGTTTACGATTATAAATGATATTTGATTTGATATTTTTTAATTCAATTTCGAAATTTTTTGAGTTGCCTACTATCCAAAAGCCATCGTCTCCCTCATTGCGAGCCATTATCGATGAAGTGTCGGCTGTGTATGGCTCATTGCTATCGTTGGGCGATGGGAAACCAATTACAAACGCGATAATCATACACATAGTCATGACAAAAGTTGACTCTGCCACCCGATACAAGTAGGAAGAACAGCTGAATTACGACAAGCTATCTTTGTGGAGGGAGTGTGAAGCCATTCTGAATAGAAGATTTCAGCAATTATCAGCAGAAGGTGCGCCATGTTCGAGGGCGAAGTCCGAAGCAGCAATCAGCACGAGTCATATGACAGGAACCAAATCGGACAGGACCAAATCGGTCCAATTTAAATGAATATTTTCGAAGATATTACAGAAAAAAAGTATATGCGTACAATTTCAAACTGATCCTTCTTAAATACGCAGTGCAATGGATTATAACCGACGTCATTACCTTGCTAGCCGACGTTTTCATCTTTCCACGCTTGAGCACCGGTTCATTAAATGGAGTCCACTAGAATGACTGTCGATTGGACTTCAGTGTGAAATGATGGAACCATGTCTCTACTGTGACACACCGATGCAAAAATTCGGTTTTATTACGACTAAAGAACACTCATCACCAACTTTGAAAAGAGCTTTCGCCTATTTGAGGCGACCATTACCTTAATTCTCATTTACCCTCTTTACAACTTTTAAATCTCTTTTCAACGGTTGATTTCCCTGGTGCAGAGCCCAAATTCAATAGTATTTTCCCTCAAACACTAATGCTTTATTAACACACGAAATCCTTTATGATCCAGTTTTTTGTAAACTAACAGAAGTTGCTTCACAAAAATGCTATTGAACTATATACTTATGTATCTAATTAACTTTTTGTTATAATCTAACTAATAGAAATCATATAGATGGTAGTAGTTGTATTATCTATGTGCCAGTCACAGGAAAGCGTGGACGGATCCTCTAGTTAAAAATAAAGGTATATATATATATATATACGAATATATAAGTATGTATATCCAAGTGCGAAAAAAACATATACGTACGTCGAGTTCACAAAAGGCAGTAAGTACAGTGGAGTGCCAAAATGAAGGCACATACAGATAAGCATTTCAATCAATGTATTTTGATAAAAGTGGTGAAATTTATATTCACATAAAAGAGCTGAAAAAGGTTAAAATCAAAAAATTAATTACTGTTTTAAAGTGAAACAAAAAACACGTTTAAAGTGCCGCTAACTTAAAGTACCGAACATCCGTTAAAACAAAAAAAAAGTAAAATTTCTACCGAGAAAAGAGAGTGTTCAAAGTGTACGGACCTGTTTATTTAATTCGCTCCGCGAATTCTGTCTTTACAAACAAAATAATAATAATAATCAAGCAAAACGTAAAAAAAAAAAACAATTTATTAAATTGTAAACAAACAAAACATATAAAGAACAGTGCACTCAAATTAATAATAATAAACATAAAAAAATAGTGCACGAATCAAAAAATTAAAACAAACAGTAATGAGTGCTTCGCACTACTTCAGCTTTGTCGACCCAACAACAATCACATCTATCGGCAATAAAAAGTGTAACGCCGAAACGAAACGAAGTAAAGAACGCAGTTCTAAGCTTAGTTGTTGTTGTTTAAATGAGTTAAGCTTCCACCCACTCTACCCGGAAAAAACTGGAGCACCCTAATAAGGCAGCTTAGTTCACAGCTGAGAACACCACAACACAACTCACTATGCCTATACCCCAACAAACTCATCAAAAAGGATGGAAAACGGGAAACATTCAACTTTTCATTTTATCACTTTTCGTTTTGCGACTCTTCCCGCGTTTGCAATAACATCGTTTGGACAGCTGATTCGGTTGTTACACCGCTTCGCATATCTGTTTATTCGCATGTGCATGTTTTTATTATACTCGATTAGCTGGAGGGGAATCGGGATATTGGCGAAAACTAAATTGATATACTGACGTATTTGTATTTTGAACAACTCGTCAGACACTCGTCGCATATCAACTTTTGCACGTCAGCAATTCGACCATCAACACTTCGTTACACACACCCGTGCTGATACTTCCGACTCGTCTGCGGGCCTAAGCACATAATTTATACCCCTTTTTCGAGGCAGAGCTCAAATGGTTCTGCGTAACTTTGGATCGGCCGTGATCCTGAACATTTTCGACATCGCTTCGTTCCACATCGATCCCGCATTTGTTTCTCTAAGTTTCCATTTGTTATAACCGGAATTTGTATTATAAATCAATTAACACTTATTTCCTATCCGCTATAATAATGCTTATAATTAGTAACAGTTTAAGAGGATTTAATGATGTAATAACTAACGCAGCTGTATTGGTAACACCAAAAAGAAATAATAAACCAGTTGGTTTTAGAAAGATCACCAATAATGAAGTAGAGAAACTTGTAAATAAGAAAAGGCGAGCTAGACGTGAAAGCCAGTTAAATCGTTCAGGAGAAATCAATATCATCGGCTTACGAAAGCAACTGTGCACTCTTATAATAGATTGTCGATTAAGTTCTGCAGCTCGAATTATTTTTTCCAGAAGTAGGTTGAAGAAATCACATGAAAGAGATTAACCTTGTCTGAAACCTCGTTTGGTATCGAACGGCTCATCGATTGGGGCATGACAGTAATCGACGACGGGAGACCTGTGCAACTAATATTGATATAATTCAAAGGTTCCAATCTAAAATGCTTAGAACAATCACGGTGCACCATGGTACATGCGTAATGAAAATATCTATAAAGATCTTGGTATTCCTATAGTAAAGAAAGAAGTAGAAGATAGCAGAATTAAATATAAGTATATCTAAACTTCGAGATCACCCAAAGCCTTTGGCTAATGCTTTAGTACATTCCTGTGATCAAATACGCCTTAAAAGAAGATATATGCCTGCTTACTAAGGGGCCATCCATAAATTACGCCACATGAACTTAAGAACTTTTTAACCCCTCCACCCGTCCTTGTCACAAGTTGTCACATTTTGAAATCCGCCCCCCCGCCGCTGTCGTGACGTCATACATTTTCCAATTTTATGGATTTATCAAAAAATGTTATCTGTTTATTCTTATCTTTATTGAATAATCTTTAATAAAATCAACATTTGGTTAAATATTTAAGTACAGAGACAACGAATGACTGGTCAAGAAATAATAACTACTTAATTATGCTAATTAAAAATACAAAACTTAATCATCTTGCGTCCATGGACTTTTGGCCCACTCCTTTATATCATTTATTACTGGTAAATCAGGCACTTAATTTTCGTTGTGAATTTGGATGTCAGGAACATCTTTCGTCTCAACATCGTCTTCTTCCATCCATAAAGCATCGTCATCATTCATTAAACAGAGAATCTCTCGGGCACGTCTAGCCGCAATTCTTTGAGGACGAATTTTCGCGATGGGTAACAGCTCTTGTTTTTATGTGATTGTTTGTGTTGATTGGTGGCTTTATATGAAGAAAAATACAGACAGACAGATCGTGTAGCATAAATCTTTTAAATAAGTATGACTCGACACTACGGCAATAACTATCATCTGGAACTTATTTCAGATAGGCTGATGCTTAGATATTTAATAATATCTGTAGTAATAATGGAGCAAACTTATAGTCGCTGTCATCACTCCCTCGTGACTCCAGAACCTTCTGATGCCTGTTTAATTAACACAGGTAGTGGTAAAAATCCTTCTTTTAACAATTTCCAAAGACTAGAAAGTCTTACACCGCCACATGCAATAGTTTCACATTTAACTATTTATATAAAATATTATCTCACGTACATGATTAGCATACCAAGTAGCATTATTTTTCAACATCATAGACTGTTCTATATCCAATCCAGTAACAGTTGGTGCAACATATTCAGCAACGACTGGAAAATTATCAATGACTAACTTGCTCCAAATATCAGCCAACACATTGCCGGCACTTTCGAAGTTTCGTTTTTCCAGATCTAAGTCAGTAGTTCGAGATGTGACCCAAAATCATCATGATTTAATAGTACACCAGTAAGTTTGCGACGGAGAGGTGCCATGCGTCGCACAGTGGCATTTCGGCGGAAAAAATAGGATTTTTCCACTTTCCAATTTCAAAACTTTAATGATTTTGTTTTGTAAAGAAATATTTGGATAAAAAAAATTCAACAAGGTTTTTTATAAAAAGTGAAATTTTATAGTTAAAAAATCTAACAGAAGTCGACGGAAAGTTATTCAATAAAATCAGATTAAAATTATTGTCCAAATAAAGAATTTTTTTTGTGTGTAAGTTTACAGCTATGGCTTTTCTTTTATTTTTAGTGAAAATATAGCACCTATATATTTTCCCGTAGTTCCTAGGTGGAACATAGGGCCTACTTGTTTATAAAAAAAAATTTATTGAAATTGGCAAAGTAAGCTAATTTTTATAATTTTTCAAAAATTATACTAAAAAATATCAACTTTTCATTTTTTGATGGAAAAAACCTTTATGTGCTTTGTCTTGCTTAGCCCTCTTACTATAAACAAATGAAAGTTCCGAGTCTGTACTTTCAATTAAAAAACAGAAACAACCGCCAATTACCGTCCCTTTTAGTAACATCGATTTTAATTTCAAAAGTCACTTCCAATATTTCATACAAATGGTCAATAAGACAAAAAATTTAGTATACTTTCAGGCTCTCATGTAAAGGGCAAGGAAATTAATGTATTACACAAGCTCCTTTTTACAATGCTGGATGGTAAAACCGCTCAGATAGTGACACATACTACTGCAGCAGCAGTATGCTACATTTGTGGAGCGAAACCTACTGAAATGAACAACTTAGAGTTAGTTTCCATGAAAACAATTAAACCTGAGGCATGTGAATTGGGAATTTCATCCTTACATGTTAGAATCAAGTTTATGGAATGCATTCTCCATATAGCTTATAATTTACCATTTCAGAAATGGGCTGCAACCTTCCAAAACAAAGAAATTAAAATACAAAATAAATTAAAAATGCAAGCGGCTTTTAACGATAAAATGCGGTTGCGAGTTGATTTTGTTCAACAAAGTACAGGAACTTTTTTTTTTTTAAACCCACAAATGGTTGCGGATATTACTGGCGTCAATGAAGAACTTATCGATCGATTCAGAATAATTCTTCAAAT
Organism: Bactrocera dorsalis; assembly: GCF_023373825.1. Lineage (NCBI taxonomy): Eukaryota > Metazoa > Arthropoda > Insecta > Diptera > Tephritidae > Bactrocera > Bactrocera dorsalis. The sequence goes on along the minus strand of NC_064304.1, from coordinate 67,518,596 downwards.
AATTACATGTGGCGAAAAAATTGATAGTGACAAATTTAAATTATATACGTCGGACATTGCGAAACTATTCGTACAAAATTATAGTTGGTTTTATATGCCTGTTACTGTGCACAAAGTACTAATGCATCGTAAGGATATAATGGATTCTGCCGTATTACCAATAGGAGTGCTTTCAGAGGAAGCCGAGGAAGCTAAAAGCAAAGACTGCAGGAAGTATCGATTGATGTTTCGAGAAAGTATGATCGAATTTCCACAAATACTGATGTTTTCAACAGACTTCTTATAACTTCAGATCCTTACATATGTAAGTAGCTTAAGGCGTCATTCGAACAAAATTTCCTTAGAACTAGATCCCATTGTTAAAGATATGGTGCTTGCATAATATTACAAATAAAAACTAACACAATTTTTCGCCTGTTACATATTCAATTAAAACATTGCATATTATATTGGATTTTTATCAAGGTAAAGGTATAAATAACGTCACTTTGCGTTTAAGTATATTTTTTTTTTCATCAAGAGAACTCAATTAAGAAGTGTCCCGAATTTCAAATAAAAATTTTGGCAATTGCAGTTATATGGGAGGTGGGTGTGGCAGTGGGCGGTTTTCCAAAATTTTTTCAAAATTTCTTAATTTAGTCCAGAGAAGTGTTTCTGCAAAGTTTCATTGTTGTATGACCACTCCTTCTATTTTTTTCCAAGAAATGTATGGAACGGTGCCACTGTGCGTCGTTCAACTCTGTTAAATACACCCTTCTTGAGGCATTTGTAGCTATATAAATTGAAATCTTTAAAATGTTATAAAGCTGAAACTATAACCCGCTCAGCAAGTTATACTTGGAAGAAGCAGGGGCAAAGATTGTGTTTATAAATGTTTAATATTTTTTTGTTTACCTATAAATTTCACATTTGTACATCACAAATTTAGAAATGTGATGTCACAAAGCTTTTGACCCCCCCTGCCCCTTGTCCAACAATGTCACTTCTGAATAATACACGCTACTGCTGTCACCATCGCTGCTGCGTCAACACCTACTTCCTTCGTGGGAATGAACTGATGAGTGCGAATCATTGAAAGTAGTACGAACAAACAAAAATATAATGACACAAATTAACATTTGCAACCTTTTAGTGTTTGACTCTCCGTTTTTACATACAGTGTATATACATATTTACATACTTATATACAATATTCTTTGAACAATGTCCAATTACACTGGCCTACAAAAAACATTGTTTTTTTGCGGTGTAGCTCTGTTCGTATCTGTAGTCGGTAAAGTCGGTAGTATTAACTGTATTGCTGCTACTAGATGTCAGCTGACAGCTCTGGTTTACCTACAAGTCGTTTTTTAATTTTTTCCGGTTTTATTAAAAGTCTGTCAATCTGATTATCACTTTTATGGGAATAATAGTACAAATATATTATGGAAAGTAAGTCGAATAGTTGCAGTAATGATCCTGACAAGTTTTGTTATATGTATATGCGGCGAGTATACATATAATGAAAAACCGATTAATGACATTGTAATTCGCTTGTATTCTGCTTACTTTGGTATTGAAATTGGCAATCAAGATAAAGATAAAACGAGAACTGATATGAAAAATGTGACTGATATTTTCGTATTAGCTCACAAAATATACCTAAAATCAGGTCTAAAATCTTAGGCACCAAAATGAGTGTAGGCCAGTGTTATGCATGTATACATGTACTCGAAAAAAGGAAGAAACGGCGTCGTGATCGCATCATTTGAACATTAAGGTGCGATTTTTTTATAATTGCAAAAGAAAAATGTGCATATATAGTGCGTGATATGTATTGACATAAAAACAGAAAAAGGATCGAGGGATTTGCGGTAGCGTTTATTTCTTATACATTAAACAAAAGGTGCGATTGTTTTTTAATAATTTGCTAGAACAAAAAAAAGTCATTAAAATTCGGTTAGAGTTTTTTCACACTTTTTTCGTTCACTCGAATATTATCAACTTTTCGCTTTCAAAAAATTGTGCTCATTTTGGATATTAATGCTTTGGCATTCGTATAATTGGAAACCGACATTTTTTTTCGTTTTCGTAATGCAAAAGCTCCCAAAAATGAATCTGCCGAAATTCAAAGAAGAATATTTGGAATTTAAAAAATGTCATGAGTTTGTTTTATGATTTTATCCTCTGGTTAATTGTCTATCTGGAGAGGCTCTAGGTATGGTAAAAGCGTTTTAAATGTCGGAGTTATCCGAAGTTGGCAAGTCTAAAAAAAGTTTACGATTATAAATGTTTGATATTTTTCAATACAGTTTTGAAACTTTTTGAGTTGCCAACTATCCAAAAGCCATCGGCTCCCTCATTGCGAGCGATGATCGATGAAGTGTCGGCTGTGTATGACTCATTGCTATCGCTGGGCGATGGGAAACCAATTACAAATGCGATAATCATTCACATAGTCATGACAAAAGTTGACTCTGCCACCCGATAAAAGTAGGAGGAACGACAACGACAAGTTATCATTGTGGAAAGATTGCGAAGCCACTCTGAATAGAAGATTTCAGCAATTATCAGCAGAAGGAGCGCAATGTTCGAGGGCGAAATCCGGAGCAGCAATCAGCACGAGTCATATGACAGGAACCAAATCGGACAGGACCAAATCGGCGTTAGTAGCTGCAAATTCAAAGCAGCCTCTTTGTCAGCATTGTAAATCAAGGGACCACTACATAACTGCTTGTCCCACTTTTAAAGAATCAAAAGACCACTACATAACTGCTTATCCCAGTTTTAAAACTCTCTCTGTGCAACAGAGATTTGAGTTTGTCAAATCGGTGCCCTTATGCATGCATTGTTTGCGTAAAGGATATACTGTCTCCAAGTGCAGAGCGGATCGATGTCGTGTGTGCAATCGATTCCATTATACGTTACTGCACCAGCATCCTATTTCTTTTGCTGCTGAATTTCATCCGCAACTAACAACAATTAGACATGGAATACATACAACAAGTATGCCGGATCGGAAATGTTGCCAACGATAGTTATTCTTGTAAGAACCACTGTGGAGAGTACCTGCCTGCAAGAGCCTTGCTGGACTCAGGATCGCAAGTCAATTTGATGACAGAGGATTTGGCTCAAAAACTGCGGACTCAACGCCAAAAGAAGACCTTAAATAATACAGGAATTGGAAATTTCAGTACGCCAAATTTAGCGCGTATATTAAGTCGGGCGTAAATAATTACGAATTTTCGTCAGATTATGTGATGCATCCAGACCATACCATCAATGTTATTGTTTGGAAGATCTCGAACAATATTGAATTGGCGGATCCAGAATTCCAAAAACCACAAAAGATAGATATTTTATTGGGTGCAGAAACCTTTTTCGATTTGTTAGCGGCTGGCCAAATTAAAATTGGTCTTAATCAACCAACGCTACAAAAAACTCTTTTGAGATGGATTGTGTCTGGCAAATATGTCATCAGTCTTAGTCCTCCCCCCGAGCTAAAGAACACATTATGTGAAACTGAAGAAGACTTAACGTTAATAGATTCAGTAGTCCAAGTAGTCTGGACTCTGGAGGAACTTCCTTCAGAAACAATTGGCAACACATTTACACCTGAACAAAATGAGTGTGAACAATTTTTTGTCAATACAACTGATGTATTAAGTCAGAATGCCCTTTAAGGCTGACCGTAAGTTACTCTTACTCGTCCTTACGGCACTGTGCCTGCACCATTTCTTGCAACTCGGTACAAATACTCAGCGATATGCTAATACAAATAAGTTCCCACTCGGTTCATTGATCATTGAAAGAGATTTATATCTCAATGATTTATTAACAGAGTCTCGAAATCTTTTGAGAAGTGTGGTAATCAAAATATTAAACTCGGCCGCATTCAAGTTAACGAAATGCTTTTGGAACCACCCTAAATTTTTCGAGAGTAATTGCACTGAAAAGTCATTAAGCTTCAATGACAAAAATTCCACTAAAACGTTGGCAATCCATTGGTTACCGAAAGAAGATTTATTTCGATTTGTTTTAGATAACAATTTTAATGATCTGCGAGCTGCTAAACGAAACATATTGTCAGTTTCTGCTCGCCTCTTCGATCCTTTTGGATTATTGGCCCCTCTAGTTACCAACGCAAAAATCTTATTGCAAGAGCTTTGGATTCAAAAACTAAATTGGGATGAGTCGATTTCATTGCGCCTGGACACTAATTTGTAAAATTTCAACTTTCAACAATTAGCATTCCTTGTTACCTAAACGAAGACTAGAGTGTCTTCTGCCAAATACATGGCTTCTCCAACGCTTCAATAAGAACGTAAGTATGCTGCATATACATTAGGCCGGGTCGATTTGTGGGGAGGAAAAAAAATCGCCCATTGCTCTATGAAAATCATATTCTAGGGATCAAAATAAGAAACTTTGCCGAAGGAACTATACCTCTGAAACGAATTCTGATGTCCCCCAATTTGGGTCGAACTTTTGGGTAGGGGCAAATTTTGAAATAGAATTGAAATTACCATTTCATTCTTATTACCTCTGAAAGTGAGGAGAACTAAAGCAATAGCCACTATGGTATTTCAAAAAAAAATAATAAGTGAAGTGACCATTCCAAATCAAAAAGTTTACAATGAATCCACCATCCTCTACACCGCAAGATAAGCAACTACATCAACAACTATAGAAAACCCAATGAGTCATATACCCAAGCATGATGTTACTGTTTTTGGTGTGTCTACTGATTTGACTGATCTTAATTTACCAACCCATCTGGATATCTTGAGATATTATTTTTACTTAAGCGAACGTGCTAAAACAGAACAAAAAAGTTTTCCCATAAATCATTCACTATTCAAGTACAAGATAAGTTGATTGGAATTTGGGAAAAACTTGGTATGGAAATAATGCTGAAAAGAAGTGTATGTAATAAATTGAATAAATTGCTTGACAAGTATCAAGAGCATATCAAGAGAAGAAACAACACCCAACAATTTACAGAGTATGTAAAATCTCTGGAAATAATTTTTTACATTGGAACATGTAAATGCGATTTGAAGGCAGCTCCATGTGCATGCGGCTGGGTTCCCGTACACCTCAAAGAGTTCATGCACGATCAACATAATCAGAGAAGACTAACAATGAATGCATTTATGATGGAAACTGAAGAGCAAGGAGCAAGATCTATGTCATCAATGCCAACATACCAAGATTCCGATGATTCAACATACGCACCGCCACTGGTTCAAGAAGATATGGATAGAAGCACAAGTTCACAATACACAGAGATATACGATTGTTTTAACTTAGCCTTGGTATGTGACAGATTTGGTGTGCCTGACAGAGTAGCATCAGCATGGGGAACCGCTCTTTTGCAAGATTTTAAAATTAAAGATAAGCATAGGAAACCTCCCATCATGGATAAATCGAAAGTTCGCAGAGAAAAAAAGAAATGCAGACAAGAAGTGCTTCGCAAACGGTTAGATGATACCAATTTGTTAGCGTTTTCATTCGATGGCAGAAAAGATGATACTTTAACGATATATAAAATTGATGAGAAGTATCATACTAGGATGGTAAAAGAACCTCATCTTGTTATTTTGAGAGAACCCAATTCTGAATTGATTGGTTACGTAAGACTGGAACATGAAACCGCTGAATACAAAACAACCAAATTAAATGGTTTTTTCAACGATAAAAATATATCACTGGATACATTAATTGGAATATGCACTGACGGTGAGCCAACAAACACTGGCCCACACGGTGGAATTATACGACGATTCGAATTGCTGTTAAAAAGACCATTGCATTGGTTTGTTTGCCTTCTACACTTCAACGAACTTCCGTTTCGGCATTTGTTTGAAGCTTTGGATAAATCAACCAGCACTGGACAACACCAAGATCGGAAACCGGAAAACTGAGCCGTCAAATCGAAACTTGTGAAACTCTTCCAGTAAGTTATTGCTATCACTCATTTATTATAATTGTCAACCATTTTTAATTATATATTTTTAGGTGGTGGACGGCTTCCAGAAAATTGAGTTGCAAAATATGCCCCCTGCTCCAGAAAAAAAAGAATTTTCCACCCATTCGAAGTACTTATACGACATGGCCCATGCAATTTCTAGCGGCGTGGTTCCGGTGGATCTGGCTAACATCAAACCAGGGAAAATTGTACATTCTCGGTGGCTCAGCAAGGCCGCTAGATTATTGCGATTATATGTGACAACGGAAACTCCAGATGCAAATTTAAGAATTCTGGTTGAATTTATAATTAAATGTTATGTGCCAATGTACTTCAATATCAAGTATTACAGCTCTGTCGTGTACGGCAGTGCATTATTTTTCAAGTTCATTGGTTGGTCACGATTTCTAGAACCTCGCTTACGCAAAATTGTCAATCAAGTAATTAAAGATAATTCATATTATGCGCATTCGGAAAATATCTTGTTATCAATGTTGTTTGATGATAGGAAAGAAAAGCGCGACTGTGCCATCAAGATTTTTTTTTTTTTTTTTGAAGAGATGTGGGGGGGAAATCTTCTAAAGACACCCTGGCGGGTAGTGTCGGATTCGCTTGATGCGCCTACTGACTAAAACCCCCCCACACCGGTTGCCAACCATATGGTTATGAACCTAGGATGTAATTTGGAGGAGAAGGAGGAAGATTCAGTTGTGAGCGGTAGTGGCCCTCAAAATAATTTGACGGTAATAAGCGAAGCTCGAGTTTTTGGTTAGGTGGGAGCGGAAGGATTTGTTAGGATGCATGGCCTTCTGAAACGGTCAGTTTTCTTGCACCTGAAAGTGGCAAGACAGTTGATGCTGGGGTTTGCGTGGGATGCTACTGACGCCCGAAGATTTGCAGCGTAGGAAATAGCTGCCGATTGAATGGAAGATTTGTTTCCTCTAGGATCTGTTTGTTGGAAGTTAAGAGCTGATGTGCCATCAAGAAAATTCTTCGCTATCGAACCGATGTTGACGAGCCAATGGAACTTAGAGTTTATAAAAAACCAGATATATACTTTAATTGGACAAGTTATACGGAAATGATCAATTTGAATGATATAAATATCGTATTTGAACCACCATTCACGCGAAGCATTCCGTACGATACATTGAAAGAACATTTAAATCAAGATGATCCACCGTTTAATGATCCAAAAATTCCATCACACATACAAGGAACGGAACGACATGTCCAATTGCTAGCTAGCGTTTCCAAACGGGTTATACCGGAAAATGTAGAGGCTGTTATGGCGACGACATTAGAGAGCCGTGCGAAATTGCCCAGACTTGAAAGTAAAAAAGACTTCAAACAATAATTTTTTTTAGTTTCTTTTCTATAACTCACTTAAATTAATTTTTTCATTTACATATCGCTCATTTGCTGCAAGACCGGCATAAATCAAAAAACGTGATTTTTGAATTAATGCTGCAGAATTGTTCGTTATATCATACTTCATGTTGAGTGAAAAATTCATATGAATACCTCTTATATGCTCCGCTTGAGAAGAGGTGTAAGGTTGGAGTCACCGTGTAAGGTTGTAGTCAGTTGAAAACTTTAAACGCGTTTTCTGGAGAATCGATTTTTTTGACTTATGCCCGTCTTGCAGCAAATGAGCGATATGTTCTGACTAAATAAATTTCTTAAGAGAAAAAATAGATATTATTATAAATAAATAAATAAAAATAAAGAAAAAACATAGCCATTTAGCTGATTTTTTCATGCAAAGGCCAAAAATGGTGATTTTTTGAAATGATTGTATGGGGAACCCCCCGGGGAGTTCCAGGGGGTGTGCCACTGGCATGGGTGGATCGGCCGTCCAAAGTTAGTGGGGGTCGGTCATACATTTGGAGTCGATTGGAGCACTCTAAATGGGTCAAAGGGGGATTTTTCAAAATTTGCCCTTAACCAAAAGTTCGACCCAAATTGGGGGACATCAAAATTCGTTTTAGAGGTATGGTTCCTTCGGCAAAGTGTCTTATTTTGATCCCTAGAATACGATTTTCACAGAGTAATGAGCGATTTTTAAATCGACTCGCCCTAATATACATACATATATGTATACGAAGCCAATCTGCTAGTGGTATTAAATGTATGCTGCTTACTGAAAAGTCTAGAATGGCTCCGCTGAAGACCAAATCTCTTCCACGTCTTGAGCTTTCGGGAGCACATCTTTCAAAATTATGGTCAAGAGTTGCGCCGATGTTGATTCGACATTTCGAAAAAAATACATTTTGGACAGACTCTGAAATTGTTTTACATTGGATAAAAACACATCCTTCCTCGTTACAAACCTTCGTCGCAAATAGAGTGTCCGAAATCCAAGAGTTGACTGACAAAGTGCATTGGCGGCATGTGCCAACAAAACAAAATCCTGCGGATCATGTGTCTCGGGGTTGTAACGTGGACGAATTGAATAATTCGATATGGTTTGACGGTCCACAGTATCATTTATGGCCAATTAACACCCACTTCCAGCTCTCCACAGAAGACGAAGCATGAGAGATGAAAAAAAAAATACTTTTACACTAACTATATATGTGAATGACGAGTTTTTTGAAAATTGTTTAGGTGATTCAACATTAGGAATTTGCAAATAAAATCCAAAACCTGACTAAGGGCACCACGCTACCCGCAAACTTGCAAAAACTTAATCCGTTCTTGCATAAATACTCGGATATGTCGCTTTGATTCAAATTAATCCGAGTAGGAGGTCGCCTTTTAAATGCACATCTCCCATACGATGCCAAATTTCCACTATTACTAAATAAAAATTCGCATTTCGTTACGACTTATTTACGGTTCCTGCACTTTCGAAATCACCACGCTGGAGCAAAAGCGTTGGTTGCGCTTCTGTGCATAAGGCTGAGTAATGCAAGAAAAGCATGCAGTAGAACCGTAAGAAACTGCACACACTGCTTTCATTACAAGCCGAAGTTGCAAAACCAAATAATGGAAAACTTGTCAGTTGAAAGACTTCGAGCGGTACGACAGTTCCTTATTACAACATTAAAAATGTGCGGTCGACCACCAGTGAAAACTTATATCGCAGTATTCGTTTGCTTCACTTCGAAAGCAGTACACTTAGAATTAGTTTTTGACTTATCGACTAATGCATTTATTTTTTTCCCCCCTAAAATGGTTCATGGGTCGCCGAGAAATTCCGCAGAAGGTATTCAGCGACAAGGTAACCAATTTTGTCGGCGCCGACCACAAGCTGCGCGAGCTGAAGGAAGCATTTCTAGCTCAATCAACGTAAGTGAAGGGAGTCGCCGCAAAAGAAGGATTCAGCTTCACCTTTATACCATCCAGGACGCCGCTGTGACAGTCGCCAAACATCGGTAGTTCGCGCACTCGGTAACGCTCTTCTCACCGCAGAAGACATTACTAGCCGATGTGGAAGACATTCTCAATTCGCGTCCACTAGCACCGTTGAGCCAGGACCCCAACGAAAGAGAAGCACACCTGCTAATTGGGTGCCCTCAGCGAGCACTGTCACCAGCACAGTTTCCAGCGGACCTAATTCGTTGTTGCGAGAGATGGCAACTTGTTTACTCCCACTAATAATTTTTTTATATACTGTTTGTACCGTATTATACTTATCCCTTTTTTAAATATATACTTACATGTGGTATAAGCCATTAACTTAAGTCCAAAAATTCGTGGAATAAAGAATTCAATTGTATAAGAAGAGCAATCGCGATCGGTCGTGCAATTATTTAAAATTCTTTCGGCATAGGCAATTTGATTTTTCCTGCACTCCCAAATAAGTAATTTGCCTCAAAAAAGCTTGAGATTTTTCAACAACATCTATACTTCGATAACAACAACGGCTCTGCGCGCCATATTTCGACCAATCGATCTATTCCTAACGAATATTATTTAAATGAGTTAAGCATCCACCCACTTTACCCGGGAAAACTGGCCCATCCTAGTAAGACACAGCTAATCTACCATAGCCGATGACACCATAACACATACATTACCACACAACACAACTCACCACACTTTTACATCAACCCACAAAACATAAAGGATGGTCCGCTGAGCAGGTTCAACATTCATTCTAGACAATTCGCCACCAACATTCGTTTGCGACACCAATTCCGCGCGCTACAGGTTTTGAACTTCAACCGTAAGTTATCTGGCGCGCTATATTCATACGCTGTTTAGTTTAAGGAAAGGAACATTTGTATAAATTTAAATATTTCTTTAATAAACTAAATTTTATTCTACACACAAAAGTGATGCGGTGTTTTTACTTCAAATGTGCGTGATAACCAGATTTAGACAATTTAAAGTACAAATAGAGACACGTATACATCTATTTGTTACAAACTTAAACTTATATCAAGTGTAAACCATATGTGGGTATACCAAACCCATCGTTGTTTTTAATTAAACACAGTGGTGAATCTTTAAAGATGCTAATATTTCGATGGCATTCTTTATAATAAAACATACATTTTAATCATATTCCTTCGAGCCTTAAAGAAATGCACTATAGATAGACAGTCATAAATTGAGGAAAACAAATAGTGCGGGGAGGTAGCAAAAATAATGGGTCTAATTATTGAATCCGCATCGAAATCGAATTCGTTGCGGAAAGAATTTTCGATCGATGTTCATACGATCATTGATACCGTCGATAATGTGCTTTACCATACCTTAAGTAAACTGTGTTATCAACAAATTTGACAAGATTTAAAAAAGAAAGTGATAATTGGGGTACTCACAACCTGTCGTAAAGCATCGTAAAATCGTAAAATTATAAATTTTTACACTTGTTTAAAACAGTTGTTGTTGGATTTCATACAAAACTGACTTTACACATTTACAATTCTCAATGCTATGTTATCGAATCGTTATAACTTATAACTTAATGAGACTTGTGAAAACCCTAAAAAACGGGTGATTTTTTTGAGGTTAGGATTTTCATGCATTAGTATTTGACAGATCACGTGGGATTTCAGACATGGTGTCAAAGAGAAAGATGCTCAGTATGCTTTGACATTTCATCATGAATAGATTTACTAACGAGCAACGCTTGCAAATCATTGAATTTTATTACCAAAATCAGTGTTCGGTTCGAAATTTTTTTATCGACAAATTTTGTTCAGCGATGAGGCTCATTTCTGGTTGAATGGCTACGTAAATAAGCAAAATTGCCGCATTTGGGGTGAAGAGCAACCAGAAGCCGTTCAAGAACTGCCCATGCATCCCGAAAAATGCACTGTTTGGTGTGGTTTGTACGCTGGTGGAATCATTGGACCGTATTTTTTCAAAGATGCTGTTGGACGCAACGTTACGGTGAATGGCGATCGCTATCGTTCGATGCTAACAAACTTTTTGTTGCCAAAAATGGAAGAACTGAACTTGGTTGACATGTGGTTTCAACAAGATGGCGCTACATGCCACACAGCTCGCGATTCTATGGCCATTTTGAGGGAAAACTTCGGACAACAATTCATCTCAAGAAATGGACCCGTAAGTTGGCCACCAAGATCATGCGATTTAACGCCTTTAGACTATTTTTTGTGGGGCTACGTCAAGTCTAAAGTCTACAGAAATAAGCCAGCAACTATTCCAGCTTTGGAAGACAACATTTCCGAAGAAATTCGGGCTATTCCGGCCGAAATGCTCGAAAAAGTTGCCCAAAATTGGACTTTCCGAATGGACCACCTAAGACGCAGCCGCGGTCAACATTTAAATGAAATTATCTTCAAAAAGTAAATGTCATGAACCAATCTAACGTTTCAAATAAAGAACCGATGAGATTTTGCAAATTTTATGCGTTTTTTTTTAAAAAAAAGTTATCAAGCTCTTAAAAAATCACCCTTTATATATACGTATATCTGTAATGTCTTAGCTTTTTGGTTCGTTTTTACAAATATTTAAAATGGATAAAATTGCATTATATTTAAGTGACAGTGATGATGGAGTCATGTGTAGAGGAGGATGGAGTCATGTGTAGATGGAGGATGGAGTCATGTGTAGAAGTTCACGCAAGTGAGGAAAGTTCTCTGATCGCCATTCACTTGGGAGTGGCCAGAAACGATTCTTTTACATATGACTCAAGCAGCTCACGACTTCCGGTCTTTGACCAAGTATCCTCTGGGTAGCCTAAGAACATCCGTTTGAAGGCGAGCTAAAGTGAGAAGGCGAAATATCCCCTACTTAGGGTTGTGCGCTGAGTTTGGGACCCGCCACGTAAAAAAACACCCCCAATGAAAAAGCAAACACAGCCTCGGATGAGAGACCCCCCTTTTGATGACGACCATGGCAAACGAAATAAGGACTATGATTTGAGGGCATGCACCTGGAATGTCCGGTCCCTTAATTGGGAAGGTGCCGCTGCCCAGCTGGTAGATGTCCTCGTAAAGATAAAGGCTGACATCACCGCCGTCCAAGAAATGCGATGGACGGGACAAGGACAGAGACGAGTAGGTCCTTGTGACATTTACTACAGTGGCCATATAAAGGAGCGCAAGTTTGGTGTTGGATTCGTGGTGGGAGAGAGACTCCGTCTCCGAGTACTATCATTCACTCCGGAGAATGAACGTCTAGCCACAATCCGCATCAAAGCGAGGTTCTTCAACATATCGCTGATTTGCGCCCACGCCCCGACGGAAGAGAAGGACGATGTGACCAAAGATGCTTTTTATGAGTGCTTGGAGCGCACTTATGAGAGATGCCCCCGCCACGATGTCAAAATCGTGCTTGGCGACTTCAACGCCAGGGTGGCCAAAGAAGGTATCTTTGGCACTACGGTCGGTAAATTCAGCCTCCACGAGGAAACATCCCCAAATGGGTTGAGGCTGATCGACTTCGCCGGGGCCCGAAATATAGTTATCTGTAGTACTAGATTCCAGCATAAGAAGATACATCAAGCTACCTGGCTGTCTCCGGATCGAAAAACCACCAACCAGATCGATCATGTTGTGATAGACGGAAGACACGTCTCCAGTGTTTTAGATGTGCGTGCGCTCCGAGGTCCTAACATCGACTCGGACCACTATCTTGTTGCAGCCAAGATTCGCACCCGCCTCTGTGCAGCAAAAAACGCACGCAAACAAACACAAGGAAGGTTCGACGTCGAGAAGCTGCAATCACAACAGAGAGCCGAACGATTTTCTACTCGGCTTGCACTCCTGCTCTCTGAGAGCACTCATCAACAACTCGGTATAAGGGAACTGTGGGACGGCATTTCAAACTCCTTACGTACAGCTGCAACCGAAACCATTGGTTTTCGGAAAGTGCAAAAGAACAGCTGGTACGACGAGGAGTGCCGTGTCGCAGCGGAGAGAAAACAGGCTGCCTACCTCGCAACGTTACGATCGACCACAACACGTGCGGGATGGGATAGATACCGAGAGTTGAAGAGGGAAGCGAGACGCATTTGCAGACAGAAGAAGAAAGAGGCCGAAATGCGTGAGTACGAACAGCTTGATAAGCTGGCCGACAGGGGTAATGCTCGAAAATTCTACGAAAAAATGCGGCGACTTACAGAAGGTTTCAAGACCGGAGCATACTCCTGTAGAACCCCCAAAGGTGATCTAGCCACCGATGCCCAGAGCATACTTAGATTATGGAGGGAACACTTCTCCAGCCTGCTGAATGGCAGTGAACACATAGCACCAGGTGAAGGCGAACCCGCCTGAAGAACAACAAAGCGGCAGGGGCCGATGGATTGCCGGCCGAGCTATTCAAACACGGCGGCGAAGAACTGATAAGGAGCATGCATCAACTTCTTTGCAAAATATGGTCGGATGAGAGCATGCCCAACGATTGGAATTTAAGTGTGCTATGCCCAATCCATAAAAAAGGAGACCCCACAATCTGCGCCAACTACCGTGGGATTAGCCTCCTCAACATCGCGTACAAGGTTCTATCGAGCGTATTGTGTGAAAGATTAAAGCCCACCGTCAACAAACTGATTGGACCTTATCAGTGTGGCTTCAGACCTGGTAAATCAACAACCGACCAGATATTCACCATGCGCCAAATCTTGGAAAAGACCCGTGAAAGGAAAATCGACACTCACCACCTATTCGTCGATTTCAAAGCTGCTTTCGACAGCACGAAAAGGAGCTGCCTTTATGCCGCGATGTCTGAATTTGGTATCCCCGCAAAACTAATACGGCTGTGTAAACTGACGTTGAGCGGCACCAAAAGCTCCGTCAGGATCGGGAAGGACCTCTCCGAGCCGTTCGATACCAAACGAGGTTTCAGACAAGGCGACTCCCTATCGTGCGACTTTTTCAATCTGCTGCTGGAGAAAATAGTTCGAGCTGCAGAATTTAATCGAGCAGGTACAATCTTCTATAAGAGTGTACAGCTGCTGGCGTATGCCGATGATATTGATATCATCGACCTCAACACCCGCGCCGTTAGTTCTGCTTTCTCCAGGCTGGACAAGGAAGCAAAACGAATGGGTCTGGCAGTGAACGAGGGCAAGACGAAATATCTCCTGTCATCAAAGAAACAGTCGTCGCACTCGCGCCTTGGCACTCACGTCACTGTTGACAGTCATAACTTTGAAGTTGTAGATAATTTCGTCTATCTTAGAACCAGCGTAAACACCACCAACAATGTCAGCCTAGAAATCCAACGCAGGATTACTCTTGCCAACAGGTGCTACTTCGGACTGAGTAGGCAATTGAAAAGTAAAGTCCTCTCTCGACGAACAAAAACCAAACTCTATAAGTCGCTCATAATTCCCGTCCTGCTATATGGTGCAGAGGCTTGGACGATGACAACAACCGATGAGTCGACGTTGCGAGTTTTCGAGAGAAAAGTTCTGCGGAAGATTTATGGTCCTTTGCGCGTTGGCCACGGCGAATACCGCATCCGATGGAACGATGAGCTGTACGAGATATACGACGACATCGACATAGTTCAGCGAATTAAAAGACAGCGGCTACGCTGGCTAGGTCATGTTGTCCGGATGGATGAAAACACTCCAGCTCTGAAAGTATTCGACGCAGTACCCGCCGGGGGAAGCAGAGGAAGAGGAAGACCTCCACTCCGGTGGAAGGACCAAGTGGAGAAGGACCTGGCCTCGCTTGGAATATCCAATTGGCGCCACGTAGCGAAGAGAAGAAACGATTGGCGCGCTGTTGTTGACTCGGCTATAATCGCGTAAGCGGTGTCTACGCCAGTAAAGAAGAAGAAGATGATGAAAATAGTGTAAACTTTCGTCGTGAGCGCAGAAATTTGAGGAATATTTCAAAAGACGTGTTGGAAATGGATGACCATAAATGAATTGAACTATTTAAGCTAAAAAAAACATTTTATTTACATATACATATATGTATGTATATAAAGGGTGATTTTTTAAGAGCTTGATAACTTTTTCAAAAAAAAAAACGCATAAAATTTGCAAAATCTCATCGGTTCTTTATTTGAAACGTTAGATTGGTTCATGACATTTACTTTTTGAAGATAATTTCATTTAAATGTTGACCGCGGCTGCGTTTTAGGTGGTTCATTCGGAAAGTCCAATTTTGGGCAACTTTTTCGAGCATTTCGGCCGGAATAGCCCGAATTTCTTCGGAAATGTTGTCTTCCAAAGCTGGAATAGTTGCTGGCTTATTTCTGTAGACTTTAGACTTGACGTAGCCCCACAAAAAATAGTCTAAAGGCGTTAAATCGCATGATCTTGGTGGCCAACTTACGGGTCCATTTCTTGAGATGAATTGTTGTCCGAAGTTTTCCCTCAAAATGGCCATAGAATCGCGAGCTGTGTGGCATGTAGCGCCATCTTGTTGAAACCACATGTCAACCAAGTTCAGTTCTTCCATTTTTGGCAACAAAAAGTTTGTTAGCATCGAACGATAGCGATCGCCATTCACCGTAACGTTGCGTCCAACAGCATCTTTGAAAAAATACGGTCCAATGATTCCACCAGCGTACAAACCACACCAAACAGTGCATTTTTCGGGATGCATGGGCAGTTCTTGAACGGCTTCTGGTTGCTCTTCACCCCAAATGCGGCAATTTTGCTTATTTACGTAGCCATTCAACCAGAAATGAGCCTCATCGCTGAACAAAATTTGTCGGACGTAAAGCGCGAAACACATTTCGAACCGAACACTGATTTTGGTAATAAAATTCAATGATTTGCAAGCGTTGCTCGTTAGTAAGTCTATTCATGATGAAATGTCAAAGCATACTGAGCATCTTTCTCTTTGACACCATGTCTGAAATCCCACGTGATCTGTCAAATACTAATGCATGAAAATCCTAACCTCAAAAAAATCACCCGTTACATACGCAGTTTCATCAAAAATTCTCGTATCAAAAAAGGGCATTTATATACATTTTGGGGGAACGCGAAAATTAATTTGGAAACGACAAAAGACAAGGTTCTCTTTCTCCAAAAATAAAACTTGCTGCATGTCTACGTTTCTTAGCCACAGACAGTTATCACCATTGTATTGGAAAGGACTTCAATATAAATATGGCCCAATCGATATTTTGTGTTGTACTAACTGAATTACTCAACATTTTTGAGTACAGGCTATGTTCAAGATGGATTTCCATTGATTTCATCGCCAGCGAGGAAAAAAAAACACATTTTTTTGGAAAATCAAAAATTCCTGGTATGGCAATGGCAGTTGATGGAACTCACGTAAATATAATGGCAAATTAACTTTTACTCAGTATTCTATATATACATATGTAAATGTTTTTCGTATGTAGGTGTGTCTGACACAAGATGCTAAGTAGCCCGCCAGTAGTCATGATTCTCACATATGGTTGATTTCCGTTGGTGTGTTTTTAATAAATAAATAAATAAATAAATTACACATTTAAAACATAATTTAATGAGTTCTCAAGTATATTTTTACATAAATACTTACAAATCGTCACCTGAAATGCAAATTAACGTAACAACATTTTCAGAAATTTACAGTGGCATGAATGAAACACGGAATAAAATGGAACATGAGTGAAACAAAATATTAATATTGGTTAAAACTGGTTTATATATGACCGCAGAACCAGAAAATGTTGAACATATTTAATATTACGTATATAATTTGATGTAGTGAAGCGTAATCAATAAGACACTCAATTTCGAATTTTTTGATGATACGTTATTTTGCATTTCAGGTGACGAAATGCTCCATTCTTGTCAATTTACGCAGTTCACTGATCAACGGATAGATCTCGACAAATTTTCGATTTTGAATGATTTCGAAATTAGCGCCATCTGTTAGCCACGGATTGTATTTTATCAAGTCGGCAAGTAAGTTCCACTGCATCGAAAACTTAATTTTCGATACGGTTTTAATGATTTCAATGTAATAATTATCGATTGAAACGGATTCAATAAATATACCCAATAAATACAAAAAAATTTACATATACAACAAAAAGACAAAACACAAAAAAGTGCATTGGAGCAAAACAAAAAAAATGGGGGTGTTTAGGCAAAAATATATGCATATATGCAATAACCAAAACTGCTGTGACAAAACAAAAACTTACAAGAAACAAAATATACAAATTTTACGAACACAAAAAACATAAATCGGGCGCGAAAAGTAAAAACACCTAAACAATAAAACAAACACCAATCACTAAAAGAATTATATAAGCAAACAAAACAGAACAGAGAAGGAAAGAACAAACAAAACGCAGAAACACTAATGCAGCATAAGCACATATACCAGGTTGCGCAATAAGTTTTGTCGTTGGATAAGAAAACCCAAATTTTAGGAATCAAAATACACTTATTCAGTATAATCTCTGTGACGGCGACACTAAATGGCTTGTAAACAAAGACTCATACAGGCTGTAGCAGCAAAATTTCTAGAATTGATGTAGCGGTAGCAAAAAAAAAGGGAGCGGTAGTAGAGCTGAGCTAATGAAAATTTTCATGTGCTACAGCTCTCGCATGTCTTTGTTGTCATATTAGTTACACCATTTATAACTCAGGAACGGTGGAACTGATTTGGCTGAAAATTGGTGGGGAGGTAGCTCAGAAGCAGGGTAAGGACATAGGATACTTCTTATCTCTTTATGTTAAAACTCAATGCAACTAATAAATAAAAAAATTAATTGGGTTGCGCGAATTACTGAGAACGTGCCTGTGTATAAGCGAATTTATAAGTTGCCGGTTAAGAAATCGTACGTTCGCGATAATGGTTTTAGTACAATAGAATTCTTTATTACCAGAATTTCATGGTTTAGCCTAAAACTTATCCTAACATCTTAAACTAGGGGTAAGTATGTATATAAAAAAGGGGAAAGTATATGTAGTTAAAATTAATCTCGAAAATTCAAAGTTATTGGGTATTGTAATACATTTGTAATATTATATGAAAATGGTAAATATTTTACATAATATAAAAAACATTTTATCATTTATTCAATTATTATCTAATTCACTTTATTAATTTATTTCTTAAAATATTTGATTGCTCACACTTGGCACTAGTATACTTACGTGATGTCGATACTTCTGCCAAATAAAAGAACGGATCGTTCTATCACAAACTCTTTATAAAATATTTATTAATTTTAGTTGAACAATGGAAACTGTATATGTATATTTTTTTTGTTTTCTGTGAAACCCACTGCTGAACACTGTTAACGAACTCGGTGCTTCACGTCACTCCCGTCACTTGATGGTTTAATGTATATAAAACAAAGGAATTTGCGGTGGTTGTTGCGGATGAAGAAAAGATGAAAAAACTGAATATCGCGGACGACTGCCTTGCTTCACGGATGTAAACGGTAAGAGCCCGATCCCGATCGGATCAATCCTTTTTGATGGTTTGGGTGGTGAATAATAGCTGATTACGAGTCGTCTCGTTGATAATCGTGTGGTTGTTGTGTTGTAGTGTTGTAGTAATGAGCGGTCTTAAAAACTTTGTTTCATGCGTGTGTGTGTAGTAGTGTATGCTGTGAACTGTTGTGTGATGAGGTGTTGTGACGTGACATGATGTGACGTGAGGTGATGCGATGTGGTATGTTGCAGAACGTTCATAGCTCATGTGAACAAGATTTATAAAGTCACTTGACGCAACATGTGCCAAAATAATTTGCATAACATTTTTTTGGTTGAATTTTCCTATTAATTCAAATATTAAGACAGAAAATAGCAAAAAAGAAAAAACAACAAACACATGCGGAGCGGTAGCAAATAAAAACTTTCATTAGCTCTGCTCTACTACCGCTCCCAATTTTTTGCTACCGCTACTCCGCAGAGCACAACAATTCACTTTTTGCTCTCGCTTCAACTGTAGTATTTTACCTATCAAAACTCGGAGAAGAGCAGAGCACATACTTTAATGATACATATTATGCTATGGCTCTGCTGTGGCTCCCGACAAAGAGAGATCGGTAGCGATAGCGATAGCAAAATGAAATGCTACGGGAGTAGCAAAGTTTTTCAAACGCTGGATATAACAGATTGAAATGAAACTTCACATACGTTCATATGAAGAGTGAGGCAACAAAACAAAAAATGTTGGGCTAGTAGCAACGATCTAAGAAGTATTAATAAGAAGGACTGCATACAACAATTGAGAAAAGAAATATTTGAAGATATAAATAAAACATATAGCACAGAATTACAATTAGCCACAAAACAAATCAGTTGTTGTCTTTAGTTAACCATTAATAAGCTATTTTAGTTTGAATTTTCGTATTTTTTTTTTTTTGCTTGAAAAGAAGAATTATAGGTCTTTATTACATATTCATATTTTAGTTGCACAACTGAAGAATGTAATTAAGAGAAAAATAACACTTGTTTTATTCCTTAAGTATTATCCAAACAAATTTATATATGACAGTTAAGTTTTAGAGTATGACATCTTCAGTTCGCTCCGAGTTTCCTAACATATGTATATAGCTTTTAATTGTGGGTTGAGTTCGGGGGGAATGGATGAAAAGTTAATTTGCCATTATATTTACGTGAGTTCCATCAACTGCCATTGCCATACCAGGAATTTTTGATTTTCCAAAAAAATGTGTTTTTTTTTCCTCGCTGGCGATGAAATCAATGGAAATCCATCTTGAACATAGCCTGTACTCAAAAATGTTGAGTAATTCAGTTAGTACAACACAAAATATCGATTGGGCCATATTTATATTGAAGTCCTTTCCAATACAATGGTGATAACTGTCTGTGGCTAAGAAACGTAGACATGCAGCAAGTTTTATTTTTGGAGAAAGAGAACCTTGTCTTTTGTCGTTTCCAAATTAATTTTCGCGTTCCCCCAAAATGTATATAAATGCCCTTTTTTGATACGAGAATTTTTGATGAAACTGCGTATGTAACGGGTGATTTTTTTGAGGTTAGGATTTTCATGCATTAGTATTTGACAGATCACGTGGGATTTCAGACATGGTGTCAAAGAGAAAGATGCTCAGTATGCTTTGACATTTCATCATGAATAGACTTACTAACGAGCAACGCTTGCAAATCATTGAATTTTATTACCAAAATCAGTGTTCGGTTCGAAATGTGTTTCGCGCGCGTGTTTTGTTCAGCGATGAGGCTCATTTCTGGTTGAATGGCTACGTAAATAAGCAAAATTGCCGCATTTGGGGTGAAGAGCAACCAGAAGCCGTTCAAGAACTGCCCATGCATCCCGAAAAATGCACTGTTTGGTGTGGTTTGTACGCTGGTGGAATCATTGGACCGTATTTTTTCAAAGATGCTGTTGGACGCAACGTTACGGTGAATGGCGATCGCTATCGTTCGATGCTAACAAACTTTTTGTTGCCAAAAATGGAAGAACTGAACTTGGTTGACATGTGGTTTCAACAAGATGGCGCTACATGCCACACAGCTCGCGATTCTATGGCCATTTTGAGGGAAAACTTCGGACAACAATTCATCTCAAGAAATGGACCCGTAAGTTGGCCACCAAGATCATGCGATTTAACGCCTTTGGACAATTTTTTGTGGGGCTACGTCAAGTCTAAAGTCTACAGAAATAAGCCAGCAACTATTCCAGCTTTGGAAGACAACATTTCCGAAGAAATTCGGGCTATTCCGGCCGAAATGCTCGAAAAAGTTGCCCAAAATTGGACTTTCCGAATGGACCACCTAAGACGCAGCCGCGGTCAACATTTAAATGAAATTATCTTCAAAAAGTAAATGTCATGAACCAATCTAACGTTTCAAATAAAGAACCGATGAGATTTTGCAAATTTTATGCGTTTTTTTTTAAAAAAAAGTTATCAAGCTCTTAAAAAATCACCCTATATTAGCGAACTGGGACCATTTTTCTAAGCGAAGAGGTTTCACTTGTTCGTCCCAGTTTGTTCCGTCTAGCCATAATTCTTGGATCAGTATCTTCGCCTGTATCATAATTGGCGAAAGCTATCCTGCGGGGTCAAAAAGTTTTGCCACCGAGGAGAGCGGATAATGCGGATATGGACTCAGTCGTGTATGAAAACTGGTCCGATATCGCATTCCATTGGATGCCTAGTGTTTTTGTTGTACTATCCTTTTCAAATATAAGGAAATTAGTATCCAACAAATGGTCTTTAGGAATATTTTTTAAAATATTTGGGTGATTGGCAGTAATCTTTTTTAAAGGAAACCCTGCGGTATTGAGGGCATTTATTACCTGTGATAAGGTCTCGTATGCTTGCGGAAGACTGTGGCTTCCAGACAGGATATCGTCTACATACGTTTGCGTTTTTAAGACTTGTGTTGCCAGTGAAAATTCTGGCTTTGTGTCTTCTGCCAGTTCGTGTAGTGTACGAATGGCTAGATATGGGGCACAGTTTACGCCAAAGGTAACTGTTTTCAATTTAAAGTCGCGTAATGGACTATTGGCAGATTTTCGGAAAATAATCCGCTGAAAATCTTGATCATCTTTATGAACCAGTATCTGTCGATACATCTTTTCGACATCCCCATTGAATACGTATTTTTATATACGCCAGTTCAATATGAGAAGGATTAAATCTGGTTGGAGTGTGGGTCCCGTAAATAGAATATCATTTAGGGAATTTCCTGAGCTCGTGGATCGTGATGCATTGAAGACCACTCGAACTTTTGTTGTTTTCTTCTAAGGCTTTACTACTGCATGATGAGGCAAGTCTTCTTCTTTACTGGCGTCGACACCGCTTACGCGATTATAGCCGAGTCAACAACCGCGCGCCAGTCGTTTCTTCTCTTCGCTACGTGGCGCCAATTGGATATTCCAAGCGAAGCCAGGTCCTTCTCCACTTGGTCCTTCCAACGGAGTGGAGGTCTTCCTCTTCCTCTGCTTCCCCCGGCGGGTACAGCGTCGAATACTTTCAGAGCTGGAGTGTTTTCGTCCATTCGGACAACATGACCTAGCCAGCGTAGCCGCTGTCTTTTAATTCGCTGAACTATGTCAATGTCGTCGTATATCTCGTACAGCTCATCGTTCCATCGAATGCGATATTCGCCGTGGCCAACGCGCAAAGGACCATAAATCTTTCGCAGAACTTTTCTCTCGAAAACTCTCAACGTCGACTCATCTGTTGTTGACATCGTCCAGGCCTCTGCACCATATAGCAGGACGGGAATTATGAGTGACTTATAGAGTTTGGTTTTTGTCTGTCGAGAGAGGACTTTGCTTCTCAATTGCCTACTCAGTCCGAAGTAGCACCTGTTGGCAAGAGTTATCCTGCGTTGGATTTCAAAGCTGACATTGTTGGTGGTGTTTACGCTGGTTCCAAGATAGACGAAATTATCTACAACTTCAAAGTTATGACTGTCAACAGTGACGTGAGTGCCAAGTCGCGAGTGCGACGACTGTTTGTTTGATGACAGGAGATATTTCGTCTTGCCCTCGTTCACTGCCAGACCCATTTGCGTTGCTTCCTTGTTCAGTCTGGAGAAAGCAGAACTAACGGCGCGGGTGTTGAGACCGATGATATCAATATCATCGGCATACGCCAGCAGCTGTACACTCTTATAAAAGATTGTACCTGCTCGATTAAGTTCTGCAGCTCGAACTATTTTCTCCAGCAGCAGATTGAAGAAATCGCACGATAGGGAGTCGCCTTGTCTGAAACCTCGTTTGGTATCGAACGGCTCGGAGAGGTCCTTCCCGAACCTGACGGAGCTTTTGGTCCCGCTCAATGTCAGTTTACACAGCCGTATTAGTTTTGCGGGGATACCAAATTCAGACATTGCGGCATAAAGGCAGCTCCTTTTCGTATTGTCGAAAGCAGATTTAAAATCGACGAAGAGGTGATGTGTGTCGATTCTCCTTTCACGGGTCTTTTCCAAGATTTGGCGCATGGTGAATATCTGGTCGGTTGTTGATTTACCAGGTCTGAAGCCACACTGATAAGGTCCAATCAGTTTGTTGACGGTGGGCTTTAATCTTTCACACAATACGCTCGATAGAACCTTATACGCGATATTAAGGAGGCTAATCCCACGGTAGTTGGCGCAGATTGTGGGGTCTCCTTTTTTTATGGATTGGGCATAGCACACTTAAATTCCAATCGTTGGGCATGCTTTCGTCCGACCATATTTTACAAAGAAGCTGATGCATGCTCCTTATCAGTTCTTCGCCGCCGTGTTTGAATAGCTCGGCTGGCAATCCATCCGCCCCCGCCGCTTTGTTGTTCTTCAGGCGGGTAATTGCTATTCGAACTTCTTCTTGGTCGGGCAATGGAACGTCTTTTCCATCGTCATCGATTGGGGAATCGGGTTCGTCTTCTCCTGGCGTTGTGTGTTCACTGCCATTCAGCAGGCTGGAGAAGTGTTCCCTCCATAATTTAAGTATGCTCTGGGCATCGGTGACTAGATCACCTTGGGGGGTTCTACATGAGTATGCTCCGGTCTTGAAACCTTCTGTAAGCCGCCGCATCTTTTGGTAGAATTTTCGAGCATTACCCCTGTCGGCCAGCTTATCAAGCTCTTCGTACTCACGCATTTCGGCCTCTTTCTTTTTCTGTCTACAAATGCGTCTCGCTTCCCTCTTCAACTCTCGGTATCTATCCCATCCCGCACGTGTTGTGGTCGATCGTAACGTTGCGAGGTAGGCAGCCTGTTTTCTCTCCGCTGCGACACGGCACTCCTCGTCGTACCAGCTGTTCTTTTGCACCTTCCGAAAACCAATGGTTTCGGTTGCAGCTGTACGTAAGGAGTTTGAAATGCCGTCCCACAGTTCCCTTATACCGAGTTGTTGACGAGTGCTCTCAGAGAGCAGGAGTGCAAGCCGAGTAGAAAATCGTTCGGCTGTCTGTTGTGATTGCAGCTTCTCGACGTCGAACCTTCCTTGTGTTTGTTGGCGTGCGTTTTTTGCTGCACAGAGGCGGGTGCGAATCTTAGCTGCAACAAGATAGTGGTCCGAGTCGATGTTAGGACCTCGGAGCGCACGCACATCTAAAACACTGGAGACGTGTCTTCCGTCTATCACAACATGATCGATCTGGTTGGTAGTTTTTCGATCCGGAGACAGCCAGGTAGCTTGATGAATCTTCTTATGCTGGAATCTAGTACTACAGATAACCATATTTCGGGCCTCGGCGAAGTCGATCAGCCTCAACCCATTTGGGGATGTTTCCTCGTGGAGGCTGAATTTACCGACCGTAGTGCCAAAGATACCTTCTTTGCCCACCCTGGCGTTGAAGTCGCCAAGCACGATTTTGACATCGTGGCGGGGGCAGCTCTCATAAGCGAGCTCCAAGCGCTCATAAAAGTCATCTTTGGTCACATCGTCCTTCTCTTCCGTCGGGGCGTGGGCGCAAATCAGCGATATGTTGAAGAACCTCGCTTTGATGCGGATTGTGGCTAGACGTTCATTCACCGGAGTGAATGATAGTACTCGGCGACGGAGTCTCTCTCCCACCACGAATCCAACACCAAACTTGCGCTCCTTTATATGGACACTGTAGTAAATGTCACAAGGACCTACTCGTCTTTGCCCTTGTCCCGTCCATCGCATTTCTTGGACGGCGGTGATGTCAGCCTTTATTTTCACGAGGACATCAACCAGCTGGGCAGCGGCACCTTCCCAATTAAGGGACCGGACATTCCAGGTGCATGCCCTCAATTCGTAGTCCTTATTTCGTTTTCCATGGTCGTCATCAAAAGGGGGGTCTCTCATCCGAGGCTGGTTGTTGCTATTCGCTGGGGTTGTTTTTTTACGTGGCGGGTCCCAAGCCCAGCGCACAACCCTATGTAGGGGATATTTCGCCTTCTCACGTTAGCTCGCCTTCAAACGGATGTTCTTAGGCTACCCAGAGGATACTTGGTCAAAGACCGGAAGTCGTGAGCTGCTTGAGTCATATGTAAAAGAATCGTTTCTGGCCACTCCCAAGTGAATGGCGATCAGAGAACTTTCCTCACTTGCGTGAACTTCTACATATGACTCCATCCTCCATCTGTTAAATTAGTTCAATATTATATCAACTAACACATTAATAAAGAGTTTTATACATTTATGTTATCATAACTAATGCGCGAATAGTTTTAAATTAAAATTGCAGTTTTCCTAAATTTGAGTGATTTGCTTAATAACAAATATATACATAAATAGACAAAACATGTAACAGAGGACTAAGTTTGGAACTAAACTGAATATTTTATACTCTTGCAAAGCCAGGGACAAACCTTCAGATGTAAAACGTTCAAGCAATTGTATATATTTAATACTTTATATAACTCATGCACTGAAAGACACATAAGATTTGATAGAAAAATGAAAATCCTTCAATGAAGTATATGGAAGTTCGGGTAATATCCGATTTTATACTATTTTTCCCCAATACTTACTGTTAACATGCCCGTACTAAAAAGCCAATCATATTGCTACCCGGAAGTTCGAAAATCCTGATATTAGTTATATAGGGTCTACGTCAAGTTTTCGCTCAAATTTATAAATTTTAGGCACAAAGATACAAAATTATGAGTAAAACACGCTCTCTCATTTGCATTGGCATAACTCAGATGTTGGCCGATATATGCGGTACAAAGTCAGTCGGAAGTTCGAAAATCTTTATGTTAGGTATATGGGGACTATTCAACCCATTTTTGATATACAGATATACCATTGCCAGGATTATCCTTCATTTTCAATCATTTATCTCACATCTTCTTCTTCTTAATTGGCGTAGACACCGCTTACGCGATTATAGCCGAGTTAACAACCGCGCGCCAGTCGTTTCTTCTTTTCGCTACGTGGCGCCAATTGGATATTCCAAGCGAAGCCAGGTCCTTCTCCACTTGGTCCTTCCAACGGAGTGGAGGTCTTCCTCTTCCTCTGCTTCCCCCGGCGGGTACTGCGTCGAATACTTTCAGAGCTGGAATGTTTTCATCCATCCGGACAACATGACCTAGCCAGCGTAGCCGCTGTCTTTTAATTCGCTGAACTATGTCAATGTCGTCGTATATCTCGTACAGCTCATCGTTCCATCGAATGCGATATTCGCCGTGGCCAACGCGCAAAGGACCATAAATATTTCGCAGAATTTTTCTCTCGAAAACTCGCAACGTCGACTCATCCGCTATTGGCATCGTCCAAGCCTCTGCACCATACAGCAGGACGAGAATTATGAGTGACTTATAGAGTTTGGTTTTTGTCTGTCGAGAGAGGACTTTGCTTCTCAATTGCCTACTCAGTCCGAAGTAGCACCTGTTGGCAAGAGTTATCCTACGTTGGATTTCTAGGCTGCCATTGTTGGTGGTGTTTACGCTGGTTCCAAGATAGACGAAATTATCTACAACTTCAAAGTTATGACTGTCAACAGTGACGTGAGTGCTAAATCGCTAGTGCGACGACTGTTTGTTTGATGACAGGAGATATTTCGTCTTGCCCTCGTTCACTGCCAGACCCATTCGTTTTGCTTCCTTGTCCAGCCTGGAGAAAGCAGAACTAACGGCGCGGGTGTTGAGGTCGATGATATCAATATCATCGGCATACGCCAGCAGCTGTACACTCTTATAGAAGATTGTACCTGCTCGATTAAGTTCTGCAGCTCGAACTATTTTCTCCAGCAGCAGATTGAAAAAGTCGCACGATAGGGAGTCGCTTTGTCTGAAACCTCGTTTGGTATCGAACGGCTCGGAGAGGTCCTTCCCGATCCTGACGGAGCTTTTGGTGCCGCTCAACGTCAGTTTACACAGCCGTATCAGTTTTGCGGGGATACCAAATTCAGACATCGCGGCATAAAGGCAGCTCCTTTTCGTGCTGTCGAAAGCAGCTTTGAAATCGACGAAGAGGTGGTGTGTGTCGATTCTCCTTTCACGGGTCTTTTCCAAGATTTGGCGCATGGTGAATATCTGGTCGGTTGTTGATTTGCCAGGTCTAAAGCCACACTGATAAGGTCCAATCAGTTTGTTGACGGTGGGCTTTAATCTTTCACACAATACGCTCGATAGAACCTTATATGCGATGTTGAGGAGGCTAATCCCACGGTAGTTGGCGCAGATTGTGGGGTCTCCTTTTTTATGGATTGGGCATAGCACACTTAAATTCCAGTCGTTGGGCATGCTTTCGTCCGACCATATTTTACAAAGAAGCTGATGCATGCTCCTTATCAGTTCTTCGCCGCCGTGTTTGAATAGCTCGGCCGGCAATCCATCGGCCCCTGCCGCTTTGTTGTTCTTCAGGCGGGGAATTGCTATTCGAACTTCTTCATGGTCGGGTAATGGAACGTCTGCTCCATCGTCATCGATTGGGGAATCAGGTTCGCCTTCTCCCGGTGCTATGTGTTCACTGCCATTCAGCAGGCTGGAGAAGTGTTCCCTCCATAATTTAAGTATGCTCTGGGCATCGGTAACTAGATCACCTTTGGGGGTTCTACAAGAGTATGCTCCGGTCTTGGAACCTTCTGTAAGCCGCCGCATCTTTTCGTAGAATTTTCGAGCATTACCTCTGTCCGCCAGCTTATCGAGCTGTTCGTACTCACGCATTTCCTCCTCCTTCTTCTTCTGTCTGCAAATGCGTCTCGCTTCCCTCTTCAACTCTCGGTATCTATCCCATCCCGCACGTGTTGTGGTCGATCGTAACGTTGCGAGGTAGGCAGCCTGTTTTCTCTCCGCTGCGACACGGCACTCCTCGTCGTACCAGCTGTTCTTTTGCACTTTCCGAAAACCAATGGTTTCGGTTGCAGCTGTACGTAAGGAGTTTGAAATGCCGTCGCACAGTTCCCTTATACCGAGTTGTTGATGAGTGCTTTCAGAGAGCAGGAGTGCAAGCCGAGTAGAAAATCGTTCGGCTCTCTGTTGTGATTGCAGCTTCTCGACGTCGAACCTTCCTTGTGTTTGTTTGCGTGCGTTTTTTGCTGCACAGAGGCGGGTGCGAATCTTGGCTGCAACAAGATAGTGGTCCGAGTCGATGTTAGGACCTCGGAGCGCACGCACATCTAAAACACTGGAGACGTGTCTTCCGTCTATCACAACATGATCGATCTGGTTGGTGGTTTTTCGATCCGGAGACAGCCAGGTAGCTTGATGTATCTTCTTATGCTGGAATCTAGTACTACAGATAACTATATTTCGGGCCCCGGCGAAGTCGATCAGCCTCAACCCATTTGGGGATGTTTCCTCGTGGAGGCTGAATTTACCGACCGTAGTGCCAAAGATACCTTCTTTGGCCACCCTGGCGTTGAAGTCGCCAAGCACGATTTTGACATCGTGGCGGGGGCATCTCTCATAAGTGCGCTCCAAGCACTCATAAAAAGCATCTTTGGTCACATCGTCCTTCTCTTCCGTCGGGGCGTGGGCGCAAATCAGCGATATGTTGAAGAACCTCGCTTTGATGCGGATTGTGGCTAGACGTTCATTCTCCGGAGTGAATGATAGTACTCGGCGACGGAGTCTCTCTCCCACCACGAATCCAACACCAAACTTGCGCTCCTTTATATGGCCACTGTAGTAAATAACACAAGGACCTACTTGTCTCTGTCCTTGTCCCGTCCATCGCATTTCTTGGACGGCGGTGATGTCAGCCTTTATTTTCACGAGGACATCAACCAGCTGGGCAGCGGCACCTTCCGAATTAAGGGACCGGACATTCCAGGTGCATGCCCTCAATTCGTAGTCCTTATTTCGTTTGCCATGGTCGTCATCAAAAGGGGGGTCACTCATCCGAGGCTGTGTTTGCTTTTTCATTGGGGGTGTTTTTTTACGTGGCTGTCCCAAACCCAGCGCACAACCCTATGCAGGGGATGTTTCGCCTTCAAACGGATGTTCTTCGGCTACCCAGAGGATACTTGGTCAAAGACCGGAAGTCGTGAGCTGCTTGAGTCATATGCAAAAGAATCGTTTCTGGCTACTCCCAAGTGAATGGCGATCAGAGAACTTTCCTCACTTGCGTGAACTTCTACACATGACTCCATCCTCCATCTACACATGACTCCATTAACATGCCCGTACTAAAAAGCCAATCATATTGCTACCCGGAAGTTCGAAAATCCTGATATTAGTTATGTAGGGTCTACGTCAAGTTTTCGCTCAAATTTATAAATTTTAGGCACAAAGATACAAAATTATGAGTAAAACACGCTCTCTCATTTGCATTGGCATAACTCAGATGTTGGCCGATATATGCGGTACAAAGTCAGTCGGAAGTTCGAAAATCTTTATGTTAGGTATATGGGGACTAAGGGAAGTATTGACCCTATTCAACCCATTATTGACATACAGATATACCATTGCCAGCGAAGGATTATCCTTCATTTTCAATCATTTATCTCACATACTGAGCAATATTTTCGTTCAAACGTCTAGGGTCCAAATATTCGGTATCTAAGGCTTTAACATTTTTGTTTTGGTTGGAATAATTTTCGGTCATAAAATGACATGCAAAGTGCGTTCCAAAGTAACAGGAATCTTTTAGAAGTTGTTGGGTTTTAAGTGTCAATATGTTTGTGTTATCGGTGCGAAAATGAGCTTCGAACAAAGAGCCAACATTAAATTTTGTTTTAAAATTGGTAAAACTTTTACCGCAACGTTTCAATTATTGAAACAAGTTTATGGCGATGATTGCCTATCCCGTAACAGAGTGCAAGAGTGCTTTCAACGTTCAAAGTGGTCGTGAAGACATAAATGACGATCAACATGTGGGCCAATCAAAATCCGAGATCACCGGAAATTTCATCAAAACTTTGCGTGAATTCATCAAAAATCAGCCAAAAGCATTTATGGAAATGAAATTGAACATCTCCAAAACATCGATTTATGGCATTTTGACCGAACATTTGGGTTTACGAAAGGTGTATGCAGGGTTTGATCCGCAAAAATTGACTGACCACCAAAAATTGCTCAGAATCCAACATTCGA
This sequence comes from Bactrocera dorsalis, assembly GCF_023373825.1. Taxonomy (NCBI): domain Eukaryota; kingdom Metazoa; phylum Arthropoda; class Insecta; order Diptera; family Tephritidae; genus Bactrocera; species Bactrocera dorsalis. Next base: position 67,488,360 of record NC_064304.1, on the reverse strand, counting down.
AGGACCATTATTTGACCAAAAATCACATTTCAACCATTAACCACTCCCCGTATTCACCTGTGCGACTTCTTCCATTTCAGAAAAAGCATTTGCCCATGAAAGGAAATGTTATGCAAACGTAGAGGCCATTCAAAAGTCTTGCACTGGCATACTGGCGGCCATACCGGCCAACGAGCTAATACTTTATATTTAAAATTGATACAATTGCATTATATTTAAGTGGCAGTGATGCTGAAAATAGTGTAAACATTCGTCGTGAGCGCAGAAATTGGAGGAATATTTCAAAAGACGTGTTGGAAATGGATGACCATAAATGAATTGAACTATTTAAGCTAAAAAAACAACATTTTATTTATATATATATGTATGTATGTACATACGCAGTTTCATCAAAAATTCTCGTATCAAAAAAGGGCATTTATATACATTTTGGGGGAACGCGAAAATTAATTTGGAAACGACAAAAGATAAAGTTCTCTTTCTTCAAAAATAAAACTTGCTGCATGTCTACGTTTCTTAGCCACAATCACCATTATATTGGAAAGGACTTCAATATAAATATGACCCAATCGACATTTTGTGTTGTACAAACTGAAGTACTCAACATTTTTGAGTACAGGCTATGTTCAAGATGGATTTCCATTGATCTGATCGCCAGCGAGGAAGAAAAACAACACATTTTTTTGGAAAATCAAAAATTCCTGGTGTGGCAATGGCAGTTGATGGAACTCACGTAAATACAATGGCACCGTCAAGAGATAAACTTCAGTATTTTAATCGCAAAGGATTCTCAAGTCTGAATGTTATGGTGGTTAGCCTTTTTCAAAATTAACTTTTACTCAGTATTCTATATATACATATATGTTTTTTGTATGTAGGTGTGTCTGACCACAAGATGCAAATAGGATACGTTTGTGCTAAGTAGCCCGCCAGTAGTCATGATTCTCACATATGATTTGAATTGGTTGGTTGATTTCCGTTGGAGTGTTTTTAATAAATAAATAAATAAATTACACATTTAAAACATAATTTAATGAGTTCTCAAGTATTTTTTTACATAAATACTTACAAATTCTCCATTCTTGCCAATTTACGCAGTTCACTGATCAACGGATAGATCTCGACAAATTTTCGATTTTGAATGATTTCGAAATTAGCGCCATCTGTTATCCACGGAATGTATTTTATCAAGTCGGCAAGTAAGTTCCACTGCATCGAAAACTTAATTTTCGATACGGTTTTAATGATTTCAATGTAATAATTATCGATCGAAACGGATTCAATAATTAGACCCAATAAATACAAAAAAGTAACATATACAACAAAAAACCAAAACACAAAAAAGTGCATTGGAGCAAAACAAAAAATGGGGGTGTTTAGGCAAAAATATATGCATATATGCAATAATCAAAACTGCTGTGACAAAACAAAAACTTACAAGAAACAAAATATACAAATTTTACGAACACAAAAAATATAAATCGGGCGCGAAAAGTAAAAACACCTAATAAATAAAACAAACACCAATCACTAAAAGAATTATACAAGCAAACAAACAGAACAGAGAAGGAAAGAACAAACAAAACGCAGAAACACTAATGCAGCATAAGCACATATATCAGGTTGTTCAATAAGTTTTGTCGTTTGATAAGAAAAACCAAATTTTATGAATCAAAGTACACTTATTCAGTATAATCTCTGTGGCACGGCGACACTATATGGCTTGTAAACAAAGAATCATATGACCAGGGTTTTCATTTACTACTCTGTAGCAGCAAAATTTCTAGCTCTCGTTGTGTTTGTTGTTTTTTTCTTTTTTGCTATTTTCTGTCCTTTATGTACATAAATAAAATAAAGTCAAATTAGTTACACCACTTATAACTCAGGAACGGCGGAACCGATTTGGCTGAAAATTGGTGGGGAGGTAGCTTAGAAGCAGGGTAAGGACATAGGATACTTTTTATCTCTTTATGTTAAAGTTCAATACAACTAATAAATACAAAAATTATACAGTAATACCCCGACTTACGCTACCCCGTTTTACGCGAATTCGAAGATACGCGGTTTTTCATTTTGATTGCCGCGCGCATCGGCTGTCTCGCTCCGCCCACTCAGTGTTCAATTTGCGACAGGTTTAAACGTGTTCCGCGTGAAATTGTTTTAAGTGCGCAGTGCGTTTTACTTATAATTTCTAATTATGTCGTCTAAAAGAACGAAAAATGAGTCATTTGAGCCTAACAAGAAAAGAAAAACACTGTCTTTGGAGTGTAAACTGAATATAATTAAAGACTTTGAAGCAAAAATTAAAATTTGTGAATTGGCAAAGAAATTTGACCTACCGGAATCAACAGTCCGAACGGTTGTAAAAGGTAAAGAAAAAATTATGACCGCTGTGAAAGACTCTCAATCTTTGAATTCAAGTATCATCCGTAAGCGTCACGGTATTATCGCACAGATGGAAACATTGCTACAGTCATGGTGTGATAATCAAGTAAGAGTGAAAAATTGTCCTGTTGATCAAAATACAGTGTGCTTTCAAGCAAAGCAGATTTTTGAAAAACTAAAAAAAGAAGCTGGGGAGGCGGCTGAAAATGAAGTGTTTAAAGCTAGTAACGGCTGGTTCAGCCGATTTAAGAGTCGTTGTAATTGGCATAGCATCGCAGAGAGTGGAGAAGCGGCAAGCGCTGATAAAGAAACTGCATCTCTCTATCCAGAAAAACTCAAAACAATGATAGATGAAGGTGGCTACACTAGTCAAACTATTTTCAACGTAGATGAAACAGGTCTTTTTTGGAAGAAAATGCCTAAAAGAACTTTTATTGCGCGTGAAGAGAAAACTTTTCCAGGTTTTAAAGCCGCCAAGGATCGATTAACAGTGATGGTTGGTGCGAATGCAGCTGGAGATTGTAAATTAAAACCTCTCTTAGTTTATCGCTCAGAAAATCCAAGAGCCTCAAAAAATAAATCTAAAGCTGGTTTGCCTGTCATTTGGTAGTCTAATGCAAAAGCTTGGGTGACAGCTTCTCTTTTTGAAGACTGGTTTGGCCATCATTTTATTCCTGAAGTCGAACGTTACTGCCGATTAAAAGAAATCCCATTTAAAGTGATGCTACTAATTGACAATGCGCCAGGTCATCCTCCCGCAACTCTAATTAATTTCGATCCACGTGTGGAAGTTGTATTTTTGCCACCAAACACTACCAGCTTGCTTCAACCAATGGACCAGGGAGTCATTAAAACATTTAAAGCTTACTACACAAGGCGGTCATTTGCACATCTACATGAAGCTATGAGACAAAACAATGAGCTTTCTGTTAAAGACTTTTGGAAGCAATTCAATGTTTTAGATGCTGCAAGAATTATTGGACAATCTTGGAATGAGGTTTCACAAAAAACTCTCAATGGTGTCTGGAAAAAACTGTGTCCATTTTTTTTCACCTCTGAAACCCAAGGAGAAACCATTTCAGATCCTGAACAAATCGATAGCATAATAGAAGAAGTGGTCGATATCGCCAAGCAATTAAATTTAGAGGTCGATAATGATGACGTTCAAGAATTGCTAGATTCACACAATCAAGAGCTAACAATTGACGAGGTTATAGAAATGCGTAAGTATGAGCAAGATATTGACCAAACTGATTCGCTAGACCCAGTTGAATCGGTAAATCAAATGACAATTGCAAACTTAACAGAAGGGCTCAATTCAATTGAAAAGGGGTTACAAATTTTAGAAAAAATTTATTCTAATGAAGAACGCATTTCTACTACAAAACGAGGGATAAAAAAATTACTGGTATGCTACGAGGAAATTTTACGTGAAAAGAAGAAAAATTTAACTCGTCAGGCAACACTGTTAGAATATATGAAGCCTTCGACATCAAAATAACTTCGGTTTAGCTTACTTTATTCATAACAATGTAATATTTTTTTATTATCCTACACTTTATTAATCATTTTTCTTCTAAATTATTGTTTTCTTTAAACTCTGGTCCCGATTAAACAAACTTTATATGTATTTATATGCAACGTTGAACCCCGACTTACGCGAATTCGACTTACACGGCAACCGCTCGGACCCACCTATCGCGTAAGTCCGGGGTATTACTGTATTTGAAATCATAAGCATTGGTTCAAAATTCATGTAAGAATCATTTGAAAATTTTAGTAATTAAAAAATAGAATGAAAAAAGTAAAAAATTTAGTATATGGGTTAAACTGATTTTGTTTCTGAACGAAAAAATTAATTGGGTTGCGCGAATTACTGATAACGTGGCTGTGTATAAGCGAATTTAAAAGATGCCGGTTAAGAAAACGTACGTTCGCGACAATGGTTTTAGTACAATAGAATTCTTTATTACCAGAATTTCATGGTTTAGCCTAAAACTTAACCTAACATCTTCAACTAGGGGTAAGTATGTATATAAAAAAGGGGAAAGTATATGTAGTTAAAATTAATCTCGAAAATTCATAGTAATTGGGTATTGTAATACATTTGTAATAATATAAAAATGGTAAATATTTTACATAATATAAAAAACATTTTACACACAATTTATTCAATTATTGTCTAATTCACTTTATTAATTTATTTCTTAAAATATTTGATTTTAGATTTATAAAGTCACTTGACGCTACAAGTGCCAAAATAATTTGCATAACATTTTTTTGGTTGAATTTTTCAATTAATTCAAATATTAAGACAGAAAATAGCAAAAAAAGAAAAAAACAACAAACACATGAGGAGCGGTAGCAAATAAATCTTTCATTAGTTCTGCTCTACTACCGCTCCTAATATTTTGCTTCCGCTACGCCGCAGAGCACAGCAATTCCCTTTTTGTTCTCGCTTCAACTGTAGTTTTTTACCTAACAAAACTCGGAGAAGAGCAGAGCACATACTTTAATGCACTGTTTTTCAATCTGTGGGTCGTGACACCTAAGGGGGTCGCGAAGCCTTACTCGGGGGGTCGCCAGCTGAAAGAAAAAGTCGAGGTTCTTACACAACAAAAACACAATTTCAATAAGAAAGATGTGCTTGTTTATTTTTCATTAGTTTATCAAATTGTGGTGTTATGTTTGAAACATTAATAATTAAATCATTTTCTAATTGCGGTCTATTTCTCTTTTTAGTTTTAATGTCTACCATTGAAGAAAATGTCAGTTCACACAAGTATGAAGTGACTACAGAGCCTCAGAGTGCAAGTCTGGAAAGTATGTCAAAAGTTTCTCTTGTAAATTATGCAAGCTTTGTATCATGCAAGGAATATGAGCCAATACTGCAAAACTTTGATCTGATGCATTATCTTCAACAATCTTCTGAATACACGGAAAAGACTCAAACATTTTGTTTTGCAGAGAGGTCGACCACAAACAAAGTTTTGCGTGAAATGCTTTTACTTTATCTTTAACTGTTAAAATATTTTCTTCTCTTCCTTGAAGGTTCTTGTTCAAAAATGCTAATTTCAAGACCCAAATAGGGTCAGGAAAACGGTAAGCATATTCTGATTTTGCATCTTGTAAGAATATTAACAATTCAGCTCTCAGTTCCAGAACTCTTGTCAATACCTTTCCTTTGGATAGCCACCTGACCTCTGTGTGAGAAAGGAGATTTTGATGAAGCGAGCCCATATCTTCACAAACGATTCTGAATAGCCGGGTTTGCAAAGCTTTACCTTTGATAGAATTCACAATTTTTATTACCTCCTTGAGCACGTCATTTAAATCAGAAGGTACTACCTTAGTAGCTAGAGCTTGTCGATGAAGAAAACAGTGTGTCCAGGATATGTTTGGTATTATCGATTTTAATTTTGCAATGCGTCTGCTATTTTTGCCAGTCATAGCTTTAGCGCCATCGTTTCAAATAAAGGGTGATTTTTTAAGAGCTTGATAACTTTTTAAAAAAAAAAACGCATAAAATGCAAAATCTCATCGGTTCTTTATTTGAAACGTTAGATTGGTTCATGACATTTACTTTTTGAAGATAATTTCATTTAAATGTTGACCGCGGCTGCGTCTTAGGTGGTCCATTCGGAAAGTCCAATTTTGGGCAACTTTTTCGAGCATTTCGGCCGGAATAGCCCGAATTTCTTCGGAAATGTTGTCTTCCAAAGCTGGAATAGTTGCTGGCTTATTTCTGTAGACTTTAGACTTGACGTAGCCCCACAAAAAATAGTCTAAAGACGTTAAATCGCATGATCTTGGTGGCCAACTTACGGGTCCATTTCTTGAGATGAATTGTTGTCCGAAGTTTTCCCTCAAAATGGCCATAGAATCGCGAGCTGTGTGGCATGTAGCGCCATCTTGTTGAAACCACATGTCAACCAAGTTCAGTTCTTCCATTTTTGGCAACAAAAAGTTTGTTAGCATCGAACGATAGCGATCGCCATTCACCGTAACGTTGCGTCCAACAGCATCTTTGAAAAAATACGGTCCAATGATTCCACCAGCGTACAAACCACACCAAACAGTGCATTTTTCGGGATGCATGGGCAGTTCTTGAACGGCTTCTGGTTGCTCTTCACCCCAAATGCGGCAATTTTGCTTATTTACGTAGCCATTCAACCAGAAATGAGCCTCATCGCTGAACAAAACACGCGCGCGAAACACATTTCGAACCGAACACTGATTTTGGTAATAAAATTCAATGATTTGCAAGCGTTGCTCGTTAGTAAGTCTATTCATGATGAAATGTCAAAGCATACTGAGCATCTTTCTCTTTGACACCATGTCTGAAATCCCACGTGATCTGTCAAATACTAATGCATGAAAATCCTAACCTCAAAAAAATCACCCGTTAGTAATACATTTTTCCAATCAATATCGTAGTCGCAAGTGCTTTCTAAAAACATATCGTACAAACATTGGCCAGTAGTGTTTGCAGGAAGTGCTTTGCAAAATAAGATTTCTTCCGTAATACTGTCATCTGCTTCAAAGCGCACAAATACTACAAACTGTGCACAGTCGGAAACATCTGTAGATTCATCGAACTGCAAAGCAAAATATTGGCTATTCTTTAATTTTTCGACTACTTGTTATTGAATATAGTTAGTAATGTAAGCCTCCAAATCGTCTATATAATATTGTTATAAAAGTAGTATTAAGTTGTATTTGTATTGCTATATGCATCCCTTATTATGAACAATAGCTGTAGGTATATGGATAGCATTTGTCTTGTTGTAGACATCTGGCGCCGCGGCTGTCTGCTTGTCGAAACAATAGACATCTGGCGCCGCACTGTCTGCTTGTCTACTTAAACAATTGCTGAGTCTGGTGCCGCGGCTGTCTGCTTGCGTCTGGCGCCGTATAGCATTATGTTCTGGTAATTTCCAGAAGGAATATTCTAGAAGGACACGTCGGCATCAGCGAGAAGTGCGTGGCTATATAAGCCGTGGCAGCGCCAAAATAATCAATCAGTGCTAAGAGTAAACTGTTATAGTGTAGACGAGTTGTAAAATAAAGAGTTGTTGAATTGAATTAAACAGTGTTTAAATGGGTTAATCCTCCCCCATCCTACCCGGGAAAAACTGGCGCACCTTAAAGGCGAACACACATCACCACACAACACCAAAACAACTCACCACACCTGTACCCACTAAACAAAAAGGATGGACAGCAGGATAGAGACACATTCGACACAATTCTTTCGTCACATACAGTTCGAGCATTGCATTCGTTTGATACACCGTCCGGTTGCAACATCCATCCCGCATTCCATACTGTGCCGCGTCGACACCATCTTTCGTTTTATTTACTTGGTGCGACATCAATCCTACGGGCTACGTTCAACAAAATACAAACGATCAAATGATCTCACCGAGTACTATTTCGTCGGCTAATCGTACGATTTACATTTTTGATTAATTTTACATTTTTATTTGTAAATGTAAAGTTTTTGTTTTAAATTAAATAAAGTCAAATGGTGTCCAAAAACCAAAAGCATCTTTTTTTCGCCCCCATTTAACTAAACAGTTTTTGGTTTTATTCGTCAATCCAGAGATACGAACCTAGCAAAGTAAACTAGCAAGCAGTAAAATCGTAACAATTGGTGTCAGAAGTGGGATTGTCAAATAATCCAAATTCAAGATGGTTAAATTCGGAGAATTGAGAATTCAGCAATTAATAAATATAGTTTAAAAAAACTAAAAAACACGCTTTTAAAGCATATCAAACTAAAAAGTGAAAATAATTCTTTGTATAAACTAACAATAATAATGAAGGAAAAATTCCTGCATTATTGTGAGAAAAGCGTGGCATGCTCGATATATGAAAAATATGTCACAAAACACCCCACGCTTTTCTCACAATAATACAGGAATTTTTCCTTCATTATTATTGTTAGTTTATACAAAGAATTATTTTTCACTTTTTAGTTTGATATGCTTTAAAAGCGTGTTTTTTAGTTTTTTTAAACTATATTTATTTTTAATTTTTTAGTTTGATGTGAGAAACCCCAAAACTTGTTAAAATATGAACTATGACATGTAGTATTGGTTAAGTAAATCGATACTTAGGCCGTATTTAATATCTACTCGTAACCTTTCATTGACTAATTTTTACATTATTTGCGACCAAATTCTATTGACGACTTTACGAATTATTACTTCTTAATCGAATCATTTCTTCTAAAGCTTCACTGTTACATACCTGTCAAATTTGAACAGTCCAGTTCTTCAATTCGAATACAGTCCAAAGATCTACAACGACTAAGTGCTACATAAGCTTGTCCAGCAGCAAACAGTCGAGAGCCCAGATAAATTACTGCATGTTCTACTGTACAACCTTGAATCTTATGAACAGTCGACGCCTAAATCAGTATGCTATTTAAATGTCACTAAAACTAGTTTTATATAGATGTTGCATACTTCTAAGCGCATCTTTTTGGTGAGCTGCTTAAACTTACTATCGCCTTCCTACGGTGTCGCTCAAATATTCAACGTTTCAGTACCACTTAAAAAAGTTACAAACATACATACATAACGGGTGATTTTTTTGAGGTTAGGATTTTCATGCATTAGTATTTGACAGATCACGTGGGATTTCAGACATGGTGTCAAAGAGAAAGATGCTCAGTATGCTTTGACATTTCATCATGAATAGACTTACTAACGAGCAACGCTTGCAAATCATTGAATTTTATTACCAAAATCAGTGTTCGGTTCGAAATGTGTTTCGCGCTTTACGTCCGATTTATGGTCTACATAATCGACCAAGTGAGCAAACAATTAATGCGATTGTGACCAAGTTTCGCACTCAGTTGGGGTGAAGAGCAACCAGAAGCCGTTCAAGAACTGCCCATGCATCCCGAAAAATGCACTGTTTGGTGTGGTTTGTACGCTGGTGGAATCATTGGACCGTATTTTTTCAAAGATGCTGTTGGACGCAACGTTACGGTGAATGGCGATCGCTATCGTTCGATGCTAACAAACTTTTTGTTGCCAAAAATGGAAGAACTGAACTTGGTTGACATGTGGTTTCAACAAGATGGCGCTACATGCCACACAGCTCGCGATTCTATGGCCATTTTGAGGGAAAACTTCGGACAACAATTCATCTCAAGAAATGGACCCGTAAGTTGGCCACCAAGATCATGCGATTTAACGCCTTTAGACTATTTTTTGTGGGGCTACGTCAAGTCTAAAGTCTACAGAAATAAGCCAGCAACTATTCCAGCTTTGGAAGACAACATTTCCGAAGAAATTCGGGCTATTCCGGCCGAAATGCTCGAAAAAGTTGCCCAAAATTGGACTTTCCGAATGGACCACCTAAGACGCAGCCGCGGTCAACATTTAAATGAAATTATCTTCAAAAAGTAAATGTCATGAACCAATCTAACGTTTCAAATAAAGAACCGATGAGAGCAAATTTTATTCGTTTTTTTTTTAAAAAAAGTTATCAAGCTCTTAAAAAATCACCCTTTACATACAATGGAAGCGGATGGAATTAATGTGGACGAGTTCGAATTGGTTGGGCCAGAAACTTCTACAAAGGTAGAAGAAAAAAAGGTGCGTGGAGTCCCTACGCGCGGATGAAGTTATACTTCTTAGTGATATTCAGAAATGCATATCATTTTGTATGAAAGAAAACTAGAAAACTTAAATTCACATTTTATAAATTTATTATGCACATAAAATGAAGAATAAAGCAAAGTCTAAATGAATGAATTTTGACTCAGAAAGTAGTTCCGTCTCTTCGTTGCGGAAGAGAATATGCAGCGTAATCATCTCTCTTTTGTTCTTCGCCAATTTGGCTGCCGGATTGACTTGTGAAGATCAATTTTTTGTTGGTGACATATTCATATGTGTACGCATATGTATGTTTGTATGCTTGTGATTTATTTGTTCGGCAATGTATGCAAATATATGTACATATAAGTATATATGAATGTATGAACATGCAAGTCAATGCGTGCACATGCGTATACATACACTCATATGAGCATGTGCAGATACACAAGATAGGATAGAAGATGTATGCCTTTTAACATCGTATACTATACAAATAAATATTTTTCTTACTAATAGAAATTAAAATAAAGAAAAATATTTATTTTTATAGTATACGATGTTAAAAGCAAAAAATTAAAAATTTATTCTGTCGGGATTCGAATCTGGGACCTGTGTTAGCATCTTGACCTTCCAAGCGCTTACCACCAACACCACCATTGACAATTAGGTTGCGCTGACTTAAGTATATTTTGGTTACGAATGCAAGAAACATACGATGGTTCTAATAATTTTGTTTAAGTATAGAAATATACATACTTTGTAGAACATTTGCTTTCGCAATAAATTTATCACAGCAATATACATATACATAATATGTATATACATATGTATACATAATATTGCTGTGATAAATTTAATTTCTATTAGTAAGAAAAATATTAATTTGTATAGTATACGATGTTAAAAGCAAAAAATTAAAAATTTATTCTGTCGGGATTCGAACCTGGGACCTGTGTTAGCATCTTGACCTTCCAAGCGCTTACCACCAATACCACCATTGACAATTAGGTTGCGCTGACTTAAGTATATTTTGGTTATGAATGCAAGAAACATACGATGGTTCTAATAATTTTGTTTAAGTATAGAAATATACATACTTTGTAGAACATTTGCTTTCGCAATAAATTTATCACAGCAATACATTTGCATAATATGTATATACATATACATAACATTGCTGTGATGCCCTGAGAAGTATAGTCTTAATAAATTTATTTTTAATTTTTTGCTTACTAATAGAAATTAAATTTATCACAGCAATATTATGTATATGTTTATGTATATTGCTGTGATAAATTTATTTTCTATTAGTAAGAAAAAAATATTTATTAGTATTGATTTCCAAAAGCACAGAAATGATTCTGTGAATTTATTCATTAAAATCGCCACTCAGAAGTCATTTTATCCCTTGTAAGCGAGCGATTTTCTTAAATCTCACGCTCCCAGATAAAACCATATACCTCGTCCTCGTGGGTCAGTTTCAAAAACCACAGAAATGATTCTGTGTGATTCTGAAAGGCCAACGCAGAGTATTTCAACCAAAACATACGTAAAATAGTTGAGAATTCGCAGAAATGAAAGACAAACGAAAGAAAAAGAAGTATAACTTCAATAATGCACAAGCATACAAACATACATATGCGCACACATGCGAATATGTCACCAACCAAAAATTGAAACATTGTTCTACAAAAACAACAACAGCATAAGCATGGAACATTGTGTTGTGTTGTTGTGTCGGCCGAGCTGTGCCGAAAGAAACGAACAAACGATCGCTGATTGTCACCGCTTCGCTTGCTGCTCGCACATCTTCGCAGACAAGGTTGCGTTACATTCATATGGATGGAGCGAGGTTGCGCAACTTTGCGTTACTTTTATATGGAAGGTTGCGCAACCAGAATCTATCGCAACCTTTTCCGGCGTCGTATAAGAAGTATAACTTCAAAAAGTAGAAGAACAACGAACATCATCAAGTGTAGACATGAACTTGCTGTTAGTGGCTATTAAAGAAATAGATCGTCTGGCACAGCAAATGACGCAAATAGCCGAAAATCCATCACAGTTAGAGTCTCGCCTTACACAACAAATGACTGAAAATAATACGCAGTTAGAAAAGCGTTTGGTACAACAGATTACAGAAAATAATACACAAGTGCAAGAGAAATTTTCAAAATTTGAAGACGAATTAAGCACTTTAAAAAATGACGAAGAAAATTTAAAATCAGAAGTTCTTCAATTAAGTAATCGTGTGCGAGAACTGCAACTACATGGCCCTGCGCCATCAACAAATAATCAAAGATTGAAGGCACCCACATTCGATGGAAGTATTCCATTTCAAATCTTCAAACTTCAGTTTGAAAAGACAGCAATGGCCAATAACTGGAACGCAGCGGACAAAGTGGCGTCCTTGTTTGTATCATTGAAAGGACCTGCGGCAGAAATCCTTCAGACTATTCCAGACTGTGAACGGGACAACTATGAGGCATTGATGAGTGCGATAGAAAGACGATGTGGTAGTGAGCACCGGAAACAAATATACCAGATCGAACTGCAAAATAGGGGTCAGAAGATGAACGAGTTATTGCAAGAGTTTGCAACTGAAATAGAACGACTGGCTCATTTGGCAAATGCAGATGCACCTGTGGATTACATTGAGAGGGTAAAAATTCAATGTTTCATAAATGGAATTCGTGATGTGGACACCAAACGCGCCACATATGCATTGCCAAAAAGAACGTTTGCTGAAACGGTTTCGCACGCCCTCACACAGGAAACAGCTTCCCTACTAAGTAAACCAGCACACAAAGTACAAAGGGTTGAGATGGAACAACCGGCGCTGATGGAAGAAATATTGAAGACTCTGAAGACAATTGCTGCACCGCGAGTAAATACAACAGGAAGATGTTTCAACTGTGGAAAAGCGGGTCACTTTGCCCGAAATTGCAATATAAAAGTAAACCCATCAAAACGGAAACAACCAACAGATAACGAGGACGGAGCATCCACATCTCACAAGTCGTTAAACTAAAACGGAACAGTTCAAAGGGGCGTGAGCTGGTTCCCACAACTATTTGCCCCGCCATCTCGATATCACAAATAGGTCGCCATGACAACAATCTTACTATCAACGGCATCGTAAATGGACGACTGTCAACGCTTACTTTGGATACTGGTGCCACACATTCAATTATCCGACCGGATGTGGTAAGAGGAACGGTTGAACCATTAGTCGGTTGCAACGGCCACCGGGGAGGAAGCAGCTGTCGCGGTAAAGGTGTTTTTCGAAGTGATGATTGGTACCCTGGAAGTTAATCACACCTTCATCGTAGCAGAAATCACGGATGAAATTATAATGGGAGTAGATTTCATGATTGATCACGGGGTTACTTTGGATTTAAACAAGCAAATGCTGTTTTGCCAGAACATGGAGATGCCTATAAACACCGGATATGTGACCAACGTTGAAAGTAAGAGGGTGATTGTTGATGATAATCAGAGTATTCCACCAAAATCTGAGGCAATTGTATGGGCTAAAGTGAATGGAGGAGGTGGGACTGAAGAATTGTGGATTGTGGAACGAACAAAAACGTAGATACACCCATATTGGTAGGAAGAACGCTTGTGAAAACTAGAGAAGACGCCACCATTCCGGTCAGAGTAGAGAATGAATTCAACACGCCTATAAGTCTGAAGAAAGGAGCATTAATTGGACAATGCCAGAATATAAGTGCAATAGCACGATGCGAACGGTCACAACAGAAGCCTACTATTGAGCCACAGCAGATAAGTCCTACACTCCTAAACAATTTGCTGAACGAGGTGCATGGAAAAGAAAATTAAAAGCAGAAAAACTATTAGAAAAATACGCATCCATATTTGCCAACGAAGGAAACAACACAGAAAGAACCAGCATTGTCAAACATCGCATAAATACCGGAGACGCTAAACCAATCCGACAAGCTCCGCGCAGGGTTCCACTAGCAAAACGTGAGGATGCTAACAAAATTATTGAAGACATGCACAAAAACGGTGTAATTGAACCTTCAATAAGTCCATGGAGCTCACCTATCGTCTTAGTTAAAAAGAAAGATGGTAGCACCCGTTTCTGCGTAGATTATAGGAAGTTGAATGATGTCACAAAGAAAGACAGTTATCCTCTACCAAGAATCGACGATACATTAGACACCTTGTCTGGAGCGAAATGGTTTTCTACATTAGATCTACAAAGTGGATATTGGCAAGTCGAGATTGATGAATGTGACCGTGAAAAGACCGCTTTCAGTATATGCGACGGGTTATGGAAATTCTCTGTGATGCCATTTGGGTTATGTAATGCGCCTGCAACGTTCGAGCGACTGATGGAACATGTGTTAAAAGGACTCAACTGGAAGACATGGTTGGTGTATCTTTATGACATTATCATCATGGGAAAAAGTTTCGATGATCATCTGAAAAATCTAGAGGAAGTCTTTCAGCGAATAGCATCAGCCGGATTACGCTTGAGTCTCAAAAAGTGTTCATTATGGAAGAAGCAGGTCACATATCTCGGCATATCTCCGCAGCTTCCTTGGCTTATGCACGTATTACCGCCGTTTTGTACCTGGATTTGCGAACGTGGCTAGAAGTTTACATGATTTAACAAAGAAGAATCGCCCGTTTGTATGGCAGTTGGAACAAAAAAACGCGTTTGAGCAGCTGAAAGAACTACTTTGTACGACGCCGATGTTAGCTTATCCAATACCTGGAAAGAAATTCATCCCGGATACAGATGCGAGCGCTTATGGAATTGGAGGTGTCCTGTCTCAGCTCATCGACGGACAAGAAATAGTAATTGGGTATTACAGCAGAGTGCTCGGGAAACCAGAGAAAAACTACTGTGTGACGCGAAAAGAACTACTAGCTGTGGTGGAATGTGTAAAACATTTCCACAAGTATTTGTATGGACAACGATTCTTGCTGAGGACTGATCATGCAGCATTAAAATGGTTATTACAGTTTAAGAATCCGGAAGGCCAAATTGCACAATGGATCGAAAGATTACAGAATTACGACTTCGAAACGGAACATCGAAAGGGGATTCACCACAAAAATGCGGATGCATTATCACGTCGCCCTTGTCCACTGGAATGTAAACATTGCTCCAAATCAGAAGGAAAAGAAGGTATAATCGACGTGCGATTACTGAATATAGAACCTGAAGATGATTGGACTCCTCACCGCATCAGAATCAATCAGCTGGAGGACCCTGATCTTGCAAAGCTGGTAATGGCCAAAGAAAATGGGGTACGACCACCAAAGGAACAAATAAGTAGCGAGAGTCCAACTGCAAAAGCATATTGGGCCCAATGGAACAGCATAAACCTCGTTAATGGATACCTTCATCGTACCTGGGAAAGCGAAGATGGCAAACAGTCTCGTCTGCTGATCATAGTACCGAAGTCCATGATCCCGAAAGTATTGAAAGAATATCACAATGGACCTAGTGGAGGGCACCTTGGAATTACAAAAACTATAGAGAAGATTAAACAACGGTTCTACTGGATCGGTTGTCGAGATTCCATAGCAGAATGGATAAGTAATTGCGTAGAGTGCATGGCAGCTAAAGGTCCTAAAGCCAAAAGTCGCGGTAGGCTGCAACAGTACAACGTGGGATCACCATTTGAACGAGTCGCAATGGATGTTGCAGGTCCGTTCCCAACCAGTACGGCCGGAAACAAATATCTACTGGTTGTCATGGACTATTTCAGTAAATGGCCAGAAGTATATGCCTTACCAAACCAAGAAGCGAAGACAGTAGCCGAAGCGTTTGTAGAAAATTGGATAACAAGGTTCAGAGTGCCCGTCGAATTACACTCAGATCAAGGCAGGAATTTCGAATCTTCCATTTTCCAAGAAGTCTGTACATTATTGGGCATCCACAAGACACGGACAACAGCGTTACATCCACAATCAGATGGAATGGTGGAGAGATTCAACCGAACGCTCGAAGAACATCTGCGGAAAATCGTTGATAAAGATCAACGGAATTGGGACAAGTGCATCCAGATGTTCCTGCTGGCGTATCGTTCAGCGAAGCACGAGACAACTGGTTACACGCCAGCAAAGATTATTTTCGGATCTGATCCGCGACTCCCTGCTGATCTTAAGTTTGGAACGAATCCTACAGCTGTAAGAAATGATGGAGATTATTGTTCTGCCTAAAAGGAAGAAATGAATGAATTGCATCTAATGGTAAGACAGCATACGCATCTGATGAGCAATAAGATGAAGGACCGGTTCGATCAAGCGGCAAATTCAAAAGGTTTTGAAGAAGGTGATCTGGTCCTGTTGTACAATCCACTTCGAAAGAAAGGCTTGTCCCCGAAACTGCAGACAGCCTGGGAAGGACCCTATATGGTGATGAAACGACTAAATGACGTGGTATACCACATACAAAGAAATGGAAAAGCACGATGTAAAATGAAAGTAGTACATTTGGAGAGGCTCGCCCTATTTGGTTCAAGAGGATTTGTGCCTAGGCTTTAGTGGAGGGCAGTGTTACAAAAGTAGTATTAAGTTGTATTTGTATTGCTATATCCATCCCTTATTATGAACAATAGCTGTAGGTATATGGAACAGCATTTGTCTTGTTGTAGACATCTGGCGCCGCACTGTCTGCTTGTCTACTTAAACAATTGCTGAGTCTGGCGCCGCGGCTGTCTGCTTGCGTCTGGCGCCGTATAGCATTATGTTCTGGTAATTTCCAGACACAATATTCTAGAAGGACACGTCGGCATCAGCGAGAAGTGCGTGGCTATATAAGCCGTGGCAGCGCCAACATAATCAATCAGTGCTAAGAGTAAACTGTTATAGTGTAGACGAGTTGTAAAATAAAGAGTTGTTGAACTGAATTAAACAGTTTTTGGTTTTATTCGTCAATCCAGAGATACGAACCTAGCAAAGTAAACTAGCAAGAAGTAAAATCGTAACAATATATAGTAATGTAAGAACCCATTTACATATCCATTTACATATTTACATTACCTTATTATAACTAATACTACCTTAGTTTTAAGAGAAATTAGAGTAAGAGAACAAGAAGATATTAGAAGAGTAATTAGGATTAAGCTTTATAATAAGATAGGATAAGTGTAAATGATACAAAAATAAAAAAGTAGTTCTTTAACAGACACTAACGAAAGCGTTTGTTTAATTCCGAGAACGTGATTATATCCTTGGTCATATCGTTTATTCTGCGTGAAATAGTATTGTCAGAAAGTGGTATTTTTCTTAATTTGTTTGTCTCCTGCTTACTGACCATAATTTCAATCATATCGAGTGCCGCTGGCAAAGTAAGATTTTCGGCAATTGTATGTGGTTTCCCTGCTTTAGCAACTCGATATGCAACTTCGTAGCTAATAATGTTGACTCGTTGACACTGGATGCCTGAAAATAGCTCACCGAAATTAAGTATAATCAAAAGTTGTATGCAAATAACAAAGAAATAAACACCAACAGTAAAAATATAGAATAAAAAAACTAAAAAACATGCTTTGGCGATAACGTAAACTAAAAAATCAAAAATAATTGTTAATATGGAAAATAAATAAATAAAGAAAAAATAGTATTATTGTGAAAAAAGGGTGGTACGCTTTTTAAGAGCTGATTTATAGTGCACCCCACGCTTTTTTCATTATTTTCTTACTTACCTGAATTATAGTATTTTGCTGACTAAGAGCTTTCAACTTTTGTTCAAAGAAATCCAACGGCTTATCAGCTTCTTTTTGATGCTTCACATACGTTCATATGAAGAGTGAGGCAACAAAACAAAAAATGTTGGGCTAGTAGCAACGATCTAAGAAGTAGTAATAAGAAGGACTGCATACAACAATTGAGAAAAGAAATATTTGAAGATATAAAATAAAAAATTAAAACATGAGCACTGAATTAAAATTAGCCACAAAACAAATCAGTTGTTGTCTTTAGTTAACCATTAATAAGCTATTTTAGTTTGAATTTTCGTATTTTTTTTTTGCTTGAAAAGAAGAATTATAGGTCTTTATATTCATATTTTAGTTGCACAACTGAAGAATGTAATTAAGAGAAAAATAACACTTGTTTTATTCCTTAAGTATTATCCAAACTAATTTATATATGACAGTTAAGTTTTAGAGTATGACATCTTCAGTTCGCTCCGAGTTTCCTAATATACGTATATAGCTTTTAATTGTGGTTTGAGTTCGGGGGGAATGGATGAATTATGTGCTTTCGGTTGTTTCGAACGAATCGTCCACTGAATTGCTTTCGAAAGCCTCCAAAACTGCCTTTATCATTTACTGCTCCTAAAGCCACCTAAAAATAAAAAATGAGTTTCATTAATTAATATGAGAATTGGGCTTTAATACAGCATTCTCCGAATTCGACGATAAAATGGGTATGGGCTGATGAGAATCTCCTCTCGGTTAAGATATTCGCACCAAAAGTCCGAAAATTCACAAATTATTATAAAAAATGAAAATTTTTATGTATTGTGCATTTTTCTGTTAAATTAATTCAATATTATATCAACTAACACATTAATAAAGAGTTTTATACATTTATGTTATTATAACTAATGCGCGAATAGTTTTAAATTAAAATTGCAGTTTTCCTAAATTTGAGTGATTTGCTTAATAACAAATATATACATAATAGTAAGGGAGGGCTAAGTTTGGGTTAAACTGAATATTTTATACTCTTGCAAAGCCAGGGACAAACCTTCAGATGTAAAACGTCCAAGCAATTGTATATATTTAATACTTTATATAACTCATGCACTGAAAGACACATAAGATTTGATAGAAAAATGAAAATCCTTCCATGAAGTATATGGAAGTTCGGGTAGTATCCGATTTTTTACTATTTTTCCCCAATACTTACTGTTAACATGCCCGTACTAAAAAGCTAATCATATTGCTACCCGGAAGTTCGAAAATCGTGATATTAGTTATATAGGGTCTACGTCAAGTTTTCCCTCAAATTTATAAATTTTAGGCACAAAGATACAAAATTATGAGTAAAACACGCTCTCTCATTTGCATTGGCATAACTCAGATGTTGGCCGATATATGCGGTACAAAGTCACTCGGAAGTTCGAAAATCTTTATGTTAGGTATATGGGGGCTAAGGGAAGTATTGACCCTATTCAACCCATTTTTGACATACAGATATACCATTACCAGCGAAGGATTATCCTTCATTTTCAATCATACTGAGCAATATTCGGTAATAAAATGACATGCAAAGTGCGTTCCAAAGTAACAGGAATCTTTTAGAAGTTGTTGGGTTTTAAGTGTCAATATGTTTCTGTTATCGGTGCGAAAATAAGTTTCGAACAAAGAGCTAACATTAAATTTTGTTTTAAAATTGGTAAAACTTTTACCGGAACGTTTCAATTGATGAAACAAGTTTATGGCGATGATTGCCTATCCCGTAACAGAGTGCACGAGTGCTTTCAACGTTCAAAGTGGTCGTGAAGACATAAATGACGATCAACACGTTGGCCAATCAAAATCCGAGATCACCGGAAATTTCATCAAAACTGTGCGTGAATTCATCAAAAATCAGCCAAAAGCATTCATGGAAATGAAATTGAACATCTCCAAAACATCGATTTATCGCATTTTGACCGAACATTTGGGTTTACCAAAGGTGTATGCAGGGTTCACTCCGCAAAAATTGACTGACGACCAAAAATTGCTCAGAATCCAACATTCGAAGGACCATTATTTGACAAAAATCACATTTTAACCAGTAACCACTCCCCGTATTCACCTGTGCGACTTCTTTCTTTTCAGAAAAAGTATGTACCCATGAAAGGAAAGGGTTATGCAAACGTAGAGGCCATTCAAAAGTCTTGCACTGGCATACTGGCGGCCATACCGGCCAACGAGCTAATACTTTATATTTAAAATTGATACAATTGCATTATATTTAAGTGACAGTGATGATGAAAATAATGTAAACATTCGTCGTGAGCGCAGAAATTTGAGGAATATTTCAAAAGACGTGTTGGAAATGGATCACTATAAGTGAATTGTACTATTTAAGCTAAAAAAAACAACATTTTATTTACATATATATGTATGTATGTACATACGCAGTTTCACAAAAATTCTTATATCAAAAAAGGGCATTTATATACATTTTGGGGGAACGCGAAAATTAATTTGGAAACGACAAAAGACAAAGTTCTCTTTCTCCAAAAATAAAACTTGCTGCATGTCTACGTTTCTTAGCCACAATCACCATTGTATTGGAAAGGACTTGAATATAAATATGGCCCAATCGACATTTTGTGTTGTACTAACTGAAGTACTCAACATTTTTGAGTACAGGCTATGTTCAAGATGGATTTCCATTGATCTGATCGCCAGCGAGGAAGAAAAAAAACACATTTTTTTGGAAAATCAAAAATTCCTGGTGTGGCAATGGCAGTTAATGGAACTCACGTAAATAAAATGGCACCGTCAAGAGATAAACATCAGTATTTTAATCGCAAAGGATTCTCAAGTCTGAATTTTATGGTGGTTAGGCTTTTTCAAAATTAACTTTTACTCAGTATTCTATATATACATATATGTTTTTTGTATGTAGGTGTGTCTGACCACAAGATGCAAATAGGATACGTTTGTGCTAAGTAGCCCGCCAGTAGTCATGATTCTCACATATGATTTGAATTGGTTGGTTGATTTCCGTTCGTGTGTTTTAATAAATAAATTACACATTTAAAACATAATTTAATGAGTTCTCAAGTATTTTTTTACATAAATACTTACAAATGCTCCATTCTTGACAATTTACGCAGTTCACTGATCAACGAATAGATCTCGACAAATTTTCGATTTTGAATGATTTCGAAATTATCGCCATCTGTTAGCCACGGAATGTATTTTATCAAGTCGGCAAGTAAGTTCCACTACATCGAAAACTTAATTTTCGATACGGTTTTAATGATTTCAATGTAATAACTATCGATCGAAACGGATTCAATAATTAGTCCCAATAAATTCAAAAAAGTAACATATACAACAAAAAGACAAAACACAAAAAAGTGCATTGGAGCAAAACAAAAAATGGGGGTGTTTAGGCAAAAATATATGCATATATGCAATAACCAAAACTGCTGTGACAAAACAAAAACTTACAAGAAACAAAATATACAAATTTTACGAACACAAAAAATATAAATCGGGCGCGAAAAGTAAAAACACCTAAACAATAAAACAAACACCAATCACTAAAAGAATTATACAAACAAACAAACAGAACAGAGAAGGAAAGAACAAACAAAACGCAGAAACACTAAGGCAGCATAAGCACATATACCAGGTTGCGCAATAAGTTTTGTCGTTTGATAAGAAAAACCAAATTTTATGGATCAAAATACACTTATTCAGTATAATCTCTGTGACACGGCGACACTAAATGGCTTGTAAACAAAGAATCATATGACCAGGGTTTTCATTTACTACTCTGTAGCAGCAAAATTGATGTAGCGGTCGCAAAAAAAAGGGAGCGGTAGTAGAGCAGAGCTAATGAAAATTTTCATGTGCTACAGCTCTCGCATGTGTTTGTTGTTTTTTTCTTTTTTGCTATTTTCTGTCCTTTATGTACATAAATAAAAAAAAGTCATATTAGTTACACCACTTATAACTCAGGAACGGCGGAACCGATTTGGCTGAAAATTGGTGGGGAGGTAGCTTAGAAGCAGGGTAAGGACATAGGATACTTTTTATCTCTTTATGTTAAAGTTCAATACAACTAATAAATACAAAAATTATATTTCAAATCATAAGCGTTGGTTCAAAATTCATGTAAGAATCATTTGAAAATTTTAGTAATTAAAAAATAGAAAGAAAAAAGTAAAAAATTTAGTATATGGGTTAAACTGAT
The DNA here is from genome assembly GCF_023373825.1 of Bactrocera dorsalis. Taxonomy (NCBI): domain Eukaryota; kingdom Metazoa; phylum Arthropoda; class Insecta; order Diptera; family Tephritidae; genus Bactrocera; species Bactrocera dorsalis. Next base: position 67,466,446 of record NC_064304.1, on the reverse strand, counting down.
TTTGTTTCTGAACGAAAAAATTAATTGGGTTGCGCGAATTACTGAGAACGTGCCTGTGTATAAGCGAATTTAAAAGATGCCGGTTAAGAAAACTTTCTTTCGCGATAATGGTTTTAGTACAATAGAATTCTTTATTACCAGAATTTCATTGTTTAGCCTAAAACTTAACCTAACATCTTCAACTAGGGGTAAGTATGTATATAAAAAAGGGGAAAGTATATGTAGTTAAAATTAATCTCGAAAATTCATAGTAATTGGGTATTGTAATACATACATTTGTAATAATATAAAAATGGTAAATATTTTACATAATATAAAAAACATTTTACACATAATTTATTCAATTATTATCTAATTCACTTTATTAATTTATTTCTTAAAATATTTGATTTTAGATTTATAAAGTCACTTGACGCAACAAGTGCCGAAATAATTTGCATAACATTTTTTTGGTTGAATTTTTCAATTAATTCAAATATTAAGACAGAAAATAGCAAAAAAGAAAAAACAACAAACACATGCGGAGCGGTAGCAAATAAAAACTTTTATTAGCTCTGCTCTACTACCGCTCCCAATTTTTTGCTACCGCTACGCCGCAGAGCACAGCAATTCACTTTTTGCTCTCGCTTCAACTGTAGTTTTTTACCTAACAAAACTCGGAGAAGAGCAGAGCACATACTTTAATGATACATATTATGCTACGGCTCTGCTGTGGCTCCCGACAAAGAGAGGTCGGTAGCGATAGCGATAGCAAAATGAAATGCTACGGGAGTAGCGTAGTTTTTGAAGCGCTGGATATGACAGATTGAAATGAAACTTCACATACGTTCATATGAAGAGTGAGGCAACAAAACAAGAAATGTTGGGCTAGTAGCAACGATCTAAGAAGTAGTAATAAGAAGGACTGCATACAACAATTGAGAAAAGAAATATTTGAATATATAAAATAAAAAATTAAAACATATAGCACAGAATTACAATTAGCCACAAAACAAATCAGTTGTTGTCTTTAGTTAACCATTAATAAGCTATTTTAGTTTGAATTTTCGTATTTTTTTTTTTTGCTTGAAAAGAAGAATTATAGGTCTTTATTACATATTCATATTTTAGTTGCACAACTGAAGAATGTAATTAAGAGAAAAATAACACTTGTTTTATTCCTTAAGTATTATCCAAACAAATTTATATATGACAGTTAAGTTTTAGAGTATGACATCTTCAGTTCGCTCCGAGTTTCCTAATATACGTATATAGCTTTTAATTTTGGTTTGAGTTCGGGGGGAATGGATGAATTATGTGCTTTCGCTTGTTTCGAAACGAACCGTTTGAATCGTCCACTGAATTGCTTTCGAAAGCCTCCAAAACTGCCTTTATCATTTACTGCACCTAAAGCCACCTAAAAATAAAAAATAAGTTTCATAAATTAATATGAGAATTGGGCTTTAATACAGCATTCTCCGAACTCGACGATAAAATGGGTATGGGCTGATGAGAATCTTCTCTCGGTTAAGATATTCGCACAAAAAGTCCGAAAATTCACAAATTATTATAAAAAATGAAAATTTTTATGTATTGTGCATTTTTCTGTTAAATTAATTCAATATTATATCAACTAACACATTAATAAAGAGTTTTATACATTTATGTTATCATAACTAATGCGCGAATAGTTTTAAATTAAAATTGCAGTTTTCCTAAATTTGAGTGATTTGCTTAGTAACAAATATATACATAAATAGACAAAACATGTAACAGAGGGCTAAGTTTGGAACTAAACTGATTATTTTATACTCTTGCAAAGCCAGGGACAAACCTTCAGATGTAAAACGTCCAAGCAATTGTATATATTTAATACTTCATATAACTCATGCACTGAAAGACACATAAGATTTGATAGAAAAATGAAAATCCTTCCATGAAGTATATGGAAGTTCGGGTAGTATCCGATTTTATGTTTTTTCCCAATACTTACTGTTAACATGCCCGTACTAAAAAGCCAATCATATTGCTACCCGGAAGTTCGAAAATTCTGATATTAGTTATATAGGGACTACGTCAAGTTTTCGCTCAAATTTATAAATTTTAGGCACAAAGATACAAAATTGTGAGTAAAACACGCTCTCTCATTTGTATTAACATAACTCAGATGTTGGCCGATATATGTGGTACAAAGTCACTCGGAAGTTGGAAAATCTTTATGTTAGGTATATGGGGGCTAAGGGAAGTATTGACCCTATTCAACCCATTTTTGACATACAGATATACCATTGCTAGCGAAGGATTATCCTTCATTTACAATCATTTATCTCACATACTGGGCAATATTCGGTCATAAAATGACATGCAAAGTCCGTTCCAAAGTAACAGGAATCATTTAGAAGTTGTTGGGTTTTAAGTGTCAATATGTTTGTGTTATCGGTGCGAAAATGAGCTTCGAACAAAGAGCTAACATTAAATTTTGTTTTAAAATTGGTAAAACTTTTACCGGAACGTTTCAATTGATGAAACAAGTTTATGGCGATGATTGCCTATCCCGTAACAGAGTGCACGAGTGCTTTCAACGTTCTAAGTGGTCGTGAAGACATAAATGACGATCAACACGTTGGCCAATCAAAATCCGAGATCACCGGAAATTTCATCAAAACTGTGCGTGAATTCATCAAAAATCGGCCAAAAGCATTCATGGAAATGAAATTGAACATCTCCAAAACATCGATTAATCGCATTTTGACCGAACATTTGGGTTTACGAAAGGTGTATGCAGGGTTTGCTCCGCAAACATTGCTCAGAATCCAACATTCGAAGGACCATTATTTGACCAAAAATCACATTTTAGCCATTAACCACTCCCCGTATTCACCTGTGCGACTTCTTTCTTTGCAGAAAAAGTATGTGCCCATGAATTGGTTGGTTGATTTCCGTTGGTGTGTTTTAATAAATAAATTACACATTTAAAACATAATTTAATGAGTTCTCAAGTATTTTTTTACATAAATACTTACAAATTCTCCATTCTTGCCAATTTACGCAGTTCACTGATCAACGAATAGATCTCGACAAATTTTCGATTTTGAATGATTTCGAAATTAGCGCCATCTGTTAGCCACGGAATGTATTTTATCAAGTCGGCAAGTAAATTCCACTACATCGAAAACTTAATTTTCGATACCGTTTTAATGATTTCAATGTAATAACTATCGATCGAAACGGATTCAATAATTAGTCCCAATAAATTCAAAAAAGTAACATATACAACAAAAAGACAAAACACAAAAAAGTGCATTGGAGCAAAACAAAAAATGGGGGTGTTTAGGCAAAAATATATGCATATATGCAATAACCAAAACTGCTGTGACAAAACAAAAACTTACAAGAAACAAAATATACAAATTTTACGAACACAAAAAATATAAATCGGGCGCGAAAAGTAAAAACACCTAAACAATAAAACAAACACCAATCACTAAAAGAATTATACAATCAAACAAACAGAACAGAGAAGGAAAGAACAAACAAAACGCAGAAACACTAAGGCAGCATAAGCACATATACCATGCTGTGCAATAAGTTTTGTCTTTTGATAAGAAAAACCAAATTTTATGAATCAAAATACACTTATTCAGTATAATCTCTGTGACACGGCGACACTAAATGGCTTGTAAACAAATAATCATATGACCAGGGTTTTCATTTACTACTTTGTAGCAGCAAAATTTCTATAATTGATGTAGCGGTCGCAAAAAAAGGGAGCGGTAGTAGAGCAGAGCTAATTAAAATTTTCATTTTAATTGAGTTTTCCAAAGAATTGTTTGTCCAAGTGCATTTTCGCTAACGAAAATGCAACAGTTAATAAAATGTATCATTAATTCCACTAACGAAAATGCAACAGTTAAATAAGACACATTTCCTAAGAATTTTTACGCAAGCATTTATTTTTAAGTTATTGCAAGCAAGCAAAATATTAGTATTTAAGAAAGCACAAAATAAAACGGAATGCTGATTATCGAGTATATCTTCAACCCAGTTGTTTAATTTTTCGTTGTTCATCACTTCGGTGAAAAGAGTGGCGCAGTCGGTAGGATACCCGTGTATCCTTGTGTGTAAAAATTTAAAATCAAGTTACATAAGAAAGGATATTGAATATTTCTATATTCGTAACGGGTAGAGAAAAAAATAAGAACAACGAATCCTTTAAAACATACAAAATAATTTTTGCAAAAAAGTTTAGTGAAAGTGACATTTGAACTTCATAAGATTGAAGAACGAATCCTCTAAAACATACAAAATATTTTTGCGAAAACGTTTAGTGAAAGTGACATTTGAACTTCATAAGATTGAAGAACGAATCTTCTAAGCATACAAAATAATTTTTGCGAAAAAGTTTAGTGAGAGTGACATTTGAACTTCATAAGATTGAAGAACGAATCCTTTAAAACGTACAAATTTTTCGAAAATAATACAAAAAAGGGTGAAGAAAAGGGTAAAAAAGATTTACTCTTATCGATGATAATTTCAGACAACAACCGAAATATAAAGATATACCCATATTAACAACTCATCAGCCAACTGCACATCCTAATCAACTTTAAACTCAACATAGTGAGAAATTTTTTTCCATCTTTGGAAACACATCCAGATCAACTTCAAACCCAACACAGAGCCAGACAGACAGCAATATAATATTCAACAACAACACCAGAAACCAACTGCGCATCCTAATCAACTTTAAACTCAACATAGTGACAATATTTTTTCCATCCTTGGCTACACATCCAGATCAACTTCAAACCCAACACAGAGCCAGACAGACAGCAATATAATATTCAACAACAACATCAGAAAGTGAGAATCCGATTAACTATATTATATATAATTATTATTATTATTAAATGTATGTAACTGAAAAAATTAGCATAGAGTAAGAAATTGAAAGAAAATTACTATATACGTCTGGAAAACAAGTGAAAAAAAGGGAAATAAAATGGCAGTACCAGTTCAAAACATTCTTACTATAAACTCTTTAAAATATCTTAATAACTTACCTGAATTCTGTGGCGACTAAAGAGACCTACAGACATTCACCACACTTATTAACCGAATACACCCACACCTACAAACATATGACGAACTGGCCCAACTAGTTTTTTCGGACATAATAAAATCAAAGCTAAAAGGAAGAGCAAGACAGGCAAAAGAAATAAACTGCCACGCGACCTCATGGGCAGAGATTAAAAACATACTACAGAATAATTTCGACGATAGACGTTCTTGCGAAGAACTCTTTGACGAATTACGAAGCGTGACCTTTAGAACAAACACTTTAGATTTTTACAACGACATGAAAACCAGGTTACACAGGTTAAATAACAAATTAGTAACCATTTTAGGAGAAACCGAAGCAACTAGAGAGAGTGCGATGAACAACAAGCGCACTGCCCTCAATATCTTTAAAAACAAACTTCCTGAACCAATGAAATCAATCCTTTTCTGTAGGAACCCAGAAGACTTGGAACATGCTATGGACATACTGTTCCAAGCCGGGTACGCACATACAGGGAACAATAACGTGAACAACAGCACAGAATTTAAAACTCATTCAAGTAATAGGAATACTGACTATAGAAAGTATACACAATACAATAAAAAAGACAGTAGGAATAGAACACAGTACGAGAATTCCCAACAACTATTCAACAGAAGGAATTTCCAACCAATGCCCCAAAATAACGGAAGAAATTACCAACAATCCCAACCATACCAACAAGCAAACCCACAAAACCCCACTCCTTAAAACCCATCCTTCCAGAGACCAAATTTCAGAAACCAACCGGAACCTATGGACATAGGAAAAATAGAAGTGGCTGAAAATTTTCAGGAATTAGCCTCAAGAATAAATTACCATTTATAATAATAAAAACAAAGATAGGTTTTATAAGACTTATAATAGACACAGGCGCAACAAACTCCATTTTAAATCCGGGTATCTGCGACCCCAAAAGAATTCATCCAACTAGCCCACTTTTAATTAAAACTCTCCAACATCGAATTTACGTTGACAAAAAGGCAATAGTACCCATGTTCGAAGAATTTAGCGACATTGGAACTAATAAACCAATAGAATTTTATATAATAAAGTTTCATAACTTTTTTGACGGTCTAATAGGTAACGATATATTGAGACCACTAAATGCCTGTATCGATTATAAAAAGAACGAAATAAAGATCGGTAACAAGACACTCCCTATGCACTTCGAAAACGAAAACTTAAATGAAAGAAAGATAGTAGTACCAGATGACTCTGACCTAGTATATTATAAGGAAGAAAAGAGCAGAAACATTGTTAGAGAGGGAATTTTAAATGTACAAAATCAAGAAGCAAAGATAAACTTACTATCTGAAACCAATCGGGTGACTACGCAAAAAGTAGATCACGAAAATTTTAACATAATCGAAAATAAAGAATTTAAACCATTGGCTGACCAAATTAGAATAGGGCACTTGAACCCCGAGGAAAGGTCACAATTGTTGCAAATAATAAAAGAATATCGTAATATTTTTTACCAGGAAAATGAAGGACTTTCATTTACTTCAGCAATAAAACATAGAATTAGAACTACAAACAACATACCTATATTTTCTAAGTCATATAGGTACCCGTACGTACATAAGGAAGAAATCACAGATCAAATCCAAGAAATGTTAAAACACGGGATAATTAGGAATAGCAATTCTCCCTACTCAGCCCCAATTTGGATCGTGCCAAATAAGGCCGATGCCAGCGGGAAACCAAAGTGGAGACTTGTAATCGACTATCGTAAACTGAACGAAGTAACGATCGATGACAAGTTTCCCATCCCGAACATAGACGAGATTCTTGAAAAACTGGGAAGAAGCCAGTACTTCACTATACTCGATCTGGCGAAGGGTTTCCACCAAATCGAGATAGAGGAAGAAGACTTCCACAAAACTACATTTAGTGTCGAAGGAGGGCACTATGAATTTCTGCGAATGCCTTTCGGACTAAAAACAGCCCCTGCAACGTTCCAGAGATTGATGAATAATCTACTCCAAGATTATATCAACAAAATCTGCCTAGTATACCTGGACGATATAATCATATTTTCAACATCCTTACAGGAACATATGAACTCACTTAGACTTATATTCGCAAGATTACAGGAGGCAAATTTAAAAGTCCAGCTAGATAAATCAGAATTTCTAAAAAAGGAAACGGAACTCTGTTGGGCACATAATTACAACGGAAGGAGTCAAGCCCAATCCTAAAAAGATAGAATGCGTTGTTAACTTTCCAATACCCAAAACAGCAAAACAGATCAAGCAATTCTTAGGGCTCACAGGCTACTATAGAAAGTTCATAAAGGACTACTCGGCTATAGCTAAACCAATGACTAGGTGCTTAAAGAAGGATTCACAGATAAATATAAATGACTCGGCCTACGAAAAAAGTTTTAACACCCTCAAGACCCTACTAACACATGATCCAATATTAAGATACCCAGACTTTTCCAAAACATTTACATTGACAACGGACGCGAGTAATTACGCTTTGGGAGCGGTACTTTCGCAAGATAATCATTCAATATGCTACGCCAGTCGCACCCTTAATACGCATGAAACAAATTATAGCACAATAGAGAAGGAATTATTGGCAATCGTGTGGGCTACAAAATATTTTAGGCCATACCTTTTTGGTCGTAAGTTTATAATAGAGACAGATCACAAGCCACTGACATGGCTCTTTTCTATAAAGGAACCAAATTCAAAACTTGTTAGGTTGGAGATTAAGACTATCTGAATACGATTATGATATTAGGTACAAGAGAGAAATAAAGAATAATAATGCCGACGCTTTGTCAAGGATTGAAATTGAACCCAGCATTAATACGAACGATAAAAAGTACTACTTCACCAATTAATATGTTTAAAAATCAAGTAGTTATAATGAAAACTACCTCTGGATCATTAAGAATAAAAAATAAATCTGTTTTTAAAAATAAAAGGAGAATAATTTCTATGAAGGAAATGGACAGGGAAGCAGCAATTGCAATACTAAAGAATCATTTTAATCCAACACAACTGAATGCTATTTTTATCGAAGACGAATTTTATACTATGTTTAAAACTGTTTACGAAGAACTATTTTCAAATAACCCAAATTTTAAAGTACTTAGATCTACACTCATGACGGAAGACATAGAAGACGAAAATCGATTAACTGAAGTTATTAAAAACGAACATCTTGACAAAAACCATAGAGGAATTCATGCAGTATATAAAGAATTAATTACGCGAATTTACAATCCTAAATTAAAACAAAGGATAACTCAGTTCATAAATAACTGTGAAATTTGTAACTTAGAAAAATACGATAGGGGACCCCCGAAGATCCCTTACAAAATTACAGAAACTCCATCCAAACCTCTGGAAACATTACATATAGACGTATTTTATACTTTAGGTAAGAAACTTTTTATGACAGCAATTGATAAATTTTCGAAGTTCGCGTTAGCATTTCAAATAAACGGTAGGAGTTGGACAGAATTTAAAACAAAACTTTTGCTGATAATCAATACTTATGGGAAAATAAATAAAATTGTTGTGGATAATGAACTAGGCTTTAAAGCTATACCGATGCAAGAATTTTTGAAAAAGGAGAACATAGATATTCACTATACTTCCAATAGTAACCATACGTCTAAGTGCGCGGCCACGCACTGAGCGATGAGCGGCTGAGCGATGAGCGACGAAATTAAAACGTATGGAATGCCATTGAAGTGGCCACGCACTGAGCGATGAGCGGCTGAGCGACTGAGCGATTTCTCTGCGACTGAGCGACGTCGCTTAACAATTGAAACATGTTCTAATTTTCAGTTGATTGCTGAGCGACGAACAGTAAGAATGGACAAATTAAATATTGAAATGTTTATTTCTGAGGTGCAAAGCTACCCGGTTTTGTGGCAGGATAGCCACAAAGACTTTAAAAATAAAAATATTACGGACCCCATATGGAAAAAACTGGGAGAATTGTGTGGTTGTTCTGGTGAGTGTTTTTTTTATTCATAAAAAAAATTGATTGTTAACATATTAACATGATAAAATTAAAATTTTAAGTGGAATTTAATGTCCAAACTCCCACAAGTATTCTGTTAATTCATTACGTATATTTAATGCTGTTTGGCTGCTTCTGTTGAAGTTTTGCTGTTGTTCTCGATCAACGGTATTTGTTTGAGCGTTAGCATTGTTTATAGTTGTTGTTGTTTGTAAGTAATCAAGATCACTATCGCCATCGCACTCCCTCACAAAATTATGCAGTACACAAGCACATTTAATTAAAATAATAGCTGTTCTTGGTGTTGTTTCAATGGCTTTTGCAAAAAACGCCATTTACTGGTTAATATTCCAAATGCGCATTCAATGCATTTTCTTGCTATTGAAAGTCGATAATTAAAATTTTCTGTTTTCGCATTTAAATTCCTACGTGGAAAAGGTCTTAACAAATATGTTTTCAGTGGATAAGCTTCATCACCAATCAGAAAATTAGGTAAAATAGTATTTGAGTTTGGCAATGCTTGGGGAAGAGGAACATTCAATTTATCCGCTTCAAGCAATCGAAATAATGTTGATCCAGAAAAAGTACCGCCATCACTTTGCTTTCCTCTTCCTCCCACTTCTACAGTTACAAATTTTTTGTCAGCATCTGCTACTACGGAAAAGTAGTGCAAATAATTAAAATAATGGGATCCAGAATTTGCCGGACACTTAATTTGACAGTGTTTGCCATCAATACTGCCAAAACAGTTCGGAAATTTCCAACGCCTATAGTAATCATTTATGATAGTTTTAAGGCGGTCTGTTGTTGGTATAGGCATATACTCCGCCAAAAGTTCTTTCCATATGATTTCGCATGTTTCTGAAATAACTAAACTGACTGTGCTTCTGCCCATGCGAAAAGCAAAAGCTAAATCGCGAAACGAATGTCCTGTAGCTAAAAACCTGCAAATATGTAGTATAATTTAATTCAATATACTAATAACATTTCAGGAGAAGCAGCAAAAGGAAAGTGGAAGAATTTAAGAGACACATACAGGAGAAATCTGCAAAAGAGTCAACCAGCAAAATCGGGCTCCGAAGCTCTTCCAGTTAAAGTTAAGTGGCCATATTATGATTTGATGAGCTTCATTAAAAAAAGCGTTGTTCCGGATCCTATGGATGGGAATCTTTTGGAACCAGAGCAATATCAATGTTGCAATCCTAATTATTCGACTTTGATTAACGATCTACTAAGTGAAGAAGACTCTGTTTTAAAAACTGTTGATATGCCTGAAACCAGCACTTCTGTCTCCACCAGTTGCTCTACAAATGTGCCACCAAAAACAAAGAAAAGAAAGGGAAGAACAAGCGAGTTTGAATCTGAATTTCTCCAAATTGAAAAGGAGCGAATGGAAATTTTAAAAGCTGAGGTAGAAAAGAAGGAAGAAGATGATGATGACCTTCAGTTTTTTAAAAGTTTCTTGCCATTTATGCGGCAGTTTAACAATATTGAAAAATTAGAAGTCAGAGGAGAAATACAAAATGTAATTTTAAACAAATACCGGACATCGTTTGCCAATAATCAGAACAAACAGTAAAGTATATATGTAATATTATGTTTAACTTATATAAATGAATAAAATGAAATTTATGTTTAACTTACCTCAAGGTCAAAACGAGCCTCTGCTCTGCACGAATTGCTTTCCTTTGTTTTGTTAATTTAGGACGAACTTTTTCAAGCAATATATGAAAAGATTGTATAGACATACGTAGATATTGAAAGAATCTATCTGGAAATTTACGTAGAATTTGATATAAATGATTAAATTCACCGAACCTCCATCTTGTTTGGTTTATAGGATGAACACCATACTTTCTTTTTTTTATACGTAGCAAGATTCTAGCCTTCGGCCTTAGGCCGCGGCCACGCAGTAAACGACTGAGCGATGAGCGGCTGAGCGATGAGCTGCTGAACGACGATTTTGAGCGACGTGTGGCTTTTTACTGAGCGACTGTTGTTGAGCGATTAGTTGCTAAAATGCCGTTGTCAAGGGCTGTACAACGTATATTACTGCTTGAAAATAGATATCATATTTATAGAATCTTGCTACGTATAAAAAAAGAAAGTATGGTGTTGATCCTATAAACCAAACAAGATGGAGGTTCGGTGAATTTAATCATTTATATCAAAATCTACGTAAATTTCCAGATAGATTCTTTCAATATGTACGATGTCCGGTATTTGTTTAAAATTACATTTTGTATTTCTCCTCTGACTTGTAATTTTTCAATATTGTTAAACTGCCGCATAAATGGTAAGAAACTTTTAAAAAACTGAAGATCATCATCATCTTCTTCCTTCTTTTCTATCTCAGCTTTTAAAATTTTCATTCGCTCCTTTTCAATTTGATTCAGATTCAAACTCGCTTGTTTTTCCCTTTCTTTTCTTTGTTTTTGGTGGCACATTTGTAGAGCAACTGGTGGAAACAGAAGTGCTGGTTTCAGGCATATCAACTGTTTTAAAAACAGAGTCTTCTTCACTTAGTAGATCGTTAATCAAAGTCGAATAATTAGGATTGCAACATTGATATTGCTCTGGTTCCAAAAGATTCCCATCCATAGGATCCGGAACAACGTTTTTTTTAATGAAGCTCATCAAATCATTTTATCATGCTAATATGTTAACAATCAATTTTTTTTATGAATAAAAAAAACACTCACCAGAACAACCACATATTTCTCCCAGTTTTTTTCATATGTTTTCAGTGATATTTTTATTTCGAAGTCTTTGTGGCTATCCTGCCACAAAACCGGGTAGCTTTGCACCTCAGAAATAAGCATTTCAATGTTAGATTTTTCCATTCTTTCTGTTCGTCGCTCAGCATTCAACTGAAAATTAGAACATGTTTTAATTGTTAAGCGACGTCGCTCAGTCGCAGAGAAATCGCTCAGTCGCTCAGTCGCTCATCGCTTACTGCGTGGCCACTTCAATGGCATTCCATATGTTTTAATTTCGTCGCTCATCGCTCAGTGCGTGGCCGTGCACTAACGCCGACATTGAGAGACTACACAACACAATCAATGAGCACATACGCTTGTTAAGGCACGATAAAGAAAACAAAGACGAAAGTATAGAAGATAAAATGATAAGAATAATAGGTTTTTATAATAATACAATACATAGCACGACCGGCATCAAACCGATTGATTTTGTAAATGGCAAAGTACATGAAGATAGATACAAAGAAATTCATGATCTTATAAATTCAAAGAAAGAAAAGTACATTCAGAAGTTAAATGAAAACCGGAAGGATATAGAATTAGAAGGCGGACCAAATTACATTAGAGAGATAAGAGGGGGTAAAAATCACAGAAAATACAGGAAAATTAATACTTAAAAAATAGATGATGACCACTTACAGATAACAGAAACTGGACATAAACATTATAAAGCTCACGTTAGACCTAAGAAGAAATACCAAGACAAGAGTAACCCCAAAATCAAAGCTACAATTAAATAAAAGTAATTTTTTTTAGATGATTTTATAAAAATTAACGATGATTGTTTAAACAAAATACTAAACTTTGAAGAAGCTAGTTGCAAAATGCAAACATTAAATACACAAGAGATAAGCGAAATAATTCCTGGAGTACTAATTCTTAAACATTTTAACAGCACAATATCCCATAACTGCAACAAAGCTAAATTAAACATTTCAGGAAATTACTTAATCAAATTTGAAAATTGTGAAATAAACGCGTTAAACAAGACTTTTACAAATGTCAAAATAAAAATACAAGACAAGTTTATTCTACCTAATATCATTACAAAAATTAAAGACAATAGTAATACAACACTAGCAGACATAAAAATTGAATCTTTATATCTGAAGCAAATAGAATACGAAGAAACACTGAAAAATATACTATATACAGATAAGAACTAAAAAATACTTAGTTTTGGTATAGATATCTCAATTATTATATCAATATGTATCTTAATTATTTTTATATACCTCTTTAAGAATACAAAAACATATATTCCAAATGTACAATTAAAAAATGAAACTACTATAAACAATCCGGAAAAGATAATATAATTTCGTCGGAGCCTCAAACTAAAGGTGGGGGTGTTATAAAGAATATGTATTAATTGAGTTTTCCAAAGAATTGTTTGTCCAAGTGCATTTTCGCTAACGAAAATGCAACAGTTAATAAAATGTACCATTAATTCCACTAACGAAAATGCAACAGTTAAACAAGACACATTTCCTAAGAATTTTTACGCAAGCATTTATTTTTAAGTTATTGCAAGCAAGCAAAATATTAGTATTTAAGAAAGCACAAAATAAAACGGAATGCTGATTATCGAGTATATCTTCAACCCAGTTGTTTAATTTTTCGTTGTTCATCACTTCGGTGAAAAAAGTCTACAGCTCTCGCATGTGTTTGTTGTTTTTTTCTTTTTTGCTATTTTCTGTCCTTTATGTACATAAATAAAAAAAGTCATATTAGTTACACCACTTATAACTCAGGAACAGCGGAACCGATTTGGCTGAAAATTGGTGGGGAGGTAGCTTAGAAGCAGGGTAAGGACATAGGATACTTTTTATCTCTTTATGTTAAAGTTCAATACAACTAATAAATACAAAAATTATATTTCAAATCATAAGCGTTGGTTCAAAATTCATGTAAGAATCATTTGAAAATTTTAGTAATTAAAAAAAAGAAAGAAAAAAGTAAAAAATTTAGTATATGGGTTAAACTGATTTTGTTTCTGAACGAAAAAATTAATTGGGTTGCGCGAATTACTGAGAACGTGCCTGTGTATAAGCGAATTTAAAAGATGCCGTTTAAGAAAACGTACGTTCGCGATAATGGTTTTAGTACAATAGAATTCTTTATTACCAGAATTTCATGGTTTAGCCTAAAACTTAACCTAACATCTTCAACTAGGGGTAAGTATGTATATAAAAAAGGGAAAAGTATATGTAGTTAAAATTAATCTCGAAAATTCATAGTAATTGGGTATTGTAATATATTTGTAATAATATGAAAATAGTAAATATTTTACATAATATAAAAAACATTTTACACATAATTTATTCAATTATTATCTAATTCACTTTATTAATTTATTTCTTAAAATATTTGATTTTAGATTTATAAAGTCACTTGACGCAACAAGTGCCAAAATAATTTGCATTCAAATATTAAGACAGAAAATAGCAAAAAAGAAAAAACAACAAACACATGCGGAGCGGTAGCAAATAAAAACTTTTATTAGCTCTGCTCTACTACCGCTCCCAATTTTTTGCTACCGCTACGCCGCAGAGCACAGCAATTCACTTTTTTTCTCTCGCTTCAACTGTAGTTTTTTACCTAACAAAACTCGGAGAAGAGCAGAGCACATACTTTAATGATACATATTATGCTACGGCTCTGCTGTGGCTCCCAACAAAGAGAGGTCGGTAGCGATAGCGATAGCAAAATGAAATGCTACGGGAGTAGCGTAGTTTTTCAAACGCTGGATATGACAGATTGAAATGAAACTTCACATACGTTCATATGAAGAGTGAGGCAACAAAACAAGAAATGTTGGGCTAGTAGCAACGATCTAAGAAGTAGTAATAAGAAGGACTGCATACAACAATTGAGAAAAGAAATATTTGAAGATATAAATAAAACATATAGCACAGAATTACAATTAGCCACAAAACAAATCAGTTGTTGTCTTTAGTTAACCATTAATAAGCTATTTTAGTTTGAATTTTCGTATTTTTTTTTTTGCTTGAAAAGAAGAATTATAGGTCTTTATATTCATATTTTAGTTGCACAACTGAAGAATGTAATTAAGAGAAAAATAACACTTGTTTTATTCCTTAAGTATTATCCAAACAAATTTATATATGACAGTTAAGTTTTAGAGTATGACATCTTCAGTTCGCTCCGAGTTTCCTAATATACGTATATAGCTTTTAATTGTGGTTTGAGTTCGGGGGGAATGGATGAATTATGTGCTTTCGGTTGTTTCGAAACGAACCGTTTGAATCGTCCACTGAATTGCTTTCGAAAGCCTCCAAAACTGCCTTTATCATTTACTGCTCCTAAAGCCACCTAAAAATAAAAAATAAGCTTTATTAATTAATATGAGAATTGGGCTTTAATACAGCATTCTCCGAATTCGACGATAAAATGGGTATGGGCTGATGAGAATCTTCTCTCGGTTAAGATATTCGCACAAAAAGTCCGAAAATTCACAAATTATTATAAAAAATGAAAATTTTTATGTATTGTGCATTTTTCTGTTAAATTAATTCAATATTATATCAACTAACACATTAATAAAGAGTTTTATACATTTATGTTATCATAACTAATGCGCGAATAGTTTTAAATTAAAATTGCAGTTTTCCTAAATTTGAGTGATTTGCTTAATAACAAATATATACATAAATAGACAAAACATGTAACAGAGGGCTAAGTTTGGAACTAAACTGAATATTTTATACTCTTGCAAAGCCAGGGACAAACCTTCAGATGTAAAACGTCCAAGCAATTGTATATATTTAATACTTCATATAACTCATGATAGAAAAATGAAAATCCTTCCATGAAGTATATGGAAGTTCGAAAATCCTGATATTAGTTATATAGGGTCTACGTCAAGTTTTCGCTCAAATTTATAAATTTTAGGCACAAAGATACAAAATTGTGAGTAAAACACGCTCTCTCATTTGTATTAACATAACTCAGATGTTGGCCGATATATGCGATACAAAGTCACTCGGAAGTTCGAAAATCTTTATGTTAGGTATATGGGGGCTAAGGGAAGTATTGACCCTATTCAACCCATTTTTGACATACAGATATACCATTGCTAGCGAAGGATTATCCTTCATTTTCAATCATTTATCTCACATACTGAGCAATATTCGGTCATAAAATGACATGCAAAGTGCGTTCCAAAGTAACAGGAATCTTTTAGAAGTTGTTGGGTTTTAAGTGTCAATATGTTTGTGTTATCGGTGCGAAAATGAGCTTCGAACAAAGAGCCAACATTAAATTTTGTTTTAAAATTGGTAAAACTTTTACCGGAACGTTTCAATTGATGAAACAAGTTTATGGCGATGATTGCCTATCCCGTAATAGAGTGCACGAGTGCTTTCAACGTTCTAAGTGGTCGTGAAGACATAAATGACGATCAACATGTTGGCCAATCAAAATCCGAGATCACCGGAAATTTCATCAAAACTGTGCGTGAATTCATCAAAAATCGGCCAAAAGCATTCATGGAAATGAAATTGAACATCTCCAAAACATCGATTTATCGCATTTTGACCGAACATTTGGGTTTACGAAAGGTGTATGCAGGGTTTGCTCCGCAAAAATTGACTGACGACCAAAGATTGCTCAGAATCCAACATTCGAAGGACCATTATTTGACCAAAAATCACATTTTAACCCTTAACCACTCCCCGTATTCACCTGTGCGCCTTCTTTCTTTTCAGAAAAAGTATGTGCCCATGAAAGGAAACGTAGAGGTCATTCAAAAGGCTTGCACTGGCATACTGGCGGCCATACCGGCCAACGAGCTAATACTTTATATTTAAAATGGATACAATTGCATTATATTTAAGTGACAGTGATGATGAAAATAGTGTAAACATTCGTCGTGAGCGCAGAAATTTGAGGAATATTTCAAAAGACGTGTGGGAAATGGATCACTATAAGTGAATTGAACTATTTAAGCTAAAAAAAACAACATTTTATTTACATATATATGTATGTATGTACATACGTAGTTTCATCAAAAATTCTCGTATCAAAAAAGGGCATTTATATACATTTTGGGGGAACGCGAAAATTAATTTGGAAACGACAAAAGAAAAGGTTCTCTTTCTCCAAAAATAAAACTTGCTGCATGTCTACGTTTCTTAGCCACAGACAGTTATCACCATTGTATTGGAAAGGACTTCAATATAAATATGGCCCAATCGACATTTTGTGTTGTACTAACTGAAGTACTCAACATTTTTGAGTACAGGCTATGCTCAAGATGGATTTCCATTGATCTGATCGCCAGCGAGGAAGAAAAAATACACATTTTTTGGAAAATCAAAAATTCCTGGTGTGGCAATGGCAGTTGATGGAACTCACGTAAATAAAATGGCACCGTCAAGAGATAAACATCAGTATTTTAATCGCAAAGGATTCTCAAGTCTGAATTTTATGGTGGTTAGGCTTTTTCAAAATTAACTTTTACTCAGTATTCTATATATACATATATGTTTTTTGTATGTAGGTGTGTCTGACCACAAGATGCAAATAGGATACGTTTGTGCTAAGTAGCCCGCCAGTAGTCATGATTCTCACATATGATTTGAATTGGTTGGTTGATTTCCGTTGGAGTGTTTTTAATAAATAAATTACACATTTAAAACATAATTTAATGAGTTCTCAAGTATTTTTTTACATAAATACTTACAAATTCTCCATTCTTGCCAATTTACGCAGTTCACTGATCAACGGACAGATCTCGACAAATTTTCGATTTTGAATGATTTCGAAATTAGCGCCATCTGTTATCCACGGAATGTATTTTATCAAGTCGGCAAGTAAGTTCCACTGCATCGAAAACTTAATTTTCGATACGGTTTTAATGATTTCAATGTAATAATTATCGATCGAAACGGATTCAATAATTAGACCCAATAAATACAAAAAAGTAACATATACAACAAAACACCAAAACACAAAAAAGTGCATTGGAGCAAAACAAAAAATGGGGGTGTTTAGGCAAAAATATATGCATATATGCAATAATCAAAACTGCTGTGACAAAACAAAAACTTACAAGAAACAAAATATACAAATTTTACGAACACAAAAAATATAAATCGGGCGCGAAAAGTAAAAACACCTAAACAATAAAACAAACACCAATCACTAAAAGAATTATACAAGCAAACAAACAGAACAGAGAAGGAAAGAACAAACAAAACGCAGAAACACTAATGCAGCATAAGCACATATATCAGGTTGTTCAATAAGTTTTGTCGTTTGATAAGAAAAACCAAATTTTATGAATCAAAGTACACTTATTCAGTATAATCTCTGTGGCACGGCGACACTATATGGCTTGTAAACAAAGAATCATATGACCAGGATTTTCATTTACTACTCTGTAGCAGCAAAATTTCTAGCCCTCGTTGTGTTTGTTGTTTTTTTCTTTTTTGCTATTTTCTGTCCTTTATGTACATAAATAAAATAAAGTCAAATTAGTTACAGCACTTATAACTCAGGAACGGCGGAACCGATTTGGCTGAAAATTAGTGGGGAGGTAGCTTAGAAGCAGGGTAAGGACATAGGATACTTTTTATCTCTTTATGTTAAAGTTCAATACAACTAATAAATACAAAAATTATATTTCAAATCATAAGCATTGGTTCAAAATTCATGTAAGAATCATTTGAAAATTTTAGTAATTAAAAAATAGAAAGAAAAAAGTAAAAAATTTAGTATATGGGTTAAACTGATTTTGTTTCTGAACGAAAAAATTAATTGGGTTGCGCGAATTACTGATAACGTGCCTGTGTATAAGCGAATTTAAAAGATGCAGGTTAAGAAAACGTACGTTCGCGACAATGGTTTTAGTACAATAGAATTCTTTATTACCAGAATTAGCCTAAAACTTAACCTAACATCTTCAACTAGGGGTAAGTATGTAAGTTAACACATAGTGCCCAATTTCCAGTTGGGTACGAGTGTGGTGAGGCCAATACAACATCTTGCCTCATCAGCAGATTGTGTGGGCGACGACCGCCACTAAAGCAACGACTCAGATTACATAAACAATAACAACCACCAAGGCGGCGAGGCGGACGGACAGCGAACCACAGTGTCAATAGCCGATTGCGTAAACAGTTGACCAGCGATCGTTGCTTGCACTATCAGCAATTGGGTAAACAATTGTATGGAGCAGAGTCAGCACGACGCAGACGTCAAAGCCGGCAGCGTCGATTACTGGATATGGATATGCGTTCTTAGGCTTAATTGTTAAGTTAGGTTTTGGGCTAGTTTAGATTTAAGTTGAACTTTAGCCAGAGTACACGTCTGTGGCCAATAAAAGAGTACTGCAAATATATAACCTGCATTGTTATTGCCGCGTCCATCGACCGGCTGATACAGGGATTACAGCCTACATACTTTACTGGCGCCCAACGTGGGGCAAAGAGCAAAATTACGGAATTATCATATTCATTAGAAAATCATGTAAGTGAATGGCACAGCCAATCGTGATTGTTTGTTAAAAGCAGCATTATATAAAGAGTGAAGTGATCCTTTTTTATTTTTTATTGTTTTGGTGGCCGTTAACGATTGTGCCGCGTTTGAGTGAAAAAATACTTATGTGTGTTAGTTTGTTCAGGGTCTAATGAGCCACCCCCCTCACGATAAAGAGCTTTACGATAACTCAGTGCAGGAATTAATAAACCATACTAGAAGGCTACGTGTGGCAGACGTAGTGGAAAC
Organism: Bactrocera dorsalis; assembly: GCF_023373825.1. Lineage (NCBI taxonomy): Eukaryota > Metazoa > Arthropoda > Insecta > Diptera > Tephritidae > Bactrocera > Bactrocera dorsalis. The sequence continues at coordinate 67,446,862 of NC_064304.1, read as the reverse complement.
AGAAACGGATATGGACGCAAGACAGGTACAAGCGGTGTTAGAAGCCGCATTGGCGGCACAGGCCGCTCAATGGAAACAGGTTATTGATGAAAAAATTAGTGAAGTTAGGAACGAGATGAGTGCATTGAGGATCACGGCCCCTGAAGTAGAAAGCTACCAGAAAATTGCGATAGTGCAGGGAAAATCGTGTAGTCAGACGTTAGACCTCGTCAAGTCATTGCCAGAGTTTGATGGTAAACAAGAGGAATATATTTCGTGGAGGCAGGCAGCGATGGCCGCCTACGAATTATTCGAACCCTATGAAGGCAGCGTAAAGTATTACGAGGCAGTAGGTATTATTCGGAATAAGATTAGGGGTTCAGCGAATAATATACTGGCCTCATTTAACACAGTTTTAAATTTTAAGGCCATTGTGGCACGGTTAGATTTCACCTACGCTGACAGTGCGCATTCTCCAACAAGAATTAGATACCTTGCGTCAGGGCGATTTGAGCTTGTCACAGTACTATAATGAGATAGAAAGGAAACTGACCCTCATAATAAATAAAACGCTTATGACATATGATGCAGCTGCTGCAGCTGTCCTAAATGAAAAATTTAGATGTGATGCCCTAAACACGTTCGTATCGGGTTTAAAAAGACCCCTACACCAGGCTGTATTCCCAGCTAGACCAAAGGATCTACCAAGTGCCTTGGCACTAGCCCGCGAGGCCGAGTCGAGTCACGATAGGTACATGTTCGCGGCAACGTACGCTAAAAATGCCGAAGAGAGAGCCCAAAAGTCAGGGGGTCAAAAATCCCAAACTCGGCGGCAAAATAATTATTCACAGAATAGTGGCGGCGATGCCAATCACGCAAAAAATCCACATTACTTCAAGAGTCAGGGCAGAAATAATCCAGGAAAGGCTTCATCATTTAGGCAACGCGAAAATTATAGGGATTTTCATGGTAGAGGCCCCGAACCTATGGACGTCGATCCTAGTTCGTTTAAATTTAGGCACCCAACGGAATACCAACAGGCACAAGCTGCCGGTATTCACAATGCTCCCGTTCAGAGAAATAAGAGACAGAATAATTCAGAGCGTATGACAGATTTTAGGCGTCAAAGGATCAACAATTTGAATCATTCAGATGTTGATCAGGATTACCAAGCGTATGAGGCTTCTGCCGCAGCTGCAGTAGCAGAGGTAGACAATGAAAATGGGGTTGACTACGAAAGTGACTCTAGTAATTTTTTAGAGGCCACTCCCGGCTACCGTTCCTTGAGCGGACGTTGGCTGGGAAAACACTAAGGTTTTTAATTGACACGGGAGCGGCAAAAAATTATGTCAGGCCCGTAAAGGAGCTTAAAGGCGTAAAGTCGGTAGACTCCCCGTTTAATGTGAACTCTATCCATGGGTCCAATAAAATCAAACAGAAATGCCTGATAAATATTTTCGGGGTAACATCCCCATTCTTTGTGTTGGATAGTCTAACACTGTTCGACGGAATCATAGGCCTTGACCTGCTAACGCAGGTGGGCGCGACTATTGACCTAGACGGAGGCAAAATAAATTATGGTACCATGTCAGAAGATCTGCAATATCATAAGTGCAGCAACGTTAACTTTACAAATGTCAACGACATACAGGTACCAAGTTCAGTGAAGGCAGAATTTAAAAAAATGATCCTGAAAAGGATTAAGGCATTCGCAGACTCTAACGAGCTGTTGCCATTTAACACTTCGGTTGTGGCCACGATCCGAACCAAAGATAACGAGCCTATTTATTCGAAGTTGTACCCTCACCCAATGGGAGTGGCAGATTTCGTCGAAAAGGAAATAAGAGAACTGCTACGCAATAAAATCATTAGACCGTCAAGGTCCCCTTACAACAACCCAACCTGGGTCGTAGATAAAAAGGGTTACGACGAGTTAGGCAACAAAAACAAACGTCTGGTTATTGATTTTAGGAAGCTCAACGAGCGCACTATTGCCGATAAGTACCCAATGCCGAACATTTTTTGATTCTGGCAAATTTAGGGAAAGCCAAGTACTTTACGACTTTAGATTTAAAGTCAGGCTACCATCAGATTGTCTTCGCCGAGCAGGATCGCGAGAAAACGTCTTTTTCCGTTAACGGTGGAAAATATGAGTTTTGTCGATTGCCATTCGGTTTGAAGAATGCTGGAAGCATCTTCCAGAGGGCGATCGACGACGTCTTACGTGAACAAATTGGCAAATCATGCTATGTTTACGTCGATGACGTCATAATTTTTTCTGAAAATGAATCGGAACATGTCAAACATATAAATTGGGTCTTGGAAAAACTGTGTGAGGCCAACATGAAAGTTTCACGAGAAAAAACACATTTTTTTAAAACAAGTGTGGAATATCTCGGTTTCATAGTAACAAGAGGTGGGGCAAAAACTGACCCCGCAAAGGTCAAAGCCGTTCAGGAATATCCTGAACCTAAGGATTTGTTCAGCCTTAGATCCTTTCTAGGGCTAGCAAGTTATTACAGGTGTTTCATAAAAGATTTCGCCTCCATAGCAAGACCTCTAACTGAGATCCTAAAAGGTGAAAATGGCTTAGTAAGTAAACACAAGTCTAGAAGGGTACCCATTGGTTTTAGTGAAGCGCAACGCAATGCCTTCGAAAGATTAAGAAACATCCTAGCATCTGAAGATGTCATCTTAATGTACCCAGATTTTAAAAAACCATTTGACTTAACGACAGACGCCTCCGCTCACGGCATTGGCGCAGTCCTCTCGCAGAATGGTAAACCGATTACAATGATTTCAAGAACGCTGAAAGATAGGGAAATGCATTATGCAACAAATGAAAGAGAATTACTGGCCATAGTATGGGCTTTAGGGAAACTTCAAAATTATCTCTATGGAACTAGGGACATCAACATCTATACAGACCACCAGCCTCTAACGTTTGCGGTTTCTGATAAGAACCCGAATGCAAAGATAAAACGGTGGAAGGCATTCATAGACGAGCATAATGCTAAAATTTATTATAAACCTGGTAAGGAAAACTCTGTCGCAGATGCTCTTTCACGGCAGAACATAAATGCGTTGGAGAGCGAACTCAAATCTGACGCAGCGACAGTTCACAGTGAATTGTCACTGACCTACACGGTCGAATCAACAGAAAAACCCATAAACTGCTTCAGGAATCAAATAGTTTTGGAGAAGTCGCGTTTCCCTCTGAAACGGAATTTTATACTCTTTGGCGGAAAAACCCGCCACGTTATTCACTTCATAGATAAAAACAGCCTCATTGACGAAGTAAAGGAGGTTGTTAACCCCCTCGTGGTGAACGCGATTCACTGCGAGCTACCGGCGCTAGCCAGCATACAACACGAATTGGTAAGATGCTTCCCATCTACCAAATTCTGGTACTGCAAAAATATGGTGTCGGATATTACGAACAAGGATGAACAAAGGGAAATAGTCACTACTGAACACAATCGTGCTCATAGAGCTGCGCAGGAAAATGTGAAACAGATCCTCTGTGACTATTATTTTCCGAAAATGTCCAAATTAGCAAACGAAATTGTCACAAACTGCAAAATATGCACGAAAGCCAAATACGATCGACACCCTAGAAGGCAGGAACTCGGCGTTACGCCGATTCCATCGTACGCAGGTGAAATGCTGCACATAGATATTTTCTCCACAGACAAGAAGCATTTTTTAACTTGTGTTGATAAATTCTCTAAATTTGCAGTAGTTCAACCGATACCGTCGCGGACAATAACGGATGTAAAAATACCCATCCTCCAATTGATTAAATTCTTCCCAGGAACAAAAACTATCTATTGTGATAATGAGGCGTCCTTCAACTCGGACACCATTGTGACTCTGTTGAAGAACCAATATGGGATTGATATAGTAAACGCTCCCCCTCTCCACAGTACTTCCAACGGACAAGTAGAGAAGTTTCACAGTACCTTGGTAGAAATTGCTAGGTGCCTTAAACTTGAAAGAAGAATAAGCGATACAATGGACCTGATCACTCAAGCTACCATTGAATACAACCGAACAATACACTCGGTCACAAATAAGGAGCCTATTGAGGTAATATACGCCTCAACCGAAGAATTCCGAAAGGAAGTGAAAGGTAAAATCGAACAAGCACAACAGGCTCAGCTCGATAGAAATAACCCGTCAAGGCAGAACAGGGTATTTGAAGTAGGGGAAAAGGTAATGGTAAAAACTAATAGAAGGTTAGGGAACAAGTTAACCCCCCTGTGTGAGGAGAGGAGAGTAGATGCAGATCTGGGGACAACAGTCCTAATGGAAGGATAGTCCATAAGGACAACATTAGATAAAGTACTTAGCCTTATAAAATGACGACATTAATTTCTAATCACCTTATATTGCTTCTTTAGGTTTTCAATCACAATACTTCTCACTTGGCGGCAGCCAAGTTAACGGATTACTCACACTCACATTACATACCGGTAGTGGACGGCGACGCACTAGTATGGAACGAATACAATTACCTGAGGCACTCAACTAATTTGACCGAGTTTATGCGCATGACAGACGAAACTGCCAACATGACGGACTTGTTCCCGCAGTCGCACATGCGAAAGTTGCTAGAGACTGACAATAAACATGTTAGAACATTACTAGCGACTATAAGCGTACATCATAGAATGGCAAGAAGCCTAGACTTTCTGGGTTCAGCCCTTAAATTTATCACAGGTACCCCAGACGCTGACGATTTCCACCAAATTAGAATGACAGAAGCCCAACTAATAGAATCCAACAATAGACAGGTAGTGATTAACACAAAGACACAGGAACAGATTAACGCACTAACTAGTACGGTAAATGAACTCCTCAAAGAAGCGAAGAAAGAAAGAATCGATACGGCGCACCTTTTTGAAATTTTACTCACTCGAAATAGGATTATGATCACGGAAATTCAAAATATAATGCTCGCAATAACCCTTGCGAAAATAAAGGTAGTAAATCCAGCAATCATTGATGACGAGGGTTTGAAATCCATATTGGTTGGGCCAATCACAGATATAGCAATCACTGAACTAATGGAAGTGTCAACCGTTAAAGTTATTCAGCACAATGATGTAATTCATTTTATAATCAAATATCCTAGAATTAAGTTTTTGTGTAGGAAAGTTTTGATTTTTCCGGTGGTACACAACGACGTCGTGCTGCAAATCAACGAAAACACAGTGGTCGAGTGCAAGAGCGGAATTTTGGCGGTCAACAACTGTGAAGCAACAACAACTTCAACGTTCTGCAGCTTAACTACAAATACAACATGCGCTCAGCAACTTCACACCGGTGGCACAGCACATTGTAACACGCAACCGAGTCACCTTAACGCTAGCACCATAGTTGACGACGGAGTCATAATCATTAACGACAGCCCAACCAGAATCGCCATTGATGAAACACCTGAGAAAAGTGTAAGTGGCACGTATCTCGTCACTTTCGAGAACCATGTGTTTCTGAACGGCACTAAGTACGTTAACAGAATGAGTAGGCTGGAAAAGGCTCCAGGTATTGCTGCTTCACCCCTGCTGAACATCACTGGCCATGAGACCATTTTGAGTTTGCCTTACCTTCACCGCCTCAACAATCAAAATCTACAAACCATTGACGAAATTAAAGAAGAACTAACGACCGTCACGAGCCGAACACTTGCTTTCATCCTGGGTCTGGGAGTAGCTGCGTTGATCAGTTGCCTCGCTTTCCTCTGGCAGTACAAGAAGAAAACACGAGCATTACACGAGATCAACCTGGTAGTGAAAGATATGGCAACGAACGAGGACGATCGTGTTTCGAAGGGGGGAGTAGTTAACACATAGTGCCCAATTTCCAGTTGGGTACGAGTGTGGTGAGGCCAATACAACATCTTGCCTCATCAGCAGATTGTGTGGGCGACGACCGCCACTAAAGCAACGACTCAGATTACATAAACAATAACAACCACCAAGGCGGCGAGGCGGACGGACAGCGAACCACAGTGTCAATAGCCGATTGCGTAAACAGTTGACCAGCGATCGTTGCTTGCACTATCAGCAATTGGGTAAACAATTGTATGGAGCAGAGTCAGCACGACGCAGACGTCAAAGCCGGCAGCGTCGATTACTGGATATGGATATGCGTTCTTAGGCTTAATTGTTAAGTTAGGTTTTGGGCTAGTTTAGATTTAAGTTGAACTTTAGCCAGAGTACACGTCTGTGGCCAATAAAAGAGTACTGCAAATATATAACCTGCATTGTTATTGCCGCGTCCATCGACCGGCTGATACAGGGATTACAGCCTACATACTTTACTTGTAAATAAAAAAGGGGAAAGTATATGTAGTTAAAATTAATCTCGAAAATTCATAGTAATTGGATATTGTAATACATTTATAATAATATGAAAATGGTAAATATTTTACATAATATAAAAAACATTTTACACATAATTTATTCAATTATTATCTAATTCACTTTATTAATTTATTTCTTAAAATATTTGATTTTAGATTTATAGTCACATAACGCAACAAGTGCCAAAATAATTTGCATAACATTTTTTTGGTTGAATTTTTCAATTAATTCAAATATTAAGACAGAAAATAGCAAAAAAGAAAAAACAACAAACACATGCGGAGCGGTAGCAAATAAAAACTTTTATTAGCTCTGCTCTACTACCGCTCCCAATTTTTTGCTACCGCTACGCCGCAGAGCACAGCAATTCACTTTTTGCTCTCGCTTCAACTGTAGTTTTTTACCTAACAAAACTCGGAGAAGAGCAGAGCACATACTTTAATGATACATGTTATGCTATGGCTCTGCTGTGGCTCCCGACAAAGAGAGGTCGGTAGCGATAGCGATAGCAAAATGAAATGCTACGGGAGTAGCGTAGTTTTTCAATCGCTGGATATGACAGATTGAAATGAAACTTCACATACGTTCATATGAAGAGTGAGGCAACAAAACAAGAAATGTTGGGCTAGTAGCAACGATCTAAGAAGTAGTAATAAGAAGGACTGCATACAACAATTGAGAAAAGAAATATTTGAAGATATAAACTAAAAAATTAAAACATATAGCACAGAATTACAATTAGCCACAAAACAAATCAGTTGTTGTCTTTAGTTAATCATTAATAAGCTATTTTAGTTTGAATTTTCGTATTTTTTTTTTTTTGCTTGAAAAGAAGAATTATAGGTCTTTATTACATATTCATATTTTAGTTGCACAACTGAAGAATGTAATTAAGAGAAAAATAACACTTGTTTTATTCTTTAAGTATTATCCAAACAAATTTATATATGACAGTTAAGTTTTAGAGTATGACATCTTCAGTTCGCTCCGAGTTTCCTAATATACGTATATAGCTTTTAATTGTGGTTTGAGTTCGGGGGGAATGGATGAATTATGTGCTTTCGGTTGTTTCGAAACGAACCGTTTGAATCGTCCACTGAATTGCTTTCGAAAGCCTCCAAAACTGCCTTTATCATTTACTGCTCCTAAAGCCACCTAAAAATAAAAAATGAGTTTCATTAATTAATATGAGAATTGGGCTTTAATACAGCATTCTCCGAATTCGACGATAAAATGGGTATGGGCTGATGAGAATCTTCTCTCGGTTAAGATATTCGCACAAAAAGTCCGAAAATTCACAAATTATTATAAAAAATGAAAATTTTTATGTATTGTGCATTTTTCTGTTAAATTAATTCAATATTATATCAACTAACACATTAATAAAGAGTTTTCTACATTTATGTTATCATAACTAATGCGCGAACAGTTTTAAATTAAAATTGCAGTTTTCCTAAATTTGAGTGATTTGCTTAGTAACAAATATATACATAAATAGACAAAACATGTAACAGAGGGCTAAGTTTGGAACTAAACTGAATATTTTATACTCTTGCAAAGCCAGAGACAAACCTTCAGATGTAAAACATCCAAGCAATTGTGTATATTTAATACTTCATATAACTCATGCACTGAAAGACACATAAGATTTGATAGAAAAATGAAAATCCTTCCATGAAGTATATGGAAGTTCGAAAATCTGATATTAGTTATATAGGGTCTACGTCAAGTTTTCGCTCAAATTTATAAATTTTAGGCACAAAGATACAAAATTGTGAGTAGAACACGCTTTCTCATTTGTATTAACATAACTCAGATGTTGGCCGATATATGTGGTACAAAGTCACTCGGAAGTTGGAAAATCTTTATGTTAGGTATATGGGGGCTAAGGGAAGTATTGACCCTATTCAACCCATTTTTGACATACAGATATACCATTGCCAGCGAAGGATTATCCTTCATTTTCAATCATTTATCTCACATACTGAGCAATATTCGGTCATAAAATCACATGCAAAGTGCGTTCCAAAGTAACAGGAATCTTTTAGAAGTTGTTGGGTTTTAAGTGTCAATATGTTTGTGTTATCGGTGCGAAAATGAGCTTCGAACAAAGAGCCAACATTAAATTTTGTTTTAAAATTGGTAAAACTTTTACCGGAACGTTTCAATTGATGAAACAAGTTTATGGCGATGATTGCCTATCCCGTAACAGAGTGCACGAGTGCTTTCAACGTTCAAAGTGGTCGTGAAGACATAAATGACGATCAACATGTTTGCCAATCAAAATCCGAGATCACCGGAAATTTCATCAAAACTGTGCGTGAATTCATCAAAAATCGGCCAAAAGCATTCATGGAAATGAAATTGAACATCTCCAAAACATCGATTTATCGCATTTTGACCGAACATTTGGGTTTACGAAAGGTGTATGCAGGGTTTGCTCCGCAAAAATTGACTGACGACCAAAGATTGCTCAGAATCCAACATTCGAAGGACCATTATTTGACCAAATATTACATTTTAACCATTAACCACTCCCCGTATTCACCTGTGCGACTTCTTTCTTTTCAGAAAAGGTATGTGCCCATGAAAGGAAACGTAGAGGCCATTCAAAAGGCTTGCACTGGCATACTGGCGGCCATACCGGCCAACGAGCTAATACTTTATATTTAAAATGGATACAATTGCATTATATTTAAGTGACAGTGATGATGAAAATAGTGTAAACATTCGTCGTGAGCGCAGAAATTTGAGGAATATTTCAAAAGACGTGTTGGAAATGGATCACTATAAGTGAATTGAACTATTTAAGCTAAAAAAAACAACATTTTATTTACATATATATGTATGTATGTACATACGTAGTTTCATCAAAAATTCTCGTATCAAAAAAGGGCATTTATATACATTTTGGGGGAACGCGAAAATTAATTTGGAAACGACAAAAGACAAGGTTCTCTTTCTCCAAAAATAAAACTTGCTGCATGTCTACGTTTCTTAGCCACAGACAGTTATCACCATTGTATTGGAAAGGACTTCAATATAAATATGGCCCAATCGATATTTTGTGTTGTACTAACTGAATTACTCAACATTTTTGAGTACAGGCTATGTTCAAGATGGATTTCCATTGATCTGATCGCCAGCGAGGAAGAAAAAAACACATTTTTTTGGAAAATCAAAAATTCCTGGTGTGGCAATGGCAGTTGATGGAACTCACGTAAATATAATGGCACCGTCAAGAGATAAACATCAGTATTTTAATCGAAAAGGATTCTCAAGTCTGGATGTTATGGTGGTTAGGCTTTTTCAAAATTAACTTTTACTCAGTATGGCCGACTTCCTAAACGCAAGTTGCGATGCATAACTCGAAAAAAATGCGTATGAAATGCAAAGCTGATTTTCAACGCAACTCTGCGTTGCAAATAAATGCTTTGCATATAAATGACGTTTAGGAACGTCATCGTAAATTTCATACATAAAACATATGTCAAATAATAACTGTTATTACAAATAACGAAATTTTGAGTTAATATGGACGAGAGAAGAAATTATTCATTAATTTTATTAGCAAATGCTGAAGAATTAGCTTTAGCTTTAGCTAATTCTTCAAATATTAAGTTAATAAAAAAATAAAAAAATTTTTGAAAAATAAAAATTTTTGTGGATCTATTGTATTGATGGAAGACGATATATTTTATTCCCATTTTCGGATGCGAAGAAGCACGTTCAAGGTAAGTACACGATTGAATTTCAAATATGGATAACATAAAACGTGTTCGATGCAATTTCAGAGGCTGATGACTATGCTACAACCAATGTGGACCGAATCATCAATAGGTCGTACTGCAGCGTAAGCTTGCCAATAATACATCATTTCGACGTTTTCTCAACGTCGCCACAATATATTTCCTTTTGTATTAGGATGCATTGATGGAACGCACATTCCCATATCACAACCAAAAAATGATGCAATAAGTTTCTATAACAGAAAAGGGACGTTTTCCATCATTGCACAGGTAATTACACATGTATACTCATCTCTTGTCAAATTATAATAAGCAATTTGTATAGGGCATTGTTGACAGCGATATGAAATTTCTGGACGTCTTTGTCGGCTGTCCCGGACGATGTCATGAGGCATCAGTGTGGCAAAGGAGCCCATTTCGTAGAGCAGTAGTAAGCGGTGAATTAAAATTCCACCAACTCACCACTTCTTAGGCGACGCAGCTTATCCGCTAGAAACGTTTCTCATGGTGCCATATCGGGATAATGGTTTTTTAACATCGCAGCAGAGCAAATTTAACACTATTTTAAGCACTAACCGAGTTTTTGTTGAACAGGCGTTCGGGATATTAAAACAAAAGTTCAGAATTTTAAAATTTATTGGTGTACAGCTCGCTCATATTCCAAAAATTATTGTATTAACGTGCATGATAATACATAACGTGATTATAATCAATGAAGGTCAGCAAAACATTGATTGCATAGAATTGGACGAAGAGGAGGCCCAAACATCTGAAGTTAGTGTACCATCATTGCAAAGAGATGAAGCCCAACAAAAACGAAATGCCCTGGCAGCGTTGTTTTCAAGTTGAATTAAACGACAATTCTAAAATAAAAACACAATTTGAATAACATGAACATAAATGTATTTTATTTCATAAGATAGGAACTTTCAAAACTATAACATATATATATATATATATATATATATTTCTTATAATTATATAATAGTAATTATTTATATTATTTATAAACTATCCTGGGTTTTCAAATAAAGCCCGTAGTTGCTTTAATTCTTTAAGTTTTTCTTTTTCAACTTCAAGTCTTTCACTTTCTATTTTTATAAGCTTATTTATAGCTTCGTTTTCCTTTTCGGATTCTTTCTCTAAGAATTCGATTACGTCAAATCTCTTTCTTTTAACTGATGTTGTAGGTGTTACATCCATTCCGTCAATTGTTGCTGTGGTGGAAGGACTTTCCAATGAAATTATAGAATACTCGGTCATTTCTAGTGGGACTTCAATACTAGAACGACTCCCAAACACTTCATCGATTTCGCTAAAATATTCCCAATTTGATGCTGCTTCGCCAGAAGTACTGTTTCTCTTCTTTATACGCTTATAAGTCCCCATTATGTTGAGAAAACACCTCGTTATTTCATCTCTTGAAAATGGAAACGAGCTCTCAACGTCCCTCATTTCCCTTAAAATCGACTCCCAAATTGTATTTCTCTTTCTTTTTTTGCCGGAAAATTCTGCTTCATGGCGAAGCCTTGTTGTTATTAATAATTTCTTCCGCTCGTGTGTCCACTTTTTTTTCTCTATAATATAAGATAAAACGAAATGATAACACAATTTAAATTAGTTACAATAAATAAAAATTATTTACTCTGCCATTGTCTGTTCTGCATACCAAATAAAATTGATGCACGCTTTAAACATCTGATGCGTTTAAAACTGAGTTGCCAACTCATTAGAAACATTAGGCGTTGCCAGAAAATTCAAGTATGACTTAAGGAACTATATGCATTGTGAATATGCATTGCAACCTGCGTTTAGGAAGTCGACCTATTCTATGTATATCTTTATATATATAAATTTTCTGTATCTTGACAGGCAATTTACAATTGCAAAAGGTCTGGCATAAAAAATAGTGGCATAACTGAAGTGTTGATAAAAAGGTCTATTAAAATATGAGATATACAGAAATCTTTTCGAAGCATTGCACAGAGCAATGCAATATTTAAACGGGAACCATGAATACATAATATATCACGGGCATCCCAAAAGACTGATGCCATAACCTTGCCAGCCGATTTTTTTCTCTTTTCACGCTTGAGAACCGTTTCTTAATATGCAGTCCACTAGGCTGACAATCGATTGGACTCGATTGATTTCACTGATGCACAGCCCAAATTCAATAGTATTTTTACCCCAAAAACCAATTCTTTCTTAACGCACGAAATTCTTTATGATTCTTTTTTTTGTAAACTAACACAAGTTGCTTCACCAAAAATGCGATTATTCCTTAAATAATATTTATAATCTAACTAATAAAAATCATATAGATGGTATTAGTAGTACTACCTATGTAACAGCCACAGTAAAACTTGGGCGGGTCCTCTAGTATACATATGTATATGTTTTTTGTATGTGGTGTGTCTGACCACAAGATGCAAATAGGATACGTTTGTGCTAAATAGCCCGCCAGTAGTCATGATTCTCACATATGGGATATGAGTGATTTGTATTGGTTGGTTGATTTCCGTTGGTGCGTTTTTAATAAATAAATTACACATTTAAAACATAATTTATAAATTCTCCATTCTTGCCAATTTACGCAGTTCACTGATCAACGAATAGATCTCGACAAATTTTCGATTTTGAATGATTTCGAAATTAGCGCCATCTGTTAGCCACGGAATGTATTTTATCAAGTCGGCAAGTAAGTTCCACTACATCGAAAACTTAATTTTCGATACGGTTTTAATGATTTCAATGTAATAACTATCGATCGAAACGGATTCAATAATTAGTCCGAATAAATTCAAAAAAGTAACATATACAACAAGAAGACAAAACACAAACACATATATGCAATAACTAAAACTGCTGTGACAAAACAAAAACTTACAAGAAACAAAATATACAAATTTTACGAACACAAAAAATATAAATCGGGCGCGAAAAGTAAAAACACCTAAACAATAAAACAAACACCAATCACTAAAAGAATTATACAAGCAAACAAACAGAACAGAGAAGGAAAGAACAAACAAAACGCAGAAACACTAAGGCAGCATAAGCACATATACCAGGTTGTTCAAAAAGTTTTGTCGTTTGATAAGAAAAACCAAATTTTATGAATCAAAATACACTTATTCAGTATAATCTCTGTGACACGGCGACACTAAATGGCTTGTAAACAAAGAATCATATGACCAGGGTTTTCATTTACTACTCTATAGCAGCAAAATTTATATAATTGATGTAGCGGTCGCAAAAAAAGGGAGCGGTAGTAGAGCAGAGCTAATGAAAATTTTCATGTGCTACAGCTCTCGCATGTGTTTGTTGTTTTTTTCTTTTTTGCTATTTTCTGTCCTTTATGCACATAAATAAAAAAAGTCATATTAGTTACACCACTTATAACTCAGGAACGGCGGAACCGATTTGGCTGAAAATTGGTGGGGAGGTAGCTTAGAAGCAGGGTAAGGACAAGGATACTTTTTATCTCTTTATGTTAAAGTTCAATACAACTAATAAATACAAAATTATATTTCAAATCATAAGCATTGGTTCAAAATTCATGTAAGAATCATTTGAAAATTTTAGTAATTAAAAAATAGAAAGAAAAAAGTAAAAAATTTAGTATATGGGTTAAACTGATTTTGTTTCTGAACGAAAAAATTAATTGGGTTGCGCGAATTACTGAGAACGTGCCTGTGTATAAGCGAATTTAAAAGATGCCGGTTAAGAAAACGTACGTTCGCGATAATGGTTTTAGTACAATAGAATTCTTTATTACCAGAATTTCATGGTTTAGCCTAAAACTTATCCTAACATCTTAAACTAGGGGTAAGTATGTATATAAAAAAGGGGAAAGTATATGTAGTTAAAATTAATCTCGAAAATTCATAGTAATTGGGTATTGTAATACATACATTTGTAATAATATAAAAATGGTAAATATTTTACATAATATAAAAAACATTTTACACATAATTTATTCAATTATTATCTAATTCACTTTATTAATTTATTTCTTAAAATATTTGATTTTAGATTTATAAAGTCACTTGACGCAACAAGTGCCAAAATATTTCGCATAACATTTTTTTGGTTGAATTTTTCAATTAATTCAAATATTAAGACAGAAAATAGCAAAAAAGAAAAAACAACAAACAACAAACACATGCGGAGCGGTAGCAAATAAAAACTTTTATTAGCTCTGCTCTACTACCGCTCCCAATTTTTTGCTACCGCTACGCCGCAGAGCACAGCAAGTCACTTTTTGCTCTCGCTTCAACTGTAGTTTTTTACCTATCAAAACTCGGAGAAGAGCAGAGCACATACTTTAATGATACATGTTATGCTATGGCTCTGCTGTGGCTCCCGACAAAGAGAGGTCGGTAGCGATAGCGATAGCAAAATGAAATGCTACGGGAGTAGCGTAGTTTTACAAACGCTGGATATGACAGATTGATATGAAACTTCACATACGTTCATATGAAAAGTGAGGCAACAAAACAAAAAATGTTGGGCTAGTAGCAACGATCTAAGAAGTAGTAATAAGAAGGACTGCATACAACAATTGAGAAAAGAAATATTTGAAGATATAAACTAAAAAATTAAAACATATAGCACAGAATTACAATTAGCCACAAAACAAATCAGTTGTTGTCTTTAGTTAACCATTAATAAGCTATTTTAGTTTGAATTTTAGTATTTTTTTTGTTTGCTTGAAAAGAAGAATTATAGGTCTTTATTACATATTCATATTTTAGTTGCACAACTGAAGAATGTAATTAAGAGAAAAACAACACTTGTTTTATTCCTTAAGTATTATCGAATCAAATTTATATATGACAGTTAAGTTTTAGAGTATGACATCTTCAGTTCGCTCCGAGATTCCTAATATACGTATATAGCTTTTAATTGTGGTTTGAGTTCGGGGGGAATGGATGAATTATGTGCTTTCGGTTGTTTCGAAACGAACCGTTTGAATCGTCCACTGAATTGCTTTCGAAAGCCTCCAAAACTACCTTTATCATTTACTGCTCCTAAAGCCACCTAAAAATAAAAAATAAGCTTTATTAATTAATATGAGAATTGGGCTTTAATACAGCATTCTCCGAATTCGACAATAAAATGGGTATGGGCTGATGAGAATCTTCTCTCGGTTAAGATATTCGCACAAAAAGTCCGAAAATTCACAAATTATTATAAAAAATGAAAATTTTTATGTATTGTGCATTTTTCTGTTAAATTAATTCAATATTATATCAACTAACACATTAATAAAGAGTTTTATACATTTATGTTATCATAACTAATGCGCGAATAGTTTTAAATTAAAATTGCAGTTTTCCTAAATTTGAGTGATTTGCTTAATAACAAATATATACATAAATAGACAAAACATGTAACAGAGGGCTAAGTTTGGGTTAAACTGAATATTTTATACTCTTGCAAAGCCAGGGACAAACCTTCAGATGTAAAACGTCCAAGCAATTGTATATATTTAATACTTCATATAACTCATGCACTGAAAGACACATAAGATTTGATAGAAAAATGAAAATCCTTCCATGAAGTATATGGAAGTTCGAAAATCCTGATATTAGTTATATAGGGTCTACGTCAAGTTTTCGCTCAAATTTATAAATTTTAGGCACAAAGATACAAAATTGTGAGTAAAACACGCTCTCTCATTTGTATTAACATAACTCAGATGTTGGCCGATATATGCGGTACAAAGTCACTCGGAAGTTCGAAAATCTTTATGTTAGGTATATGGGGGCTAAGGGAAGTATTGACCCTATTCAACCCATTTTTGACATACAGATATACCATTGCCAGCGAAGGATTATCCTTCATTTTCAATCATTTATCTCACATACTGAGCAATATTCGGTCATAAAATGACATGCAAAGTGCGTTCCAAAGTAACAGGAATCTTTTAGAAGTTGTTGGGTTTTAAGTGTCAATATGTTTGTGTTATCGGTGCGAAAATGAGCTTCGAACAAAGAGCCAACATTAAATTTTGTTTTAAAATTGGTAAAACTTTTACCGGAACGTTTCAATTGATGAAACAAGTTTATGGCGATGATTGCCTATCCCGTAACAGAGTGCACGAGTGCTTTCAACGTTCAAAGTGGTCGTGAAGACATAAATGACGATCAACATGTTGGCCAATCAAAATCCGAGATCACCGGAAATTTCATCAAAACTGTGCGTGAATTCATCAAAAATCAGCCAAAAGCATTCATGGAAATGAAATTGAACATCTCCAAAACATCGATTTATCGCATTTTGACCGAACATTTGGGTTTACGAAAGGTGTATGCAGGGTTTGCTCCGCAAAAATTGACTGACGACCAAAGATTGCTCAGAATCCAACATTCGAAGGACCATTATTTGACCAAATATTACATTTTAACCATTAACCACTCCCCGTATTCACCTGTGCGACTTCTTTCTTTTCAGAAAAGGTATGTGCCCATGAAAGGAAACGTAGAGGCCATTCAAAAGGCTTGCACTGGCATACTGGCGGCCATACCGGCCAACGAGCTAATACTTTATATTTAAAATGGATACAATTGCATTATATTTAAGTGACAGTGATGATGAAAATAGTGTAAACATTCGTCGTGAGCGCAGAAATTTGAGGAATATTTCAAAAGACGTGTTGGAAATGGATCACTATAAGTGAATTGAACTATTTAAGCTAAAAAAAACAACATTTTATTTACATATATATGTATGTATGTACATACGTAGTTTCATCAAAAATTCTCGTATCAAAAAAGGGCATTTATATACATTTTGGGGGAACGCGAAAATTAATTTGGAAACGACAAAAGACAAGGTTCTCTTTCTCCAAAAATAAAACTTGCTGCATGTCTACGTTTCTTAGCCACAGACAGTTATCACCATTGTATTGGAAAGGACTTCAATATAAATATGGCCCAATCGACATTTTGTGTTGTACTAACTGAAGTACTCAACATTTTTGAGTACAGGCTATGTTCAAGATGGATTTCCATTGATCTGATCGCCAGCGAGGAAGAAAAAAAACACATTTTTTTGGAAAATCAAAAATTCCTGGTGTGGCAATGGCAGTTGATGGAACTCACGTAAATATAATGGCACCGTCAAGAGATAAACATCAGTATTTTAATCGAAAAGGATTCTCAAGTCTGGATGTTATGGTGGTTAGGCTTTTTCAAAATTAACTTTTACTCAGTATGGCCGACTTCCTAAACGCAAGTTGCGATGCATAACTCGAAAAAATGCGTATGAAATGCAAAGCTGATTTTCAACGCAACTCTGCGTTGCAAATAAATGCTTTGCATATAAATGACGTTTAGGAACGTCATCGTAAATTTCATACATAAAACATATGTCAAATAATAACTGTTATTACAAATAACGAAATTTTGAGTTAATATGGACGAGAGAAGAAATTATTCATTAATTTTATTAGCAAATGCTGAAGAATTAGCTTTAGCTTTAAGTTAATAAAAAAATAAAAAAATTTTTGAAAAATAAAAATTTTTGTGGATCTATTGTATTGATGGAAGACGATATATTTTATTCCCATTTTCGGATGCGAAGAAGCACGTTCAAGGTAAGTACACGATTGAATTTCAAATATGGATAACATAAAACGTGTTCGATGCAATTTCAGACTCTGATGACTATGCTACAACCAATGTGGACCGAATCATCAATAGGTCGTACTGCAGTTTCCATGGAAAAGGCATTGTGTTTGACAATTTGGAAGCTTGCCAATAATACATCATTTCGACGTTTTCTCAACGTCGCCACAATATATTTCCTTTTGTATTAGGATGCATTGATGGAACGCACATTCCCATATCACAACCAAAAAATGATGCAATAAGTTTCTATAACAGAAAAGGGACGTTTTCCATCATTGCACAGGTAATTACACATGTATACTCATCTCTTGTCAAATTATAATAAGCAATTTGTATAGGGCATTGTTGACAGCGATATGAAATTTCTGGACGTCTTTGTCGGCTGTCCCGGACGATGTCATGAGGCATCAGTGTGGCAAAGGAGCCCATTTCGTAGAGCAGTAGTAAGCGGTGAATTAAAATTCCACCAAATCACCACTTCTTAGGCGACGCAGCTTATCCGCTAGAAACGTTTCTCATGGTGCCATATCGGGATAATGGTTTTTTAACATCGCAGCAGAGCAAATTTAACACTATTTTAAGCACTAACCGAGTTTTTGTTGAACAGGCGTTCGGGATATTAAAACAAAAGTTCAGAATTTTAAAATTTATTGGTGTACAGCTCGCTCATATTCCAAAAATTATTGTATTAACGTGCATGATAATACATAACGTGATTATAATCAATGAAGGTCAGCAAAACATTGATTGCATAGAATTGGACGAAGAGGAGGCCCAAACATCTGAAGTTAGTGTTCCATCATTGCAAAGAGATGAAGCCCAACAAAAACGAAATGCCCTGGCAGCGTTGTTTTCAAGTTGAATTAAACGACAATTCTAAAATAAAAACACAATTTGAATAACATGAACATAAATGTATTTTATTTCATAAGATAGGAACTTTCAAAACTATAACATATATATATATATATATATATATATTTCTTATAATTGTATAATAGTAATTATTTATATTATTTATAAACTATCCTGGGTTTTCAAATAAAGCCCGTAGTTGCTTTAATTCTTTAAGTTTTTCTTTTTCAACTTCAAGTCTTTCACTTTCTATTTTTATAAGCTTATTTATAGCTTCGTTTTCCTTTTCGGATTCTTTCTCTAAGAATTCGATTACGTCAAATCTCTTTCTTTTAACTGATGTTGTAGGTGTTACATCCATTCCGTCAATTGTTGCTGTGGTGGAAGGACTTTCCAATGAAATTATAGAATACTCGGTCATTTCTAGTGGGACTTCAATACTAGAACGACTCCCAAACACTTCATCGATTTCGCTAAAATATTCCCAATTTGATGCTGCTTCGCCAGAAGTACTGTTTCTCTTCTTTATACGCTTATAAGTCCCCATTATGTTGAGAAAACACCTCGTTATTTCATCTCTTGAAAATGGAAACGAGCTCTCAACGTCCCTCATTTCCCTTAAAATCGACTCCCAAATTGTATTTCTCTTTCTTTTTTTGCCGGAAAAATTCTGCTTCATGGCGAAGCCTTGTTGTTATTAATAATTTATTCCGCTCGTGTGTCCACTTTTTTTTTCTCTATAATATAAGATAAAACGAAATGATAACACAATTTAAATTAGTTACAATAAATAAAAATTATTTACTCTGCCATTGTCTGTTCTGCATACCAAATAAAATTGATGCACGCTTTAAACATCTGATGCGTTTAAAACTGAGTTGCCAACTCATTAGAAACATTAGGCGTTGCCAGAAAATTCGAGTATGACTTAAGGAACTATATGCATTGTAAATATGCATTGCAACCTGCGTTTAGGAAGTCGACCTATTCTATGTATATCTTTATATATATAAATTTTCTGTATCTTGACAGGCAATTTACAATTGCAAAAGGTCTGGCATAAAAAATAGTGGCATAACTGAAGTGTTGATAAAAAGGTCTATTAAAATATGAGATATACAGAAATCTTTTCGAAGCATTGCACAGAGCAATGCAATATTTAAACGGGAACCATGAATACATAATATATCACGGGCATCCCAAAAGACTGATGCCATAACCTTGCCAGCCGATTTTTTTCTCTTTTCACGCTTGAGAACCGTTTCTTAATATGCAGTCCACTAGGCTGACAATCGATTGGACTCGATTGATTTCACTGATGCACAGCCCAAATTCAATAGTATTTTTACCCCAAAAACCAATTCTTTCTTAACGCACGAAATTCTTTATGATTCTGTTTTTTGTAAACTAACACAAGTTGCTTCACCAAAAATGCGATTATTCCTTAAACAATATTTATAATCTAACTAATAAAAATCATATAGATGGTATTAGTAGTACTACCTATGTAACAGCCACAGTAAAACTTGGGCGGGTCCTCTAGTATACATATGTATATGTTTTTTGTATGTGGTGTGTCTGACCACAAGATGCAAATAGGATACGTTTGTGCTAAATAGCCCGCCAGTAGTCATGATTCTCACATATGGGATATGAGTGATTTGTATTGGTTGGTTGATTTCCGTTGGTGCGTTTTTAATAAATAAATTACACATTTAAAACATAATTTATAAATTCTCCATTCTTGCCAATTTACGCAGTTCACTGACCAACGAATAGATCTCGACAAATTTCCGATTTTGAATGATTTCGAAATTAGCGCCATCTGTTAGCCACGAAATGTATTTTATCAAGTCGGCAAGTAAGTTCCACTACATCGAAAACTTAATTTTCGATACGGTTTTAATGATTTCAATGTAATAACTATCGATCGAAACGGATTCAATAATTAGTCCGAATAAATTCAAAAAAGTAACATATACAACAAGAAGACAAAACACAAACACATATATGCAATAACTAAAACTGCTGTGACAAAACAAAAACTTACAAGAAACAAAATATACAAATTTTACGAACACAAAAAATATAAATCGGGCGCGAAAAGTAAAAACACCTAAACAATAAAACAAACACCAATCACTAAAAGAATTATACAAGCAAACAAACAGAACAGAGAAGGAAAGAACAAACAAAACGCAGAAACACTAAGGCAGCATAAGCACATATACCAGGTTGTTCAAAAAGTTTTGTCGTTTGATAAGAAAAACCAAATTTTATGAATCAAAATACACTTATTCAGTATAATCTCTGTGACACGGCGACACTAAATGGCTTGTAAACAAAGAATCATATGACCAGGGTTTTCATTTACTACTCTATAGCAGCAAAATTTATATAATTGATGTAGCGGTCGCAAAAAAAGGGAGCGGTAGTAGAGCAGAGCTAATGAAAATTTTCGTGTGCTACAGCTCTCGCATGTGTTTGTTGTTTTTTTCTTTTTTGCTATTTTCTGTCCTTTATGCACATAAATAAAAAAAGTCATATTAGTTACACCACTTATAACTCAGGAACGGCGGAACCGATTTGGCTGAAAATTGGTGGGGAGGTAGCTTAGAAGCAGGGTAAGGACAAGGATACTTTTTATCTCTTTATGTTAAAGTTCAATACAACTAATAAATACAAAATTATATTTCAAATCATAAGCATTGGTTCAAAATTCATGTAAGAATCATTTGAAAATTTTAGTAATTAAAAAATAGAAAGAAAAAAGTAAAAAATTTAGTATATGGGTTAAACTGATTTTGTTTCTGAACGAAAAAATTAATTGGGTTGCGCGAATTACTGAGAACGTGCCTGTGTATAAGCGAATTTAAAAGATGCCGGTTAAGAAAACGTACGTTCGCGATAATGGTTTTAGTACAATAGAATTCTTTATTACCAGAATTTCATGGTTTAGCCTAAAACTTATCCTAACATCTTAAACTAGGGGTAAGTATGTATATAAAAAAGGGGAAAGTATATGTAGTTAAAATTAATCTCGAAAATTCATAGTAATTGGGTATTGTAATACATACATTTGTAATAATATAAAAATGGTAAATATTTTACATAATATAAAAAACATTTTACACATAATTTATTCAATTATTATCTAATTCACTTTATTAATTTATTTCTTAAAATATTTGATTTTAGATTTATAAAGTCACTTGACGCAACAAGTGCCAAAATATTTCGCATAACATTTTTTTGGTTGAATTTTTCAATTAATTCAAATATTAAGACAGAAAATAGCAAAAAAGAAAAAACAACAAACAACAAACACATGCGGAACGGTAGCAAATAAAAACTTTTATTAGCTCTGCTCTACTACCGCTCCCAATTTTTTGCTTCCGCTACGCCGCTTTTTGCTCTCGCTTCAACTGTAGTTTTTTACCTATCAAAACTCGGAGAAGAGCAGAGCACATACTTTAATGATACATGTTATGCTATGGCTCTGCTGTGGCTCCCGACAAAGAGAGGTCGGTAGCGATAGCGATAGCAAAATGAAATGCTACGGGAGTAGCGTAGTTTTACAAACGCTGGATATGACAGATTGATATGAAACTTCACATACGTTCATATGAAAAGTGAGGCAACAAAACAAAAAATGTTGGGCTAGTAGCAACGATCTAAGAAGTAGTAATAAGAAGGACTGCATACAACAATTGAGAAAAGAAATATTTGAAGATATAAACTAAAAAATTAAAACATATAGCACAGAATTACAATTAGCCACAAAACAAATCAGTTGTTGTCTTTAGTTAACCATTAATAAGCTATTTTAGTTTGAATTTTAGTATTTTTTTTTTGCTTGAAAAGAAGAATTATAGGTCTTTATTACATATTCATATTTTAGTTGCACAACTGAAGAATGTAATTAAGAGAAAAACAACACTTGTTTTATTCCTTAAGTATTATCGAATCAAATTTATATATGACAGTTAAGTTTTAGAGTATGACATCTTCAGTTCGCTCCGAGATTCCTAATATACGTATATAGCTTTTAATTGTGGTTTGAGTTCGGGGGGAATGGATGAATTATGTGCTTTCGGTTGTTTCGAAACGAACCGTTTGAATCGTCCACTGAATTGCTTTCGAAAGCCTCCAAAACTACCTTTATCATTTACTGCTCCTAAAGCCACCTAAAAATAAAAAATAAGCTTTATTAATTAATATGAGAATTGGGCTTTAATACAGCATTCTCCGAATTCGACAATAAAATGGGTATGGGCTGATGAGAATCTTCTCTCGGTTAAGATATTCGCACAAAAAGTCCGAAAATTCACAAATTATTATAAAAAATGAAAATTTTTATGTATTGTGCATTTTTCTGTTAAATTAATTCAATATTATATCAACTAACACATTAATAAAGAGTTTTATACATTTATGTTATCATAACTAATGCGCGAATAGTTTTAAATTAAAATTGCAGTTTTCCTAAATTTGAGTGATTTGCTTAATAACAAATATATACATAAATAGACAAAACATGTAACAGAGGGCTAAGTTTGGGTTAAACTGAATATTTTATACTCTTGCAAAGCCAGGGACAAACCTTCAGATGTAAAACGTCCAAGCAATTGTATATATTTAATACTTCATATAACTCATGCACTGAAAGACACATAAGATTTGATAGAAAAATGAAAATCCTTCCATGAAGTATATGGAAGTTCGAAAATCCTGATATTAGTTATATAGGGTCTACGTCAAGTTTTCGCTCAAATTTATAAATTTTAGGCACAAAGATACAAAATTGTGAGTAAAACACGCTCTCTCATTTGTATTAACATAACTCAGATGTTGGCCGATATATGCGGTACAAAGTCACTCGGAAGTTCGAAAATCTTTATGTTAGGTATATGGGGGCTAAGGGAAGTATTGACCCTATTCAACCCATTTCTGACATACAGATATACCATTGCCAGCGAAGGATTATCCTTCATTTTCAATCATTTATCTCACATACTGAGCAATATTCGGTCATAAAATGACATGCAAAGTGCGTTCCAAAGTAACAGGAATCTTTTAGAAGTTGTTGGGTTTTAAGTGTCAATATGTTTGTGTTATCGGTGCGAAAATGAGCTTCGAACAAAGAGCCAACATTAAATTTTGTTTTAAAATTGGTAAAACTTTTACCGGAACGTTTCAATTGATGAAACAAGTTTATGGCGATGATTGCCTATCCCGTAACAGAGTGCACGAGTGCTTTCAACGTTCAAAGTGGTCGTGAAGACATAAATGACGATCAACATGTTGGCCAATCAAAATCCGAGATCACCGGAAATTTCATCAAAACTGTGCGTGAATTCATCAAAAATCAGCCAAAAGCATTCATGGAAATGAAATTGAACATCTCCAAAACATCGATTTATCGCATTTCGACCGAACATTTGGGTTTACGAAAGGTGTATGCAGGGTTTGCTCCGCAAAAATTGACTGACGACCAAAGATTGCTCAGAATCCAACATTCGAAGGACCATTATTTGACCAAATATTACATTTTAACCATTAACCACTCCCCGTATTCACCTGTGCGACTTCTTTCTTTTCAGAAAAGGTATGTGCCCATGAAAGGAAACGTAGAGGCCATTCAAAAGGCTTGCACTGGCATACTGGCGGCCATACCGGCCAACGAGCTAATACTTTATATTTAAAATTGATACAATTGCGTTATATTTAAGTGACAGTGATGATGAAAATAGTGTAAACATTCGTCGTGAGCGCAGAAATTTGAGGAATATTTCAAAAGACGTGTTGGAAATGGATCACTATAAGTGAATTGAACTATTTAAGCTAAAAAAAACAACATTTTATTTACATATATATGTATGTATGTACATACGTAGTTTCATCAAAAATTCTCGTATCAAAAAAGGGCATTTATATACATTTTGGGGGAACGCGAAAATTAATTTGGAAACGACAAAAGACAAGGTTCTCTTTCTCCAAAAATAAAACTTGCTGCATGTCTACGTTTCTTAGCCACAGACAGTTATCACCATTGTATTGGAAAGGACTTCAATATAAATATGGCCCAATCGACATTTTGTGTTGTACTAACTGAAGTACTCAACATTTTTGAGTACAGGCTATGTTCAAGATGGATTTCCATTGATCTGATCGCCAGCGAGGAAGAAAAAAAACACATTTTTTTGGAAAATCAAAAATTCCTGGTGTGGCAATGGCAGTTGATGGAACTCACGTAAATATAATGGCACCGTCAAGAGATAAACATCAGTATTTTAATCGAAAAGGATTCTCAAGTCTGGATGTTATGGTGGTTAGGCTTTTTCAAAATTAACTTTTACTCAGTATGGCCGACTTCCTAAACGCAAGTTGCGATGCATAACTCGAAAAAATGCGTATGAAATGCAAAGCTGATTTTCAACGCAACTCTGCGTTGCAAATTAATGCTTTGCATATAAATGACGTTTAGGAACGTCATCGTAAATTTCATACATAAAACATATGTCAAATAATAACTGTTATTACAAATAACGAAATTTTGAGTTAATATGGACGAGAGAAGAAATTATTCATTAATTTTATTAGCAAATGCTGAAGAATTAGCTTTAGCTTTAAGTTAATAAAAAAATAAAAAAATTTTTGAAAAATAAAAATTTTTGTGGATCTATTGTATTGATGGAAGACGATATATTTTATTCCCATTTTCGGATGCGAAGAAGCACGTTCAAGGTAAGTACACGATTGAATTTCAAATATGGATAACATAAAACGTGTTCGATGCAATTTCAGACTCTGATGACTATGCTACAACCAATGTGGACCGAATCATCAATAGGTCGTACTGCAGTTTCCATGGAAAAGGCATTGTGTTTGACAATTTGGAAGCTTGCCAATAATACATCATTTCGACGTTTTCTCAACGTCGCCACAATATATTTCCTTTTGTATTAGGATGCATTGATGGAACGCACATTCCCATATCACAACCAAAAAATGATGCAATAAGTTTCTATAACAGAAAAGGGACGTTTTCCATCATTGCACAGGTAATTACACATGTATACTCATCTCTTGTCAAATTATAATAAGCAATTTGTATAGGGCATTGTTGACAGCGATATGAAATTTCTGGACGTCTTTGTCGGCTGTCCCGGACGATGTCATGAGGCATCAGTGTGGCAAAGGAGCCCATTTCGTAGAGCAGTAGTAAGCGGTGAATTAAAATTCCACCAAATCACCACTTCTTAGGCGACGCAGCTTATCCGCTAGAAACGTTTCTCATGGTGCCATATCGGGATAATGGTTTTTTAACATCGCAGCAGAGCAAATTTAACACTATTTTAAGCACTAACCGAGTTTTTGTTGAACAGGCGTTCGGGATATTAAAACAAAAGTTCAGAATTTTAAAATTTATTGGTGTACAGCTCGCTCATATTCCAAAAATTATTGTATTAACGTGCATTGAATAAAAGTACACGAAATTTATGTTTATTAAAATAAACTTTGTTTGTATTTTCACAATTGGATTGCAGAGATTATAATTTTTATTATTATAAAAATTGAATTTTATTAAAATAGATGTCGTCAAACGGGGCGGCGAGAAAAGTCGAAAGGTATAATCCCGCTTGAGTAGACGTGTTGACGCGGCGCAGTGTCTCAGCGAAAATTGATGGTTGAAAAGTATGTATCGAACGAATTGTAAATTGTAGCGCGAGATCGGTGACGAAAAGCGTATGTTGATGTGTGATCTGTCTGTAACGAAGTGACCTGCTTTTTCCTTGTTCATCCTTTCTGCGGAGTGGGTTGGTTTACTGATGTGGTGAGTTATATTTTAGTGTCATCTGCTGTGGTGAACTGAGATGGTTTATTAAGGTGCGCCAGTTTTTCCGGGAAGAGTGGGCGGATGCTTAACTCATTTAAACATGATAATACATAACGTGATTATAATCAATGAAGGTCAGCAAAACATTGATTGCATAGAATTGGACGAAGAGGAGGCCCAAACATCTGAAGTTAGTGTTCCATCATTGCAAAGAGATGAAGCCCAACAAAAACGAAATGCCCTGGCAGCGTTGTTTTCAAGTTGAATTAAACGACAATTCTAAAATAAAAACACAATTTGAATAACATGAACATAAATGTATTTTATTTCATAAGATAGGAACTTTCAAAACTATAACATATATATATATATATATATATTTCTTATAATTATATAATAGTAATTATTTATATTATTTATAAACTATCCTGGGTTTTCAAATAAAGCCCGTAGTTGCTTTAATTCTGTAAGTTTTTCTTTTTCAACTTCAAGTCTTTCACTTTCTATTTTTATAAGCTTATTTATAGCTTCGTTTTCCTTTTCGGATTCTTTCTCTAAGAATTCGATTACGTCAAATCTCTTTCTTTTAACTGATGTTGTAGGTGTTACATCCATTCCGTCAATTGTTGCTGTGGTGGAAGGACTTTCCAATGAAATTATAGAATACTCGGTCATTTCTAGTGGGACTTCAATACTAGAACGACTCCCAAACACTTCATCGATTTCGCTAAAATATTCCCAATTTGATGCTGCTTCGCCAGAAGTACTGTTTCTCTTCTTTATACGCTTATAAGTCCCCATTATGTTGAGAAAACACCTCGTTATTTCATCTCTTGAAAATGGAAACGAGCTCTCAACGTCCCTCATTTCCCTTAAAATCGACTCCCAAATTGTATTTCTCTTTCTTTTTTTGCCGGAAAATTCTGCTTCATGGCGAAGCCTTGTTGTTATTAATAATTTCTTCCGCTCGTGTGTCCACTTTTTTTTCTCTATAATATAAGATAAAACGAAATGATAACACAATTTAAATTAGTTACAATAAATAAAAATTATTTACTCTGCCATTGTCTGTTCTGCATACCAAATAAAATTGATGCACGCTTTAAACATCTGATGCGTTTAAAACTGAGTTGCCAACTAATTAGAAACATTAGGCGTTGCCAGAAAATTCAAGTATGACTTTAGGAACTATATGCATTGTAAATATGCATTGCAACCTGCGTTTAGGAAGTCGACCTATTCTATGTATATCTTTATATATATAAATTTTCTGTATCTTGACAGGCAATTTACAATTGCAAAAGGTCTGGCATAAAAAATAGTGGCATAACTGAAGTGTTGATAAAAAGGTCTATTAAAATATGAGATATACAGAAATCTTTTCGAAGCATTGCACAGAGCAATGCAATATTTAAACGGGAACCATGAATACATAATATATCACGGGCATCCCAAAAGACTGATGCCATAACCTTGCCAGCCGATTTTTTTCTCTTTTCACGCTTGAGAACCGTTTCTTAATATGCAGTTCACTAGGCTGACAATCGATTGGACTCGATTGATTTCACTGATGCACAGCCCAAATTCAATAGTATTTTTACCCCAAAAACCAATTCTTTCTTAACGCACGAAATTCTTTATGATTCTTTTTTTGTAAACTAACACAAGTTGCTTCACCAAAAATGCGATTATTCCTTAAATAATATTTATAATCTAACTAATAGAAATCATATAGATGGTATTAGTAGTACTACCTATGTAACAGCCACAGTAAAACTTGGGCGGGTCCTCTAGTATACATATATGTTTTTTGTATGTGGTGTGTCTGACCACAAGATGCAAATAGGATGCGTTTGTGCTAAATAGCCCGCCAGTAGTCATGATTCTCACATATGGGATATGAGTGATTTGTATTGGTTGGTTGATTTCCGTTGGTGCGTTTTTAATAAATAAATTACACATTTAAAACATAATTTATAAATTCTCCATTCTTGCCAATTTACGCAGTTCACTGATCAACGAATAGATCTCGACAAATTTTCGATTTTGAATGATTTCGAAATTAGCGCCATCTGTTAGCCACGGAATGTATTTTATCAAGTCGGCAAGTAAGTTCCACTACATCGAAAACTTAATTTTCGATACACACAAACACATATATGCAATAACTAAAACCTCTGTGACAAAACAAAAACTTACAAGAAACAAAATATACAAATTTTACGAACACAAAAAATATAAATCGGGCGCGAAAAGTAAAAACACCTAAACAATAAAACAAACACCGATCACTAAAAGAATTATACAAACAAACAAACAGAACAGAGAAGGAAAGAACAAACAAAACGCAGAAACACTAAGGCAGCATAAGCACATATACCAGGTTGTTCAAAAAGTTTTGTCGTTTGATAAGAAAAACCAAATTTTATGAATCAAAATACACTTATTCAGTATAATCTCTGTGACACGGCGACACTTAATGGCTTGTAAACAAAGAATCATATGACCAGGGTTTTCATTTACTACTCTATAGCAGCAAAATTTATATAATTGATGTAGCGGTCGCAAAAAAAGGGAGCGGTAGTAGAGCAGAGCTAATGAAAATTTTCATGTGCTACAGCTCTCGCATGTGTTTGTTGTTTTTTTCTTTTTTGCTATTTTCTGTCCTTTATGCACATAAATAAAAAAAGTCATATTAGTTACACCACTTATAACTCAGGAACGGCGGGACCGATTTGGCTGAAAATTGGTGGGGAGGTAGCTTAGAAGCAGGGTAAGGACAAGGATACTTTTTATCTCTTTATGTTAAAGTTCAATACAACTAATAAATACAAAAATTATATTTCAAATCATAAGCATTGGTTCAAAATTCATGTAAGAATCATTTGAAAATTTTAGTAATTAAAAAATAGAAAGAAAAAAGTAAAAAATTTAGTATATGGGTTAAACTGATTTTGTTTCTGAACGAAAAAATTAATTGGGTTGCGCGAATTACTGAGAACGCGCCTGTGTATAAGCGAATTTAAAAGATGCCGGTTAAGAAAACGTACGTTCGCGATAATGGTTTTAGTACAATAGAATTCTTTATTACCAGAATTTCATGGTTTAGCCTAAAACTTATCCTAACATCTTAAACTAGGGGTAAGTATGTATATAAAAAAGGGGAAAGTATATGTAGTTAAAATTAATCTCGAAAATTCATAGTAATTGGGTATTGTAATACATACATTTGTAATAATATAAAAATGGTAAATATTTTACATAATATAAAAAACATTTTACACATAATTTATTCAATTATTATCTAATTCACTTTATTAATTTATTTCTTAAAATATTTGATTTTAGATTTATAAAGTCACTTGACGCAACAAGTGCCAAAATATTTCGCATAACATTTTTTTGGTTGAATTTTTCAATTAATTCAAATATTAAGACAGAAAATAGCAAAAAAGAAAAAACAACAAACAACAAACACATGCGGAGCGGTAGCAAATAAAAACTTTTATTAGCTCTGCTCTACTACCGCTCCCAATTTTTTGCTTCCGCTACGCCGCAGAGCACAGCAATTCACTTTTTGCTCTCGCTTCAACTGTAGTTTTTTACCTATCAAAACTCGGAGAAGAGCAGAGCACATACTTTAATGATACATGTTATGCTATGGCTCTGCTGTGGCTCCCGACAAAGAGAGGTCGGTAGCGATAGCGATAGCAAAATGAAATGCTACGGGAGTAGCGTAGTTTTACAAACGCTGGATATGACAGATTGATATGAAACTTCACATACGTTCATATGAAAAGTGAGGCAACAAAACAAAAAATGTTGGGCTAGTAGCAACGATCTAAGAAGTAGTAATAAGAAGGACTGCATACAACAATTGAGAAAAGAAATATTTGAAGATATAAACTAAAAAATTAAAACATATAGCACAGAATTACAATTAGCCACAAAACAAATCAGTTGTTGTCTTTAGTTAACCATTAATAAGCTATTTTAGTTTGAATTTTAGTATTTTTTTTTTGCTTGAAAAGAAGAATTATAGGTCTTTATTACATATTCATATTTTAGTTGCACAACTGAAAATTAAGAGAAAAACAACACTTGTTTTATTCCTTAAGTATTATCCAATCAAATTTATATATGACAGTTAAGTTTTAGAGTATGGCATCTTCAGTTCGCTCCGAGATTCCTAATATACGTATATAGCTTTTAATTGTGGTTTGAGTTCGGGGGGAATGGATGAATTATGTGCTTTCGGTTGTTTCGAAACGAACCGTTTGAATCGTCCACTGAATTGCTTTCGAAAGCCTCCAAAACTACCTTTATCATTTACTGCTCCTAAAGCCACCTAAAAATAAAAAATAAGTTTTATTAATTAATATGAGAATTGGGCTTTAATACAGCATTCTCCGAATTCGACAATAAAATGGGTATGGGCTGATGAGAATCTTCTCTCGGTTAAGATATTCGCACAAAAAGTCCGAAAATTCACAAATTATTATAAAAAATGAATATTTTTATGTATTGTGCATTTCCGGTTAAATTAATTCAATATTATATCAACTAACACATTAATAAAGAGTTTTATACATTTATGTTATCATAACTAATGCGCGAATAGTTTTAAATTAAAATTGCAGTTTTCCTAAATTTGAGTGATTTGCTTAATAACAAATATATACATAAATAGACAAAACATGTAACAGAGGGCTAAGTTTGGGTTAAACTGAATATTTTATACTCTTGCAAAGCCAGGGACAAACCTTCAGATGTAAAACGTCCAAGCAATTGTATATATTTAATACTTCATATAACTCATGCACTGAAAGACACATAAGATTTGATAGAAAAATGAAAATCCTTCCATGAAGTATATGGAAGTTCGAAAATCCTGATATTAGTTATATAGGGTCTACGTCAAGTTTTCGCTCAAATTTATAAATTTTAGGCACAAAGATACAAAATTGTGAGTAAAACACGCTCTCTCATTTGTATTAACATAACTCAGATGTTGGCCGATATATGCGGTACAAAGTCACTCGGAAGTTCGAAAATCTTTATGTTAGGTATATGGGGGCTAAGGGAAGTATTGACCCTATTCAACCCATTTTTGACATACAGATATACCATTGCCAGCGAAGGATTATCCTTCATTTTCAATCATTTATCTCACATACTGAGCAATATTCGGTCATAAAATGACATGCAAAGTGCGTTCCAAAGTAACAGGAATCTTTTAGAAGTTGTTGGGTTTTAAGTGTCAATATGTTTGTGTTATCGGTGCGAAAATGAGCTTCGAACAAAGAGCCAACATTAAATTTTGTTTTAAAATTGGTAAAACTTTTACCGGAACGTTTCAATTGATGAAACAAGTTTATGGCGATGATTGCCTATCCTGTAACAGAGTGCATGAGTGCTTTCAACGTTCAAAGTGGTCGTGAAGACATAAATGACGATCAACACGTTGGCCAATCAAAATCCGAGATCACCGGAAATTTCATCAAAACTGTGCGTGAATTCATCAAAAATCAGCCAAAAGCATTCATGGAAATGAAATTGAACATCTCCAAAACATCGATTTATCGCATTTTGACCGAACATTTGGGTTTACGAAAGGTGTATGCAGGGTTTGCTCCGCAAAAATTGACTGACGACCAAACATTGATCAGAATCCAACATTCGAAGGACCATTATTTGACCAAAAATCACATTTTAACCATTAACTACTCCCCGTATTCACCTGTGCGACTTCTTTCTTTTCAGAAAAAGCATGTGACCATGAAAGGAAAGGGTTATGCAAACGTAGAGGCCATTCAAAAGGCTTGCACTGGCATACTGGCGGCCATACCGGCCAACGAGCTAATACTTTATATTTAAAATGGATACAATTGCATTATATTTAAGTGACAGTGATGATGAAAATAGTGTAAACATTCGTCGTGAGCGCAGAAATTTGAGGAATATTTCAAAAGACGTGTTGGAAATGGATCACTATAAGTGAATTGTACTATTTAAGCTAAAAAAAACAACATTTTATTTACATATATATGTATGTATGTACATACGTAGTTTCATCAAAAATTCTCGTATCAAAAAAGGGCATTTATATACATTTTGGGGGAATGCGAAAATTAATTTGGAAACGACAAAAGACAAGGTTCTCTTTCTCCAAAAATAAAACTTGCTGCATGTCTACGTTTCTTAGCCACAATCACCATTGTATTGGAAAGGACTTCAATATAAATATGGCTTAATCGACATTTTGTGTTGTATTAACTGAAGTACTTACTCAACATTTTTGAGTACAGGCTATGTTCAAGTTGGATTTCCATTGAATTGATCGCCAGCGAGGAAGAAAAAAAACACATTTTTTTTGGAAAATCAAAAAATCCTGGTGTGGCAATGGCAGTTGATGGAAGTCACGTAAATATAATTGCACCGTCAAGAGATAAACATCAGTATTTTAATCGCAAAGGATTCTCAAGTCTGGATGTTATGGTGGTTAGACTTTTTCAAATTTAAGTTTTACTCAGTGTTCTATATATACATATATGTTTTTCGTATGTAGGTGTGTCTGACCACAATTTACAAATAGGTTACGTTTGTGCTAAATAGCCCACCAGTAGTCATGATTCTCACATATGGGATATGAGTGATTTGAATTGGTTGGTTGATTTCCGTTGGTGTGTTTTTAATAAATAAATAAATAAATTACACATTTAAAACATAATTTAATGAGTTTTTTATTACGCTTTTATTAGCTTCACTTGTATGTACATATGAATGTATGTATGTAACTTTTTTAAATGGTACTGAAACCTAGAATATTTGAGCGAGACTGTAGGAAGGCGATAGTAAATTTAAGCAGCTCACCAAAACGATGCGCTTAAAAGTATGCAACGTATATATAAAACTAGTATTGGTGACATTTAAATAGCATACTGAGTTGGGCGTCGACCGTTCATAGGATGCAAGGTTGTACAGTAGAGCATGCAGTAATTTATCTGGGCTCTCGACTGTTTGCTGCTGGACAAGCTTATGTAGCACTCAGTCGTTGTAGATCTTTGGATGGTATTCGAATTGAAGAACTAGACTGTTCAAAGTTGACAGGTAAAACCCCATGTAACAGAGAAGCTTTAGAAGAAATGATTCGATTAAGAAGTAATAATTCGTAAAATCGTCAATAGAACTTGGTCGCAAATAACGTAACAATTAGTCAATGAAAGGTTACGAGTAGATATTAAATGCTGCCTAATTATCGATTTACTTAACCAATACTAAAGGTGGGCCATCTAACGTTTTAAATTTGAATTATCTATATTTCGACATTGGAAACGTCAAATACCATTCGGAAAGTGACAGATATTCAGTAAAAAGTCTAACATTTACCAATGTGTCGCTATTTACTAGAAGAAAATTGGGAAATATTGAAAAAAAAGGATGGTCAATTTTACCGAAAAATCATCTTTTCGGACGCGGCTCATTTCCACCTCGATGGTTACGTTAACAAGCAGAATTGTCGCATTTGGGGCACGGGACGGCGCTACGTGCCATACAGCAAACGCTACACTCAATCTTTTACGCCCTATCTTCGAAAATCGCATAATCAGCAAAAGAGGTGATGTGAATTGGCCTCACAGAAGCTGCGATTTAACTCCGTTGGACTATTTTCTGTAGGGAGCTGTTAAAGATAAATGTTACGCCAACCATCCAAAAACAATTCAAGATCTAAAGTACGAGATTCAAGCTGCTGTAGCTGACATAAGGCCTGAAACCATCGAGAAAGTACTCCAAAATTGGATGGATCGGATAAGCTACTGTAAACTTAGCCGTGGTGGTCATTTGTCAGAAATTGTTTTCCACAAATAAATTTCATAAAACAGCCTTTTAAATAAATGTTAAAAAATGTTAAAAATCAAGCCGTTTTTGTTTTATTGACTTTTTAAATTTAAAATTTTATATGCCCACCCTATACATGTCATAGTTCATATTTTAACAAATTTGGGGTTTCTCACATCAAACTAAAAAATTAAAAATAAATATAGTTAAACAAAACTAAAACACACGCTTTTAAAGCATATCAAACTAAAAAGTGAAAAATAATTCTTTGTAAAGGGTGATTTTTTAAGAGCTTGATAACTTTTTTTTAAAAAAAACGCATAAAATTTGCAAAATCTCATCGGTTCTTTATTTGAAACGTTAGATTGGTTCATGACATTTACTTTTTGAAGATAATTTCATTTAAATGTTGACCGCGGCTGCGTCTTAGGTGGTCCATTCGGAAAGTCCAATTTTGGGCAACTTTTTCGAGCATTTCGGCCGGAATAGCCCGAATTTCTTCGGAAATGTTGTCTTCCAAAGCTGGAATAGTTGCTGGCTTATTTCTGTAGACTTTAGACTTGACGTAGCCCCACAAAAAATAGTCTAAAGGCGTTAAATCGCATGATCTTGGTGGCCAACTTACGGGTCCATTTCTTGAGATGAATTGTTGTCCGAAGTTTTCCCTCAAAATGGCCATAGAATCGCGAGCTGTGTGGCATGTAGCGCCATCTTGTTGAAACCACATGTCAACCAAGTTCAGTTCTTCCATTTTTGGCAACAAAAAGTTTGTTAGCATCGAACGATAGCGATCGCCATTCACCGTAACGTTGCGTCCAACAGCATCTTTGAAAAAATACGGTCCAATGATTCCACCAGCGTACAAACCACACCAAACAGTGCATTTTTCGGGATGCATGGGCAGTTCTTGAACGGCTTCTGGTTGCTCTTCACCCCAAATGCGGCAATTTTGCTTATTTACGTAGCCATTCAACCAGAAATGAGCCTCATCGCTGAACAAAACACGCGCGCGAAACACATTTCGAACCGAACACTGATTTTGGTAATAAAATTCAATGATTTGCAAGCGTTGCTCGTTAGTAAGTCTATTCATGATGAAATGTCAAAGCATACTGAGCATCTTTCTCTTTGACACCATGTCTGAAATCCCACGTGATCTGTCAAATACTAATGCATGAAAATCCTAACCTCAAAAAAATCACCCGTTATAAACTAAAAATTATAATGAAAAAAAAATTCCTGCATTATTGTGAGAAAAGCGTGGCATGCTCGATATATGAAAAATATGTCACAAAGCACCCCACGCTTTTCTCACAATAATGCAGGAATTTTTCTTTCATTATTATTGTTAGTTTATACAAAGAATTATTTTTCACTTTTTAGTTTGATATGCTTTAAAAGCGTGGTTTTTTAGTTTTTTAAACTGTATTTTTTACATAAATACTTACAAATGCTCACGGATAGATCTCGACAAATTTTCGATTTTGAATGATTTCGAAATTAGCGCCATCTGTTAGCCACGGAATGTATTTTATCAAGTCGGCTATCAGTCGGTTCCACTGCATCGAAAACTTAATTTTCGATACGGTTTTAATGATTACAATGTAATAATTATCGATCGGAACGGATTCAATAATTAGACCCAATATATACAAAAAAGTAACATATACAACAAAAAGACAAAACACAAAAAAGTGCATTGAAGCAAAACAAAAAATGGGGGTGTTTAGGCAAAAATATATGCATATATGCAATAACCAAAACTGCAGTGACAAAACAAAAACTTACAAGAAAAAAAAAATATAAAAAATTTTACGAACACAAAAAATATAAATCGGGCGCGAAAAGTAAAAATACCTAAACAATAAAACAAACACCAATCACTAAAAGAATTATACAAGCAAACAAAACAGAACAGAGAAGGAAAGAACAAACAAAACGCAGAAACACTAAGGCAACATAAGCACATATACCAGGTTGTTCAATAAGTTTTGTCGTTTGATAAGAAAAACCAAATTTTATGAATCAAAATACACTTATTCAGTATAATCTCAGTGACACGACGACACTAAATGGCTTGTAAACAAAGAATCATATGACCAGGGTTTTCATTTACTACTCTGTAGCATCAAAATTTCTAGAATTATTGCTAAGCTACCGCTCTCACTTTGTCGGGAACCACAGCAGAGCCATAGCATAACATGTAAAAGTATGTGCTCTACTCTCCTCCGAGATTTGTTAGGTAAAAAACTATAGCTGAAGCGAGAGCAAAAAATTAAGTGCTGTGTTCTGCTCTGATGTAGCGGTAGCAAAAAAAGGGAGCGGTAGTAGAGAAGAGCTAATGAAAATTTTCATGTGCTACAGCTCTCGCATGTGTTTGTTGTTTTTTTTTTCTTTTTTGCTACGATTTAAAAATCTTATTAAAAAAAAATTATTTTATATTGGTGGAATGTATTTAAAAATAATATTCATGTACATTGATTGAAAGCGATAATTTTTTTATGTGGTACTCCTGAAAACAGTTTTTATTTTTGGTTAGATAGAGAAATACATCGCATTTGGAGCATTTTATTCTAGTTCTGCTTGTACATTCTTTCACGCGGCACATCCGTAGTGTTGTCACATCCCTTGCCTTTGGCCAGTGATCATACCGATCAGTACGTACATCAACGGGAGAATCCAGGGGTCAGGCAATTACTTCGCCGAGCTCAGTTTTAAACTTAAATAGGTCTTTAATATTATTTTTCGCATGGCCGCCTTTAGTGCATCGGCTCTGTACTCTCTCCATGCATTGCATACTGCCATGTCAATCAAATGAAAAGTTGTTTTTACAGTCCATTTCTTCGTTTTTATAAAAATTCTGTAGTATTCCATTGACTGATCAGCTGCGTCAACTCCGCCCATTTTAGCGTAGTAACGCTTCACGATTTGAGGGCATGGTACATTAATGTGCTTGCGTTCCTTTTTGCACCACCTTTGTACCACTCAAACTGGATCTTTTCCACATTCTGTGGATACTAGCGTAACGCATTTGCTATCGCGCCATTTAACTGCAACTACATTACCTTTCACAAACTGGCTTATGTCTACTCTATTCATATTTCGGTCTAACGGGAAATCCATCCTCTGCACAGGCAATCGGTTTGAAGCTATGGTCCCAATATCCTTGTAGCCGAGTTCCAGGAGCTTTTATAAAAGCAGAATCGAGGTAAAGTACCGATCAAAATAGAGAAAACTCCCTTTCGGCAAAGGTTTTGTCAATCTGATGACAATAGACGGTCCAACTCCCAAGCCAGTGTCAGAAAAAGTTCCTGCTCCTTGGAATATTTCGAAATCGACGACGAGCCCGCTGGAAGTCACAACAACAAGGTTCTTAAGACCTACAGGTTTCGGTTTATTTTTAACGTATTGCCGCATGGACGCCCTGCCTGTAAATGGGATCATTTGCTCATCAATCGAGTATTCCGTAATTTCTGTTGCTTGTGCTTGGCATCGAGATCTAACCCAGTCTTTAACTGGCTGAATCTTAAACAGTTTGTTTGTCGGAAGCTGTAGAGTATCAACAAAATGGAGGCTTTTCTTTAATGTAAAGAATTTATTTCTGGCCATCGCGTTTTTTATTTGTGCTAATCCGAAGCCTTCCGATCAATACATGCGGACTCTGGGGTAAGCTAGGCAACCCATTATGATATGGAGTCCATAAAGATTTTTAATATCGGCAGCAGTGGCATTGAGGACACATCCTGAGATAAGTGATACTTATTCGTGAAAAACGCGGCGTTTTGAAAATGATCTTCATTTCATTTCAAATTTCTGAAAATATTCTATGGGTGTACCAACTAAAATATTTCCTTGACTTGTTTGTTGCGGGGGCGTCGAGTCAACAAAACCGACGCTCTTCCAGACTTCATCCCGAGTAGATACGCTTGTATTTACATGACTTACAGTTGGGTCTTGATTAGCTGGAAGTAAAATTTCATCTTCCGAAGAAGTTTCATTACAATCCGACTCGGATGAACCGTCCATTTGCTTATTTGGTGGTTCCCAGAGGGCATCATCATTTGAGTCATCAGAACTAAAGTCAGCATCGGAATTTTCCAATATTTGGAGAACCTGAAGCATCCTCATCAAGATTCAAATTGAAATGACCTGGAATGACACAATTGTGCGGGTAAATGAAAATGCGAGGTCAAAGTCTGAAGCACACAATTGTGTGGTCCTTTTTTAAACTTGTTCAAAACACTTAATTTAATTATAATTTTTTCACAATAAGACAGTATATAGTTTATTTAATATTTTTCAATATATATTTTTGCAAAACATCACGAAAGTAGAATACTGCACAAAATTTATTTCAATTTACCTTTTTCCATTCTTGACAACACGGCTGAACTCTTCAAAACTTTGCAAATTGTGACAAAAATATACAAAAAGAACCGTTAGAAATAAATGGCACAATCATTGCTTTCGAGTATTTTTAGTCTTACCCACACTATTGTGTATTGAAGGTCTGAAAAGGATATATGTATATACGATCAAGGGTTGCTATTCTAAATCCCAGCCTAAAGTGTTATAGTGGATATAGAAGCTAAAAAAAAAAAACAAGTGTAAAATTCATTATACATCGGAAAAACACGCGTTTTAAATTGTTAAATTATTGAATATTAAATGCAAATATCTCAAAAAAAGTCAGCGGCACCCATATAACATAAAATAAAACGATGTATTTTCCTTTGCAGCACTATGTGCTTATGTTGAGCTTTATTACAAAACTGAAAACTTAATTCTATTGCAAGCCACCATCAAGCTTAGCTCGAGCCCTATAATTGCCTAGTCATCAGAATTAAGTTTGCGCGTGTAGCGCATTCCATTGAGCTAAGGTTGCAATAGGAGTCTCAACTGTAAGTTGACTCCTAATTGTGCAGACATTGTTGTCAGCGAATTTATATGAATTTATATTGTGTTAACTCCTCCCTCCGAAATTCCAATCGTCCCCGATTGGTCTTTAAAAGTATGGTATGTTGTTAAGACTTTTATGTTTTGCTACTTTTCTTGCCGGCATATGAATCGCTTCCGCGTTTTGAATAGTGATTTCGGCGATCTTCCGTGTCCGAATTTTAAGAGTTATAATTATGATTATAACAACGACCAAAATACCGAAATGAGTTAGCATACTAGACTTGACTAGTAAATTTAGAGAGCTATTTTTTTTTTATATTTTTAATATTAAGCTCTCTCATAAACTTTAGAGATAGTACTTCTTCGTACTCGGATCGAGAATTTGAATTATGGATTAATGCTGGCAATGGTCTCAGGCTGTGAGCTTCGATGGCAGTAAAATTTAAATGGTTAATTTTTATTGTTTCATTAAAAAATTTTACAATAAATGATCCATTTAAATGTCTCGTTACATTATTACTTACAGTTAAATTTCCTTGAAAGTTATTTAGTAAAATTAATCCTGCTTTTAGTTCTTCAATGTTTCTTACATGTTCAGTATTTGTAATAATACAATCATAAGGTTTGTTTTCTATCAAATTTTTAATACAATTTTCGTTTTTTAAATCTTCAATTTGGTCTTGTTTGCATATTTTTACATTATTTATTTGTTTACAATCATTTTCTATTCCATAGTAATTTTCCTTACATTTCAAAACGTTTTCAAATTTTAATTTCAAAATTGTTCCATTTTTGCTTATTGGTTTTATTAAAATGCAATTACAAAATTCATTCCTTGTTTTTGGTACTTTTATTACATAAATTAGTAAATTTTGTTTCATAGCTATTTGAATATTTGCAAAGTTTAATGATTCTTCTAAAGAATCAAACGGAATGTTTTCTTCAATAAATATGTCATTTATCTTGTGAGCCTCTTCATTCGATATTATGAAACTGTTTATTATGTTTGCTTTGGTAAGATGTATTACTCTGTTAATGTTTTCAATTTCTTCTTTTATTATATCAATTTTAAATTTATACTGAAGTATTAGTGAGGTTCGAAATTCATTGCTATTTTGTAGTGTTTTTAATATACTGTTGCTTACATCGGTAATATTTTTAATTCTTTCAAAAACGTTTCTATTAATTACTAGCTGTTGATTATTGTTTTCTATGCTTTCCTCAAATTTACTATTGATCGCTACAAGATCATCATGGTCGGGATTTCCCGCAATCCATTTCCATGTTGATCCTATAAAATTTAATGACCTCTTTACCTTATATTTTGGTGTTATATTGTTGATAGTAATATTAATTATTTTAATTTCTTCTGCAATGAATAGGTGCAAGGGATGGGACGGTGGGATATTTTTTGTGATGTGGGTATTTATGTCCTCTAGGATTATGGAGTATTCGGTGAGGTTGATGAAGTGAAGGATCCTGTAAGTTCCAGACTGCACTTTCCCGATGCCATTTTCGATGATAACAATTTCGGATCGAGAGTAATCGAGTACTTCAACCGAAGCGTAGCAAAGGATGTGAAAGGTTATGGAAATTAGTGATCTAAAGGGAGATATGATTATATTAGTTTCTTATACGATCTTTGTGGACTATTTTGCCTGATTCTGTTTTTACAGTGGAATGTCTGTTTTCCTTAACTATTTCCTCTTTGTACCTTTTTGAAAGTTTTGTTCCTAATCTTTTATTCTGTTTAACAAAAATTTTGTCTCCTGTTCTATAGTCAATAGTTTCCTTTCTATATTTGTTATGATATTGTAGGTCCTTTTCCTGTTTCTCTTTTAATTTTCCTAGAACCTTCTTCATAGTTTCTTCTCCATTAGTGGCATTTGAGGTAGGTCTACCGAAGAATATGTCAACGGGTTTTTTTCCTGTAACAGAATGAACAGAATGGTTGTATTCGTTTACAGACCATTCCATTAATTCGTCGAAATTTTTATCAGAGTGTTCCTGTTTTAAGCATCTCATAATTTCTGATATTGTTGAATGGAACCGTTCTATTTGTCCATTCACCTCGCTTTTATAGGGTGG
Source organism: Bactrocera dorsalis (assembly GCF_023373825.1). Lineage (NCBI taxonomy): Eukaryota > Metazoa > Arthropoda > Insecta > Diptera > Tephritidae > Bactrocera > Bactrocera dorsalis. The sequence goes on along the minus strand of NC_064304.1, from coordinate 67,405,605 downwards.
TGCAGTGAATATTTTTATATTGAATTCGTTTTCTAACATGAATTTTATTGGTTGAGAATTAAATGTCTTTTCGTTATCGAAAACTATAGCCTTCGGAATTCCAAAATAAAATATTATTTCTCTTAAGGGTTTTTTTATACTGTCCATACTTTTCCCATCTATTTTCTTTATAATGGCTAATTTGGAAAACTTGTCAATAGAAGTCAGTACTTTATGTTTGTCTGTTGAGAAAATGTCTATGTGAATAGTATGACCTGGATATTCTGGTAAGGGTGTAGCTCCTAATTTTGCATTGTTTGGGTGGCGATCGTATTTATTTTCTTTACAAACTTTGCATAATTTTGTGATTTTTTTTTTTTTTCGACATAGCGGGGAAATAATATTTTTCCAAAATCTGTAGCTTATTTTCTTTTTCGTTTCTGTGAGCACGATTATGTTCCTCGATTATTATTTTATCTTGGTCCTCGGTCTTAGTAATATCTTCAACTACTATTTGTGTGAAACGAATTTTGTAATTTGCAAAATGTAGAGGGTAGATTGATTGGATTTTTAGCATAATGGGCTCTGTGGTTTTTATACCGTTGATTACCGATGGATTAAGATATTTCTTTAAAAGCGATTTTAGCGATTTTTCATTGTAGGTTGTTTCAGTTATTAAGTGCCTATGGTACGTAGGGAAAACTATTTCGAATTTATATGAATTTTTGGAATCTTCTGATATGAAAATTTGGTTTTTGAAGACGTTAATGGGTATTTCTACTGAAGAAATTAAATTTTCGGAAGAGCTGTCACTACTGTGGACAGTCATTGAATTTAAGTTAGCGATTGGTGGTCGTGAGAGTAGGTCTGCGACGATGTTTGTGTTGGCTGGTTTATAAATGATTTCGTGGTTATATTCTTCCAATTGTGCCTTCCATCTTTTCATTTTTGCATTAGTATTTTTGTTGCTGAGAGCAAAGGTCAATGGTTGGTGATCAGTGTAAATCTTAACCTTTTTTGATCCGTATTGGAAGCATTTCAGGGACTGTAGAGCCCAAATTATTGCCAACATTTTTTTTTCATTGGCGGCAAAAGTTTCCTCTGCTCTGCTTAGAGTTCTTGACAGAAAGGATATTGGCCTACCGTCTTGGGAGAGTACGGCTCCTAGAGCGTAATTTGAAGCATCCGTGGTAAGCTCAAAAGCTTTTTCAAAATCTGGATAGTGAAGTATAACATCGTCTGACGTCAAGCAATTTTTCAGGTCTTTAAAAGCTTCTACTTGTTGTGCCGTTAGATTTAAGTGTCCTTTTAGACTGACTCTTGGAAACTCTTCCCAGCTCTCCTCTCAGTATTTCAGTCAGAGGTTTTGCAATTTGTGCGTACGCTTTTATAAATCTGCGATAATGTCCGGTCATTCCTGAAAAGGAGCGTAAAGCATGGACAGTTTTGGGCCGTGGAAAATTTATTATAGCTTCTATCTTTTTTTGTGTAGTGAGAATTCCATTTTGGCCAACTATTATACCGAGGAATTCGATTTCCTTTTTGATAAATTCACATTTATCGAACTGCACCTTTAAATGCGCTTTTTCGAGAGTGTCAAATACAATTTTAAGACTTCTAAAATGATCTTCTTTACTTTTGCTAAAAATAATTATGTCATCGACATAAACGTAGCACCGGACGCCGATGTGTTTTCGTAGCACATCATCCAAAGTGCGTTGGAAAATGGCAGGCGCATTTCTTAAGCCGAATGGAAGTCGAGTAAATTCGAATTTCCCATTGGCAATGGAGAATGCGGTCTTCTCAATATCTGCCTCGTTAAGAGCCATCTGATGGAATCCACTCTTAAGGTCAATTGTAGAAAAATATTTATTTGATCCTAGATTAGTTAGAATAGTGGTAATATCTGGAATGGGATATTTATCTGCTATGGTATCCTCGTTCAATTTACGATAGTCGATTACCATACGGAATTTTTTCAATCCTGAGGCGTCTTCTTTCTTCGGTACGACCCATACCGGAGAATTGTAGGGAGATTTCGATGGTCGAATAATGCCATCTTTAAGTAATTCCTCAATTTGTTTGTCTATTTCTTTTTTTAAAGGCATTGGATAGGGGTAAATTTTGGAATATATTGGCCTATCGCTTTTAGTCCTAATTTCGGCTTTAACGTTCGTGACATATGTTAATTTTTTATCTGGTTCAGCAAATAATGTTGGGCAAGAGTTAAAGTGTTGTTTTAATCTTTCGTTATCTTCGGGACTCAAATGATTTAGCCTTAATGTAGTGTGTGCAATAGAGTTAATTGCTAACTGGTGGATGGGGTATTCGTATTTATTGAGTAATGTAAAATAGTTCTCCTTAGTAAAAATTACTGCGTTTAAACTTTTCATTGTATCGTTACCTATTATGGCATCAAAGGTTCTTAACTTGGGCAAAATGTGAAATTTTAAATTACCTATTTCATCACCGCAAACACTGATATTAGCATGATGAGTAATTTTGACGGGTCCACCAACAGAATTTGCAATGAAGGGTTTGTTCGGAGTGGGGTTCCTAATATAAGTTGGACTAATATAATTTTTGTTCGATTGTATCTAATAAAAATTTTAGTTCATTGCCATTTTTCATTTTGAAACGATAGTATGGCAATGAGGAGTTTAGTCTAAAAAATTGATATTGTCACTAGGGGTTGCTTCGATCTCTTCTTGTTCTTCGTTGTATTCGGGTTGGTAGTCCTGCGAAGACTCGTAGTACCCTTCAGGATATTCTAATATTTCATTATCGTATTCTATTGGGTCAGCTTCTGTAACTTCAGTATTGTAGATCCGTTGCATTTTATTAGGAGTCTGTATTATCTGTGATGGTGGTCTCTTACTAGCTTGATTATTATTAGCCTGCGCTAGTTCATTACTAAATGCTTGTGGTTTGTTACTGAATGTTTGCTGCCTATTATAAAATGCTTGATTTTGTTGATACTGAGGCCTATTCTGATAATTTATTTGCTTCGTTTGAAGAGAGCGATCAACTTCCATTGGTGTAGGAGGTTTTGGAGGAAGAGGTGGTCTAAAGTTTGGTTGCACTGTGACGTAGTGTCGGTTTTGTCCGTACTGTTGATACGAATTTGGTCTAAGTGATTGGTTGTGAACATTTGTAAGTTCTGGGTAAAAGGGTCTTACTTGGGGTTTGAATGAGTATGACCTTGGTTGGTTGTGGCTAATAGGTTGATAGTGGCTAATAGGTTTGGTCGGCAAGCGACTGATACTATTTGTATGGTTCGTCCTGTTGTTGTTGTAGCGGCCGAATGGTTCGTCCTGTAATTCATGTTGCCTAATTTGAGACACATGTTGAGAGCCTGTGGTAAACTGGTTGGTTCCTTTACACTTAACAGACTGGGTAAGGCACCGTTCAGACCTCTTATAAATGTGTCAAGTGCCTTTTCTCTATATGTCGTTGTCATGGCATACAAAGCTTCTTCACCTAACTCAAGGCAATCGATTTTGTCTAGGATAAGCGAGAGATATTGATAAACTTGTTGGTAAAATTCTTCAACAGTGCTACCCCGTTGAGCAAGTGTTGTCATTTGATATTCCAACGTGCTAACGTCACTCTTGTCTGAGTAATGTAGCATCAGACATTTTTTTATCTTACCCCAATTTAATGGGGTGCGGTAAGACTCAAGGGCTGTGTCAGCTTCGCCAACTATCTTGTGTCTTATTGTATGCTTCTTCTTCTTAATTGGCGTAGACACCGCTTATGTGATTATAGCCGAGTTAACAACCGCACGCCAGTCGTTTCTTCTTTTCGCAACGTGGCGCCAATTGGATATTCCAAGCGATTATTGTATGCAGGATAGCAAAATATTTTTGGGTGTTCTTATTCTGTCCGTACATTAATAATATTCTATCTACCGATTTCCGCCATGAACTGAATTCTCCGTTTTTACCCGAAAATTCTCTTAAATATTTTACCACATCCGGAACTCTCTCGGATGCGTCCACGTTAACGCTAAAATCTACAGGATGTTCAACTTCTCCTTCGGTTTGTGGGTGTAGTATGGCCGAAACTGTTTCCGATATTAACGAAACGAGTTCTCTTTTTTGATTAGGAGTGAAAGTGGAAGGGATGTTAGGAGGGGAAACGTTAGTGCTGGATGAGTGCAGATTTAATCTCGACAATGTCGATGCTATTTGTTCTTCCTGATTCATTTTGATTCACTACCTTTCTTTTACGTTTGAAAGGTGAAAAATATGAACCTTTCCTTTATAATTTATTAATATTATTTCCAGTATATAAAACATTTATTTTTAATAATTTCTTCCTTATATTATCTATTTAGTAACCAATATTTTATTTAGACTAACTTACATTAATCCTAGCCACTGCATTATGTCCTTAGATGGTTGATTGCTGGTTAATAGTAAGTTGATGAATGTTGTTGCACCCTTTTTTTTCTTCCTGGGTTGATGAATGTTGTTGCACCTTTTTTAGTCTTTTTTGCACTTAGCTTTATTTGTTAATTTCGTTATTTGGTGATTTTAGCCTTTTAAGTTCGTTTAATTTTAGTATTCTTTAAAATTTTTTTTTTTAATTTTATTTTATTTTTTCTTTAAAAATGTAAAAAAGTTTTTTTTCTATTCTTGTTGATTATGTTAATCTTCTGTTTGGCGGGTCCGTACGGACCATCCTTTTCTTGAACACGTGTTTTGTTCTTACTACGGGGCCAAACCAGAATTTTTTTTGTTTTAGAAGCCGCGAATATAAATCAATGAACGATTTTTAACTTTCGCGGTCCCTGCTCGGCGCCACATAAAATAAAACGATGTGTTTTCCTTTGCAGCACTATGTGCTTATGTTGAGCTTTATTACAAAACTGAAAACTTAATTCTATTGCAAGCCACCATCAAGCTTAGCTCAAGCTCTATAATTGCCTAGTCATCAGAATTAAGTTTGCGCGTGTAGCGCATTCCATTGAGCTAAGGTTGCAATAGGAATCTCCACTGTAAGTTGACTCCTAATTGTGCAGACATTGTTGTCAGCGAATTGATATGAATTTATATTGTGTTAACTTTGTGCAGACATTGTTGTCAGCGAATTTATATGAATTTATATTGTGTTAACTTATATATTTTTTCTTATCTCGAGGAGCTCCTCTAGCCGTACATACCTATGCTGTTCTAAATATTTCGTGGGCCCATACAAACAAACTAAGGTAACTTAATTTGCAGTTTTAATGCAAAGCAATTTTCGGTAAAATCGTATTTTCGATACATCATATGGGCTAAATCATCGAAGATTTTTTTTAATGAATGCCCCTATTGCGAATAATAAGTCCATTTAATTGTTCTGATTTTGTGTTTAAAATAATCGAAAAACACGCACATTAAATAGTTGAATTTTTTTCTTTAAATGGCTGCGATTTAGAATAGCATCTCCGGATTTCGGGGTTAAAATGGGTATGGACAGATATAGGAGGTCCTCCAGATCAAGAATATACATATATATGTACATATAGTTAGGGTTACCAGATCGGTACAGCGAAAAATCAGTACGTCTCCATAAAAAAAAAAACAAAAAAAAAAAAAAGTAAAAAGAAAAGGAGCAGGGTACAGATAGATCTCAAATTCCAGCGTCTCAAATAGATAGAATTTAATTATCTTCCAGCATCGTACAATTTACATTTTTTTTGTCATATTTTTTGCCACTGCCGATTGCTTTTAGCATATCAACATTTTCAGTTTTCATTATATACTTATGGAAATCGTTGCATGGCATGTTCTTATAATTATATTTAGTGACAATCATGTCGTGAACATTTTCAACAAGGAGACGATTGCGTTCATCACTCCATTGGATATTGATGAGAGAGAAAATTCTTTTACAACTAGCATTATGTCCGGGAATAAAAAAAAGTACTGCGCAATTTTCAAAATTTCAGAAAAGAAATCAATGTTTGAATTCGCTTTAAAAAATGCACAAATCTGGTCATTTGAAGTTTGTGAAAAAAATTTTATAGAATCCTCGTCACTCTCCTTTTTCTTTTCTATAAAATTGTTCAAATTCACCAATTGATCAGTTATCTTCTCTTCATGGATATGAACATTTTTTGACTCAAGAAACTGCATTGTTTGCACAACTTCTTCATATCAAACATCTTGTGATGTGTGATCAAATTTCAACCATTGGAAAACTTTTATTCGGACAAATATGAAGTCCATTTCAAGAAGTATTCAAGAGCTACCTGATAAACACTAATGGTTCTTTCATGGAAATCAAGGCATTCCTTTTCTTTTCCTTATGATTTCAAAGTGTCAAGATTTGAAAGTAGAGTAAGAGGCAAAACCTTGGCTTGATTCTCTCGCGCAAGGAATTAGCAACGGATTCAATGATTGAATTAATTTCAAGAACACTGTTGCCATCGCTTTCTATTGATGCTATTTTACATTGAAAAATGAACATACATAAATGAGTGGACAAGCAAAAGAAAGCTTTCAGCCAAATCTTCAGAAAAGAAATTTTCCATAAATTTTGGAGGTTTTTCGATTGATAAAAGAAAGCTTTTAATGCAGGGAACAGTTTGAGAATTCGTTGCACTGCAGGAAACAAACTAAGCCATCGAGTCTTGCTGTGTGAAAGTAAAGGTTGATATTGAACATCAACGAACTTAAGTTTAAAAACGAGGGCATCAATATCATATTTTCCGAATTGATCCAATCCATGCTGGGCGCAATTATGAAGAATATGAGCAGGGCACCCAACACCAATGACACCAGAATTTACTTTTTCTTTGAGTAGGGCCAACCCATTGTTAGACCCCTTGCGATTCAAGCCACAAAAATTGATTGGAGCGTTATCTGCTACAAAAGCTGTAAATTTTTCAGTCAAATTTTGTGTCTCGAGAACGCTTTCAATCGAATTTGTAATCGTTTCAGCCTTATCGTTATTTGTTTCTTGTAAATCCAGCAATTTCACTTGAATACCAAAATCAAAGTATTGAGTAATGATGACCATGATTAGAAGTATCTGTGCTCAAACTTATGAACTGAATTCTTTCTAAAGCTTTTTGTACATCGTAAGTATATCGCATGTGGAGCCAAAACACCATTAATTATAGCCACAGTTTTTGTTCTCGCACAAGACAATTTTTTGGCTATTTCAGAATCTACGAATAACGTACGATCCATTACATTATAACTGGAGTGGTGTTTTACAGTGTGGAATGCCAGAGTTCCTTCTGCAGCCCAGACTTTAAGTGCCGTTGGAGATGATTTTGCGACCATGAAAGTATCCAAGGATTGCGATGTTGTAGAGGTTCTCAATTTTTTTTTGTGTTTCTCTGAGTTGACGTGTTTTCTTAAATCATAAACTCCTAAAACAATTGAAACATTTAAAAATTTCAACTATCAGCTGGCAAATTTCATTTATCATGCATAATGCATCATTTAAAATTCAAATTATTACGGTTCATAGAAAAAAGATTGAGAAGACAGAAAAACGTGCATTCAATCAACTACAATACAAGCGAGAAAAAAATCGAATAAAGTTTTTAGACACATTCAAGAATTTATATACATCAACAATACTTTTTTTCATGTCATACTGTATACGGCATGAAAAACAAGTATTATTGATCTTAGCGAAGAAATTAGAAAGGTCACCCAACGACAAAAGCAAAAGAAAGGAAACAAGAACAAACTTCACATTTCACTTCTTGCTCGGTTTTGCCCTGTACAAAACAAGGGGATTGTTTTCTTTTCCTTTTTGCTTCAGTTGCCATTGATAACTGCAAGTACTCCAAATATTATCTGTAAAATAAATTTAATTTTCGAAATAATTTCATTTCACAACATATTTATAACCTCACAAGTCTTGGTCTGTACACTTACCGATAACTTGGAAACGTCGACGAATTCCAAAAGTTTGAAAACTGGAGCTTGCAATATAATTACATTCACATCCGTTTTCGTTCGACAAGTATGTAAATTAAACGAAAACACGATTGATTTGAAAGAATTATAAACGTTGTTGACAATGGTGGTGGCTGTAAATAACAGTATCGAAAGTCTCGATAACGATCGATATATTTTGTCTCTTTTCATCCGATTTAAAAATCGTTCGGTGCGTTTATCGAATGTGCGCGTGTTTATCCAATAAAATTGGATAAATTTGCGAAAAACAGGCGTTTGCGCCGAAAATCAGTACACTTCATTAAAAAATCAGTAGGGGTATTCTCTTGCTCTTGCAAAACCCGGTGCACAGTGCAAGAATTGCAGATTTACAACGGCACAACAACAAACACACGCAGAAAATTATTTGCAATGGCTGTAAAATATGTCAGACCAAAACCCAAGTATATTTGCGTCCAATGTCACGCAAAAATAAAATTGCAACCCTGCTGTAGTTGCCATTTTACATAAAGATATATTACGTCGTTAAATTGTTGAGAAAGGTAAATTTTAATTAAATTTTATAACAATAGTCATTTACAATAAATTGACTGAATCAGTCGCTCATATATCACTAGATTCTTCAATGGGTGCTCTCGTTCCCTTGTATATTTCGGTGTAGTATTTTTGCAATCTGCAATCTTGCAAGAGCAAGAGAATACCCCTAGTATATCAGTACGGTGGTGTAAAAGCCAGTACGCGTACTGATAAAATCAGCACATCTGGTAACGCTACATATAGTTGCCGCTGACATATGGTTTTTGAGATATTTGCATTTAAAGTTCAAAAAATCAACTATTTTAAATGCGTGTTTCTCCGATTTATAATGCATTATGCACTTATATTTTATACTTTTATATCCACTAACACGAATTAATAAACGAATTAGTGTAGTTTGAAATAATTTATTTTATATTAAATAGTGCAAAAATATACATATCAATCTTTAGTTAAAATCCATTTATTCATAAAATAAGAAAGTGGTTGTAAACAAGCAAAAAATTGGTGTTACCGTATTTTGTAATTGAATAAAAATAAGAAAAAATAAAGATTATGACGTCATAAGTAAATTCATTATCGTGTGATGAGTAATGTAAAATCTTTTAGAATTCTCATTATCTTGATAAATCCCGGTGTTGGGTCAGGCAAAAAGGAGTTCAACGCAAAAAAACTGAAAACGACCAAGTGTTGGTCCGACTGAGGGTAATTTTTGGAAAGCTAATGTGTTATATATTTCCTGTCATTGGGGTATTATTTGTTTTCTTTATTTCTTTTGGTTTTTCTGTAAAATATGAATATAAGGTAGCACAGATTATTAGTTAGAATGCAACCCTTTTGTTACTGTACGAACATAAATAAATGAACAAAACTTAAATATTGAATAAAAGATATTTTTGCACTATTTAATATAAAAAAATGGTTAGAAACGATTTAGTGAAGTGTTAGTGGATATAAAAATTAAAAATATAACCATAAAATTCATTATAAATGGGTAAAACAGGCATTTTATACAATTAAATTGTTGATCTTCTGACCGTGTGTTTGCATTTAAACTGCTCCTAAACGGATGGACCGATTTTGATGAAATTTTCTGTGTATGTTCAAGGAGATTCGAGAATGGTTTAGATTTACAATTTGGTCCACTGGAAAATGTTTTTTAAATTATTTTTTCATTTTTAATCAATTGGTAATTTTGGAATGTTTGACCGATAGATGGCGCTACCATCGCAGTATCGAATATTCAAACCTTAAATTGGCGTAAACGTGCATTAAAGAAAACGATGCCAAAGTAAAAGGCGACATCTGTGGATCAAGTTTTTATATTGTGGACAGAGTTGTTCGTTCTTAAGTAATAAATTGGGTGATTCAATACATCTATGGGTAGCTATAACATTTTTTTCATACCTGCTAACTATTAGAGGGGGTATCTTGACAGGCAATTTAAAATTGCAAAAGGTCTGGCGTAAAAAATAGCGGCATAACTGAAGTTGTATAAATGAGCATCCACACACACACACCACATTAGCACGCCCCATCAACTCCACATCAACACTGACACGCATCCTTCACCACACTCATCACATCATCACTTACCATCCACATTACTCACGAGAGCAACACATATTGACACCCACACACAAGTACACCAACCAACAACCATGACACCGCCCCCTTACCAAAGCGAAAAAGGGAACCTACGAGGAGATGCAGTTTCAGTTGGTTATCGACATCAGCAACGATCGGTGCATTTTTTTTCGTCGCGCATCTCCCACGCCGCCGAGAGTAACAGTGACATACCTTTTTTTCAATTTTTCGGGAAGTTTCCGGCTTTTTTCCATCAAACCCTAGTGGGCTTATACCGTTCCCGAAACTCGATCATCAGTGCCTTCGGGAATTTTAAAGTATTTATAGAACCTTATTGGAGGACATCCCGTCTCCAAAATTATTGTTAAGCAGCGGTGAATTTTAAATTAATAAAACCCTATTCGAGCACGCGTGCACAAACAAATTCATTGTTTTAATTTCTTTCGTTACGGGAAATTTATGGTCAGCTGAAAGGTGAATGCTCGATAATTACATGGTCCTTCGAGCCATAAAGAACGGCACAGTGGAAATATAAAAGTGAAAGAAAAAGCACAAGATTGAATACAGTGACAAAAAAAAAATTTTTTTTACAAAAGGAAATAATTATTTACGAATAAAAAACTACAAAACCAAGTAAAAAATCAAAAGTGCTTTAAACTAAAGAAGTGAAGTGGATTCACAGTGAAAAAATAAATTTATAAAAAACAAAAAGAATATCAGAACACATCAAAAGTGAAACTTTAGAGCAGTGAAAAAAAAAAAACACCTGTAAAAGATTATTACAAAACAACAAAGCAATTCTAACACTACAAAAAAGGAAACCGGGCGCGAAACTTAATAAATAGAAAACGGCTTACACAAATTACAAATAAAATATTAAATACAAACAAACAAAAACGTGAGAAAAAGTAACAAGAAATCAACACAACAACAAGAAAAATACAAATCGGAACGCTGGCGAAGGAGAGCAACACCACCAAGGAACCGCACACAGCTCCTCAATTTAACCCCCAAAATCCCTGAGGGAAATCAGAGTGAGTGTATCCAATCCACTTTTGATTTTATTATTAAATGTATATATGTATGTATGTAACGTGCACGAACGGTCAAAATCATAGTACCGATAATAATTAAACCCGTTTAATAAAAACGGTTAATAAAGGCTCTAAACCGGCCAATTCGGTAAATAATATATATATATATATGTTATGTATCCACAGTATACATATACATGTATGTGTATATAATTAACTAAATAAATTCTTATTCCTTGCCCTTTTTTAACTTAAATTCGTGTATAGAAATACACACAATTATTCTAGCAATACCGCTTCAGCTTGTTAAACTGTGAGAGGGATAATTGCAAATTATCACAGCAATACCCCTTCAGAATATTAAGCTGGAGAGAGAGTCACTTGCACATTAAACGGACAATACCGCTTCAGCTTGTTAAGCTAATAAGCTTAAGGGGTAATAGGAAAAATAAGGCACAAAAGAGAACGAAAACAAACATACATATATACATATCCTCAAGCGGATTATATAAATTATTCAAATGTATTCTTCAATTTGAAGTTATTTTATTTGCCGTCATCACGGCTTAGTTGTCAAGTATGAAGTGCCGTTTAAATTATTCCTAACTTAGCTCAAGCCACCAACCCGCATCGCGTTGTAGCTCCTCTGCTGACGTTTTGCTGACCTTGCGCCTCGTGCATGGTGTTTGTTTACTTAGATGTCTGGCCAATGTTCTCACGCAAAATGTGCTGACTTAGCGACATGTGCAGAGTGGTAGGCTCTTATTACGACGGGAATTAGGGTGTGTCGTTTCTTCGCGATAACTCCTCCCCTTCTAAATGGGGAACGTCCTCGGTCCTCAAAGAAGCGGTTTTAATTGCAGTTTCAACGGACCTGGCTATGATAATCTCTCTCTTGGTCCTCCTTATCCTGAGAAGGACGTAAACAGTGAATGCCATGATTAATAAGACACCAATGGCTGAGAAACCTGTAACGTGGCCATAATGGATTGATCGCTGCAGGTGATTGATCCTTTGAACATTCTCTAGATTCACATGGTGAAGGCAAGAAGCGCTTAATATTTCTGTGTGCTGCGTCAAGTTGATTGTAGAAGCCCATGGAGTTTCAGGTTTTAGAGGCAATGTAGAATTTTCGTTATAAAAAGTCGTACCATTAATCTTTACGTTGTTTTTGAAGACCACGAGGTATGTTCCGTTGACCGTAATAGGGACCTCATTATTTTCCTCGATGACAGCCAATTGGTCATTGATGACAACAAGGCCGTCACTTATCGGTGAAATTGGTGTGAGGTTGTTAAATGTTGTACTGCAATTAGCGGTGTTGCGAGTCAGTAGTTGCAGAGCGCATGATGTAGTCGGAGATGGTAAGCAAAACGTTGGTGTTGTGTCGCTGCAGTTCTTTACGGCTACGGTATGGTTATAACACTTGGCTAAGATGGATTCTTCTAGGTGCAGGATTTGGTGGCCATGAGCTACCGGTAAAATAGTAATTTTCTTACATCTAAACATAGGAATCGGATATCTTATTAAAAAGTAAATTATGTTATTATACTGTAATATCTTAATTCTAGCTACTGCCATAACATCGGCCACGGTAAGGTCAGTGAAGTGCTCGTCTCCTGTTATGAAATTTATTTCGTTACTGTCTAAGAGAATGGGACTTAAGACCCCAATTTTGGCGAAAGTGACAGCTGTTATAATGTTATTTAATTCTGTAATAATTGCTCTGTTTCTAGCCAGTAGTATGTCATAAAGGTGACCGGTGTTTATTTCTCTTTCTTTTGTTAATTTCAGGATTTTATTTACTGTAATGGTAAGGTTATTGATTTCTTTCTGTACTTGAGTGTTTATGGTAAACTGTCTGTCCTGCGAGTTAATTAGCTGTTCTTCTGTGCTCATTAATCTATTGAAGTCGTCATGGTCAGGAGTTCCAGCAATGTATTTCAGGACTGTCCCTAGGGCATTCAGGCTTCTCGCCTGTCTGTGGTGAGCGTTTATCATTTGTATCAGTCGACTTATCTGGTTTATGTCCGCGTCTAGTAACTTCCTCATATGTGACTGAGGAAAGTGGTCTGTGGCATTAATTGTCTCGTCTCTCAGTAATTCGTAAAGTGTCAAGTTGGTAACATGCTTGATGTGTCCTGAATTTTCCCAAATTACAAGGTCCTCACCGACCACCGGAATGTACCTTGCATTGGTATAGTCGATTAACCTTCCTGTCGTTACCGATATTGATATGGCCAAAATTATGAAAATCCTAAAAACATATATGAAATTTTTTGTTAATTGTTTATCATTAGAAACGCCTAGGTTCTAGATTAAGTTTAACGAAGGTTGTCCTTATGGACCCTTCTCCCTTTTATTAAAACTGTTGTACCCATGTCTTTTTCCACCTCTTCCTCAGTATAAAGAGGCGTAAGCTTATTGCCTAGTCTCCTGTTATTTTTAACAAGTACTTTTTCTCCAACAGGGAACTCCCTATCCTGCCTGTTCTTATTATGAGTTGTTAGTTCTCTTTCCTGTGCGTTTCTTAAGCGGCATGGTATTTGGTTGTCATCTTTAATTGAACGAAATACGGTAAGGGGCTTCATCCCCGTTACTGTGTGAATGGACCTGTTATACTCAATCGTAGCTAAAAGGACAATTTCCTCAACATCATCAAGATTTTTGTCAAGTTTAAGGCATCGTGCTATTTCCATTAGTGTGCTATGAAATCGCTCCACCTGACCATTTGATGTACTATGTAGTGGTGGAGCATTCGCAATGTCGATATTGAAGTGATTCTTTAATGTAGCTTTGATGCTGTGTGAATTCAGCGACTTCTCATTGTCGCAATAAACTATTCGAGTACCGAAAAACATGTTGAGTAACTGAAGGAGCTGTGGTTTGACATCTACTATCGTTCTTGATTTCAACGACTGTACTATCGCAAATTTTGAAAACTTGTCGATGCACGTCAAGAAGAACTTGGACCCGGTAGAAAATATGTCAATGTGAAGAATTTCTCCACAATATGTTGGTATGGGCGTTTGAGCAATAAGCTGCTTCTTTGGGTGCCGATCATACTTCGCCCGCGAGCAAGTTCGACAATTTCCCACAAATTGTTTAACTTTTTTCTCCATTTTTGGAAAGAAGTAATCCTCTAGAATTTGTTTTGTGTTCTCCTGCGCTGCTCGATGCGCTCTGTTATGTTCTGCAGCGATAATTTCCTGCTGCTCATTCGGATTCGAAATGTCGTTAACGAATTTCTCCGTATGTCTGAATTTAACTGTTGGAAACATTTCGACCAGTTCGTGCTGAAACTGTGCAAGTGCATGCAGATCGCAGTGTATTGCGTTTACTGCTGTTGTGTTTACGGCCTCCTGTAAAAGTTCTAATAAATCCTTTTTTTCTCGGTAAGAAATGATATGCCTTGTCTTTTTTCCAAAAATTATAAAAGTTTTTCTTTGAGGTTCTGTACCTACCTCCACAATAATCTGGTTGCGGAAGCAATTTACCGGTTTTTCCGATCTTTCAATTGTATGGGTTGATGATTCCTCGCTATGAATTGTCTCGATGCTCGTGTTATCTAAAGCATTTATATGTTGCCTAGATAGAGCGTCTGCCACCACATTTTCCTTTCCTGGTTTGTAGATTAGCTTTGCGTTGCATTCGTCTATGAAGGCTTTCCATCTTTTAATTTTCGAATTAGGATTCCTATCCGAAACCGCAAAGGTCAGCGGCTGGTGGTCAGTATAAACATTAAGTTTTGTTACGCCGTACAGGTAGTTTCTAAGAGCTTTCAATGCCCATACAATAGCTAACAATTCCCTTTCATTGGCAGCGTAATGCTCCTCGCTCCCGGACAGAGTGCGAGAAATCATGGTAATCGGTTTGCCCTCCTGAGAGAGGACGGCGCCTATAGCATGAGCCGACGCGTCAGTAGTTAGGTCGAATTGTTTGTTAAAATCTGGATACGTCAGGGTTACATCCTCTGACGCTAAAATTTCTTTAATTGTTTCGAAGGTCTTTTTCTGTTCGTCCGTCAAATCAATTCTGATTTTTTTTGATTGGGACGCAGTAACTCGACCGTATTCGCCTCTCATGATGCTCGACAATGGTTTTGATATTCTAGCGAAATCCCTTATAAAACATCTATAATAACCCGCTAGACCTAGGAATGATCTGAGTCCCCTTAGAGTGGTGGGCTCAGGGAAACTTCGTATTGTGTCGACTTTGTCTGGACACGTTTTTATTCCTCCTTGTGAAACTAAGAACCCCAGGTATTCGACCTCAGTCCTAAAAAATTTGGATTTTTCAACTGACACTCTCATGTTGGCCCTAAATAATTCATTTAAAATTGATTCTATATCTTTCAGATGCTGCTGTTTGTTTTCCGAAAAAATAATAACATCGTCTACATAGACAAAACAGCTTTTCCCAATATGCTCTCTTAATACGTCGTCTATGGCGCGTTGAAAGATGCTCGGCACGTTTTTTAATCCAAAAGGTAACCGGCAAAATTCATACTTGCCATTCTTGACAGAGAAAGCTGTTTTTTCCCTATCACGCTCCAATAGTTTAATCTGATGGAAACCAGATTTTAAGTCCAAAGTGGTGAAGTATTTACTACCACCCAAATTGGAAAGAATTCCTGTTATGTCGGGAATTGGGTATTTATCACCGATAGTTTTTTCATTGAGTTTCCGAAAATCTATAACTAATCTCTGCTTCGCCTGTCCGTTTTCGTCTACCCCCTTTTTCTTTACCACCCATATAGGGTTGTTAAAGGGTGATCTTGATGGCCGGATAACTCCATTTGCTAACAAATCCTTGATTTCTTTGTCCACGAAATCCGCTACACTCAGTGGGTACGGGTATAATCTTGAGTAAACTGGTGTTTCGTCCTCCGTGCGAATTGTTGCTATCACCTTTGTATTGTACGGTAGTGCCTCATTGGGGTCAGCAAAAACCCTATTCATCCTTTTGATCATTCTAGAAAAATCTTCCCTAACGTCTGTTGGTACTAGATTTGTTTGAAGCCTAAGATGGCTTACGTCATGACTGGAAATGAAGAAGATTTCCTCCTCACCAAAATCATGATTTATTGTATTCGATTTAAGGTCAATGTTCGCATGGACCCTGTTTAGTATGTCGAGCCCAATCACGCCATCAAATGATGTTAAGTCCGGTAAGATGAAAAATTCTGCCACTACGCCAAATATTTTCATGTAGCATTTTTCCATGATAGAAGTAACCCCGTGAATAGATTTTACAGAGAATGTGTCCCTGAAATGTTGTGTCCTTAAAGCCGGTGTTGGTTTCATATAACTCCTCGACGCACCAGTATCGATAAGGAGTTTCACTTCTTTCCCTCCTAGGAACTTTGAAATCCAGGGTAGGAGGGACCTTCCCCTAAAAAATTAAGTTGATCTAAACTTACGTCATCCGCCGCTTGTTCGGCTTCTGCACCGTACAATGATTCACTCTGTAGCTCAACTTCCTCCTCCAGATGATTAACACGTTGGATCTTTGGTCCTGTGTAACGTCCAGAATTTGCTGGACGTTTTTGTTGATAGCCCTGTTGCATTCTATTACTGTTTCCTTGATAGGCACCTCGGTCTCTGTCAAACGATTGGTGTTTAAATTTCGATAAGGATGGATCAACGTCCATTGGTTCCGCTCTGACTAGTCTGTCGTTGTCACGTCCGTTATTTACCCTTTGATTTTCCGTAAAATGAGGTGCATGTCCGGGTTTGTACTGCCTATTACTATAGTAGTGTGGGCTCTTATGAGCTGAGGGTGGATCATAAGTGTTTGTCCTATGGTTGTTCTGGCTTGAAATTATATTATTATTTTTTTTAATGTGGTTGCCCTCGACGTTCCTGGCAGCAAAATTGGCCGCGAACGCATACCGCTCATGGTTTGAGTCTACCTCCTGTGCTAAAGCAAGAGCAGACGGAAGGTCAGACGGCCGTGAGGCGAAAAGAATGTCGCATAAGGGCTTCCTTAAGCCGGAAATGAAAACTCTTAGGGCATCTGCCCTATATTTCTCGTTTATAATTTCTGCCACGCTACTCTCGTAAGACATTATAGTCTTATTAGCTAGTAACGTTAGCTTCTTTTCTACCTCATCGTAGAATTCCAGACAGGACCTAGAACCCTGTCTTAAGGTAGATAATTCCTGCTCTATAAGATATACGGGACGTTTGTCCGCGTACGTAAAGTCTAAACGTGCTATAATGGCATTAAAGTTCAGCACAGTACTAAACGATGAGAGGACCGCATCGGCAGCCCCTCTTATTTTGTTCCTCAAAATGGTAACTGCTTGGTAGTGTCGTTCACTGCCATCGTACCTTTTGAACAGTTCATAAGCGTTATGCGCCGCCTCGCGCCATGACACATATGTGCCTATGTGACCATGAAATTCTGGAAGTGATTTGATAGCATCAAGCGTTATGTCACATGTCACTAGTGGATTTACAGATACCTTTAGATATTTTTCTACCTTTGGCCTGCTGCCTGTCACCTGGTTTTGGATTGCTCCTAACTTCCTATCGAACTCCAACCTTTGTGCTGCCAAAGCACTTCTAACTTCCGCCTTAATTAACTCGGTTATTTGTTCCGTGTTCATATTTGCTTTCTGACTTCCTAACTTTAAATTTCTAAAAAGGTCTTCCAGACCTTCACTCATTAATTTTTGTTCTGTCACTTTCCTTTATTTTATTCACAATTATTGCTATATTTATTCCAGGAAACGAGCATCTCACTTACCCTTCCATTGGATTTGAATAGATTAAAATTAGGTTCAGGTTCTTCCGGTTAATTGATCGGGCCAAAGGTTGTCTCTTCTTTAAGTCCACGCTGAGTCCAAGTAGTTGATTGTTGTCGATTTTAAGTGAGCCAACTGTCGTAGTTACACGAGTCGAGTTAAGAACTTTATATTTTTCTATTAAACTTTTCACTCGCGAGCCCCACGTTGGGCGCCAATTATTCAAATGTATTCTTCAATTTGAAGTTATTTTATTTGCCGTCATCACGGCTTAGTTGTCAAGTATGAAGTGCCGTTTAAATTATTCCTAACTTAGCTCAAGCCACCAACCCGCATCGCGTTGTAGCTCCTCTGCTGACGTTTTGCTGACCTTGCGCCTCGTGCATGGTGTTTGTTTACTTAGATGTCTGGCCAATGTTCTCACGCAAAATGTGCTGACTTAGCGACATGTGCAGAGTGGTAGGCTCTTATTACGACGGGAATTAGGGTGTGTCGTTTCTTCGCGATAACTTATATAACTAAAATTGACACATATATATAATATATATACACATATATATTTTACATTAGCGCTTTAGCGCATGTTTCTAAACGCGAGTACACAACCGCGAATTATTTCTACATACTGCCTTATATTCTCATATGCGTGTATACCTATAAAAATAGGATACAATTAATGAAGAGATATTGAGAAATTAAACAAACGGTGCGAAAAATATCTTTGGTGCGGAAAATCCAACGACATTGGTTGAGAGAATTAAATATTTCAAACTAATACTTCCCTTTGTACATACATTCATACACATATTGAAAGTCCAATTTTGGCGATTTCCGAGGAGTTTCTTGTTCCTTGTCAAACAAGAACCAGCATAATTGCACATATTTATTTAACGCATACTATATGCTCATAAACTCCATACGTCTGTACAAAGGGTATTGACCTAGTATTCAGTGCGCGCTAATACAAGGGCGTACGGATAAAACCGTAATAATATCTAAAACAAAAAAAAAAAAAAACAAGTAATACAAATTATTAAAGCGATAAACGCATTTTTAAATCCTTTTACTGAAATAACAGCTCTTATTTACTGAAAAGAGCTACCGGTTACATACATATTTTAATAATCCAATTTTGCGGAAATAACAACTCTTATTTATTAAAAAGAGTTTTCGGTGACACAAATTTCTATTATAATAAAATATGCATATATATTTTATTAAATACAATTTTCTGAATGAACACAGATTCAAAAGAATCAAAAGCAGAATTCTTAAGAATTCCCAAAATGGTTAATGATGACAAAAGTCCATGTACACCTGCAGAAGCTACACGCTCTAAGCAAGGTGCTACAAAGCAAAAAAGGGGGAAAGACATTTTGTATATTAAATTCATTTCTGAGAGTGATAGCTTAATTAAATACTGCACTCGATTTGCATCTTCACCGATTCAGGACAACTCTGAATCGGTACTAGAAATTAAAAATAAATCTATTGACAATTTTTGGACACGCCTCCAAGCTGCATACGACGCAATAGTAGAAACTGATGATTCAGATCTACCTGAAAATTTTAAATCTTCGGCTTACGCCAAATACGAAAATTGCTTAGACCGCTATGAAGACACAAAAGCAATGATCTCAGATCAATTAAAACTTATGAAGCCAATTGCACCTACTCCCCACAGTAGAGTAGAGTTACCACAATTGCCAGCCCAAGAGGCAAGTTCAGGCATTCATCTCAAAGTGCTAGCGTGTCATACGGAAATATTTCATGGAGGTTATGAACAATGGCCGTCCTTCCGGGACATGTTTACAGCCGTGTACATAAACCATCCAAAATTATCACAAGCGCAAAAATTGTATCACCTCCGATACAAAACTAAAGGTCAAGCAGGCGTAATAGTCAAGCAGTTCGCATTGAATGACGATAATTTTAATTTAGCTTGGGAAGCTTTAAGACAAAGATACGAAAATGAAAGAATATTAGTTGACAAGCAAGTAACGATACTTATGAACTTGCCTAAAATTCAAAGAGAAACCAGGGAAGAATTCATGAAACTAGAATCCACTGTTTCAAATTGTTTGTCGGTTCTATCGACACAAAACATTCCCACTCACAATTGGGATCCTATTCTGGTAAACATATGTACCGCCGCATTACCAGAAAAATCATTGCTTTTGTGAGAGCAATCGCTCTCATCAAGAAGAAAATGCCCAACGTGGCAGCAAATGAAAGATTTCTTAACTGCCCAGTACGAAATTGCGGAAAGGGTAGACAAAAAAGTAGTCAGAACTAAAAACGTTCAACAAGAACTAAATCGAAGCTTCAATAAACCCCAAGCCGGAAGCAACAATCATTTAAACAGAAGCTTTTTCAAAGTTCAAAGTTAAAAGCTTGCGAGAAATTTAAAAAAATGAATGTCACTGAAAGGAACAACTTTGTCAGGTCAAAAAGACTCTGCACAAACTGCTTGTCCCACTCACACAATCTTAATACATACGAAAGCAAATTTAATTGCGTATATTGCCACAAAAGGCATCATTCTATGTTACATCTCAATAACTTTCCCAACACACCTTATAGCAGCGCTTTTTCAAAAAAAGCCACGGGTTTAGTTGCAACAGCAACTCCCGAAACAAAAACTCAAGAAAATTGCCAAGAGACACCCTGTTGTTCAAAGGCATTAAAAACTCAAACGCTACACAGCGAAAATCATAGTAGAGTACTACTACCCACAGCAGTTGTCTCCATCGAGCATCGTGGAGAACTGTTCAAACTAAGAGCCCTAATCGACCAAGGATCGCAACGATCATTCATAGCGTCTAGGGCACAAAATAGGCTAAAACTGCCAACAAAACATGCCAACTATGAAATTACGGGAATGGGCGGACGAGTAGTACAAAACTCAAGTAAAATCTGCCCCATTACTCTAATTTCCCCCAAAGCGGATAAGCGCATTCAAGCAAATGCTATTGTCTTACCGTAACTAACAAACATGCTTCCAAGCTATCAAATAAATAGCAAGCATTGGGATAATTGGCAGATCCCAACTGCAACACGCCAGCTCAGATAGACATCTTAATAGGCAGCGACCTTATACCGCAAATCATATTAGAAGGTGTTGGAAAAATTTCGAAAACACTACTGGCGCAAAATACCATTTTCGGATGGGTCCTAAGTGGACTAGTTGCGGAACCAGTCACAGCCATGACAACTCAAGTTGAGGAAATCTCAAACGAGTACCTCAATTCACAATTGAGAAAATTTTGGGAGTTAGAAGAACTCCCCCCCATTCCAATTACAACACCTGAAGATCAGTATTGTGAAGACTTTTACAAAGCCACAACTACTCGATCAGAAAATGGTCGGTATGTCGTACGACTACCAATAAAACAACAATTTCCAGACACACTCGCCTTAGGTCACTCTCGCACCTCTGCAATACAGCAGTTTCTAAGTATGGAGAAAAACCTACTTAAAAAAGGTGAGCTTAAACAAGTTTATGATGGTGTCGTGGAAGAATACCTTCATTTAGATCACATGGAGGAAATAAGCCCATGTGAAAAAATCATAAGAGGCAAATATTACTCAAATACTACTCTTTCTCTTTGGAGGATGGAGTCATATGTAGAAGTTCACGCAAGTGAGGAAAGTTCTCTGATCGCCATTCACTTGGGAGTGGCCAGAAACGATTCTTTTACATATGACTCAAGCAGCTCACGACTTCCGGTCTTTGACCAAGTATCCTCTGGGTAGCCTAAGAACATCCGTTTGAAGGCGAGCTAACGTGAGAAGGCGAAATATCCCCTACATAGGGTTGTGCGCTGGGTTTGGGACCCGCCACGTAAAAAAACAACCCCAGCGAATAGCAACAACCAGCCTCGGATGAGAGACCCCCCTTTTGATGACGACCATGGAAAACGAAATAAGGACTACGAATTGAGGGCATGCACCTGGAATGTCCGGTCCCTTAATTGGGAAGGTGCCGCTGCCCAGCTGGTTGATGTCCTCGTGAAAATAAAGGCTGACATCACCGCCGTCCAAGAAATGCGATGGACGGGACAAGGACAAAGACGAGTAGGTCCTTGTGGCATTTACTACAGTGGCCATATAAAGGAGCGCAAGTTTGGTGTTGGATTCGTGGTGGTTCCTGCTCTCTGAGAGCACTCGTCAACAACTCGGTATAAGGGAACTGTGGGACGGCATTTCAAACTCCTTACGTACAGCTGCAACCGAAACCATTGGTTTTCGGAAGGTGCAAAAGAACAACTGGTACGACGAGGAGTGCCGTGTCGCAGCGGAGAGAAAACAGGCTGCCTACCTCGCAACGTTACGATCGACCACAACACGTGCGGGATGGGATAGATACCGAGAGTTGAAGAGGGAAGCGAGACGCATTTGTAAACAGAAAAAGAAAGAGGCCGAAATGCGTGAGTACGAAGAGCTTGATAAGCTGGCCGACAAGGGTAATGCTCGAAAATTCTACCAAAAGATGCGGCGGCTTACAGAAGGTTTCAAGACCGGAGCATACTCATGTAGAACCCCCCAAGGTGATCTAGTCACCGATGCCCAGAGCATACTTAAATTATGGAGGGAACACTTCTCCAGCCTGCTGAATGGCAGTGAACACACAACGCCAGGAGAAGACGAACCCAATTCCCCAATCGATGACGATGGAAAAGACGTTCCATTGCCCGACCAAGAAGAAGTTCGAATAGCAATTACCCGCCTGAAGAACAACAAAGCGGCGGGGGCGGATGGATTGCCAGCCGAGCTATTCAAACACGGCGGCGAAGAACTGATAAGGAGCATGCATCAGCTTCTTTGTAAAATATGGTCGGACGAAAGCATGCCCAACGATTGGAATATAAGTGTGCTATGCCCAATCCATAAAAAAGGAGACCCCACAATCTGCGCCAACTACCGTGGGATTAGCCTCCTTAATATCGCGTATAAGGTTCTATCGAGCGTATTGTGTGAAAGATTAAAGCCCACCGTCAACAAACTGATTGGACCTTATCAGTGTGGCTTCAGACCTGGTAAATCAACAACCGACCAGATATTCACCATGCGCCAAATCTTGGAAAAGACCCGTGAAAGGAGAATCGACACACATCACCTCTTCGTCGATTTTAAAGCTGCTTTCGACAGTACGAAAAGGAGCTGCCTTTATGCCGCAATGTCTGAATTTCGTATCCCCGCAAAACTAATACGGCTGTGTAAACTGACATTGAGCGGGACCAAAAGCTCCGTCAGGATCGGGAAGGACCTCTCCGAGCCGTTCGATACCAAACGAGGTTTCAGACAAGGCGACTCCCTATCGTGCGATTTCTTCAATCTGCTGCTGGAGAAAATAGTTCGAGCTGCAGAACTTAATCGAGCAGGTACAATCTTTTATAAGAGTGTACAGCTGCTGGCGTATGCCGATGATATTGATATCATCGGTCTCAACACCCGCGCCGTTAGTTCTGCTTTCTCCAGACTGAACAAGGAAGCAACGCAAATGGGTCTGGCAGTGAACGAGGGCAAGACGAAATATCTCCTGTCATCAAACAAACAGTCGTCGCACTCGCGACTTGGCACTCACGTCACTGTTGACAGTCATAACTTTGAAGTTGTAGATAATTTCGTCTATCTTGGAACCAGCGTAAACACCACCAACAATGTCAGCTTTGAAATCCAACGCAGGATAACTCTTGCCAACAGGTGCTACTTCGGACTGAGTAGGCAATTGAGAAGCAAAGTCCTCTCTCGACAGACAAAAACCAAACTCTATAAGTCACTCATAATTCCCGTCCTGCTATATGGTGCAGAGGCCTGGACGATGTCAACAACAGATGAGTCGACGTTGAGAGTTTTCGAGAGAAAAGTTCTGCGAAAGATTTATGGTCCTTTGCGCGTTGGCCACGGCGAATATCGCATTCGATGGAACGATGAGCTGTACGAGATATACGACGACATTGACATAGTTCAGCGAATTAAAAGACAGCGGCTACGCTGGCTAGGTCATGTTGTCCGAATGGACGAAAACACTCCAGCTCTGAAAGTATTCGACGCTGTACCCGCCGGGGGAAGCAGAGGAAGAGGAAGACCTCCACTCCGTTGGAAGGACCAAGTGGAGAAGGACCTGGCTTCGCTTGGAATATCCAATTGGCGCCACGTAGCGAAGAGAAGAAACGACTGGCGCGCTGTTGTTGACTCGGCTATAATCGCGTAAGCGGTGTCGACGCCAGTAAAGAAGAAGAAGACTTGCCTCATCATGCAGTAGTAAAGCCTTAGAAGAAAACAACAAAAGTTCGAGTGGTCTTCAATGCATCACGATCCACGAGCTCAGGAAATTCCCTAAATGATATTCTATTTACGGGACCCACACTCCAACCAGATTTAATCCTTCTCATATTGAACTGGCGTATATAAAAATACGTATTCAATGGGGATGTCGAAAAGATGTATCGACAGATACTGGTTCATAAAGATGATCAAGATTTTCAGCGGATTATTTTCCGAAAATCTGCCAATAGTCCATTACGCGACTTTAAATTGAAAACAGTTACCTTTGGCGTAAACTGTGCCCCATATCTAGCCATTCGTACACTACACGAACTGGCAGAAGACACAAAGCCAGAATTTTCACTGGCAACACAAGTCTTAAAAACGCAAACGTATGTAGACGATATCCTGTCTGGAAGCCACAGTCTTCCGCAAGCATACGAGACCTTATCACAGGTAATAAATGCCCTCAATACCGCAGGGTTTCCTTTAAAAAAGATTACTGCCAATCACCCAAATATTTTAAAAAATATTCCTAAAGACCATTTGTTGGATACTAATTTCCTTATATTTGAAAAGGATAGTACAACAAAAACACTAGGCATCCAATGGAATGCAATATCGGACCAGTTTTCATACACGACTGAGTCCATATCCGCATTATCCGCTCTCCTCGGTGGCAAAACTTTTTGACCCCGCAGGATAGCTTTCGCCAATTATGATACAGGCGAAGATCCTGATCCAAGAATTATGGCTAGACGGAACAAACTGGGACGAACAAGTGAAACCTCTTCGCTTAGAAAAATGGTCCCAGTTCGCTAATATAGGGTGATTTTTTAAGAGCTTGATAACTTTTTTTTAAAAAAAAACGCATAAAATTTGCAAAATCTCATCGGTTCTTTATTTGAAACGTTAGATTGGTTCATGACATTTACTTTTTGAAGATAATTTCATTTAAATGTTGACCGCGGCTGCGTCTTAGGTGGTCCATTCGGAAAGTCCAATTTTGGGCAACTTTTTCGAGCATTTCGGCCGGAATAGCCCGAATTTCTTCGGAAATGTTGTCTTCCAAAGCTGGAATAGTTGCTGGCTTATTTCTGTAGACTTTAGACTTGACGTAGCCCCACAAAAAATTGTCCAAAGGCGTTAAATCGCATGATCTTGGTGGCCAACTTACGGGTCCATTTCTTGAGATGAATTGTTGTCCGAAGTTTTCCCTCAAAATGGCCATAGAATCGCGAGCTGTGTGGCATGTAGCGCCATCTTGTTGAAACCACATGTCAACCAAGTTCAGTTCTTCCATTTTTGGCAACAAAAAGTTTGTTAGCATCGAACGATAGCGATCGCCATTCACCGTAACGTTGCGTCCAACAGCATCTTTGAAAAAATACGGTCCAATGATTCCACCAGCGTACAAACCACACCAAACAGTGCATTTTTCGGGATGCATGGGCAGTTCTTGAACGGCTTCTGGTTGCTCTTCACCCCAAATGCGGCAATTTTGCTTATTTACGTAGCCATTCAACCAGAAATGAGCCTCATCGCTGAACAAAATTTGTCGATGAACACATTTCGAACCGAACACTGATTTTGGTAATAAAATTCAATGATTTGCAAGCGTTGCTCGTTAGTAAGTCTATTCATGATGAAATGTCAAAGCATACTGAGCATCTTTCTCTTTGACACCATGTCTGAAATCCCACGTGATCTGTCAAATACTAATGCATGAAAATCCTAACCTCAAAAAAATCACCCGTTAATTTGAAGGACATCTCGAAGATACAAATTCCACGGTGGGTAAACTATTCCCCCGAATACAACGTGGAAGCCGTGTGGCTTCTGCGACGCCTCTGAAAAGGCATATTGCGCCACTATATATGTGCGTACACAAACCGATGTCGCAACTACAAGCCACTTATTAGCGGCAAAAGCAAAAGTTGCGCCTCTAAAAACGCTAAGTCTTCCACGACTTGAACTCTGTGGCGCTCTGCTACTAGCAAAGCTAGCTTCAATGGTGCAGACCCACTTAAAAATGGCGAAATACAGATTATATTTATGGTCCGATTCCGAGATAGTTCTAGCCTGGTTAGAAAAACCATCACATGCGTGGAAAACTTATATTTCTAACCGAACATCTGAAATACTTGACCTAGTAGGATCAGTTACTTGGCGTCACGTAGCCAGTGCTGACAATCCTGCTGATCTAGGTACAAGACGATGCAAACCTCTGCATCTCGCTACCTCCACCCTCTGGTGGAATGGCCCGCAATGGTTAACAGAATCTGCCGATTCTTGGCCACAATCGCCCATGCGCAACATACTAGCCCCAGAAAGTCGCAAAATCGACACTTATCATGCAACACTGGATGACACTGACATCCTTGAACGATTTTCATCGTTCCCCCGCGCCCTCCGGGTAGTTGCCTATATGCTCAAGTTTATAGAGCGGCTCAAACTTAAAGTTAAAGGAGCAACTTATCTCCATTGCGATAAATTGACGCACCAAAACTTACAAAAAGCAAACGTCGCTCTTATCGCATCAACGCAAACGCGCTACTTCAGCCGCGATATAGAATTACTAAGAGAATCGAAGCCTATCGATAAAAAGAGCTCACTCTTAGTTCTAAACCCATTTCTAGATACGAAGGGTTTACTTCGGGCGAATGGTCGGCTTACTAATTCAAGCCTAACGTACAATGAACGCCACCCTATAATCATACCAGAGAGGTGTCCGTTTGCCACTTTATTTATTAGATATATCCACATACTCATGCTCCACGCCGAACATCGCCTCATGCAACATATGGTCCGCCAGGAGCTGTACATACCCCGACTGAAGCCCCAAATAAAGAAGTGCATTTTCATGTGCAAAATCTGCACTATGCATAAGCGGAAAATGCGATCGCATATTATGGCAGCACTTCCACCTGAACGCTGCCTTTCACCACTACAGGTGTAGATTTTGCTGGGCCTTTTATGATAAAGGCATCCATGCTAAGGTCTCCTACCCTCATGAAAGGCTATGTGGCTGTTTTTGTCTGTTTCACGACAAAAGCAGTACACCTTGAGCTATGTACGAATCTGACGACGGAGGCTTTTCTTGCGGCTTTTGCTCGTTTCGTCGGACGACGAGGCTTTCCATCAAAAATCATGAGCGACAATGGTAAAACATTTATCGGAGCTCAAAGAGCTACCGAAAAACAGTTTGTGGACTTCACAAAACAAGTCTCACCAGACATTGTCCAAAAATACGCTCCCCAAGGTATCAATTGGCAGTTTATCCCCCCAAGCGCTCCACATATGGGTGGCTTATGGGAATTTGCCGTAAAAAGCTTCAAATCTCATTTTAAAAAGATAGCTGGCAACCACAAATTTAATTTCGAAGAATTCACGACCCTCTTAATTAGGATTGAAGCAGTTCTTAATTCACGGCCTCTCGCTGCACTCTCGCAAGATCCCTCAGACTTTACTGCCCTTACGCCAGGGCATTTTCTTAAAGGAGCGCCCATTCTGGCCACACCTGAGCCAGGCCAGGAGAATTAAAATTCTCCATCATGACTTCAGTCGTCGATGGAAAAATGATTATTTAAAGGACCTCCACAGAAGGTACCAATGGAAAATCACAGAAAATGCGCCTAAGCTTGGAGATTGTGTCTTAATCAATGACGATTGTCTCCCCCCTACCGAATGGCGGCTTGGCCGCATAGAGAAGCTCTACTACGGCTCCGACGGTCATATTCGCGTAGTCGATCTCCGTACACAATCGGGAACGCTAACTAGACCGCTCGTTAAATTATGCTTTTTGCCAACCGCTGATAAAATTGAAACGTAACCGCAACCAATAAACAAGAAATTAACAAAAAAAAATATAATAATAATCTTACCCACTATAAGAAATAGCCACCAAAGCCAAAACCAAAAAAAAAAAAGTCGATCCACATGACGACTCAATCGTGCCACATCACGTGGTACCAACGCCCATATGATTATATACACAATATATAATAATTAACCATACTATTTTCTTAACAGATTAATATGGACGTCGAGATGCCAATTGTGCCTACGCCCACTGTGCGTTCCGCCGTCACGGTTCCGCGCCCTAGAGCTACCCCAGTAGCAGCGCCGCGCACAACCATCGCGGCCGCACCTCCCCGAGAAACTCCATCGGCTCTCCGCAGTGAACCGCAAGCAATAGCTCCGGAGCAGCCACAGCGTCAATGCGTGCTGTGTCGCCGACGACATCGGTTGCCACACTGTGGCATCTTCAAGGGGATGACACCCTTGCAACGCCAGCAGATCGCACAGGCACACGGCCATTGCCTGAATTGCCTGGCGCCTACCCATAGCACGCGCGAATGCACGACTGGGTACCAGTGCCAAGTCTGCATGCGGCACCATCACACGATGCTGCACCGCACCGCCGAACCCGACGTCGGGCGTCATCATGTCCCTCGCACTCGTACTGCCAGCCGTCGGCCCCCGCGGCCGCAACCGCGAAGGCCGGCATTACCATTGGAGGAGTCCCGATTTTGGCGTTATCGGCATGCAATCTCGAACCGAAGGCGCCACCCTAGAACGCAAGCCCGTCGTACAACTGGCCTCAGCAACGTTGTTGCAACCCTGCAACAACTTCAGAGCCTACTAGGCTAAATACTCGCCTAGGGGGGCCAGGATGTATAAATGAGCATCCACACACACACACCACATTAGCACGCCCCATCAACTCCACATCAACACTGACACGCATCCTTCACCACACTCATCACATCATCACTTACCATCCACATTACTCACGAGAGCAACACATATTGACACCCACCCACAAGTACACCAACCAACAACCATGACACCGCCCCCTTACCAAAGCGAAAAAGGGAACCTACAAGGAGATGCAGTTTCAGTTGGTTATCGACATCAGCAACGATCGGTGCATTTTTTTTCGTCGCGCATCTCCCACGCCGCCTAGAGTAACAGTGACATACCTTTTTTTCAATTTTTCGGGAAGTTTCCGGCTTTTTTCCATCAAACCCTAGTGGGCTTATACCGTTCCCGAAACTCGATCATCAGTGCCTTCGGGAATTTTAAAGTATTTATAGAACCTTATTGGAGGACATCCCGTCTCCAAAATTATTGTTAAGCAGCGGTGAATTTTAAATTAATAAAACCCTATTCGAGCACGCGTGCACAAACAAATTCATTGTTTTAATTTCTTTCGTTACGGGAAATTTGTGGTCAGCTGAAAGGGGAGTGCTCGATAATTACAGAAGTGTTGATAAAAATTTTGAGATATACAGAAATCTTTTCGAAGTATTGCACAAAGCAATGCAATATTTAAACGGGAACGATGAATACATATGTATATGCGTACAATTTCAAACTGATCCTTCCTGAAATATAATAAAATTGCTAAATATTGGGAATGGTAGAATAGAACTGCAATCAAATACACAATGCAATGAATTAAAACTGGCTCATTTATCATTCGATGAATAATACACCACGGGCCCCACCCAAAGAATGATGCCATAACCTTGCCAGCCGATTTTTTTGTCTTTCCACGCTTGAGAACCGTTTCTTAATATGCAGTCCGGCACGATTCCGATTACTTTGGCGGAGGGGTAAAAAAATTTCCGTATAAATGGGGTATGTACGGATAGGGGGCTTCTCCAGAGGAGGAATATCCAAAAAATATGTAAAAATAGCTAATATTTTTAAAAATATTCTAAAAAAATAACCCTGGCCGAGCGAATACCCGGGATGACTGAAGTACTTTCGCGTAGTACTCCTTTCTGCGTTGGCGGCCTTCGGCCGCGCTCTAAAAAAAATAACCCTGGCCCAGCGAATACCCGGGGTGACTGAAGTACTTTCGCATAGTACTCCTTTCTGCGTTGGCGGCCTTCGACCGGGCGCTAAAAAAAATAACCCTGGCCGAGCGAATACCCGGGGTGACTGAAGTACTTTCGCGAGTACCCGTTTCTGCGTTGAAAATAAAAAAATATATTGACTTTTTGTTATAAAGTGGTTATAACTCATGGTTATCATGCACTCAAAATTTAAGTTTTCGTTATAAAGTGGTAAATTTTGGTTATTATATCTGTCAGCGATTTCCATTTATTTTTGATGATACATTGGTTTGTATTTTAGGTGACAATATATATATTATTATATTTAAAATATGAGTTTGAGTGCATAATAACCAAAAAATATAACCACTTTGGCACAATTCCGGTTTCTTTGGCGCCGCGATTTGAAGGTACCGTTGGAAAGAGGAAGTCCTCCTGATTAAAAAACATATAGGGTTATAGAGTGCGCAAACGCTTAGTTTAGGAGATATTCGGCCTTAAAGTTCAAAAATTCGCAAAATTGGACCATTTCAAGGAGCTATTTCACCACACTAAACACACTTTTTTTCACATTTTTCACTTTAAATTAATTAAATTGCACTATAATCTTTAAAATGAATCTACATTTTACACTTTTAGCAGGTTTTTTACCTAAAAAATTTTTATTTTAAAAATCACACTTTACACTTGTTTGAACCTCATTTGTTTACCAAAAATTACGACGAAATGGAGCGCTGCCATGTGATGATAAGGCAATTCGCTGAAATTCCTCTTTTTCGCAAAAATTCCTCTATTCATGCATATGGATATTTTCTTTTTTAAATTTATTAAGCAAATAAGTAATATATAGATAAAAAATAACATTCCTTTGTGTCGAACTACTTTCTGCACTGGCGGCCTTCGGCCGCGCTTCAAAAAAAATAACCCTCATCGATCGAACACCGGGGTATTGATAGTTCCTTTGTGTCGAACTACTTTCAGCACAGACGGCCTTCGGCCGCGCTTCAAAAAAAATAACCCTCATCGATCGAACACCGGGGTATTGATAGTTCCTTTGTGTCGAACTACTTTCAGCACAGACGGCCTTCGGCCGCGCTTCAAAAAAAATAACCCTCATCGATCGAACACCGGGGTATTGATAGCTCCTTTGTGTCGAACTACTTTCTGCACTGGCGGCCTTCGGCCGCGCTTCAAAATAAAAACCCTCATCGATCGAACACCGGGGTATTCATAGTTCCTTTGTGTCGAACTACTTTCTGCACTGGCGGCCTTCGGCCGCGCTTCAAAAAAAATAACCCTCATCGATCGAACACCTATTTTAATCAAAAAGAGAGGAAAACTGAAAAACTTTCCATTCTATAATACGTTTTTTCTATTTAAGATATAATATACACATTTTTGATTATATTTTCAGGACACAAAGTATGGCAACACTGCTATTTGTCATAAATGTAAACACGCAAATCACTTGAAACTTTGAATGTGCAAAATAATTTTTAAAGTATATTTATTTTCTTAAAAAATATACAATTAGTGTAAATTTTTGATAAATACGAATGTGTACAGTGTAATTAAATATATATTAATTAAAAAATATGTGAAAAGTGGGTTAAACATAGTGAAATAACGAGCATTGTTTTTACAAATTTTTGAACTTTAAAGTGAAATATCTCGAAAACTATGGGTCTGAGGACCGTATATGTGTATACATTTTTTAATGCTGAGGACCTCCTCTATCCATCCGTACCATCAAATCGCGGCGCCGGAAAAATCGTAATATTGCCGGAATAAGAAACGTCCACTATCAGCCCATACTCATTTTTCTATTGTAAAATTTTCCCGGCTTTCTTATTCGAAAATAATTTTGCTCTGAGCTGTTGATTATTTTATTATAAATTCACACCAGCAAGCCATTATGGGAGTCTTCTAGTATACATGTGTATATTATTATGGGCATACTAAATGTATATCAATATTTTACTTACATTCTCAAAATTATTATTGGCATTCGGCGTAGGAATTATTGGTGGAAATATCCGCTTATTGTTGATAGATATTATTTCTTTAGGGGTATTAACATTATTTGTAATACCAGTGGTTCTTATAAACGAGACACGCTTGTTCTCGAAGAATTTGCTTTTTCCAGAAGGGTATTCGCAAGAAATATGTATGTTGGACATTTTCATTAAATTATTTTGACCATTTTTATCCTGATTAAACATAATTACAGTTTAAATTAGTTGAATCAATTTCTTGCAATTTATAATACTTTTTCTGTAAATACAGCAAACGGTAGCTCAAGTATTATTATTTTAATTCCATGTCGTCATAATTTTACAAATCTCAACATTTCAAAACACGTCTTAAAATATATGAATATATATATATAAACCATACTCTGGTTCATATGAAATATGCCCACCACCATATTTTATAACTTTACTTTATTTATATCAGATGTTTTTATTCAATATCTCCACATCCAATTACTTCACAGATAAAGCAATGGAAAATTACATGCTAGTATTTTTCTGTTGGTTAAATAAACGTTAATTTAGTAACTCAATGCCACGAAGTAATAGATCTTTGTTCACATACTTATTTCGGATCTGTTACACATATGCACTAACAACACAACTCATTAAAATTATTAAAAATCAAAAGTAAGTGTTAACAGAAATGTCCCTAAATTAACTTCTGAAAAGCATTTGACGCAAATTAGATACCTGATAGAAATATTTAATTTTTATCGACTTTTACTATAAAATCACTACAATCTAACTGAGAACCGATTAGTTATCAGTGATGAATGCATTACTTCCCTGCAAGGCGGGTAGTTGTTAGCAAACGTGTAAGCGACTTGTTATTGTTCACTTTTGCATTCGTTAAAATATTTGTTACCTTTGTTCAGAGTGTGGGAAAAAATAAACTCATAGATATTCGATGTTCAATGGTTATCTCGCTCTAACCAATGGCAAATATCGCATGCTGCCTTGTTCTAACAGAATACACACATTTGTTAGCAAATCTCTTCACAGTATGTTACGGGTAACAAATTATTTTGTTAGCGCATAGCTTACCTATGTATTATGGATAACAAAAAGTATTTGTTACCCGAATATCTGTTAGTGTTATTATTTTGGTTATCAGTTTGTTACCTTTAACATATAAGCATGTTAGCAAGAACAAGCAGTAACAAGATTATCTGTTACCCATTTGTTACTTCTAGAAAATTCAATTATTTTAAATAAAACTCAGTTTTTTTTTATTATTTCGCTTTATTTAATAATAAAATCAAAATAATCAAATATTTACTTAAACTAATATTATTATTACAGAAAAATAATACAAATTAAGTTTTTTCAGTAAAAAAATTATAATTCTAAAAATTCAAATTTGTAAAAGTAAAATTAGAAACTTCAAC
This sequence comes from Bactrocera dorsalis, assembly GCF_023373825.1. NCBI lineage: Eukaryota > Metazoa > Arthropoda > Insecta > Diptera > Tephritidae > Bactrocera > Bactrocera dorsalis. The sequence goes on along the minus strand of NC_064304.1, from coordinate 67,372,270 downwards.
TTAAAACTAATATGTACATCTTAGAACTAATTTATACAACTTAAAAGTAATATATGCAACTTAAAACTAATTTATACAACTCAAAACTAATATTTACAACTTAAAGCTAATATGTTTAACTTATAACTAATATTTACAACTTAAAACTATTATACATAAGTAATAATAAAAAACTTATATTGATTAAGTTTGTCTTCCACGAAGCGCTCGTGCTCCTCCGATGACATGGGCAGTTTCGAAGCGAGCTCCACGTAATGCTCGTCCTCCAAGTCACCGGTGAATCGGCTAATTGAATGGTGCATCTTTGCCGCTATGACGCGGCATTAGCGCAATAACTTACTTTGCGCCTGCACTTCGGCCTTTTCTGGCATCTAGAAAATTAAAATATAAAAATTAGTTTCTGTTTTAATTTGGTAATGTAGTACAGCGTTACTTACTTTGTCTGTTAGGACTTTTCAATTGCAGTGAGACGGGTCTCAATGGCATCCAGCTTCTGGATTATATCTGAAAAACATAAATATATTTTTGTAAGCAAATACTAATATATTTATATATTAATACATTATACCTGCATGGCCGCCAGACGATGGTGACGGTACCACAATATTTGATGGTTCTATCCAACAGATACATATGTTGATGGAGCATATGAGAGCCTTGCAATCAGTATTTGACGAAGTCAATGGTACTGATTTGCATATACTTATGCACAAATTACGCCCAGAAGCACATAGGTTTAAGAAAATTAACATTTACTCGCTTATTACACGCAGCAACTTTTGTCTCGGCAACTCTTGGTTTATAGGCGAGGGGGCGACGAGGAGAGGAGAATCGCGCCGAGTTTCCAGTGTTCAGCAACTCGCTTTGTGTTCTTATTCGTAGCAGTTCGCTGCGACGTTTTTCGGCATTCGTGTTCTTTCTATCGTAGTACATAGTTGCATTTGAGTATATTTTTTTGAAATTAATATTTTGAATATATTTAAAAAATTTAATTTCATCTTTCGGCAAGTAATTTGCAAATATGTATACAGATATACATAATATAATACAAATATTTTAGAAAATGGAGTATGACGAAAAAATCGAATTAATTAAAGATATTGTGAAATGTATGGAGAAAGCCATACAAATTGATTCAGACTATAGTGAAAAGGGTGACATATGTATGTGAAAGTCTGTCATATAATCTTTGTTTTAATTTTGAATTATAAATAAAATGTATTTCTTAATTGTCAGAACTGATTAATATATGTGATAGAGTGGCCCAAATACCCATAAGGAAAAAGAAACGACAATGGGTTAAAGTAAAGAGTAGACAATGGGTTAAAGTAAAGTGGAAGAGAATGAAAAAAAACTCGAACAAAGTTGCGCAACACAAGTTGCTCGTGTGAAGATAATGGGCGACAGCAAAAGAGAATCGCCCGAGAATTAGCAACTTTTGTCGCCTCGTGTAATAATAGACTTAGAGTATTGATACTTGGTTACAAAATATTCAATCTTTTTATTTACATAAATGTATATGGTTGAAACAAACACAGCAAAGAGACAAAATTAAATAATACAATGAAAATTCAATTAAATGAATATGTGGGTAAATGTTCACTATAAAATATTCACTTATATTGATGTTAACTTTTGATGATATTCCTGATTTTGTATGTCTGCAACACAACGAACAACGAACAAAATTTGAACTTGTCATTGCGCAATCTTTGTTTTTATCATTCTTGAAACCGCGCTTTTCGTTTTCTTTTTCTTGAAAAATAGGGTATACGTCTCTCCTATTCTCGCTAGTTACCATTACAATATGTTTAGAATGTCGATAGTTTTTCTCTATCTTACTTACGTATTCTCCCATGCAATTAAAAATTGCAGAAAATGTAACAGTGTTAGTGAACAGCTGAAAATGGTTCAATGTGTTTGTGCAATCTGTTGCCTCCGCCTTGCAGGGTTATCCGATAGGTTAGTTTAGTTCTAGCCTCGGGTAAAAAAAAAATATCTCTGCCTTTCCCTAAACGTTGCTCTACTTTGCGAACTATTTTGTAAAACTACCCGTTACTCTTCAGTTTTCATTGGCTATTAGTTTACAGCCCTATTCTGAAAAAACCTCTCAACTGAGTTGAGAGGATAAATTTGAGAGATTTCTTGTGAGGCATATTTTGTGAGGCTATTTTGCTCAAACCTCATAAGAAAAAACCTTAAAAAAGTCACCACGTGAGGTAAAAAGCTTTTTGCTGTCAAACAGCTGTTTTAATAAAAATAAGCAAACAAAAATGGACACGCAAATGGATAATCAGCATATGTATGTATGTAAGTAATTTTGTAAATTTTAAATATATATATAAACAATAATTTCATATATTCCTAGGCTTACAAAAACGGAAAGGATAGCTCAGGAGCAGCTGCAACATTACATATTGTTTTGCAAGCAGCATCCTGAGTTTCAACGGGGGAAGCTAACTACGACCAACCCTCAAGGGCTGCTCATAGAGAGCATATAACTATTACCAACGCATTTTTGATAAGAGCCATACCCGTAAAAAGACAAACACGCTAAGAAACGTAGATCACAAAATATATTCGACTTCTGTACATCATACGGCACCGATTCACTTATAAGTAATTTACATAGCGATTTTGGGAATCGAAATGTATTAATAAATGTTGTGTCTTGCATAGTAAAAGGATCGCTTTTGTCTCGTAAACCCTTCAAAATTTTCCTCCTATCCCCCGATTCCTCCTCCTCAAAAATTGCCGCATATACAAGAATAGTTCCTGCACGCTAATTATAACACTCAATTCTCAATTTTTTAAAAAATGTCAAATATTGATGTCAAACAAAACAAACACAGATGTTTTGTATTATGATGGCTTCTTTCACACGTCACAGATATTTGTGATAATAGTGAGCATTTGAGCTTTTGAATTTTCGCCAGCATAAGGTAACCCTCTCTATAATGAGAAGCATCACTGTAGTGAGGTTCTCTCTGCATGAGCTCTGCACTTTATTTCGAAATTAATTGTGGATATTAAGGGCAGTGAAATTTATTTCTCTTCAAGCGCGCAGGATGTTTTAATACAAACAACGGGTAAGATAAATAAATAAAAATAAATAAATAAATTTTCTCTTAAAGATTTTACACGAAATTTGGGATCAAGGGCACAATCGGCGCAATCGATTGTACCCATATTGGGATTGTTTCACCCTCAAGCACAGACGCCACTACTCCTTTCTCACTTTTCATGAACCGGAAAGGATTTTACAGCCTTAATGTAGAAGCAGTAGGTAATGTTCTATATTATACAAGCTATTTGCCAATCTTTCTGTTAATACATATGTATGTATGTATATATTTGCATTTTTGGCAGGTTTGTGATCATCGACTTATGTTCACCGCTGTCAACGCGAGATATCGCGGGTCATGCCATGATTCTGGTATTTGGCCCACATCCCCTACACGTATGCACCTCATAAGTACCTATAACACGCAAAGTGATTCGTGGTTGCTAGGTAAACAAGGATTGGAGCCATGGCGCCATGGCTGTTCACGCCAGTCGCTGAACCTTCAAATGCAAGGGAAGTGCGTTACAATAAATTGCACGCCAAAGCACGTAACACCATTGAGAGAGCCTTTGGTGTTTTGAAGTCACGATTCCGGTGCCTCTCAAAACACCGCATTCTTCATTACAGCCCTGAAAAAGCGTCTGTTATTATTTACGCGTGTGCAATTCTTCACAACATTTTACTGAAGCATGGTGTGGCTGCAGACCTTGGCTTCGAAGAAGTTTTAGAAGAATCACAAGACACCGAAATTGTTTTCGAAAACCCCAATTTTAGGGAGGGTGCTAAAGTAAGAGAACGTTACATCATGTCTTTATAATATACATATGTATATATTTCCAGTCATCAAAAGGGGGGTCTCTCATCCGAGGCTGGTTGTTGCTATTCGCTGGGGTTGTTTTTTTACGTGGCGGGTCCCAAACCCAGCGCACAACCCTATGTAGGGGATATTTCGCCTTCTCACGTTAGCTCGCCTTCAAACGGATGTTCTTAGGCTACCCAGAGGATACTTGGTCAAAGACCGGAAGTCGTGAGCTGCTTGAGTCATATGTAAAAGAATCGTTTCTGGCCACTCCCAAGTGAATGGCGATCAGAGAACTTTCCTCACTTGCGTGAACTTCTACATATGACTCCATCCTCCTATAAGTCACTCAAAATTCCCGTCCTGCTATATGGTGCAGAGGCCTGGACGATGTCAACAACAGATGAGTCGACGTTGCGAGTTTTCGAGAGAAAAGTTCTGCGAAAGATTTATGGTCCTTTGCGCGTTGGCCACGGCGAATATCGCATTCGATGGAACGATGAGCTGTACGAGATATACGGCGACATTGACATAGTTCAGCGAATTAAAAGACAGCGGCTACGCTGGCTAGGTCATGTTGTCCGAATGGACGAAAACACTCCAGCTCTGAAAGTATTCGACGCTGTACCCGCCGGGGGAAGCAGAGGAAGAGGAAGACCTCCACTCCGTTGGAAGGACCAAGTGGAGAAGGACCTGGCTTCGCTTGGAATATCCAATTGGCGCCACGTAGCGAAGAGAAGAAACGACTGGCGCGCTGTTGTTGACTCGGCTATAAGCGCGTAAGCGGTGTCTACGCCAGTAAAGAAGAAGATATATTTCCAGTGTACTGTAAATATAAGTATATACATATATGTAAGTTACTTACTCTCTCTGTACATTTGACTTCCTCTAAGTATGAATAAAAAGACATCTACATATGTTTAAATAATTCAGTACATATATGTATTTTATTTTTGTTATTATTTATTTAATTTTTCGCACAATTTAATCGTAACCTCTGACATCGAGCTTAGTGCTTGTGATAGTTGGTTCAGCACCCCCGTCATCTGCTCGTTTTGCTCTACAATTTTCTTTTGTATACCAATGGCCTCCTCCTCTGGCTTTTCACGGTCCTCCATTTTTTTAGCCCTGCTCCAAGCATCTTCGCTGCAGTCAATATACCTTTAGAAGGGATGTAAGAAGGCGATGGCATAGGAGAAGGTAAGATGGGAGGAGATAAGGAAGAAGAGGACAAATCTGGAGGTGATGGTGAGGAAGAAAAATTTATTGAGAAAGCAGGAAAAGCTGGAGCAGGTGATGTGACTGTTGGTGAGGAAGTTGGAGCAAGCGATGTGACTGTTGGGGAGGAAGCTGGAGCTTGAGCGGGGACTGGTTATGTATTTAAATGCAACTGCGGCAAAATCTGTAAGCATAAAACGGACCAATTATTGCCTCATGTAATTATAAAATATATAGTCCGACAAATATTCAATTAAAATATTACCTGGTGACCCAAAGCCCCAACACCCCGCAATCTATCCACCGCTGCTGCACCAAAGGTTGTAATGGCTTGCTCCTCGAACTCCGTTATTCCTTTTATCGGAGGGCCTCCACCAGTCGCTTGCGCATGTGCCTTAAGTTTGCGTGCTCGCGATCGCAACTGATGTTTCCAATGCATCAAGGACTATGGAAACATATTTTAATAATGTGAAACATACACAAGCATTTATGAACTTACCTCCCTCCACTTGGCTGCCGACCGAGTTGGACCTCTTAAGGCATTTAAGGTATCTGCTAACTCCGACCAAAGTATTTGCAGCCCTTGAGGTTGAGTTACATTTTAAAATTTGCAAAGCAAAATTACTTACATATCTTGATTATCCATTTTGTTTGCTTATTTTTATTGAAAAAACTTTTTACCTCACGTGGTGACTTTTTTAAGCTTTATTCTAATGAGATTTGAACAAGAATAGCTTCACAAAATATGCCTCACAAGAAATCTCTCAAATTTTTCCTCTGAACTAAGTTGAGAGGTTTTTTTCAGAATAGGGCTGTAATTTTCCAAATTAAAAACACGTTTGTATGTATGCACACGCGATGTGTGAACGAAAGGGGATGTCCCAATAGGGTTTTGGCACAATTCCGATTTCTTTGACGCCGCGATTTGAAGGTACCGTTGGAAAGAGGAAGTCCTCCTGATTAAAAAAATATATGGGGTTATAGGTACCGCAAGCGGTTAGTTTACGAGATATTCGACCTTAACGTTCAAAAATTCGCAAAATTCGAACATTTTCACATTAAACACACATTATTAACGTTTTTCTCTTCAAATTAATTAAATTATACTATAATCTTTTAATTAAATCCACATTTTACTCTTTTAGCAGGTTTTTTACCTAAAAAATCTTTATTTTAAAAATTACATTTTACACTCGTTTGAATCTCATTTGTTTACCAAAAACACCCATTGCAGAATCTAGTGATATATGAACGGCTGATTCGGTCAATTTATTGTGAATGACTATTATGCATGGCTATTGTGAATTGGCGCACCTTCTGCATACATTTTTAACAAAAAAAAACTGTAACAAATCTTTATAATTTAAATAGAAGTTATAAAATCTATTTAAAACTTATAGCGGGATTCTGTAACCAGTCTCTAGTCTCTATTTGAGGCATTTTGAGACAAAGTCTCAATTTGAGACTAGTTACTATTCACTAAACAGTCTCTAGCGTTAATCTCAAAATATTGAGACCTGGTAGTTAGCAAGTCACAAACTAAAAAGAGCTCTTGTCTGCCATTTTGAATATACTGAATAGAGATCATCATAGATATTAATTGATTGTCGTTTCTTTATATTTTGTAAGCAACTCAAACACGAAAAGATGAAAAATAAATCAATTTTACATAATTTTCGTAAATATTATGAAACAAAGTCAACATATATTTTTATTTTTATTGATAATTATGTTTTTTGACTATGTTATAGGAAATTTAATATTTGTTATCGGCATATTTATTTTGATTCAAGTGTAAAAACATCTCTGATTAATGAAATGTAATAGATTTTGTGACTGTCACTTACAGAATAGCAATATCATCTCAAGTCTCAAAAATTGTCTCTAACTTAAAATCTCAAATTTAGAGACTTGAGACTGTCTCAAGTTACAGAATCGCACGGTTACCTTCCTCAACAATTTAACAACGTAATATGTCTTTACGGGGCATCTCGACAGGATAAAATCTATGTCTTACTAACTGTATTGCCGTGCCTATTGCCTGTGGAGACTCCATATTGCTTATTGCTTACAATATATGGTAAACTAATTAGTTTGCCATTTGTTGTAAGCAATAAGCTGTCACTTCAGCAGTTTGACAGCGCAGTTTTAATTTCTATGAAAATTTCGAAGAGGCAACATATCCCATTTGCACATATGCCGACGAGATTTTCGTTTCGGTAATATGAAATTTAGTAGAGCGAGTATTAAGACGACTGTGTTATATTATGAATATAAAGTATATTTTCAAAATAACATTTTTCCCAAATATGAATATATAGTTTAATATTGATAATTTATAGAAAAATTATTCAAATTCGGTTGGGAATGAGCGAAGTCTTAAATTTAATAAATTTATAAAAGCATTAATCAAAAGATCATTGCTCATATTAAATTTATTATTTTAATTGGTATATAAATTTTATGCATACATATACATTTGTAAAAGAAGGATCTTTCTCCTTTCTTATTATCTTATTTTTCCCAGAAATACATTTGTAAAAAAAGGATCGTAATCCTTTTTTTATTTCCCTCATAAAAGATTTAAACAGTTCAAGAGCTCAAAACATGCGCCGCATCAGCTACCTACCTGTCGGCATTTCGCAATGTGATTAAAAAAATTTTTCAAGAGCTCAAAGCATGCGCTACATCATCTCGAACCTACCTACCCTACGCCTTTGCGCAAATGATTATGTTATGATAACAAATGCCCACATACAGATTTGGCAATGGCAATAGCAATAGATTTGACAGTTAGTAAGACATAGATTTTATCCTGTCGAGATGCCCCGTTATGTAAAATTACAGCTAAAACAGGGTTGCAATTATATTTTTGCGTGACATTGCACGCAAATAGACATGGGTTTTGGTCTGACATATAGCCATTGCAAATAATTTTCTGCGTGGGTTTATTGTTGCGCCGGTGCACCAGGAGGAAATATATGCAGTTATTGCACCGTGCAAGGATTTTGCAAGAGCAAGAGAATACCCCTAGTGTAAAGTATGCAGTATGCAGTACAGTACGAAAACTCAATTTTTGTTTCGAAAAATATAACCACTTTATATCCAAAACTCATATTTTAAATATAATAAAATATTGTTACAAAAGTAGTATTAAGTTGTATTTGTATTGCTATATGCATCCCTTATTATGAACAATAGCTGTAGGTATATGGAATAGCATTTGTCTTGTTGTAGACATCTGGCGCCGCGGCTGTCTGCTTGTAGAAACAATAGACATCTGGCGCCACAGCCGTCTGCTTATCTACTTAAACAATTGCTGAGTCTGGCGCCACGGCTGTCTGCTTGTCTAAGCAATAGCTGCGTTTGGCGCCGTATAGCATTATGTTCTGGTAATTTCCAGACGCAATATTCTAGAAGGACACGTCGGCATCAGCCAGAAGTGCGTGGCTATATAAGCCGTGGCAGCACCAACGTAATCAACCAGTGCTAAGAGTAAACTGATATAGTGTAGACGAGTTGTAAAATAAAGAGATTTTGTTGAAGTGAATTAAACGGCTTTTAGTTTTATTTTTCAATCCAGAGATACGAACCTAGTAAAGTAAAACTAGCAAGGAGTAAATTCGTAACAATTGGTGTCAGAAGTGAAATTGTCAAATAATCCAAATTCAAGATGGTTAAATTCGGAGAATTGAGAATTCAGCAATTAAAAAAGGAACTGGAGGAGCGTAATTTGCCGATAAGCGGGCAAAAGGCGGATCTGCAGGCACGATTACGTGAAGCAATGGAAGCGGATGAAATTAATGTGGACGAGTTCGAATTTGATGGGCCAGGAACTTCTACAAAGGTAGAAGAAAAAGTAGAAGAACATCGAACATCATCAAGTGTAGACACGAACATGCTGTTAGTGGCTATTAAGCAAATAGCAGAAAATGTAGTGCAAACAGAAAATCGTCTGGCACAGCAAATGACGCAAATAGCTGAAAATACATCACAGTTAGAGTCTCGCCTTACACAACAAATGACTGAAAATAATACGCAGTTAGAAAAACGTTTGGTACAACAGATTACAGAAAATAATACACAAGTGCAAGAGAAATTTTCAAAATTTGAAGACGAATTAAGCACAATAAAAAATGACGAAGAAAATTTAAGATCAGAATTTCTTCAACTAAGTAATCGTGTGCGAGAACTGCAACTACATGGCCCTGCACCATCAACAAATAATCAAAGATTGAAGGCACCCACATTCGATGGAAGTATTCCATTTCAAATTTTCAAACTTCAGTTTGAAAAGACAGCAATGGCCAATAACTGGAATGCAGCGGACAAAGTGGCGTCCTTGTTTGTATCATTGAAAGGACCTGCGGCAGAAATCCTTAAGACTATTCCAGACTGTGAACGGGACAACTATGAGGCATTGATGAGTGCGATAGAAATACGATATGGTAGTGAGCACCGGAAACAAATATACCAGATCGAACTGCAAAATAGGGGTCAGAAGATGAACGAGTCATTGCAAGAGTTCGCAACTGAAATAGAACGACTGGCTCATTTGGCAAATGCAGGTGCACCTGTGGATTACATTGAGAGGGTAAAAATTTAATGTTTCATAAATGGAATTCGTGATGTGGACACCAAACGCGCCACATATGCATTGCCAAAAAGAACGTTTGCTGAAACGGTTTCGCACGCCCTCACACAGGAAACAGCTTCCCTACTAAGCAAACCAGCACACAAAGTACAAAGGGTTGAAATGGAACAACCAGCGCTGATGGAAGAAATATTGAAGACTCTGAAGACAATTGCTGCACAGCGAGTAAATACAACAGGCAGATGTTTCAACTGTGGAAAAGCGGGTCACTTTGCCCGAAATTGCAATATAAAGGTAAACCCATCAAAACGGAAACAACCAACGGAACATCGAAAGGGGATTCACCACAAAAATGCGGATGCATTATCACGTCGCCCTTGTCCACTGGAATGTAAACATTACTCCAAATCAGAAGGAAAAGAAGGTATAATCGACGTGCGATTACTGAATATAGAACCTGAAGATGATTGGACTCCTCACCGCATCAGAATCAATCAGCTGGAGGACCCTGATCATGTACATACTATATATCATATTATAATATTATCACACGATTTTACTTATCTGTGTTTATTAAATATAAATCACATATTATACATATATATATGTATGTATATGGAAAAGTGTTCACATATTCAATTTTAGCTTTAAAAATCTTCTTAATAGTTTTTCTGTAGTTAATAAAGAAAAAACAATTACTCGAAAGTACAAACAAAGAAAACGCTGTGAAACGCTGAAAAATCCTTCACTTTTGGTTTTTAAGGTGTGGCAATGCTGGTTTTCCTCGTAATTATAAGCACTCTAAACTTTTCAGCCATAAATTTGATAAGTGATTTTTAAATTACTAAATTTAGTTGAAAAATTGGAAAAAAATGTGAAATGTGAGCTTATTTCAAAGCTTAGAGTGCATATTTAAAAATACAGTGTAAAAAACGTAAAAAAATGAATTTTTAAACATGAATATTTTAAAAAATATTAGTAATTTTTATATTATTTTTGGATATTCCTCCTCTGGAGAAGCTCCCCTATCCGTACATATCCCATTTATACGGAAAATCGCTTTTTTACCTCTCCGCCAAAGTAACCGGAATCGTGCCGGGGTTTTATTTAAAAAGGGTTTAACAAACGAAAATTTAAATATATAACTCCGGTATAATGAGGAGTGTGAAATTGGCGAAAATGCGCCCCGCTCGATGATGAGATCGAATAAAGAAACTATTACCGCACACGCGTACGAGTCGCTGTTGAGTTCGAAAGCGGAGTAAAGTGTCATCTCCTTGTTGGTTCCTTTTTTCCCTTTGGTTGTGGGATCAGATGGTGTGATGTGGTTGGTTAGTGTACGTGTATGTGAGTCTCGATGTGAGGTGCTCTCATGAGTAGTTTGGAATGTGGGTTGTAAACGCGTGTAACTACGTGGAGCTGTTGGAACTTTTCGGGGGCTGTGGTAGCAATAGTTGTTCGCGGCGCTGCTACTGGGGTAGCTTTAGAGCGCGGAACCGTGACGGCCGAACGTACAGTGGGCGTAGGTACCACCGGCATCTCGGCATCTTGATCTGTTAACAAATAGTATTTTTTATTATCATATATATATGTGTATATAATCATATGACCGTTGGTTCCATGTAAAGTGGCACGAGTGAGTCGTCATGTGGATCGAGCTTGTTTTGTTTTTGTCTTTTGCTGTTGTTTTTTACTAGTTGATGATTTTGTTATTAGCCAAGCCGCCATTCGGTAGGGTGAGACAATCGTCATTGATTAAGATACAATCTCCAAGCTGAGGCGCATTTTTTGTGATTTTCCATCGGTACCTTCTGTGGAGGTCCTTTAAATAGTCATCTTTCCATCGGCGACTGAAGTCTTATTCTTCCTAATTGGCGTAGATACCGCTTACGCTCTTATAGTCAAGTTAACAACAGCGCGCTAGTCGTTTTTCCTTTCGCTACGTGGCGACAATTGGATATTCTAAGCGTAGCCAGATTCTTCTCCACTTGGTTCTTCGAACGGAGTGGAGGTCTTCCTCTTCCTCTGTTTTCCCCCGGCGGGTACAGCGTCGAATACTTTCAGAGCTGGAGTGTTTTCGTCCATTCGAACAACATGACCTACCCAGCGTAATTCGCTGAACTATGCCAATGTCGTCATATATCTTATACAGCTTATCGTTCCATCGAATGCGATATTTGCTGTGGCCAATGGCCAAAGGGCCGTAAATCTTTCGCAGAGCTTCTCTTTTGAAAACCCGCAACGTCAACTTATCAGTTGTTGTCATCGTCCAAGCCTCTACACCATATAGCAGGATGGGAATTATGAGTGACTTATAGAGTTGGATTCCTGAATTCGTTTGTCATGGTCGTCATGAAAAGGGGCTCACTCATCCAAGGCTTGTTGTTTCCTTTCATTGGGGGTGTTTTTTTACGTGGCGGGACCCAAACCCAGCGCACAACCCTATGTAGGGGATGTTTCGCCTTCTCACTTTAGCTCGCCTTCAAACGAATGTTCTTAGGCTACCCAGAAGATACTCGGTCAAAGACCGGAAGTCGTTAGCTGCTTGAGCCATATGTAATGTGGCCAGAATGGCCGCTCCTTTAAGAAAATGCTCTGGCGTGAGGGCAGTAGAATCTGAGGGATCTTGGGAGAGTGCAGCGAGAGGCCGTGAGTTAAGAACGGCTTCAATTCTAGTTAACAGTGTCGTGATTTCTTCATAGTTAAATTTGTGGTTGCCAGCTATCTTTTTAAAATGAGATTTGAAGCTTTTCACGGCTGATTCCCATAAGCCGCCCATATGAGGGGCGCTTGGGGGAATAAACTGCCATTGATACCTTGAGAAGCGTATCTTTGAACAATTTCAGGTGAGACTTGTTTTGTGAAGTCCACAAACTGTTTTTCGGTAGCTCTTTGAGTTCCGATAAATGTTTCACTATTATCGCTCATGATTTCTGATGGAAAGCCTCGTCGTCCGACGAAACGACGAAAAGACGCAAGAAAAGCCTCCGTCTTCAGATTCATACATAGCTCAAGGTGTACTGCTTTTGTCGTGAAACACCCAAAAACAGCCGCATATCCTTTTATGAAGGTAGGACGCCTTTATCATAAAAGACCTAGCAAAATCGACACCTGTGGTGGTGAAAGGCAGAGCAAAGTTGCAGCGTTCAAGTGGAAGTGCTGCCATAATCTGCGATCGCATTTTCTGCATATGCATAGCGCAGATTTTGCACATGAAAATGCACTTCTTTATTTTGGGCTTCAGTCGGGGTATGTACAGACGATGTTCGGCGTATAGCACTAGTATGTGGATATATCTAATAAATAAAGTGGCAAACGGACACCTCTCTGGTATATTAAAGGGTGGCGTTCATTATACGTTAGGCTTGAATTAGCAAGCAGCCGACAATTCGCACGAAGTAGACCCTTCGTGTCTAGAAATGGGTTTAGAACTAAGAGTGAGCTCTTTTTATTAAGAGGCTTCGATTCTCTTAGTAATTTTATATCGCGGCTGAAGTAGCGCGTTTGCGTTTATGCGATAAGAGCGATCTTTGCCTTTTGTAAGTCTTGGTGCGCCAATGAATCGCAATGGTGATAAGTTGCTCCCTTTACTTTAAGTTTAAACCGCTCTAAAAACTTAAGCATTTAGGCGAATACCTGGAGGGCTCGGGGGAACGATGAAATTGTTCAAAAATGCCAGTGTCATCCAGTGTTGCATGATAACTGTCGATTTTCGACTTTCTGGGGCAAGTATGTTGCGCATGCACGATTGTGGTCAAGAATCTGGAGATTCTGTTAACCATCGGGGGCCATTCCATTAGAAGGTGGAGGTGGTGAGATGCAGAGGTTTGCATCCTCTTGTACCTAGATCAGCAGGATTGTTAGCACTGGCTACGTGTCGCCAATTGGCTGATCCTACTAGGTCAAGACAAGAGGCGGCGTAACTTTTATTCATTCATGTCATTCAATTTATTAGCGAACTGGGACCATTTTTCTAAGCGAAGAGACTTGTTCGTTCCAGTCGGTTCCGTCTAGCCATAATTCTTGTATCAGAATTTTCATTTGTATTATAATTGGCGAAAGCCATCCTGCGGGATCGAAAAGTTTTTCCACCGAGAATAAAATTTGTCTCTTTGTTATGGCGGATAATGCTGACATTGACTCTGTAGTATAATATGAAAACTTGTCAGATATCGCATTTCATTGGATCCCTAGTGTTTTTGTTGTACTTTTCAAATGTAAGTATGTTAGTATCCAACAAATGGTCTTTTGGAATACTTTTTAAAATATTTGGGTGATTGGCTGTTATCTTCTTTAATGGAGAGCCTGCGGTGTTGAGGGCATTTATTACCTGTGATAAAGACTCATGTGCTTGTGGAAGACTGCGGCTTCCAGACAGGATATCGTCTACATACGTTTGCGTTTTTAAGACTTGTGTTGCCAGAGAAAACTCTGACTTTGTGTCTTCTGCCAGTTCGTGGAGCATACGAATGACTAGATATGACGCACAGTTTACGCCAAAGGTAACTGTTTTCAATATAAAGTCGCATAGTGGGCTATTGGCCGATTTTCATAAAATAATCCGCTGAAAATCTTTATCATCTTTATGTACGAGTATTTGTAGATACATCTTTTCAACATCCCCATGGAATACTTATTTGTATATACGCCAATAGAATATCATTTAGGAAATTCCCCGAGCTAATGGATCTTGAGGCATTGAAGACAATTCTAACTTTTGTTGTTTTTGTCATGCTTTACTACTGCATGATGTGGCAAGTACAATGAGTAATATTTGCCTCTTATGATTTTTTCGCATGGGCTTCATCCTCCATGTGGTCTTAATGGAGATATTCTTCTAAGACACCATCATAATCTTGTTTGAGCTCACCTTTTCTAAGTAGGTTTTTTCCATACTTAGAAACTGCCGTATTGCAAAGGTGCGAGAGACCTTAGGCGAGTGTGTCTGGAAATTGTTCTTTTAGTGGTAGTCGTACGACATACCGACCATTATCTGATCGAGTAGTTGTGGCATTGTAAAAGTTTTCACAATACTGATGAAATGGGGGGGAGTTCTTTTAACTCTCAAAATTTTCTTAATTGTGAATTGAGGTACTCGTTTGTGATTTCCTCAACTTGAGTTTTCATTGTTGTGGCTAGTCCACTTAGGACCTATCCGAAAATGGTATGCGCCAGAGGTGTTTTTGAAATTTTTTCAATTTGCTATGTAAGATCGCTGCCTAATAGAAGGCCCATTTGAGCGGAGGGGTTGCAGTTGCGATCTGCCAACTTTAGGTGTGTAACCTTTTGCCAATGTATACATATGATAGCTTGGAAGACTATGGATTCTGCTTGAACGCGCTTATCCGCTTGAGGGGAAATTAGAGTAATGGGACAGATTTTATTTGTGTTTTGTACTACTTGTCCGCCCATTCCCGTAATTTCATATGTAGTTGGTTTGCTTTGTTGGCAGTCTAGCCTATTTTGTGCCCTAGACGCTATGAATGATCCTCGTGATCCTTGGTCTATTAGGGTTCTAAGTTTGAATAGTTCTCCTCGATGTTCGATGGAGACAACTGCTGTGGGTAGTAGTACTCTACTTAGATTTTCGCTGTGTAACGTTAGAGTTTTTAATGCCATTGCGCAGCATGGTGTCTCTTGGCATACTTCGGGATTTTTTGTTTCGGGAATTGCTGTTGCAACTAAACACGTGGTTTTTTTTTTGAGAAAGCGCTACTTTGATTTAGGTCGTTTTGAACGTTTTTAGTTCTGACTATTTTTTGTCTACCCTTTCGGCAATTTAGTATTGGGTAGTTAAGAAATCTTTCATCTGCTGCCACGTTGGGCATTTTCTTCTTGATGAGAGCGATTGCTCCCACAAAAGTAACGAATTTTCTGGTAATGCGGCGGTACATATGTTTACCAGAATAGGATCCCAATTTTGTGTGCGAATATTTTGTGTTGATAGGACCGATAAACAATTTGCAAAAGTGGATTCCAGTTTGATTAATTCTTCACTGGTTTCTTTTTGAATTTTAGGTAAGTTCATAAGTATCGTTACTTGCTTGTCGACCAATATTCTCTTATTTTCATATTTTGATCTTAGGGCTTTCCAAGCTAAATTGAAATTATCGTAATTTAATGCGAATTGCTTGACTATTAGTTTTGTATCGCTCTTGATAATTTTTTACGCTTGTGAGAATTTTGGATTGTCCCAGAAGGACGGCCATTTTTCATAACCTCCGTGAAATATTTCCGTATCACACGCTGACACTTTGAGATGAATGCCTGAACTTACTTGTCTCTTGGGCTTGTGGTAGCTCTACTCAACTGGTGGGAGTAGGTGCAATTGATTTTATACATTTTATTTGATTTGATATCATTGCTTTTGTGTCTTTCTACTGGTCTAAGCCATTTGGCGTAAGCCGAGGATTTGAAATTTTCAAGTAGATCTGAGTCATCAGTTTTGGAGGCGTATCCAAAAATTGTCAATCGATTTATTTTTTATTTCTAGTACTGATTCAGAGTTGTCCTGAATCGGTGAAGATGCAAATCGAGTGCAGTATTTAATTAAACTATCACTCCCAGAAATGAATTTACTATACGAAATGTCTTTCCTCCTTTTGTTTCCTCCTTTGTTTTGTAGCATCCTGCTTCGATCGTGTAGCTTCTGCAGGTGTACATGAACTTTGGTCATCAGTAATCATTTTTGGAATTCTTAAGAATTCTGCTTTAGATTCTTTTGAATCTGTGCAGAAAATTTGAACATACATATGTATATTTTATTATAATAGAGGAATGTGGTACCGAAAACTGTTTTCAATAAATAAGAGTTGTTAGTTCCGAAAAATAATTTTAGAACACGTTTATCGCTGTTATTGCTCGCGTTTGTATTCACTTGCCTTTTTTTCTTTTTTTGTTTGAAAAAATATTTTTTACGGTTTTATTCGTATGCCCTTGTATCAGCGCGCACTGATACTAGGTCGTTCGTTATGTTTAATCCGCTTGAAGATATGTATATGTCGATGTAAACAAATAACTTTGTTAATTTGAATATCATTTTTGAAATGACGAATGACCCTGTATATACATTTTGTAATACATGACAAACTACTGTGTATAGTAATTGTATATGCATCTCATATTACATGACAAACTACTGTGTATGCAAAGTACTTTGTAAATAAATTTCAATGTAATCGAAGTATGCTGTTTTCATGTTTCTCTTCATTATATCCTTCGGT
Source organism: Bactrocera dorsalis (assembly GCF_023373825.1). Classification (NCBI taxonomy): domain Eukaryota; kingdom Metazoa; phylum Arthropoda; class Insecta; order Diptera; family Tephritidae; genus Bactrocera; species Bactrocera dorsalis. The sequence goes on along the minus strand of NC_064304.1, from coordinate 67,355,372 downwards.
GTGAGAGCGAGGTAAAAGCATTTTGTTTTACCGAGTGTGCTTCTACGCGTCACGATAAAATCAACGAGTATTGGAAAAGCAAGAAAGAGACAAAGAATGTGCACAAATCCTTGTTCTGGTAGATATACCAAGAGTGATGAAGCGCTTTTGGTACTGAACCATTAGCATAGATAACTTGATCAGAATCTCTTTTCTTGCTCTCTCGCTTGTCAGCTGGCAGCGAACCCTGATCTGTTTTTTGAGTTGGCAACAAAACACAATCAGGGTGCTGTCAACCAGCAGTCTGTCAAAAAGGCGGGATGCCAGAATAATAGCGGTAAAACGAACTGCCAAAATCAGTTTGTTGTTATTATTCTTTGCAAATCGGTTGTGGTTATTTCTTAATACTATAAAAATATTAAATTTATTAATTTGGTGCAGTTTACCGATAAAAAAAGTGCGTAAGTTCATGAAGAAGTTAAAAAGAAGTGATGTGAATGTTTTAAAACAAAAATGTTTGTGTTTTATAGGAAATATGCCGAGTTCAAAGAAATGTGTAATGGGGTGCAGAGGTCAACAGCGTTTTTTCAACTTCCCAAATCAGGAAAAGGATGAAGCCAGGTAAGATTATTTGAAATGGTAATTAATATTTATTTGTTAATAAGTGGTTAAATAGTTGTATAAATAAATAATAGTAGTATGTAATTAGTATAGTAATTTCTATATTTTAGGTTTTAAGCTAATTTTACTTAATTCTTATTAGTTTTACTATATATTATAAAATATGACTAGATAGAAGGCATGATGTAGATACTAGTCATCTTTTTTTTTATGTTTTAGTCTTTAACTTGATTTAACTTAATTTTTATTAGTTTTAATATAAGTTGTTTTAAGTGCGTTTTTAATTGTTGGTTATTGTAAATTGCGTTTGTTGGTTAAAAAATGTAGCAATAAATAATCAAATATTTTAATTATGGCTTTAAGGTTATGGGTTATTTATTTTGCTTATTAGATTTAAAATTTGGCTGAATCTTTTTGGTGTGGGGCAAAACAGGCCTAAATATTTGTACGCCTGTGAGCGCCATTTCTCCAAAGAAATGAGGATGGAAAAAAAGTTGATGATGTTTGCAGTACCTAATATTAATTTACAATGTGTACCTGCACCCAGTCTTCAAGGTAATCAAATTTTGGCTCCCAATTCTCCGATAGAAATGGGAGCAGACGATTTTTACCCACAATTGGTGGAAGAAAACGCGCTTCAGTGTCACGATACGAGCGATCTAAATTTACTCGCATCTGTGGCAGAAGAGGCTCAAATAGAAATGAGGGATAGTGTCGTTGATCATGCGGATCAAGACATTAGTTTAATAACATCCTTTGAAGATGAAAGCTTTGTAGACAGGGGGAGTCAAACAAATTTGAGTCTGACAGCTGTAATTAATAAAGAGCACAAACTGGTTGAGGAGAATAGGAAGTTGAAGGCTAGATTAGAAGAAAAAGATAGAAAGATTAGTTATTTGCAGTACCAGTTGTCAGACCTTTCGCTGAAATATGCAAATTTAAAAAAACTATTAAAAGACACGGAAGATGGGTTCAATTATACTATGCATTTATGTAGCCAGCTTCCCCCACAGATTAGAGCCATAGTAGAAAATAGTTTAAAAAATAATAATAGGCACCCTAAAGGTCGTCGATACGACAGCTATTTCAAAACCTTAGCTTTAGGTGTATACTTTCTGTCTCCCTTAGCTTATAGACACCTAAAGTCTATCCTTAGATTTCCCGAAGAGAGAACACTTGATGAGTTCGTTTCAGAATGGCCCCGTGACCCAGGATGTAATAACAGTACTCTCAAGTGTTTAGAGTTGAGAAGCCGGGGCTTTACAACTCAACAAAAATATGTGTCCATTTTGTGTGATGAAATGGCTCTGAAGAGTCATATGCAATACTTGCCAAAGTATGATAAAATTGTAGGATTAGAAGATTATGGCGATGAAAATCGAACTTGTAGAATAGATACCAGTGCAATGACTCTTTTGGTCCAAGGTATCGGTGGCGACCCTTGGACCCATCCTCTAGCTTATTTCATTGTCCATGGTTCCTGTAAGGGTGATGTTGCCAAAATATATATTTTGCAGGCCATTACCCAATTGCAGAATATAGGTCTCATACCTTGCCATTTTGTTTGTGATCAGGGATCAAATTTTCTCAATTTAGTTCGAGTGTTTGGAGTTTCTGAAGCGCGTCCCTATTTTCGGGTTAATGGCAAGGAAGTATACTTTTTCAGTGATTGCCCCCATCTTGTAAAGAGTGTTAGGAATTGTTTAGAAAACTTAAAAAATAGAGTTAGTTTTAAATCGCGCTTAGTTCGTTGGTCCGATATTGTACATTTCTACAATAAAGATTCTCAAAATCCTGTCCGCTGTGCCGCTGTGTGTGAAGCAGGGTCTGACATAACTAATACTTTTAATTACATAAATGGTTGGAAAACAAACATTTCTAGTTTGGAACGTTTGTGGCGCTTTTTGTCACACGCCGGCTTCACTCACCTACAGACGAGACGGTTTTGTCAGGATAGTTTAGAGCATTATTTTGGACAGATTAGGAGAGGGGGTGGCAGAAGTGTAAGAATAACACCTTACATGTTCTGTAATTTGTTTAGAAAGTCATGGGGATTGCGATATGCAAGAATAGTTGTAAATGGAAATTGCGAACCAGTAGCTCAGGACGAGCATTTTTCTCCAGACTTATCAAGCCAAATTCTTCAAAGTGTGTGCAATGATAATTTAGTCCAAGATTTATCTTGGCAAGAATTTCAAGGCTTACCTCGACCAGAACATGAATTTAATAGGCTAAGGTTAGACCATCAGGCAGAATTAGAAGATGTAGAAGTAGATTTTCTGAAAGCAAATGCATATGTATACTTTTGCGGTTACCTTTATTTAAAAGTTTTTAAGACGCACACTTGTTCCCAACCATTACCTTATTTTGGAGAAGAAGAGATTTCAATTGATTTTTATTTCATTCAGCAGAGGCAAATTGATAGGTGCAATTTAATTAAACCACCCCAGAGATTTTTAGATTATATTAAGGAGTTAGAAGATATTTTTAATAGAGAATTTGAATCCACCTGTCACAGAATAGGAGTAGGCCAAATTTTATTCGATAGAATGAAACATGTCAGACCCTTTCTCTGCTGCAACAACTGCGACCCGAATGTTGTTTTAACTCTTTTTGTCAGGACGAGAATATTCTTCCTCGTAAAGTTTTTTAATAGAGATCTTAGTAGGCCCAATTTTAGAACTGAAATTCTTTGTGTTACTCATCTGTAGGATAGGCTGGCAAAACTGTATCATTTGTTTTTTAAATTTTCGAAATTTTTTTAAACCCTTGTTTCTTTTTTTGCCTCTTAATATTAATTTCTTATTTCTGTTTTAAATTTTGTATTGGAGACTGGGTGCAGATTGCTTTTTAAAAATGTTTGTACTTATTTTTTTAAATTGAGTATTTTTAGTTTTATATTTAGCCGCAGAGTGCAGTTCTTATATTGTATACTTGTGATAATTATTATATGTGATGAAAATAAGTCTTTTGCTTATTGTTGGATTATGTTTGCTTTTGAAATATTTATCTTTTTGTTTATTTTTAGGAATTATTGTCAATTAATATTATTATTTAATTTGTTTTCATGTGAATTATGATATGGCTTCATTTATTTTTTTGTATTTATTTTCAATTGTTACTTTATTATTTATTTGATTTTGTTTTTAATTGTTACTGTAAGTACAATTTTTCTTATATATGTATATATTTGTATTTATTTATATATATGGGTGATATAGGCCTACTGGGGAACCGAGCACCCAAAAATAAAATCGGTAACGCGCTATTTGCATACCTCAGTGATAGTGTGGAAACTGCAAAATATCTAAAATGTCCAAGTTAATATTTATCACCAGTGGCATCACTGGCAAATGTTATAAAAAATGCGAGTTTTGACAGCTCTCTCTCGAACTAAAGAGTCTCGTATCAAGTTATCTATGCCATTAGTGTGAAAATCAGGGATAATGGGATGCCCAACTTATTCCAGTGTGAGAGCGCCTCAAAATAAGCGTTTTTTATAACATTTTCCATTGTGGCCAGATCGAACAAAATAAAAATTTTTGGGCATTTAAATTAAAATGCCCAATTGCACTTTCCACACCACCCAGGAGGTATGCAAAACGGCGCGTTACCGAAGTTAGTTTTGGGTGCTCGGTTCCCCTTTAGGCCTATATCACCCATTAATAAATTTATTTACAAAAATCAACAAAACGATAACAATTCATTAATGTATAACGAAAAAAAACAAAACGATTAAAACAAAACAATAACAATTCATATAAAAAATATATAAAAATATCACAGTTATATAAATATTTACATATATACAAATGCCTACATTTACATCCCAAATTCTAATTTTCCTTAAAAAAAACTGCTTTCTTATTTTAGAGCCTCTTTATTTTAACTGTTTACAAAATTTTTACTTTTTTATTTTCTATCGTAAGTTTAAGGAGGATGGAGTCATGTGTAGAAGTTCACGCAAGTGAGGAAAGTTCTCTGATTGCCATTCACTTGGGAGTGGCCAGAAACGATTCTTTTACATGTGACTCAAGCAGCTCACGACTTCCGGTCTTTGACCAAGTATCCTCTGGGTAGCCTAAGAACATCCGTTTGAAGGCGAGCTAACGTGAGAAGTCGAAACATCCCCTGCATAGGGTTGTGCGCTGGGTTTGGGACCCGCCACGTAAAAAAAACACTCCAGTGAATAGTCATAACCAGCCTCGGATGAGAGACCCCCCTTTTGATGACGACCATGGCAAACGAAGTAAGGACTACGAATTGAGGGCATGCACCTGGAATGTCCGGTCCCTTAACTGGGAAGGTGCCACTGCCCAGCTGGTTGATGTCCTCGTGAAAACAAAGGCTGACATCACCGCCGTCCAAGAAATGCGATGGACGGGACAAGGACAGAGACGTGTAGGTCCTTGTGACATTTACTACAGTGGCCATATAAAGGAGCGCAAGTTTGGTGTGGGATTCGTGGTGGGAGAGAGACTCCGTCGCCGAGTACTATCATTCACTGCGGTGAATGAACGTCTAGCCACAATCCGCATCAAAGCGAGGTTCTTCAACATATCGCTGATTTGCGCCCACGCCCCGACGGAAGAGAAGGACGATGTGACCAAAGATGCTTTTTATGAGTGCTTGGAGCGCACTTATGTGAGATGCCCCCGTCACGATGTAAAAATCGTGCTTGGCGACTTCAACGCCAGGGTGGGCAAAGAAGCTATCTTTGGTACTACGGTCGGTAAATTCAGCCTCCACGAGGAAACTTCCCCAAATGGGTTGAGGCTGATCGACTTCGCCGGGGCCCGAAATATGGTTATCTGTAGTACTAGATTCCAGCATAAGAAGATCCATCAAGCTACCTGGCTGTCTCCGGATCGAAAAACTACCAACCAGATCGATCATGTTGTGATAGACGGAAGACACGTCTCCAGTGTTTTAGATGTGCGTGCGCTCCGAGGTCCTAACATCGACTCGGACCACTATCTTGTTGCAGCTAAGATTCGCACCCGCCTCTGTGCAGCAAAAAACGCACGCCAACAAACACAAGGAAGGTTCGACGTCGAGAAGCTGCAATCACAACAGACAGCCGAACGATTCTCTACTCGGCTTGCACTCCTGCTCTCTGAGAGCACTCGTCAACAACTCGGTATAAGGGAACTGTGGGACGGCATTTCAAACTCCTTACGTACAGCTGCAACCGAAACCATTGAAGTTGTTGTCCGGATGGACGAAAACACTCCAGCTCTGAAAGTATTCGACGCAGTACCCGCCGCGGGAAGCAGAGGAAGAGGAAGACCTCCACTCCGTTGGAAGGACCAAGTGGAGAAGGACCTGGCCTCGCTTGGAATATCCAATTGGCGCCACGTTGCGAAAAGAAGAAACGACTGGCGCGCGGTTATTAACTCGGCTATAATCGCATAAGCGGTGTCTACGCCAATTAAGAAGAAGAAGTTTAAGTTCGCTTATTGTAACCACTAAAAAATAAAAAAAAATGGAAACCTATAGGTGTGAAACACACAAAATTTTATTTTTAAAATTAGGGACAGAAAGGTCTTTATTTAAAAATTTTGTTAAAAAATATATTCTAATTCTAATAAAAAGGGCTAAAACTATTTTTGGGTCACAATTATCGCAACACAAAAAGGGCCTAACATCTTTCATTTTATTAAAAAGAATATCTCCTAATCCTATTTTATGACAATTACTGTCGAATTCTTCTAAAAATTTTGTTTCCAAAATTTTTACAAATGCAATAAAATCCTCAGGCGGCTTGACTAAGTTGCATTTGTCTATTTGATTTTGATGCATGAAGATGAATTCGTCCGAAGGAATTTCATCTCCTAAATATGGTAAAGGCAGGGAACATGTGTGCAGTTTGAAAATTTTTAAATAAAAATAGCCGCAAAAGTAGCTAAACGCATTTTCTTTCAAAAAATTAATTTCTAAACTACTATCTAATGCGATTGATCTAACGAGAGAGTGCTCAGGCCGTGGTAAACCTTGAAAATCCTGCCAAGAAAGGTCATTCAATAGTGAATCATTACACACATTAAGTAGAACATTATTGCTATGTTCCGAAATTACTGTAGCATCAGATTCTAAAGGCAGCTCACAGTTTCCTTTTGTTACGACGTTTACGTAACGTAAGCCCCACGATTTCCTAAACAAACTAGAGAACATATAGGGCGTTACTCTAGTACCTCCTCTGCTTCGAATCTGCCCAAAAAAATGTTCTAAACTGTCCTGACATAGTCGTCTCGTCTTCAAGTACGGAAAACCTGAGTGTGACAAAAATCGCCACAATCGTCTTAAACTGTTAATGTTTAACACCCACCCCTTTATAAAATTAAAATTATTAGTTGTGTTGCTTCCTAAATCGTCTACGACCCGAATTGTTTTTAAAACTTGTTCTGCCTCATTTAAAAACTCTAACTGTTCAGGGGAACCTACAAACACTTTTTTAGTGGGTACAACAGCCTCAACGAAACTGCTATTTAAAATATCGAATAATTTATTAAAAAACGAAACGAATTCCGCGGTATTAATAAAGCTACTACTATTCGAGCTTAAGGCTCCCGAGCTATATAGGGACAACATACCAGAAGCGACCGTATTACTCAATACTTGAGACGCGAATTTAACCTTCATTTTTTGGAAGGTATTTGGATAAATATGAGCATCGGTTAATTTATGCGCACACCGATAACTCGACTTAGAGTCGGTTTCATAAAAATGAACAATATCCGACCAACTTACCCGACTATTTTTAAAGAAAACCGTTTTTTTTAAATTTTGTAAACAGTTACGACTACTTTTTATCAAATGGGGGCTATCGTAAAAAAATACACTTCCTTGCCATTAACATTAAAAAAAGGCCGTGACGCTGAAACACCTAACAAACTAGCGAAATTCTGAAAATTGGTGCCCTGGTCGCAAACAAAATGGCAAGGAATTAGTCCTATATTTTGCAGTTGGGTAATGGCTTCAAAAATGTATTTCTTGAGGACATCCCCTTTGCAGGAACCTTTTACGAAAAAGTAAGCCAATGGGTGGGACCAAGGCTCTCCACCTATACCTTGCACCATTATAGTCATTGCAGTAGTTGCTAATCTAGAAGTGCGATTTTCATCGCCATAATCCTCAATACCTATCACCCTATCGAATTTCCTAACATACTGCAAATGACATTTCAGTGACATTTCATCACATGAAACCGACACGAACTTTTGTTCGAAAGTGAATCCCCTACTCCCAATCTCTAACGATTTTATGCTACTTTGGGTGCAACCTGGGAAACGGGGCCAGTCTGTAACAAAGTTTTCCAAAGTACTTTCGGATGGAAAATCTAATTGGTGCTTTAAGTGCCGATAAGCAACTGGCGATAGAAAAAAAACACCCAAAGCTATCGTTTTCAAAAAATTGTCATATCGCCGTCCATGGGTACGGCGATTACTATTTATAAAACTACTCCTAATGCAAGCACCTAATTGAGGAGGAACTTTACTACAAACTAAAGAAAGAGGGTCTGACTGTTCCCTAAATGAGCTATTCCTTAGCTGTTCCCTACATCTTTCTAACTCTGCGGCCATTTCAACTAACTGGGCCTTTAAACTCCTATTTTCCTGCTCTTTTTCTTCTAACTTTATTTTCAAAACCCTATTCTCTTCCCTCAATTTCTTCTTCCTTTCTGTACCTGCTGTCAGACCCCTACCTGTTTGCGCGGCCGTATCAAAATTAAGAGATATATCCTCCTCAAAAAATGGAAGAGGCTCTAAAATTTCTTCTTCTATCTCACTTTTAATAATTGGAAAAAGCTGTCTCGATGCATTGTGTGCATTTGAGACAGCTTCTTCAACTTGGGGAGCAAAATCCTCGAAACCCAATAAAATTGTATCATTTACATTAGAATTTGGGACGTCAAATGTAGGCTCAACTTTTAAATTGATATCGGGAACGGCCCTCGAACGCAATCGCTTTTCAAGGCGCATTTTTGCCGAAAAATGCCGCTCACAGGCAAAAATATGTTTACGTGTTTCATTGGAAACACCTAAACGGTTGAGCCAACATTTACGTCTATTTAAAATAAAAAGGAAGAATATAAAAATATAAAATAACTACATATATTACATATAGTGCAAAAATACCAAACATATAAACATATCTATTCAAATGAACCGGTACATTCGTTACATTTAAATATTTAAAAAATTAAATTTCAAAATATCGAAATTTATCGAAACTTTTTCTTACAATTCTTTACCCGCTAATTGAATTTAATTATTTAAATTATATAATTAAATATTATCTAAATAATGCTATCAATTTCACATTACAAATATTTAAACGAACCCGCGATAACGTTACATTTATGTATTTACGAAATTAAATTTCAAAATATCGAAATGTATCGATAATTCTATTACACTTTTTCTGTTTTTTAAAGAAACACCCGATTTTTATAATACATTATTCAGTCACTTTTTGCACTATTTATAGTCTATTTAAAATTACTTACCGTTCGAGATCCGATCCCTCGTTGGGAAATCTAAATACGGTATTTACCTCGCTGCAGCCCACAATGCACTTTTTCCACATTGGTGTTTTCGGCATTTTCGCTGTAAATTAATATGTGATTTATATATAATTATATACGCAAATTACTTTTATGGTACTTACGTTTATATTTGCTAATTTATATTTGTTATAATTTGTATATTTAAACAATTTTCACTCACTTCACTCACTATTCACCTGTTCTTCACCACTTCACTTTTTACTAATTCTTTTTTCTGCCAAGAAACGATGGCCGTTACGAATTCCTCCATTCTAATATTATTTTGGCGGGATTTCAATCCGGTCGTCTCTTTTCTTCCAATAGCGAAACGTCAACACCTACCCAATCCAGTCAACTGTCAAAGTTCGGTAGGTGAGCGGCTCTCACATTTCCAGTGACAGTTGAGTTGGGGATCTCTTTATCTCTGGTGAAAATACTCGAGGAGATCGGTCGCAGAGTTGTTCGCTGCGCTTTCCTAGAAATATATATTAACTTTAGAGAAATGGAAACCGGCTTGCCCATGAACGGCGCTTCTACTGCAGCACCTAATTGCACGGAAATTAATACAGAGGATGCTACTATATCTGGACCGACATCAGAAGTGGGATGGACTCCCCCATCTTCAGTAAATGCGAATGAGCAGCTGCGCCAAATATTGGAAATGCAAAATCGACAATTTATTGAACTTTTAAAAGCGGTGCAGCCTTCAAAATCCGCAAGACAAGGAAGTATTACATTGCCAAAGTTTAATCCTGACGTTTTCGGTGTAGATGCGATTTCCTGCTGTTCGACTGTAGACGTGATCATGGCAGACAATCCATTGGAAGGCAGTGCACTTATAGTAGCTCTCAGTAAGTCAATGGAAGGTTGCGCTTCGCAATGGCTGCCACAAATAAGCTTTGCGGGAATTACTTGGGAACAATTTAGGGACTTGTTTGTACAGCGCTTTGAGGGTGTTGAAACATCAGCTGCTATATTGATGAACATCCTTAATGGTCACCCGAATGACAATGAATGCATCTCAGTATATGCAAGCCGGCTAGTGACTTCTCTTATGCATAAATGGGAATCACAGACTATTGAAGAAATAGCTATCGCAGTGGTCCTCGCACATTCAGCTCGTTTTGACAACAATTTATAGCGTTTGTTGTTTAAAACGAATATAAAAACTCGAAATGAACTTCAGCAAGAACTCAGAGCTTTTGCATTCGGTAAAAGAAAGTTTGTTTTCGAAAATCCACCAGAGTCGAAAAAGTATAAACCGTCGCCTTACCTTAAATGCCATTTTTGCGGTAAAGTGGGCCATAAAATCGCCGATTGTCGGATGAAGAAAGATAAAACCAAATCAGCAATGAAAGCGGGAAAGTTCTCAGACAGCACATCAACTGAAAGAGTTCGGTAGCCACTTATTTGCTTCCGGTGTGGAGAAGCTGGGCACATTGCATCGAAGTGCATCAAAAGCAGCAAGCAATCTTCAAGCAACAATAAATCCGGATTTGAAAAGAGAGTGAATGTGTGCGAAATTATCGAGCCTAAGGGAGTACTGAGTCAATCTGGTGAGTTATACCAATTGTGTTTTGATTCCGGGGCGGAATGTTCGCTTCTCAAAGAGACGGTGTCGGGAAAATTTTCAGGGAAACGTATAAGTAATACTGTATTTTTAAGAGGTATCGGAAATATGTAGTTATTTACAAATTTTATCAAATATTGAAATTGGTGTACATTCCCTCGAAGTCTTGTTTCATGTTGTACTAGATAAATATTTAAAGCACGATGTTATGATTGGCCGTAAAATTCTGAGTCAGAATGTATGCTGCAACAGCTCATTTGCTCTTGATACCGACCTGGTCGAAAACGATAAAGCACAGTTAGAGTATTTGTTGAGTGGATATATCGAGTTTTTTATAGAAGGGATTCCGCAAAATCGTGTCGCCACTGGCCATTTGGAGAAGCGGTTAATTGATCAAAATAAAACTGTACAAAGGCGACCGTATAGGCTTAGTTCAGAAGAGAAAGAGATTGTTAGAAATAAAATAGCAGAGTTGATGAAATACAACATATTCGCCCTAGTTGTTCTCTTTTTGCTAGCCCTATGTTACTTGTAAAGAAGAAGAACGGGTCTGATCGCCTTTGTGTTGATTACCGCGAATTGAATTCGAACACGGTGTCGGATAAGTATCCTTTATCACTTATATCGGACCAAATTGCTAGGCTGCGTGGAGCAAATTATTTTTCTTGTTTGGATATGGCGAGCGGATTTCACCAAATCCCTGTTCATCCAAAATCGATTGAACTCACTGCTTTCGTCACTTAGAGTTTGTTGTAATCACGGATTGCAATTCTCTCAAAGCTTCACGGACTAAAAACGATTTAACACCTAGAGTCCATAGATGGTGGGCTTATCTGCAATCTTTTGATTTTGCGGTTCAGTATACAGAGGGTAAACGAATGGCACATGCAGATTTCTTTTCTCGTAACCCATTGCCCTCTGATAGTCCACCGGTTATGAGAATTCCCGAGAAGCGGGTCAACCTAGCAGAAATTTCAGAAAACTGGCTCCTTGCAGAGCAACAACGGGATCCAGAGATAGCTACTATTGTTAGTAAGTTAAGAAATAATGAACTAAGCAGAGATGAGGCAAATACTTATGAACTGCGTGCAGGGACATTGCATAGAAAAATACAAAGAAATGGCAAAGCAAAATGTTTACCGGTCGTTCGTAGGCTTTTCAAATGGTCCGTAATTAATCATGTGCATGAGTCCATTATGCATTTGGGTTCAGAAAAGAATATTATGAATATTACTGGTTCGATAATATGTCTAAGTACGTTAAAAGATTTGTTGATAATTGTATTACCTGCAACCTATCCAAATCACATTCGGGCAAAATACAAGCCGAACTGCACCCCATTCCTAAAGTTAACATTCCATGGCATACCGTTCACATCGATATCACTGGGAAGTTAACTGGTAAGAATGACCTTAAAGAATATATTATCGTCCAAATCGATGCATTTACTAAATTTGTGTATTTTTATCACACTCTAAACCTTGATACAGAAAACTGTGTTAGGTCTCTCAAGTCATCAATTTCATTATTTGGCGTGCCTAATCCTGTAATTGCTGACCAAGGTAGGTGTTTCGATAGCAAAGGGTTCCGGGATTTCTGTATTTCGCAAAACATTAATTTACATTTGATTGCTACAGGCGTTAGTCGTGCTAATGGACAAGTAGAGCGAGTAATGAGCACGCTGAAAAATCTGTTAACAGCAGTTGAAACAAGGCAACGTTCTTGGCAGGATGCTTTGGGAGAAATTCAACTGGCCCTGAATTCCACGGTTAATCGGACTACTAAGGCTAGTCCATTAGAATTATTAATAGGTAAAGAGGCACGGCCGTTCGGTTTACTCTCATTTAATATAGAAGAAAACAAAGTTGATATTGATTTATTGAGAGATCAAGCAACTAAAAATATACAGAAAAACGCTTGTTATGATAAGAGAAGATTTGATAAAGGTAAAGCAAAAGTTGTTAGATATAAGGTTGGTGATTACGTTTTACTTAAAAATGAAGAGAGACATCAAACAAAGTTAGACCCTAGGTACCGAGGGCCGTTTTTAGTGACAGAGATTTTGGAGGGAGACAGGTACATATTGAAATCGTTGAATAGTAAAAGGTCGTATAAATACTCACATGAGCACTTGCGAAAGCTTCCAGAAGAAGAAATTGCTAATGAAATAAACATGAGCTGCAATGAAAATGCAATTGAGTCTGTTAAAAATAAAGATAAAAACGTTGAAAGAGACGTTAATGGGGATAAAAACGTTGAAAGAGGCGTTAATGACGATAAAGACGTTGAAAAAGACGTTAATGCCGATAAAGGCGTTGAAAGAGAGGTTGTCAATGAAGACGTTGCCGTCGATGAAGACGTTGAAAAAGACGTAAATAAATAAATAAATAATAATTATAATATTATATTATGTGAGCTATTTGATAAAGCCCTGATGTAAGGAAGTTTCTCTTATTTGCAAGACCCTGTCACTGAAAGCTACCTTATGGAAATTATTTCTTAATTTATGTCGTATTGACATATTTCATTTATATATAAAAAAAAAATAAATAAATTAAAAAAAAAATATTATTTAGTTGTTCTGGTATTACACCCGAGGCGTGTTTTGTAAACTACTGTGTATAGTAATTGTATATGCATCTCATATTACATGACAAACTACTGTGTATGCAAAGTACTTGTAAATAAATTTCAATGTAATCGAAGTATGTTTTTTTCATGTTTTTCTTCATTATATCCTTCGGTGTGAGAGCGAGGTAAAAGCATTTTGTTTTACCGAGTGTGCTTCTACGCGTCACGATAAAATCAACGAGTATTGGAAAGGCAAGAAAGAGACAAAGAATGTGCACAAAGCTTTGTTCTGGTAGATATACTGAGAGTGATGAAGTGCTTTTGGTACTGGATCAATAGTGTGAAAATACTCGAGGAGATCGGTCGCACAGTTGTTCGCTGCGCTTTCCCAGAAATATATATGTATTAACTTTAGAGAAATGGAAACCGGCTTGCCCATGAACGGCGCTCCTACTGCAGCACCTAATTGCATGGAAATTAATACAGACGATGCTACTATATCTGGACCGACATATATATAATATAATAATAGGTTGTCAAAAAAGTCTTGCGGTATTTTCGCTAGTTGGCGCTGAAAGCGCGTAGTTTTAGTTTTATTCATCGCATCGGGTAGTGCTATACCTTTCTGGAAAGCTCATTTCACGCGCTAACACGTGTTTAATTGATTGTCGTTTCTTTTAAGTCGTTCGTGAGTTATAGCGTCGCAAACATGTAGCAAAATAAAAATTTGTGCAGTTTATGGACCCGATAAAGTTTCCATTTCCACCGTACGACGATAGTTTCATCGTTTTCGTTCTGGTGTAGAGGTGGTCGAAGATGCGCCACCCTCCGGAAGGCCTGTCGTCGAAAATTGCGATAAAATCGCTGAATTGGTCGAAAGAGACCGTCATAGTAGCAGCCGTAGCATCGGTCAAGAGCTGCGCAAGAGTCATCAAACCGTTATTAACCATTTGAAGAAGCTTGGAGTCACTAAGAAGCTCGATGTATGGGTGCCACACGAATTGACGCAAAAAAAAACATCTTTGACCGTATCGACGCATGCTAAGCGCTTCTGAATCACAACAAAATCGACCCGTTTTTGAAGCGTGTGGTGACTGGCGATGAAAAGTGGGTCACTAACGATAACGTAAGGCGCAAACGGTCGTGGTCGAAAATCGGTGAAGCGGACCAGACGGTGGCCAAGCCTGGATTGACGGCCAGGAGGGTTCTTCTGTGTGTTTGGTGGGATTGGCAGGGAATAATCCACTATGAGCTGCTCCCCTATGGCCAAACGCTCAATTCGGACCTGTAATGCCAACAACTGGACCGCTTGAAGGCAGCACTTATGCAAAAGAGGCCATCTTTGATCAACAGAGGCCGAATTGCCTTCCATCAGGACAACGCCAGGCCACACACATCTTTAGTGACGCGCCAGAAGCTCCGGGAGCTCGGATGGGAGGTTATTTTGCATCCACCGTATAGTCCGGATCTCGCACCAAGTGATTACCACATGTTTCTGTCCATGGCGAACGCGCTTGGTAGTCTGAAGTTGGCCACAAGAGAGTCCTGTGAAAATTGGCTCTCCGAGTTTTTTGCCAATAGGGAAGCGAGTTTCTATGAGAGGGGCATTAAGAAGTTGGCATTTCGTTGGGAACGCATCATCGAACAGAACGGCGCATATTTGACTTGAATCGCAGTATTGTAACCAATTTTATGAACAAATGAAAATTCACTAAAAATACCGCAAGACTTTTTTGACAACCTATTATGTATGTTTGTATCCTCTTTTATACTATATTCTTCTTGCTACTTTTTGCTTACTTTTTTGGAAGCAATTCCTCTCACAGTTAATAAACTGAAGCGGTATTGTCAGAATAATATGAATATAAATACAATGGAACTTCCTTATAGTGAATTCGCAGGGGACCTGAAAATCGCTTCACTATATGAAGACTTCATTGTATAGAAATTCATTTTTTCTTTTGTAATTTTATTTAAAATAATCAGTAAGTTTGGTTTGAATTACATTCTTCCATTTTTCATTTTCAACAAAAGCTTCAAAATTATTTAGACAGTTAAAAACATTAATCGGTACGTCACTTTTCATCTCCGCAAAGGTTCTAATACAGTTAATGGAAGAAGAAACTTGTCCTAATGTAGGTAATGCCTCATCAGTATCTGCCATTTCTTCTTCAGTGTCCAAATCGACTTCATCGATATCTAAAAAGGAAAAAAAAATTATGTTTATTACATAAATATTTGTTTGGTTACAACAAAAATAAATATTCACCAGGTACAGCTGGAACTCCGCGACTTTCTAGAACGCTGCTGATGATATCTTCCTCGGACGGGTTTTCCGAGGTCGGCACATCAATATCAACATTAACATAGTCCTCAAATGATGCCTCGATATTTGTCACTTTTTTAAATGAAGACTGCAGAGCAGCCAAATCCGCTATTGAAAGGTCTTCTTCATCCCACTGCTCAGAAGGATTTTGCATGGCATCTTTTGAAAATCCTGCCTTTCTAAAACAGTTGGCAATTGTTTCTGGTTTAACATAGACATCCCATACGGTGCTTAAATTTCGAATAGCGTGGAGTAAGTCTATGGTAAAAACAGAAGTTCCCCCATCCAGCTGAGCCAATATATTCGTTAAAATACGTTTCCTGTAATGTTGTTTTATGTTGTAGATAATGCCTTGGTCCATTGGTTGCAGTAACGAAGTCATGTTGGAGGGAAAATAAGCAAGCTGTATGTTTTTTAGTTTGTCTTTTACATCTCTAGGATGCGCAGTGAAGTTATCAACAAAAAGTAAGACCTTCCTGTCTTGTTTACCAAATTTTTTGTCCAGCTTTAGAATCCATTTGGTAAAAATCTCACTGGTCATCCATGCTGTTTTGTTAAACTCATAATCCGCATCTAACGATTTTACTCCCTTAAAGCACCTCGGATTCCTCGCCTTTCCGATTACAAGCAATTTAAGTTTTTCCGATCCAGTCACATTGCTTCCCATCATGACAGTTATTCTCTCCTTGATTTGTTTTCCCCCAAAGCATTGCTCAGTTTTGAATGTCAGTGTTTTATTTGGCAGACATTTGAAAAACAATCCAGTCTCATCGGCATTAAAGATGTCGTTTGCGTTGTAATTTTCAATCAATCTTGGTAAAACGTTCATTACCCATTCTTCGCGATTTTGTAGGTTGACGTCAGCACTTTCTCCACATAACGTTTTTTGAACAATACCATGGCGTCTTTTGAACCAACCTGTACTTGCCTCAAATTCATGGTGTCCTAGTGCTTCAGCAAAATCTTTGGCCTTTTGCTTCAATATTGTTCCAGATAAAGGAAGATTCTTACCACGTGCAACGACTATCCATTTCAACACTGCTTCATCAATATCCTCAAACTGGCAAGTTCGAACCCTTTTGCGTTTTACGCTAATTGCTGCATCTTCTACATTTTTCAAAATCATTTCCTTATTTTTTAGAATATTTGATAAAGTGCTGGGAAGTATTTCAAACTGATTTTCGTACCTTCCCTTCTTTAACTTTGTTAATAATTAATAACTTTTTTTCAAGTGAAATGCTGCTTCGATGCGTCATTTTTACTTCAATTTCTTAACACAACTGTACTCCTACTACAATGTACATATGTATGTATTTTCATTTTGGGATTCCCCGTATTACATTTATACATTTCGTTTATTTCTGAGAATATGCAGTTACAAATAATTGAGTGTAACCGAAAACATATTTTGAAAAAATTCACTATACGGAGACAAAAACGTATGAAGCTTGATTTTCAAGCAGTAAAATTTGTTCATTATATAGAAATCTTCACTATATAGAAATTCATTATAAGGAGACAAAAATGCACCGAAAGTAGAACCAAACAGCTGTGTCTTCAAAATGACTTCATTATAGGGAGAGCTTCATTGTAGGGAAGTTCACTATAAAGAAGTTCCACTGTACTTTAATTTTTTCTGTGAATTATATACGCGAAGGTAACTTTAAAAAGCAAGGAATAATAACTTTTTAGTTAAATATACAATATAAAAATATATATATGTATACTGTGGATACATATGTATATACGTATGTATATATTAGTCTAAGAGCCAGTGAATGGCAGAGTGCATGTATTTTACCAAAGATGATATTTTGTTCGGTGACCCTTCTATAAATACCTTACATGAAATGGGGAACAGCTAAGCCCAGCGAAGGTAGCTATGACGTCACCCAGGTAAGACAGATATGTAAATCAGACCAAGTTCGCAAGTAATTTAACAAAGCTGGCGTTTGGTCACAGGAAATAATATGGTAAATATAACCAGAAAAATAAATGGCAGACGATTTTTTCGGTTGTAACCTCCTGGCAAACGTTTTTGAAAATTTGAAAAAAAAAAATTTTCGAAAATATTTTAACAAATCTGATTTTTATATATGTTATTTGTAATAGTATTATTAGTTTATTTTCAAACGGTAGACGTTTCCTCCGGTTATAATACTCCGGCAGACGACAATATATGTATATTGACAGTGTGATTATACATACATATGTACCTACAGTGATTACTTCTATTTCGATAATTTCTGCATGGAAATAGATATATGTATTATGAAAAATATAAGAACACAATTATATTTACTACTTTATAATAATGGATGAGGAAGATGGGTTGTTTATAAATCAATATAATAACTATTATGACAACATTCAGTTAATTGGTAATAATGAAAATATGTTTCGAGTTTTCATTGATATATTTTTATATAACTTCATAAACTTAAATATCAAAATACTGTTTTACCTAGTGATATTTATGAATCAGGTTAACACAGTGCATGCTACAGTTCATTTACAGCATTGAAGAGAAAATTTGTGGAAACAAGTAAAATTGTCGTTTTGTCAGCAACTAAAACACTGAAATTACAGACATTTTGGTGCAAGATTCGACTGCAGATAACCTATCTAACGTTAGTGACAATGTAGTTGCATAAGTAACTCAATCTAGTATTTCATCAGAGTATTTATTAAATGAGCAGCCATCAATATCTACGAGCAACTCGACAATTGCTGACACTTCAATGCAAGTGTAAAAAAAAACCTCATCAATAAAAAAACCAGCGCATTCATCATAGCATGCTTCCCGAGAAAATCATCAAATTGTTTTTGAAGAAATCTGTTCTCTAATAGAAGAGAACATAATTAAACGTGGGCGATGTTATTTCGTTTCGTATTTACGAGTATAGGTTGGTACGCAGCTCTCAAGTAATTGCTCAAGAACAAAAATACATTATTTCTGAAGTAATTTTGACAGCTGGTTACGCATTGTGAATGATCCACATTAGAAGAGCAAGAGAGAATAAACAAAGTAAACAAACTTTGTGCGTATGTATGTGTATGGTAACACAAATATTTTCATTGAGATTTAAGGAATGTTGTTGATGATTGGTTGGTTTTATACAATATTTCAAATTGGAATATACTTTATAATAATGATTTCAACTAATTTAGGATGAATTTGACGATTACTTCGAATTTCCCTCAAGAAACAATTGTTGATTTGATGTTTCGTCGCAAAACCAGGTTTGCCATATTCACATTTTATTGAAAAAAAGTATAAAAAATTAGTACTAGATTTCTTGAGAGCTGCGTACTAGCACAAGTAACTTTATCGCAGGAACGTTTCTGGACCGTTTCTTAAGCGTTTTTTTATATGAAGTTTTTACGTTTCTTGAGAGTTGCGTACTAAGCTTATATAAACAATCATCAATCAATCATTCAGAGAGCTAAATAACGAAGAAACATCCAGTGTTCGATTAAGAGTCCATTATTTAGAAGACAAAATTCGTGATATATTTAAAGATCGAATTCATATCTTGCAATCAAATAATAAAAAAGTCGTTGCACCTAAAGGAATAACTACTATTGATGATTCAATATTTACTCATTTACAAGAGCAAGATGTTCTACAAGCGGCAGCATCAATTTTGCGCTTTTGCTTTTTTTTTATTAAAGGTAAAAAAAGACCTTTCACCTTGTTAAAAAAATATTGAATTTCAAAAAGGTTTTGAAAGTTTAGGAAACGCTGAAATAACTCCGGATATGCTAGACTATCTGTTTAATGTTATTCAAGAATTTACTTGCCACATGCATAACACCAAGAAAACAAAAGACGTTGATGATAGTCGTTTTCCACTATTTGTCAATAGCTACAAATAGCTATGACTTAAATGAAAACTTTATTAAAAAAGTTGTAAACTTCGACGCTAGTTCAATACTTCCATTTAAAGCTGAACTTTACCAACAATTCTTGAGGGCGCATTATATTTCCAGCATCTGGAAAAATGCTTCACAGAAAAATCCGATGATGTTAAACCCACTAGAATATGGTTGGGAAGAACATAATACATCATAAGTGTTCAAGTGGTTTGAAAGAGACCAGCTACCATGTTTAGTTAGTGATTTTATTCAAGATTACCTGGTATATTTTATTATATTATATGCTATTTTATATTCAAATTGTTTAGTTGAAACATTTATTCATAATTTTCCAGACGCCAACGAAGATGATGAACAAGATGACCAAGATGATGGGTATTATGACAATATACATATGTATATAATATTTATAAACAACCCATATTCCTCATTCATTATTATAAAGTAGTAAATATAATTGTGTTCTTATATTTTTCATAATATATCTATTTCCATGCAGAAATGATCGAAATAAAAGTAATCACAGTAGGTACTCGTATATATAATCACAATGTCAATATACACATATTGTCGTCTGCCGGAGATTATAACCGGAGAAAACGTCTGCCGTTTGAAAAATGAACTAACAATACTATTACAAATAACATATATAAAAATCAGATTTGTTAAAATATTTTCGAATTTTTTTTTTCAAATTTTCAAAAACGTTTGCCAGGAGGTTACAACCGAAAAAATCGTCTGCCTTTTATTTTTCTGGTTTTATTTACCATATTATTTGCTTTGACCAAACGCCAGCTTTGTTAAATTACTTGCGAACTTGGTCTGATTTACGTACTTGTCTTACCTGGGTGACGTCATAACTACCTTCGCTGGGTTAGCTGTTCCCCATTTCATGTAAGGTATTTATAGAAGAAGGGTCACCGAACAAAATATCATCTTTGGTAAAATACATGGAATAGTACACTCACTCTGATTTTCCTCAGGGATTTTGGGGGTTAAATCATAAAAAAGTGTGCGCTTCCTTGGGTGATGTTTCGCTCCTACGCCAGAGTTAACACCCAGCCATACACGTATGACTCATATTACCTACCACTACACATATGTAAATACAACAATAGCAAGCCAATACCACATGACGCATGTGCAACGAGGCATCATCTTACAAGAATGTACAGTCACCACGTGACCAACAACAACAAGCCAATACCACATCACGCATATACAAGGGGATCAACATACAGACACATGGAGGGGCATTATCTTACAAGAATGTACAGCCACCACGTGACCAACAACAACAAGCATGACATTATCCAAGATGCCATGCCACCGGAATTAGCCAATCGGGAGACGACACGAGTTGACTGCACTGCTATAAAAGAGTGACGCGCATCCAATCTTGTCCTCAGTTTGAACAGAAATTCATACATAATAAGTTATAATATTTTGTGTAGACTAATACAGTAAAACCTGTGAAGTTGGACACCCTTATAATTTGGACACTCGCTCAAATTGGACAAAAAGTGATGAACCAAAATAATATAGTACAAAATATCCATATATTCACTGCTTAATTTGGACCCTGTCTATCTTGGAAGTTGGACAAAATTTGTCTCAATTTTTAAACAGCAAGCATTAAAATCCCTTTATATCTTGGACAATACATTTAATACATATGTATGCATATTTGTATGCGATTTACTTATGTACTATACCTCTGTATATTACACATAAATGTACATACATATGTATTTGTATTTCGGCATCAATGGAATTTTTCAAACGTTGCAATGCCGTTATTTTTGCGAAATTATGTATGCGTCAAATTTCATGGATTAGCTATTACACAATTATTCATATTTGATCAGTTGTTGCAATCATGTCAAAAAGAAAACACCCAGTGGAGTTATCTCTGAAAATTAAAAGTGAGATATTGAATGAACCGGCTAATAAAAGCCTATCTATAAGGAAATTGGCAGAAAAATATGGAGTTTCCAAATCAACAATCGCTAATATTAAAAATAAAAAGGAACATATTATAAAAGGATTAGAAAGCAACCCCGATCCGGAACGCAAAAGAAAAATACGTAAAACTGATTTTGAAAAAATAAATGAGGGAGTGAAATCGTTTTTTGAAAAATGCAGGTCTAAGAATATTCCTATCAGTGGCCCAATAATTCAAGAAAAGGCTAAGCTATTGGCTTCTGAGTTACAAATAGAGAACTTTAGAGCAAGCAATGGGTGGTTAGAATCTTTCCGCTTGAGACATAACATTCAATTTAAAGCTTTAAGTGGTGAAGGAGCGAATGTAGATCGTAAAGCTGCCTCAGATTGGAAAGAAAAACTACCAACACTTTTAAAAAATTATTTACCTGAGAATCAGTTTAATGCGGATGAAACTGGATTGTTTTATCGTCAATTACCTACTCGAAGTCTCGTTGCAAAAGGCGCAGTTTGTAAAGGAGGTAAACTGGCAAAAGAAAGACTGAGCGTATTGTTTTGCTGCAGCAGTACAGGAGAAAAGTTAATGCCGTTGGTTATAGGTAACGCTGCGAAGCCGCGAGCTTTTCACCGAAATAAAATCGACACTAAAAATTTTATTGTGCAATGGGTTCACAATAAAAAGGCTTGGATGACAAGTGTAATTTTCCAGCATTGGCTTAGTTCAATCAATGACCAAATGAAGAAGCAAAATAGAAAAATTATTTTGTTCATTGACAACGCTACAAGCCACAGTTTAATAAATGAATATTCAAATGTGTTTGTAAAATTTCTGCCACCAAACCTAACGGCAGAAATACAACCTCTCGACCAAGGAATTATTCAAAATGTTAAAACAAAATATCGATCAAAAATGATGCTTTCTCTGATAACACACCTTGACGAATGTAACAATGCAAGTGAATTGTCGAAAAGAATTTCTGTTTTGGATGCTATTCGATGGTTGGTTTCTTCCTGGGACGAATTAGACCCTCTTGTGATAAGAAAATGCTTTCAACATGCTGGATTTCCTTGCCAAGATTTACTGGAATGTCCACCGCAAGAAAATCTGAATTATGGAAGTTTGATAAATCACAACTATCCTGAACAAATTCGAAATGAATTAGTATCGCCCATAGTTGTGGAAAATATGGAAAAATCGATAGATATACATGAACAGGTGGGTGATTCCCATGAAACTATTTTTAAAAACGTGGTAGAGGATTTAAAACACATCTCCCAAGGAACTGCTTCAAGTGAAAGTGAAGATGAGTGCACTGAAAACTATAATCTTCCCACTGCAAAAGAAGCTTTATCAAACATGAACGAAGTCATTCTTTATGTATCAGCACATCAATCAACTTTGCTGCCGGAGTTTTTAAAGCTAAAAACGAAATTGGAACAAAATATAAGCTTATCAAAATTAAAACAAACTGAAATAGATGCATATTTTTCTAAAACATAAGTTGTACATACATATATCCGTATTCTAAAATGTGTTAATTTTTGTTCTTTATTACACACCTATATATTGAATTCAATGTACGTTTTTTTTTGAACTAGTTTTTAAAATAAAGTCAATAAAATAAGAAAAGAATCATTTCTTTATAACATGGACACTCCCGTAAGTTGGACAAAAAGTGATGAACCGCAGGCGTCCAACTTAGACAGGTTTTACTGTATTAAACATTTAAATAAAGGAACCTTCGAGGAATCGAAGGAAAATATATTTTTAAAGAATAATTAAAAACTATACTTAATTGGCGCCCGAGCAGGGACCGGTCAATAAAAGGATTCGGTAAAAAATCCTTCGCGACTAAGAAATAACAGTGAATTCAGAAATAAAATTCGAGTTTATTTCAAAACGGTTCAAAACTTAAAAACAAAACAAGAAAAAACAAAATAAAATGGCACAACAAGCAGCAGAGATCCAAGCACTCCAAGCGATGGTACTTGATTTGCAGAGGAAATTCGCCGAAACCCAAATTGGTACAACACCAGTAATCAAGACGAAGTCTGTACGTACACAGATCCCAAGGAAGTCGACTTAGGGCTCTTTAAGTCAGCCCTAACGAACTTTAGCGGAGATTATCACGAATACAGGAACTGGAGAAAGCTAACAGTGACATTAATGAACAATGTGAAGATATTCCGCGGGCAGAATATCTATACAGAAGCCCTAATCTTGCTTAGAGGAAAAGTTACGGGACGAGCTGCAAAAATCCTCATCAACAATAATACCAAACTAAATTTTGAGGAGATCATAGATCGTTTGGATGATTCTTATGCCGACTAACGTCCACTCTATGTCCTCGAGGAAGATATGATGAGAATCAGGCAAGCAGAGAAACCTCTACACATATACTACGACCAGCTAAATCAGGCACTTAATGTAGTTTTGTCCAAAATAGAGATGACACATAAAAACGAATATGTGATCAGTGCTCTATCCAAGGAAGTCCAGATGAAAGCAGTAAGAACCTTTATCGCAGGACTAAGGAGCTCAGCCACAAAAAATGCGCTATACTCCAGAAGCTGTACAAACCTGATGGAACCTCAACAAGCAATGCAATCAGTAGAACCTATGGAGATAAACCCTTCATCTACAAGATTCAGAAGACAACCGTATAATCCTGCACCGCAACATATACAACCAAGGCAGACACCAAACCCATTCAGAACAGCAATGCAGAGAATTGGTAATCAGTTCAAACGGGATAGAGACGAAACCTCTAATGCACACCAAAGGAAGACATTACGCGTGAACCAGATAAACGATGCACAGGAAAATGATGCAGAATTACTCTACAACGAAGCGCCTAGCGTAAGTTATGAAAATAATAGTCGTAAGGTACAAAAGCATTTTTTATAAGATACCATGGTCTTCCAACGCTTAGACGTACTGCACCAGATGGAAGATTCGTGCATATTTTAATAGATTCAGGTGCGACCAGTAGTTACGTGAATAGAAGTTATCTATTTGCGGAAAGAATCAAATTAACAAAACCCATTAAATTCAATACATTGCATGGAACATCAACAGTTACTCATAAGAGGGAAATCAATCTTGTAGGGTTTGACATAGATTTTTACGAAACAGAAGACTTAAAAGAATTTGACATAATATTAGGAGGAGACGCTTTACGAAAAATGAAAGCTAAACTAGACTTATTTGAGTACTCAATAACTTTTGAAGAAACAGGAGAATTAAAAAAGGAACAAAAAACTTTACGATAGGAGACAAAACTTATGAAAAAGAAATTAAGGAGTTAATGGAGAATAACTATAATAATGAAATGTTACCCTTTACGACCACAATACAAGCAGAGATCAGGACTGAAACCAGAGAGCCTGTTTGGTTACGACAATATCTCTATCCATATGCAGATCGGGACTTTGTCGAGAAGGAAATACAAAAACTTTTAAAGAATGAAATAATTAGGGAAAGTAAAAGCCCATATAATTCACCAATATGGACAGTGTCAAAAAAGGGTATAGATGAGGAAGGAAAACCAAAGAAAAGAATGGTTATAGACTTTCAAAAATTAAACAAGCAGACAATACCAGATAGATATCCCATACCGGATATAACAATGACATTACAGAATTTATGTAAGGCAAGATACTTTACAACATTAGATCTAGAGTCTGGATTTCACCAAATAAAGATTAAACCAGAAGATAGGGAAAATACTGCATTTTCAGTCAATGGGGCAAAGTATGAATTCCTTCGCCTACCGTTCGGCCTAAAGAACGCTTCAGCCACATTTCAAAGATGTGTAGATGACATTCTGAGACCATACATTGGAAAATGCGCATATGTCTATATCGATGATGTCTTAATTTACTCTGCTGACCCAGAGCAACACATTAAGGATATCACAAATATTGTACAGACGCTACGTACAGCTAATATGAAGATCTCCGAGGAAAAGTCAAATTTTTTTCAAACTAAAACCGAATTTCTGGGACACATAATAAATAACGGAAGGATTACAGTAGACCCAGGGAAAATAGATGCTATAGATAGGTATAAAACACCGGAGACACTAAAAGAATTACGCTCATTTTTAGGATTAGCTTCCTACTATAGGAAATTTGTGAAGAACTTCGCACATATATGCAAGCCATTAACAATTTACCTAAAGGGAGAAAATGGGAGCATATCAAAGAATAAAAGCAAAAATGTGAAAATTAAATTAGATGAACAGGCACTCAAGGCCCTTGCAGAAATAAAAGAAAAACTAAAAGAAAGGATAGAGCTATATCAGCCAGACTTTGAAAAGGGATTCGATCTAACCACAGACGCCAGTAACCACGCAATAGGAGCAGTACTGAGTCAGGGTAGGAACCCAATTTCCTTTATACCAAGAACATTGACAATCACAGAACAAAACTATTCCACAAATGAAAAGAAAATGTTAGCCATAATTTGGGCACTACAGAAACTAAGAAATTACCTGTACGGAATAGCCGACCTGACTATTTACACAGATCACCAGTCATTTATATTTTCGATATCAGAAAAAAATCCAAACACTAAACTCAAAAGATGGAAAAACCTAATAGAGGAATATGGTGCTAAATTAAAATACAAACCTGGACACGAGAGCGTGGTCGCAGACGCACTATCTAGACAAGTAAATACACTATCAGACACATCAATCCACTCCGCAGAGTCTTCAGCACTCAGATGCATTAAAATGATTGCAAAACCCTTAAATTTTTTCCGTACACAAATTGAATTAATACCGTCAGAAACGAATGAAAAAACTGCATCAACTATATTCCCACGACACGAACGGTTTCAAGTAAAATTTAATACCGAAGAATACGTAATAGAAACGCTGAAGCAAGTAATGAAACCAAAAATTGTAACAGCTTTTCACACAGACTTGGAAACATGGCATAAGTTGAAAGAGAAGATAACAAATATATTTTCTACATATTTCAAAATATTCACACAAACTAAACTGCATGACATCACTGAACAAATAGATAGAGAGAACATTTTAGACTTTACGCACAAAAGGGCACATAGAAACGCGCTCAATAATTATAAAGAGATATTAGAAACATGCTATTGGCCAACACTCAAGAAAGATACAGAAAACGTAGAAAAGAATTGCACTAACTGTACAGAGAATAAGTACGAAAGACATCCAGTAAAACAATTGTTAGGCAAAACACCAACACCGCAGGCACCAGGTATATCCATACAAGCAGATATATTCTACATAAACGGCAGAAATTTCTTGTCATGTATTGATAGACATACGAAATATGCATATTTTCGTAAACTTGATACGAAAAGACATTTTCACGAAATATTCCAAGAAGTATTATGCCAAGTATTTCCAAACTGTACCGAAGTGATGACAGACAACGAAAACATATTCATTGGTATTGGTACGACAGCTATGCTAAACGAACTAAAAATAAAGCACACGTGTACGGCAAATAATCATTCAACGTCCAACGCGCAAGTTGAACGGTTACACTGTACCATTCTAGAGATAGCTCGCACTTTAGCACAGGATAAAAAATCTACGACGGAAGAACAAATCTTTCCCGCCATCAAGGAATATAACCAAACTATACACTCAGTGACACAAAGGAAGCAAGTCGATCTTCTTTTCAACAAGGACACTAGTGAAACAGTGAAAAATAATATTGAACAAAAACAGCAACAAATGCTAGATTACCATAACAAGAAAAGAACTCTAAAAGAATTTAAACCGGGACAAACAATCTACGAAAAAACTAGTAGACGTGGAAAATATAATAAAAGATATATTAAACACATCGTTAAAGAAGACAAAGAAAATACAGTGTTAACTACAAAGAATAAAATAATACACAAAGACAACATTAGAAATGAGAATTTAGATAGAAATTAGAATATACTAAAAAACCAACTCTTAATCAGGAGAAAGCCTAGAAGTTTAAATTTTTTAGGATCAGCATTTAGTTTTGTTACAGGAGGACCATTACGACATGGTAGACATAAAAAAAAATTAACGACATTATAGAAAATAATAACAAACAAAGATTGATCAACACCCATTTTGAGAAACTGTTAGAAACATTCAACTAAAAAATAATTACCCAACACACAATGTTGCAGGAAATGCACAAAAATTAGAAGACTTAGCTCTAACAATTAATTTCGCAAAAAATAAAAACTTTTATTCACCATCAATAAATATTAATGATATTGAAATATAATTAAATCAGAAAATACAGAAATTCCGGTAATCAATATTATGGAATATGCTGATATACATGTATGTAGAATTAATGACACATTTATTGTAGTATATAAATACCCAATTATAAAAGAAAATTGCGAGATATTCGATGTAACACCTACTTAAGTATATCATATAAACATGGAAAATTAGTTTTAGACAATAAAATATCCAAATGTGCTAATAAATGTAAAAATATTTTGTCGCTATTATATGTTAGATTTAAGTTATATTATGCAATTATGAAATGCAAAACACTCAAACTACAAGAAAGACAGCAGAAACAATACGAAAAAATATTAAAACAAAAAGGTATGGAACATCTCATCAAAAAGGACGCCACAACTAGCGTATAAAAAGATCAGGAGATCTTTTCACCGGAGGAGGGGGGAGTTAACACCCAGCCATACACGTATGACTCATATTACCTACCACTACACATATGTAAATACAATAATAGCAAGCCAATACCACATGACGCATGTGCAACGAGATCAAAACACAAACACATGGAGAGGCATCATCTTACAAGAATGTACAGCCACCACGTGACCAACAACAACAAGCCAATACCACATCACGCATATACAACGTGATCAACATACAGACACATGGAGGGGCATTATCTTACAAGAATGTACAGCCACCACGTGACCAACAACAACAAGCATGACATTATCCAAGATGCCACGCCACCGGAATTAGCCAATCGGGAGACGACACGAGTTGACTGCACTGCTATAAAAGAGTGACGCGCATCCAATCTTGTCCTCAGTTTGAACAGAAATTCATACATAATAAGTTATAATATTTTGTGTAGACTAATATTAAACATTTAAATAAAGGAATCTTCGAGGAATCGAAGGAAAATATATTCTTAAAGAATAACTAAAAACTATTCTTAATTCCGGCGTTCCAACTTGTCGACTTTTGTTTGTTTGTTGTTTGTTTAGTACCCGAGACAGACATGTAGTAACAATATCATAGTAAAGGTATCATGGCACTCTGTTTACTACGTTGATGATACACATGGCAATTTAGTAAATTCAAATACTAGCTTTGTTTCACAGGCATTAAATATTTCAAAAAAATTGTAAACAATAAATATGTTGTTGTGTGTTATGGAGAAAATAAGTTCAATTATTTAAAATACTCTAAAGATAATCTATTTTCATCGCAAAAAAGCGATTTGGTTAAAGTTTCTCTAAAATTCTCACATAAAATGAGGCATTTCCTGCTTTTCCGAAGAAAAATAGTGAAAAATGTGTTGTTTTCCATTTCATTCATTATTTTTTATGTCATTTTGCCAGAATATTTCATAGAGCTTTTGTGTAAAAGCTTTTAGCAAAGTTTGTTACCTGTTTTTTTAGCTGTGTTTCTACAAATACCACAATGAGACACCATAGTATTGTTACCAGCAAAATACTACATTGCTTATGTAACATGCATTGCGCTATGTAGCTATGTAGCATTTTTCAAGTGAAGTGGTTGTGTTTCTGGTGCGGTCCTGGGGTTTTGTCAAAAATTCCTAGTTTCTCACACCAATTGTTAGCGATTTTTTGCTGTGGCTTTTCGAAAGCTTAAACAACAAAACGGACACTAAATTTGCGGGATAAGATAAGTACAATTTTTATTTTTTAATTAAAATCCTTTTGCACTTACCCGAATATATTTTTGTGGTTTTTTACCCAAAACAAATCGTTTTTCCCCTGTAGCAGCAATCCAAACAAAGCGCGTGCTTAATTTTTGCATTGCCGTTTTGTTTTGATTAGTCAGCTGTTCTCCTTTTCGTTTTCTCCTTTTCGTATCCCCTTTGGTTTTGGCATTGCCAACTACCGAAAATATTAGCAAGGTTGTAGCGACAGTGACTGAACACACCTTTCGTTAGGAGCTCCCAACTATTTTTCTCATTGAGGTATGGCCTCTGAGAACAGTAGCGGATGCACACCGGAGAATCCATTTAGAAGGAACTCTAAAATCATGAGAACGCCTCCTAATGGAAAAAATGAGTTATCCACCGCTGCTGGATCAACCAAAAAATGCGAAGTTGCCACTAATACAATTAGAGGTGGAAAACACCCCGAGGAAACGCTAGTTAACGAAACTACCCAAAATTTTATCCAGTTGGGTTGTAAAATAAAAGAACTAGAGAATATGATGGCTGGCCAAAGACATATAAACCAGGCAATGCGCGACTTAGTTAGCAGCATTGTAGCGCTACATGCCAAGGCTGATAAAGGTGGAAACCTACCCAAAAGGATTATGGTAGGGAAAGCGTCCCAGGTTTCCCCAATGGGTAAGGATGTAAATACCCCGAAGAGGCTACGGGAGACAACAGGCTTTTTACCTCCCACTAAAAAGCCGAAAAATGTAAATAAAGCGGAGCAGCCCACCTACAGCGAGACATTGAGGTTAGTTCAAACCAATACAACGGTTATACCCACTACATCCGAAACATGGGTGGACGATGTTAAGAAACGAAGACCAGCTGAAAAGAAAATTAGATCGAGGCCAGACGCCATCATACTCACAAAAAAGGATGGTGCATCATACTCGGATATTCTCCGGAAAATAAAATGCGATACCGGGTTAGAAGAATTGGGCTCAAGTGTAACGTATATAAGGAAAACGTTAAAAGGAGACTTGCTATTAGAGTTGAAAAACCAAGCGGATAAAAGAGCCGGAACGTTCCAAAGTGCCTTAGAGGAAGTGGTAGGTGAAATGGCTGTGATACAGCCCAAAACCCACAATGTCACGATCATATGCAAGGACTTAGATGAAATTACAACTCCGGAAGAGATTTGCGAGGCCCTGAGAAAAGAATGCGGGATAGAAAACCTAGGGAAAGTAAATGTTAAGAACATGCGAAAAACCCGAAGCGGTACCCAAATAGCTACACTATGCCTGCGCGCCCAGGATGCCAAGGCTGCGCTTAAGGTAGGCAAGATAAAAATCGGATGGTCCATCTGTCGCCTCCGGGAATACTCCCCAATTCCCCGATGCTTTAGGTGCTTCCATCTGGGGCACATGGCGCACAAATGCTCCAACCCTGTTGACAGGTCGTCCCTGTGCACACGCTGTGGAGCCGGTGGACATGTAGCGAAGTCATGCACTAACGACCCAAGCTGCATGCTGTGTAAAGGAGCACACTCAGTCTTGAGTACTACTTGCCCCAAGTATTTGGAGATGGCGAAATCTTTAGGGAAATGAAGATATTGCAATTAAACCTAAACCACTGCGCTGCAGCACAAGATCTGCTTGAACAGACAGTAGTTGAAAAAAACATTGATGTCGCTTTATTAAGCGAACAATACTCCCAGCGTTCGGAAAGCACTTGGACCACAGACATATCCGGAAAAGCTGCAATATGGTCATGTAAAGGGCAACCATTTATATCTCGCTCCAGATACCACAACTGTTTCACATGGGCAAATATACGTGGCATATACTTTGTTAGCTGCTATGCTCCTCCCAGCGCCTCAATTAAAGATTTTGAAGAATTCCTCCTTGAACTTGTTCTAGAAACCAGAGGCAAAGCACCAATTGTAATCGCAGGCGACTTCAATGCGTGGTCGACCGCTTGGGGTAGTAGGCGCACAAACCACCGTGGGCGTCTACTACTCGAATTCCTCGGTCAAACGAATCTTACGATCCTGAATAGCGGAACTCAAAATACATTTCAAAAAGGAAACAAAGGCTCCATAATCGATCTCATGATCGCCAACGACGCCCTTAGTAGGCACATTAAGTGGGCGGTGTCGGACATATTTACAAATAGTGACCACATGGCTATTATTGCCGAAGTCTCATATGCCGGTGGGACGGAACGCCGCAGCAAGAGCATATGCCAAAAACGAACTTGGAAACAAAAAGACTTTGATGTCGAACTTTTTGAGATGGTCTGGAGTTCAGAAAATATACAAGGCGAAGACGCCACGCACTTGGTATCCGCAATGCGACAAAAATTGTCTACAGCTTGCGACGCAACCATGCGTAGGACAGCACACCACAACAACCGAAGGCCAGTGTATTGGTGGAATGAAGAAATAGCTGGGCTCAGAAAACTCTGCAACTCAGCTAGACGCCGCCTACAACGTAATCAGAGTGAAGAAAATGAAAGCAGTCTTAGGAATATATTTAAAAGGCAAAAGAAGCTTCTGAAGTCGGCCATTGGTCGCAGTAAAAAGAAGTGTTTTGAAAAACTCTGTGAGGAAGCAAACGAAGACCCCTGGGGAACAGCATATAAAATATGTATGTCAAAATTCAAAAACAAGGCACAACAACCCAGAAGTGCATCCTTCATGAGAAATGTCGTCGAAACTTTGTTTCCAAAACACGACAGTATTCCTTATGCTAAGCCTCGAACCGAAGTCATAGAGCCACCACTGCTAGTTAGTGAAGAAGAAATATTGGCCATAGCCGGAAAAATTAAAAGCAGCAAAGCGCCTGGATTAGATGGCATTCCAAACAGAGCCCTAAAGGAAGCCATGATTCTGAAACCTAACTTATTCGTAAAAATGTACAATGCGTGCTTAAAAGAAGGAACATTTCCCGACCCATGGAAAGTTCAGCGATTGGTTCTACTCCCTAAACCAAAAAAGCCTCCGGAGGAACCATCTTCATATCGACCTCTGTGCATGCTTGACACTATTGGCAAAGTATATGAAAGCATAGTTAGAAACCGCTTGGAAATAGCAATCCAGAAAGCCGGCGGATTATCAGAAAGACAATACGGCTTTATGAAAAAGAGGTCCACCATTGACGCACTATACGATGTCGTTGACACCGCGAAATGCGCAGTAAGTGGCAAGCGATGGAAAGGCGGAACAAAAAAATATTGTGCGCTGGTCACCCTGGATGTGAAGAATGCCTTTAACTCAGCAAAGTGGGCAAACATAATCAAAGCTCTTTATGACATAAGCACTCCTCAATATCTGATGAAAATTGTCATAAGTTATTTCGAAAACAGGCGACTGTTATTCGATACAGATGAAGGCACCAAGAGCTACTCTATCTCGAGTGGAGTACCGCAAGGCTCGGTACTAGGCCCCCTTTTATGGAACATAATGTACGATGGGGTGCTAAGGAGACACCAACCAAATTAGTTGCATACGCAGACGACCTTATTGTGGTAGCAGTTGCTAAACACCTCGATGACCTCCGTAGTAAATGCAATGAGTGCATAAACGGTCTGCGCCAATGGTTATCCTCAATGAGTTTAGAACTGGCGGAGCAAAAGACTGAAGTCTTGCTCATAAGCACAAGAAAAGTGGAGGAAAGTATATCTCTCACCATAGGGGAGTGCCAGA
This sequence comes from Bactrocera dorsalis, assembly GCF_023373825.1. Taxonomy (NCBI): domain Eukaryota; kingdom Metazoa; phylum Arthropoda; class Insecta; order Diptera; family Tephritidae; genus Bactrocera; species Bactrocera dorsalis. The sequence continues at coordinate 67,322,338 of NC_064304.1, read as the reverse complement.
TTCATTCACAGCCACACCTAAAATATTTGGGAGTAATAGTAGACTCAAGGCTCAAATTTAAGGACCACCTAGAATATACTGCAGGTAAAGCGAACAAAATCCTGAATGCCTTATCAAGGATGATGGCAAATAAAGGCTGCGTGCGTTCCAGCCGGCGTTTTTTACTCGCAAAGGTAATGAGATCGGTTGTATTATATGCGGCTCCAATATGGATCCAGGCGCTAGGCATTAAAGCATATGCCAGACAAATAAACACAGTGCACAGGCTGTCGGCACTAAGAGTTATCAGTGCTTTCCGAACAATTTCAAGCGATGCTGCTGAAGTAATAGCCAGTATGATGCCCATTGACATCCAGGGTGACGAATACGAGCGAGTGTATAAATTATCAGAGCCAACTACAGAAGCCAAAAGAAGAGAGAGAGTGAAAAGCTTAACTATATGGCAGCAGCGGTGGCAAACCTCACTCAAAGGACGGTGGACCTACAGACTCATACCGGATGTCCATTCTTAGATCGACAGACGACATGGGGACCTGGATTTCCACCTAACCCAAATATTAAGTGGACATGGATGCTTTAGAAGCTATCTATACAGATTCAAGCACGACATTAGTCCGAATTGTCCGTCGTGTTCAGAGTGCTGTGAAGACTCTGAGCATGTTTTCTTTTATTGTCCGCGCTTTATAAGTGCAAGGGAAAAACTTAAAACTACACTCGGTGGTAGTTTTACGGTGGAAAATTTTACGACACTCATGTGTCAGTCCACTGAGAACTGGAGAGCTGTCAGCGAAGCGGCAGCCTCAATCATGACGAAACTGAGACATATAGACCAGAGTAGGCGTCCGTCAGTCCGTGCCATAGAAGAGACTTAAATGTCTTATCACTCCCACGAAGTAATACTTAATCAGGTGGTTCCGTGGGAGAGTCTGGAGTTGGGAGTAGGTTAGGTTTAGCGGATTAAAGCTTTTGATGCTTCCCCCTACTTTAAAAAAAAAAAAAAAAAAAAAAAAAAAATGCATTGCGTGTAGTAACTATACCATATATGGTACAAATACCATAAGTGTGTCACCAAATACTAGCAAAATACTAGTATTGTTACCAGCTAAATACTACATTGCTTATATATTATTTTGCTGGTAACAATACTAGTATTTTGCTAGTATTTGGTGACACACATATGGTATTTGTACCATATATGGTATTGTTACTACATGTCTGTCTCGGGTATAAGAGTAACAGATATAATTGGAAAACCAGTTATCAACAAAGAAATATACCAAAGATGCAAAATGAAAGTGCACAAGTAAGCACACAGTTTCAACCTAAATTTATTGAGTTTCTCGCCCGTTTTATGTTGTTAGTGGAAATTAGTTTGATTTGTTGTTTTACACGTTAATTTTTCTCAGTCTTTTGTGTTTGTATTGTTATGCACTTCACTGCAGAGTAGGTATGTCTTCATTTCACTTTTACTTTTACTTTTTTTGAAATTTATTTTTCAATTTTCATTCACTTTTTTATTTTTAGTTTATATGTATGTATCTACATGTATTTCTTTTTTGCACATATTATGCACTTTGTAATTTTCTCTTGATATAAGTATACATACAAGTATGTTCATTTTGTAAGAGTCAGTTAAGAAACGTTGTTGGAAAGCGGTCTCGCCGCCGCTTGAATTTAAAAGTGTGAATAAACTAAATAAAAAACCAAGAACGCGGTGTTTTTTTTTTAAATTAATTCCACATTTGGGGCTCGTCCGGAATGTGTTGTGCGTTTACATAATATAAATCTTTATATATATAAATCTTCTGACCGTGTGTTTGCATTTGAACTGCTCCTAAACGGATGGACCGATTTTGATGAAATTTTGTGCGTATGTTCAATGAGATTCGAGAATGGTTTAGATTTACAATTTGGTCCACTGGAAAATGTTTTTTAAATTATTTTTTCATTTTTAATCAATTATTAGTTTTGGAATGTTTGACCGATAATTGACGTAAACGTGCATTAAAGAAAACGATGCCAAAGTAAAAGGCGACATCTGTGAATCAAGTTTTTAGGTAGCTGTAACATTTTTTTCATACCTGCTAACTATTGGAGGGGGTATCTTGACAGGCAATTTAAAATTGCAAAAGGTCTGGCATAAAAAAATAGCGGCATAACTGAAGTGTTGATAAAAGTTTTGAGATATACATCTTTTCGAAGCATTGCACAGAGCAATGCAATATTTAAACGGGAACGATGAATACATATGTATATGCGTACAATTTCAAACTGATCCTTTCTGAAAAATAATAAAATTGCTAAATATTGGGAATGGTAAAATAGAACTGCAATCAAATACACAATGCAATGAATTAAAACTGGCTCATTTATCATTCGATGAATAATATACTACGGGCATCCCAAAAGACTGATGCCATAACCTTGCCAGCCGATTTTTTTGTCTTTCCACGCTTGAGAGCCGTTTCTTAATATGCAGTCAACCAGGCTGACAATCGATTGGACTCGATTGATTTCAGTGATGCACAGCCCAAATTCAATAGTATTTTTACCCCAAAAACCAATTCTTTCTTAACGCACGAAATGCTTTTTGATTCATTTTTGCTGCTTCATCAAAAATCCGATTATTCTTTAATTAATACTTATAATCTAACTAATAGAAATCATATATATGGTGTTTAAATGAGTTAAGCCTCCCCCCACTCTACCCGGGAGAAACTGGCGCATCCTAAGGACGAACTCACATACACCACATCCGATGGCACCATACACTCACATCACCACACAACACCAACACAACTCACCACACATGTACCCACTCAACAAAAAGAATGGACATCGGGATGGAAGGCGCAATTCGACATTTACAATTCGCACACTAACATTGGTCGACAAGAGATTCGCTCATACTCTGCGCCGCGTCGTCATCTTACTACTATACCGCGATTATCCAATTGGCCCTCTATTCGCGGAACCTCGATCGCCAGCTCCGGCAAATCATCATATCTGTACAACCTTTACAAAATATAAATTTATATAATTTAAATAAATTTGTTAAAAAACCCAAAGTGTATAAAGTGGTTTTTTATTTTAATTAGAGCAGTAGTGGGTGCTCCACAATATACTGGCTAGAATTAAACGTGCTAGTTGGGCATCCAATTGTTCATGGTCCTTCGAGCCTTACAGAAAGGCACTATTGGATTTTAAAGTAAAATTCTAAAAAAAGAAAAAATAAAAAATAAGACAGAGCAAAAGTGTGGTGACGAAAACAGTGTAAATAAAAACAAACCAAAAAAACATACATACTCCCATACGCATATATGACGGAGGGCGAATAAAAGTGAAATTTAAAACCTTAAAGTGCCGTGGAGGAAACAAAAGTATAATTAGTGCAGTGACACAAAACAAAAATACTATATTTACATATTTACACAAATACATACGTACATATGCAACAAACACAAAAAAAAACAACCAAATCAAAAGACCGCAGCACAACAAAAAGGAAATTAAGCTCGTTTCAACAAACAAAAACAAACGTGTCGCGAAACTCCCAAAAAAAAAATAAAAAAACATAAAACAAAAATCCACAAATCGGGCGCGTTAAAAATTTAAAAGAAATAAATAAAACGGGCGCGAAACTAAAACTATATAAAATAAAAACAACAATTTAAAACGGGAGCAACACAATACAGCTGGACATCGCAGAGACCTGCATACACCAACGAGGGACAATTGCAAAACAACAAGGAGGTAGCTGGAGCAGAGAAAGAGGGACAAACGCAGAAGGCAGTATTATTACATACATAAAAAGCCCCTGATGAAAAAAGTGAGCGTATTCAATCCGTTTTTTAGTAATTGTAATATGCATATATGAATTTACCAAAAATCAATATGTATGAAAACATCAAATAGAACACAAAAACACAAACAAAATTAAAATAGCTATATCTACATATGTATGTATAATATATTGTATATACATATATGCATATTTCTATTTAGTGGAAACATATCATTATTTATTTCATTTTACATATAACATACTTATGTACATATCGTCACCTGAAATGCAAAATAACCACTTTTTGTAGGTTTACAGGACTCAGAATCGAGTTTTCTCGTAAAATAATCGATTTTTCGAATGTCAAGAGCCGATTCTTAATCGACTTCGACTACTGGAGATCGATTCCGAAAAATCGATTATTTTACGAGAAAACTCGATTTCGAGTGGAATCGGAATCGAGTATACCATCCCTACTGGCAGCTATCGGGGCACATATAAAACCTCTGCACAATAACCACCACAAGAAAAAAAATGATTTTTTTTCTATGTAATTTATATGGAAAACAGAAAATTTGAAATAGGCACCTCTTAATATTAATATTAGAAGCTCATCTATTGAGTGACTTTTTTTTTACACATTTTCGAAAGTTTTGAGCCTGTTTTTCAGTTGAAAAAAAAGGTTGCCTCAGAAAGACACACCCTAATGTATATAGTAGTCCACGTCCGATCAACCATGTAGCTTAAACTAACCAAAGCACATTGAACTTAATCACTATAAATAAACATAAACAATAAATAAAGGCTAACTTTGATATAGAAAAAAAAAACAAACACTCTGTTATAACTATTATATTTACATACATACATGAGTGATGATACGTTATTTTGTTTAACGAAATCAAGCACTTGATGATACGTTTTTTTGAATTTTTAATATAGCTTGGGTATTTTTGATCTCAGAAGCTTAAAATTTGTGACACATATGTAATATGATGTGGTGAATCGTATTCAGTAAAAAACTCAATTTTGAATTTTTTGATGATAGGTTATTTTGCATTTCAGGTGACGATATGCATAATTGCCAAGCGCAAAATATATTTACATACATACATAAATCTGTAATGCATATTAAACGATACTAGTAGATACTATGTAATAACGGGTGATTTTTTTGAGGTTAGGATTTTCATGCATTAGTATTTGACAGATTACGTGGGATTTCAGACATGGTGTCAAAGAGAAAGATGCTCAGTATGCTTTGACATTTCATCATGAATAGACTTACTAACGAGCAACGCTTGCAAATCATTGAATTTTATTACCAAAATCAGTGTTCGGTTCGAAATGTGTTTCGTTTCATTTTTATCGACAAATTTTGTTCAGCGATGAGGCTCATTTCTGGTTGAATGGCTACGTAAATAAGCAAAATTGCCGCATTTGGGGTGAAGAGCAACCAGAAGCCGTTCAAGAACTGCCCATGCATCCCGAAAAATGCACTGTTTGGTGTGGTTTGTACGCTGGTGGAATCATTGGACCGTATTTTTTCAAAGATGCTGTTGGACGCAACGTTACGGTGAATGGCGATCGCTATCGTTCGATGCTAACAAACTTTTTGTTGCCAAAAATGGAAGAACTGAACTTGGTTGACATGTGGTTTCAACAAGATGGCGCTACATGCCACACAGCTCGCGATTCTATGGCCATTTTGAGGGAAAACTTCGGACAACAATTCATCTCAAGAAATGGACCCGTAAGTTGGCCACCAAGATCATGCGATTTAACGCCTTTAGACTATTTTTTGTGAGGCTACGTCAAGTCTAAAGTCTACAGAAATAAGCCAGCAACTATTCCAGCTTTGGAAGACAACATTTCCGAAGAAATTCGGGCTATTCCGGCCGAAATGCTCGAAAAAGTTGCCCAAAATTGGACTTTCCGAATGGACCACCTAAGACGCAGCCGCGGTCAACATTTAAATGAAATTATCTTCAAAAAGTAAATGTCATGAACCAATCTAACGTTTCAAATAAAGAACCGATGAGATTTTGCAAATTTTATGCGTTTTTTTTTTTAAAAAAAGTTATCAAGCTCTTAAAAAATCACCCTTTATATGTGCATGTGCATATTTACTTACATATGAACATATGTATATACATTAAAGGGTTGCAAGAATTAATTCACGCTATGAATGCAACAGAGAATTTATGAATTCATCTCATAACTCGAGTTGAGCGCCGACGCTGAGTTGGAATTATGTGAATGCAGATACAGAGAAGACATTGTGAGTTGTTGTTTATCGCTAGCAGGTAGACTCAGCTCATTCATCTCATAAACAAACCCAACTCACACTCATATCATCAACCAGCAATGAATGCAAAGCGTTAGCGTTCGCTTAGTAGTGGAATAGTGTGTGATCGTCACTTATTGTTATGTGAATTCATTGTTTCTCTAATTCTTTTAACAGAACAGTGTGCACCCTTAGTGTTCAGCTAATAGCGGCCATACACAGGCACACATGTGCGTTCGATCGGTATGTGTAAACATGCGGTTTACTCGTGTATGGGCTTGTTCGCGTACCGATCCATGTTCGCGAAAATGTTTGATTTTTTACGATCGGTGCGCGAGCATGTTTATCGTGTATGGCGTTGTGAGCGCACAAAATCTCATTTCTCTCGTGTCGCCGAGCAGTGAAGATCGCGGACAATTGCAAGTGTTAAGGGGAGAGACTGCTTTAGAGGCATCAAAAAATCGATTTTTTTTTTAGGATTTTTTTGGGAGGGAAAGAAATAATTGATTCAAGCGAAATTTCTAGGCTTTATAGTCATATATTCGAACATCTTTCACAAATTTTTTGAATACGAAATCTTTGATATTCTGCCTTTAGGAAGCAATTACCCGATGCATCTCGCATATACATTTATCAGGAACAAAAAATTCAAAGAGATTCATGTTTTTTAATAACTTATCTTCTAGTTAAACTAAGAAAATTCCAAAAAAAAATTTACTTTATTTTGTTTAAAAATATGTTCAAACTTGACTTTTCCTAGTTTTTTTTAGTTTAAATAGAAGATAATTTTATGCCAAAGATAATAAACTTTGCCCAATTCCAACTTTGCCCGCCAATTAAAATAATCGTAAAAATAAAAAAACGGAGAAATCGCGCTTTTCGCTTTTTTCCCAAGCGCTCATGTATGTATCTGTCTGACGCTCGGACACTATTTCCCTTCTAGCTTCGACAATATTTAGAGTTCCAATCTATAACTTTGTTTGTTAGATAATTTTTAAAGAGATTTAAGCGATTGTTTGAAGCTTCTAAAGCAGGCTCTCCCCTTAATAAAGATTTCGTATCTGAATTTATTGATCTTATAAAAAATTAATTCGCAATTTGGCAAACGAAAAGTGATAAATATAAAAATAATATTGAGAAAAATAAAAGTTGGAATAACTTATTAACGAAATACAAAGAAATAGATAAAAGTGCTACATTAGAAATAAATTCGAAGAAATGTTCCGCTTGCCTGTCGCACATGTTAACTGTGTGAAGAACGAACGCAAAATGGATTTGTGTGTCGTGTATGGGCAAACGAATTCACACAGATCGAACGCACATGTGTGCCCGTCTATGTCCTCTTTAAGCAAGCAAATAGAGAAGATAAACGGAAGGGTTTTCCCCACAACATGTTTGCCTGCATTGTACTGGCCGTAGACGCTTAACCGAGACAGTTTATTAAATATTTAAATTCGTCATTTGTTTTGTGTATACGGAGATAAAAGGGGGTAAAATAGTTTTGGCAGATTTTTATTTTAATATTTCATATTTTTCATCAAAAATAATGGATGTAAGTAATTGACCGCGAAATTCAGTGCAATTGTTTGCTAATATTTGCCATGTTGTAATACAATTTACACCTGTGTCTCTGTTTTACAAAAATAGGTAACATTAGATGAATCTGCATCGTCAACCCAGTCGTCGCCTGTACTAAGGCAGCAGCTTAATGAAATTAAGGATAATATAGTGAAAGGGAAATATACAGTGGTTATTGAAGCTGGGAAAAGCAAGGTTTGGGAAATTTTTGGCAAGGTTGAATAGATTTAAAAAGAGTTTTTTTTCAATTGTTCCAAAGGACAGGTTTTAGTTCTAAAATATTTTTATTTTTTATAATATTTTGTTAAATCTATTAATCCCTAAATAAACTTTATGAAAAATTGCAATAAAATTGAATATTGGAACATTTTTTTTATCCATATTCGTATGTAATTATCTATGCGTATTTACATACTTCTTTCTAGTCGTGCAACTAGAATAACTCGAGTTAACAGTTGTTAATTCACACGAACATCATTCACTCATCCAACATCCTTCTTGCACAGAATTAATTCACACCAACAGAATGAAATGCTTTGGTAGACCAATTCTACAGAGAGTGGATCGTTACTTGTGAGAGTGCTATGAGTTGAGCGAACTCGTTGTTCTTCTCACTAATGAGACTCGGTCCTTATTTCACCCAAACATGAGAATTCATTTTTACGTTGTGTGAGTGAGTGCTAGTTGAAATTTTTGGACAGTGACTCAAAGTTTGTTTTTTGCGTATTCATGCAGCCCTTTAATATACATATATGTACATAAGAGAAAATAACTTTTTACCTCTCTCTCTCAAAAGACAAAAAAAAATTCAACAAAACAACTTGTAAGAACTATTTAAAATATATTAACACATAAATATTAGTACATATTCAAAGTCCACATTGGCAATTATCCGGCAATACCTCTTGTTCTTTGACAAACAAAAACAAGCAGGATTTTGCCCAAATAGCGAATTGATCTCTTTAACGAGCGCTCAATTGCTTAAGAACAAAAACATAAGCCTAAAATCATTAGCACAAACAATTCGTGCATGTACAAAGCATATTGATCTCTTTGACGAGCTCTCGATTGCACAAAAACAAGTACATACATGCAAGCCAATCATTAGCATGTACCTAAATATAAAATATTCGGATATCAAATATTTCAATATCTAAAAAACACGGTTTTTAATAGTAATTAACTATTCACACATATATTTAAAACTAAATAAATAAAAATAATATTGTATTAACATTGCAAGTAAATGCAATACGATATTAATAAACAAAAAACTCTTGTAAAAATTTCAGCAACATTTTAATACACAATATAACAAAAATGGTTCATAATGACACAAATCCAAAAATACCTGCAGGAGCTACACGCTCAAAACAGGTTGTTAAATTCATTTCAGAAAGTGACAGTTTTTTAAGATACTGCACTAGATTTGCCTCTTCATCGATTCAAGAAAACTCTGAATCATTATTAGAAATAAAAAGCCAAAATCTGGAAAATTTCTGGACTCGTCTCAAAACAGCTCATGACGCCATAGTATAATCTGACGATTCCGATCTACCACAAAATTTTAAATTATCTGCTTACGATATTTACCAAAACTGCTTGGACCAATATGAAGAAACGAAAGCTATGATCTCCGATCAATTAAAGCTCATTAAAGCAATTGCACCTACTCCCCACAGTGGAGTAGAGCTGCCACAAATAGACAATCAAGAGGCAAGTTCAGGCATCGAACTCGAGGTGCCTGCATGTGATACAGAAACGTTTTACGGAGGTTATGAAGAATGGCCGTCCTTCCGGGACATGTTCACAGCCGTTTACATCAACCATCCACAACTATCAGAAGCACAAAAATTGTATCACCTCCGATACAAGACAAAAGGTCAAGCAGGCGTCATAGTAAAACAGTTCGCTCTTAATGACGATAATTTCAATTTGGCTTGGGAAGCTCTAAAGAGCATTAAACACGACCAAAAAAGAAGCTTAAATAGACCCCAAGTTAGAAGCAAAAACAAATCAAACATAATTTTTAACAAAACACAATCGTTCACATCCGAACAAAGCAAACATACGCCATGCGAACTATGCACAAGAGGGCATAAGCTTAAAACTTGCGAAAAGTTTAAAAAATTAAACATTAACGAAAGGAACAACTTTGTCAGATCAAAAAGACTGTACAAACTGCTTGTCCCATGCACATAGTCTTAAAAATTGCAAAAGTAAATTTAACTATTGTCAGAAAAGACACAATTCAATGCTTCATTACAGCAGATATCCAATCTCACTCCAAAGAAGCGCTTTTACAAAAAGAACCACGGGCATAGTTTCAAAAGCAAATTCCGAAGTCCACAATTTTAAAAATTGCCAAGAGACACGCTCAAAGGCACAAAAGGTTCAAATGCTGCACAGCCAATCACAAAGTGGACTAGTTACCACCACACCAACTCAAGTTGAGAAAAAATCAAATCAATGCCTTAATTCACAATTAAGGAAATATCAAGAGATTGGGAAACTTCCCCGAATATTAAACAAAACTAAAGTAGATCAGTATTGTGAGGACTTCTCTAAAGCCAAATCTACCCGATCAAATAATGGCCAGTACGTCCCACGACTACCTTTAGAGCCACAATTGTGCAACATCCCACATATTGACAGAAAAAACAAAGTCAGAATTCAATTTGACAATAATAAACATTCAAATATTTGTCCCTTTTCGACCCCCCAGGGTGGCCTTCGCCACTTATGATTACTGACGCAAGATTTATGGGACGAACAAATGAAACCGAACTAAAATTTCGCAGATATAAATACAGCGATGAGTAAACTATTCCCCACATACCAAGTTAATACGGTTTCTGAATATCCATATTGCGCAACATATATGTACATATGTGCGCATACAAAGCGATACCACGAACACGACCTAATTACTATTTCAATATGACAAAATGTAAATAATACGGCTTATATCTTCAATTGTACATACTAGAAAGTCAAAAAATCGAGATATTTCGTTCAATATTGCTTCATAGCTAAATTTTCAAATTATGAGTAAAAACTCAAAAAGAAAGTTAAGGGATCACCATATTCTCAATGCGATACAGTGACGCACCTAGACGTTCCAAAAGCAAAGGTAGCTCTTATCGCACCTACATAAGCGCTCCCCACAAGGGTAGTTGGTGGGAATCTGTTGTAAAACTTTAACATTCCACTTTAAAAAAAAGTTGATGGAAATTACCACAATACAATTTAAAATGAAGCCGTTCGCAATTCACGGCTACTCTTTCGCAAGATCCCTCTCATTTAAAAGCCCTAACCTCAGGGAAAGTTTTCAAAGGAGCACCCATTCTGGCCATACTTGAGCCAGGCGTGGAGTACCTGTCCTTAATAAACCATAATCGATCATAAAAAAATTGCAACAATTGCAAATAAATGGAAAAGACAATAATAAATAATCCGCATATTAAACCGGTATGGCGTGCGCAAAATAAAGTTGCTTATCTCAAACTTATGTATATTAAAATTCATATCAAACGAAAGCCGTTTCTACACAAAGGTGTAAATATGATTAGAACCCCAACACCAAATATCTGACGGTCGCCATGCTACATCACTAGCAGTACGTCGACATACATATGTACATGAAATCGCATATACATACATTTAATACTAGGCAAAATATTCGCCTAGGGGGCCCAGGATATTTAAATGAGTTAAGCCTCCCCCCACTTTACCCGGGAGAAACTGGCGCACCCTTAGGACGTACTCACATACAACACATCCGATGGCACCATACACTCACATCACCACACAACACCAACACAACTCACCACACATGTACCCACTCAACAAAAAGAATGGACATCTGGATGGAAGGCGCAATTCGGCATTTACAATTCGCACACCAGCATTGGTCGACAAGAGATTCGCTCATACTCTGCGCCGCGTCGTCATACTACTACTATACCGCGATTATCCAATTGGCCCTCTATTCGCGGAACCTCGATCGCCAGCTCCGGCAAATCATCATATCTGTACAACCTTTACAAAATATAAATTTATATAATTTAAATAAATTTGTTAAAAAACCCAAAGTGTATAAAGTGGTTTTTTATTTTAACTAGAGCAGTAGTGGGTGCTCCACAACATACTGGATAGAATTAAACGTGCTAGTTGGGCATCCAATTGTTCAGATGGTACTAGTAACGGGTTATAACTAAAAGTCTGCACTAATTTTATTTCAACGTAACTTAAAATATACTATTAACAAAAAGGTAAGCTATTCTATGTAGTATAATTATATTATTTTAAAAACGAAAAAATTAATGAACTTCAAAATACGGTCCATTGTCAGCAACCCGTCTTAGTTTAGTCAGGATACATGAGCAAGCACGTTGTACACCGTTGGTATCAACTTCCTTAAGGCACTTCCGGATGCGACGTGTCAGCTGCTTCAAATTTTGAGCCTTCCAACCATTTTTATACACTAAAGCTTTGATTTCCGCCATAAAATGCGCACACGTAAACTTTTTTCCGGCGGTTTCATGTTTTTTATAAAACTGTACAACGCCGTCGCGGAGGTGTTGCTGCTTAGAAGCCATTTTAAGCACTAATTGAATTTGTAAGCTGTCACAAATTACATGTCAAAAAGATGATGCAATCAGTTCCCCAATTGCGTAATATTAGCATTTGAAAACTAAAAACAACAAAACTGCAGGCCATTGAAATTAGTGCAGATTTTTAGTTATAACCCGTTAGTACTATCTATGTATCAGCCACAGTAAAACGTAAGCGGGTCCTCTAGTGTAAATATATTCTAAAAAAAAGAAAAACACTTAAAATAAGCAAAATTGTGATTATGAGTGGATGTAATTGAAATCAAGCGGACCGACCTTAGAATAAATGGAGCATGTTTGCTTTTTGAAGCTGCTTGTAAAAATATAAATTTAAAGAAAATAGATATTTTTTGAAATTGACATTTCCTGAGTGGACGTGCGCAAGTGGCTGTACCAGTGCGCTAACAGTGGTCAGCACAGAACAGTGTATTGGTAGTCAAATGTGCAATGCCGCAAGAGCACATAATACCAATTAAACACATAATACAATTTTTGAGTGATCGGAAAGTTACGATTACGATATAACTGGCAATCAGTGCAGTCGTCAGTGAAAGTAGTTCAAAGTACCGAAGTGTACAACAATACGCGTAAAACGAACCTAAAAACAAAATATTCGCCAGTGCGTTAGTTTCTGGTAAGTTGCAAGTGACTGTACTCAGCGCGATATCGCTGGCAGTAAACGCATTTTCCAGTAAAATTGTGAAACGGTACATAAGATTGCATAGATAAAGTTCCTGATAAATTTGTATAACGGCGTAAAAGCAAAAAACCGTACTCAGTGCGCGACTGTACCCAGTACGCTATAACTGGCAGTCAGCATAGTTTCCAGAAATTTGTATAACGGCGCAAAACCGTAGACGGACGCACAAAGGGTATGTTATATCAAGCCAAAATGGTGGGCGAATTGAAAGAAGTAGTAGAAACTCGATTAACCGGACTAATTGTTGTCGATAGGCATTCGGATAATCGAAAATCCCGATAATCGAATGTATGAAGAAAAACAAATAGATATCAACGAAAATCAATGTTTATTAAGAAATGAACACTTACTTATGTATGTATGTAGATATTTTCTTAGATTACATTACGTACATAATACTAAACTGCAGCATTAATCATGAAATAAAATATTCAGGTACGTACATATGTACGAATAATTTGTTTACAATATGTATGTATTTGGTAATTTGCATTTGGTAATCATGAAATAAGTAGGTAGGTAATAAGTTTAATTTGGTTTAAAATATTTGGTAATTGTCATTTGACGTAAGCAACTTTTTCTCTTCATTCCTGCTATATCACGAATTCGTTTCAGTTGTAGTAAACTCACAGTATCACTCTCTGTTTGTTTTTCAAATCACTTGAGAGCTGTTTCCAGGGCATGAAATGCTACATCATGAGATGGTCCTGTATCATTTTCCTCGTTTATGTTTTCTTCTGTTACATTTTCTTGCATTTCCTGCTGTTCATTTATCTGCAAAATGTTTTCAACGATTTCGTCATTAGACATAATCTGAAAGCCTTGATCATTACTGTCACAAGTGACCGACTCTTTCATATCATCATCATCACAATCCTGACATATTTGTAGCTTTGACATTACCACATTCATATCCTGCAACATAGAATCATCCGTATACTCTATTCCATGCCTTGCTTAAAGTCTTCCTTTCAATCAAATCCCATGCGTCTACAACTATTTAACAACACACCTTTAAATTCATGTCCTCAAAAAATGATAAAACGACTTCTACATTATCTTCTTCAACAGATAACAACCTAAGTAGAAGTTGTTTTCTATAAAGTAGTTTCAATGTTTCAATAACACTTTGATCCATTGGTTATAGCAAGGATGTCACATTAGGAGGAGGACAGTTTACTTTAAACTTTCCATTTTCCCTCTCTAACAATTCAGCTGAAGGATGGGTTGGCGTATTATCCAGTAAAAGTAGCACATTTCCTTGTTTGCCAATTTCGTTTTGTCTTCTTTTTACTTCAAGGATAAAAGTGTTGTCATACCAGTCAATAAGTATTTCAGAGTTCATCCATGCGATCAGGGTACCCTGATATTTTCAAAACATATGGGTTTCTTTGATTTTCCTATGAGGAGCAAAGGTATTTTGTGGGTTCCGGCAGCATTAGCGCAAACTAATATTGTTACACGCTCTTTGCTTGTTTTATATTCTGGAGCTGAATTCTCTCGCCTAGAAGCTAAAGATTTTGAAGGTAACGACTTCCAGTTTAATCCAGTTTCATCAGCATTAAAAACAAAATCCAAGTTATAGTTATTTTCATTCAAATTCTTTTTAAAATTATCTTTAAAAAAGTTTGCTGCATATACATTAGCTGAAATTTTTTCATCTTGTATTTTCAATTCACGAATTCCATGACTTGATTTAAACCTGTACAACCATCCGTTACTTGCCACAAATGATTCATCGCGGCCTAATTTTTTATTTAACTGTAATGCTTTTTCACAGAGCAAAGGTTCAGGATATCGGTTGCCCTGTAGATCGTTTTTGTAAAAACCAACAATACAGAGCTTCTTCTAAAAGTCCATGTTTCCGTCTCTTCATCATTTTCCGATTTGTACTCCCGTCTTCACTATCTAATTTGCAGGTGTACAACAAAATTGAATCGGTATTCTTCTTAATATCAATTATCGTGGATGTACCTACACCATACTTTTCAGCTAACTTATGGCCGGCTTCTCCTTTTTTTTAGTGAATCAATGATATTTATTTGGCATGTTTAAATATGTAGACGTGACACGCACGTCAGAGCGGAGTCACAATTGTAAACGAACTAAAACAATAATGAAACGCGCGGGGCAGCGGCAGCGACACCATACGGCGCGGGCGGAATATGCAAGTTCCGACACGTTCATGAATCATAATTTCGACCTGTAGATACGAGTACATATAAATTGGTCGCGGTTGGTAGTCCGGATAATCGCGAATCCGTACAACTGAGGGCCGAATAAACGCGTTTCTACTGAAAGTTAGAAGTGTACAAACTACAGTAGGCAAAGGATACATAGAAGAGTTCGCTACAGAGAGTAAAGAATCGATAAAAATAAGTGTTTTAAGTGTGACAAGGAAGGTCATATAGCAAGAGCCTGTCCGGAGGCTAGGTCAAGTAATGTCGTTTGTTTTAAGTGCAAACTGAAGGGGCATTATTCTCAGCAGTGTAAAGAGCAGAGGGATACGACGATAAAAAGTGAATTGATAACAAAGTAGAATCGTCTACCAGTAAAGGCGGAATGATCTTCGTTGATGCAACTATCAATGGTTTTACCTTCAGTGCACCAGTGGATACAGGATGTATCGTGCGTATCATGAGGAATAATACCTTAGTGATGTTAGGAGATATAAAGCTAATTGGAGAGAAACAAAAACTGTTCGGTGTAGGTAAAGTCGTGCTTACAACATTAGGCAGCTTTACGGCCGATATTTCAATAGAAGGGTTGTCATTAAATGTAACATTGCACGTGGTCACGATGTTGATTTAGTTTTTAGAGAAGGCAGTGTTGAGTTCAAGAAACCTGTGAGGACTGCTGAGGAGACAGCGAAGCACGCAGGGATCGGGGAGATTTCTGGGGGTGTGTGTGGTGGAGCTGAAGAGTTTGGGTCAGCCCATCAGAGTGCATGCAGAGATGCTAAAGTGTGTGTGTCAGCTTACCGGAGTGCAAGTGGTGATGTTGAAGGGTTTGTCTCAACTCACCGTGAGTTAAGAGACTATGGGAATAGTCAAGTTGTAGTTTTCAAGGAACAAAAGAACATTTCCGGAACAGTATTAGAAACGAGGTCGGAAGTAATTGATGACAATGGGTTAAGCAAAGAGTTTAGGGTATTGTGCTCAATTGGAACGGCAATGTCTGCGGAGTCAGATAAAGTGGATCTATCGCATCTGCCGATAGACGAGTTAGCAGTTGGATTAATAGTTATTATCCTAAGAAGTCGAGTAAAACGCCAGTTCAGATGGAATTATTATTAAAGGATTAGAAACCGATATTTCAGCGGCCACGTAGAGTGTCGTAGGCAGATCAAAGATGTACTGATGATTTTATTCAGGATAGTGTGTCGGAATACGCGTCGCCAGTTGTGTTAGTTACAAAGAAAAACGGAGCGAAACGGTTTTGTTGTGATTATCGCAAGATAAACGAAAAAATAATCAGGGACAATTTTCCAATGACAGTGGTGGACGAAGCGTTAGACAGATTGCAGGGTGCAAGGGTCTTCACCATATTGAACTTGAATAACGGATTCTATCATGTGCCAATAGAACCAGGGTCTCGAAAATACACGTCTTTCGTAACTCAGAATATTTTGCTTTCAGAAGAAAAGACAAAGGCACTAAGTGCATTTCCAGTACTAACTAGCAAGAAAGAATTTCAACGATTCGTAGGTTTGACTTCATATTTCAGGCGTTTCATCCAAAATTACGCAGTTAATGCGAAGCCGCGAACAGATATGCTTCGTCAGGACGAAAAGGTTGGGTTGAGGGAAGAACAACTTTTAGCCATTCAAGATCTGAAGCGTGCGTTAGTGAATGCGCCCGCACTGAAACTTTTCAATCCATACGCGGAAACAGAGGTGCATGCTGATGCGCCAAAATTTGGTTGCGGCGCAGTCTTACTTCAAAGAGATTCAGAAGACAATCTGTTACATCCCATCGAATATATGAATCGTAAAACAACAAGGACGGCAGAAAAATATAGTGCTTTTGAACTTGCCGTTCTTGCAGCTATAAAAGCATTACAGAAATGGCGTATATACAGTAAAACCTGTGAAGTTGGACACCCTTATAATTTGGACACTCGCTCAAATTGGACAAAAAGTGATGAACCAAAATAATATAGTACAAAATATCCATATATTCACTGCTTAATTTGGACCCTGTCTATCTTGGAAGTTGGACAAAATTTGTCTCAATTTTTAAACAGCAAGCATTAAAATCCCTTTATATCTTGGACAATACATTTAATACATATGTATGCATATTTGTATGCGATTTACTTATGTACTATACCTCTGTATATTACACATAAATGTACATACATATGTATTTGTATTTCGGCATCAATGGAATTTTTCAAACGTTGCAATGCCGTTATTTTTGCGAAATTATGTATGCGTCAAATTTCATGGATTAGCTATTACACAATTATTCATATTTGATCAGTTGTTGCAATCATGTCAAAAAGAAAACACCCAGTGGAGTTATCTCTGAAAATTAAAAGTGAGATATTGAATGAACCGGCTAATAAAAGCCTATCTATAAGGAAATTGGCAGAAAAATATGGAGTTTCCAAATCAACAATCGCTAATATTAAAAATAAAAAGGAACATATTATAAAAGGATTAGAAAGCAACCCCGATCCGGAACGCAAAAGAAAAATACGTAAAACTGATTTTGAAAAAATAAATGAGGGAGTGAAATCGTTTTTTGAAAAATGCAGGTCTAAGAATATTCCTATCAGTGGCCCAATAATTCAAGAAAAGGCTAAGCTATTGGCTTCTGAGTTACAAATAGAGAACTTTAGAGCAAGCAATGGGTGGTTAGAATCTTTCCGCTTGAGACATAACATTCAATTTAAAGCTTTAAGTGGTGAAGGAGCGAATGTAGATCGTAAAGCTGCCTCAGATTGGAAAGAAAAACTACCAACACTTTTAAAAAATTATTTACCTGAGAATCAGTTTAATGCGGATGAAACTGGATTGTTTTATCGTCAATTACCTACTCGAAGTCTCGTTGCAAAAGGCGCAGTTTGTAAAGGAGGTAAACTGGCAAAAGAAAGACTGAGCGTATTGTTTTGCTGCAGCAGTACAGGAGAAAAGTTAATGCCGTTGGTTATAGGTAACGCTGCGAAGCCGCGAGCTTTTCACCGAAATAAAATCGACACTAAAAATTTTATTGTGCAATGGGTTCACAATAAAAAGGCTTGGATGACAAGTGTAATTTTCCAGCATTGGCTTAGTTCAATCAATGACCAAATGAAGAAGCAAAATAGAAAAATTATTTTGTTCATTGACAACGCTACAAGCCACAGTTTAATAAATGAATATTCAAATGTGTTTGTAAAATTTCTGCCACCAAACCTAACGGCAGAAATACAACCTCTCGACCAAGGAATTATTCAAAATGTTAAAACAAAATATCGATCAAAAATGATGCTTTCTCTGATAACACACCTTGACGAATGTAACAATGCAAGTGAATTGTCGAAAAGAATTTCTGTTTTGGATGCTATTCGATGGTTGGTTTCTTCCTGGGACGAATTAGACCCTCTTGTGATAAGAAAATGCTTTCAACATGCTGGATTTCCTTGCCAAGATTTACTGGAATGTCCACCGCAAGAAAATCTGAATTATGGAAGTTTGATAAATCACAACTATCCTGAACAAATTCGAAATGAATTAGTATCGCCCATAGTTGTGGAAAATATGGAAAAATCGATAGATATACATGAACAGGTGGGTGATTCCCATGAAACTATTTTTAAAAACGTGGTAGAGGATTTAAAACACATCTCCCAAGGAACTGCTTCAAGTGAAAGTGAAGATGAGTGCACTGAAAACTATAATCTTCCCACTGCAAAAGAAGCTTTATCAAACATGAACGAAGTCATTCTTTATGTATCAGCACATCAATCAACTTTGCTGCCGGAGTTTTTAAAGCTAAAAACGAAATTGGAACAAAATATAAGCTTATCAAAATTAAAACAAACTGAAATAGATGCATATTTTTCTAAAACATAAGTTGTACATACATATATCCGTATTCTAAAATGTGTTAATTTTTGTTCTTTATTACACACCTATATATTGAATTCAATGTACGTTTTTTTTTGAACTAGTTTTTAAAATAAAGTCAATAAAATAAGAAAAGAATCATTTCTTTATAACATGGACACTCCCGTAAGTTGGACAAAAAGTGATGAACCGCAGGCGTCCAACTTAGACAGGTTTTACTGTACTTAAAAGATATTCAGTTTAAAATAGTTATGGATTGTAACGCTTTCGCTATGACAGTCAAGAAACAAAACGTACCAGACAGGATCATCAGGTGGGCAATGTACCTACAAGAATATAATTACATACTGTTTATTAGTAGAAGACTCGTTAAAGTTTAGGATAACTGGATAAGAGCGGTGTGGAAAATACTTTACAACGCCTCTGTAAAGGAATTGTTGGTAGTACCATCCAGTATAGAAGAAGAAATTATAAAGTTAGCACATAGCCAGGGTCATTTTGCAGCAAAAAGAACAAAGGAGCTAGTAGATAGAAATTATACCAAACTTGAGCAAAAAAGTACAAAATGTAGTAACTTCGTGTGTAGAGTTCATAGTAATAAGTGCGAAAAGGGGTAAGAAAGAGGGCTTGCTGACACCAATCGACAAAACTTGTGAGCCATTAGATACTTACCATACTGACCATGTGGGTCCATTAACCGAAACACGGAAAAAGTATAATCATATTTTAATCATAATAGACGCATTTTCGAAATTCGTTTGGTTGTACCCAACGAAATCAACCGGGATGGAAGAGGTAATCAATAAATTAGAAGAACAATCCTTAGTTTTCGGCAACCCGAAACGGATTGTAACGGACAGAGGAGTGGCTTTTACGTCAAAAGCGTTTAACGAGTACTGCACGAAGGAGGGCATATAACACCTGTTGATTTCAACCGGTGTTCCGCGGGGTAACGGACATGTAGAACGCGTTCACAAGACCGTTGTTCCAATGCTGTCTAAGAAATGACAAAGTAACCCAACCGAGTGGTACAACCACATTGCGAAAGTACAACAGATTTTAAATAACACTGCACCACGCAGTACGAAAATATCACCTTTTAGAATTCTTACAGGACTGAACATGCGAGTAGTAGATTACCCAGACTTACATGAAATTTTAAAAGATCTCGAAATAGAGGAATTGAATTTAGAACGTGATTCATTAAGAAAGAGTGCGCATGAAAATATGGAAAAAATACAAAAAGAGAACTGTAAGACATTTTATCAAAAAGGAAAGAAAGCCGTGAATAAAACATAGGAGATTTGGTAGCTATTAAGAAAGCTCAGTTTGGGGTGGCTACGAAATTACGACCAAAATATTTAGAACCGTATAGGGTAGTCGCCAAAGTAAACCATGAGAGGTGCGAGGTTGATAAAGTAGGAAATACGGAAGGATCAAAAAATACCACTACAGTGGCATAAAACATGAAAAGGTGGACTTAATTATTCGATAGGGTAGGGTAGTCGCCAATGTAAACCATGAGAGGTGCGAGGTTGACAAAGTAGGAAATACGGAAGGACCAAAAAATACCACTACAGTGGCATATAACATGAAAAGGTGGACTTAATTATTCGAGGTCGAATAATAGGACATGACGGCGGATTGTTCGAGGAAATAATATATAGGACAGGTGGCAGTATTGACACTGAACGAATAATATGTAAATAGTTCAGATGGCAACATTGGAACTCAGCTGTTAATTAACGAAGCGTCGATCAGCAGCCATCATTGTAACGGTCCATATTGATCATTCATTTTGTACCCTAAAAAAATAAAAATTTTAGCTCTTAATATTAACATTAAAAACTGGACCATCCTGATCCTACAGATCAGAGGCATTTTATGGCATCGCTTTGACTTTAGACGCATATTTCTCAGAATTGTTCATTCTACAAAAGTGCCCAATGCAACAAAGTCGTAACTCACACCGGCGAGGTAGTACGGGGCTCTAAGCCCGATTTTTTTAAGAATATCGCATTTTTATATCTCGTAAATGACAGGGGCTATAGAAAAAAATTACATGCCAAGTATTGCCTAGTGTATAGGCGAAAATACTAAATTCTAAGTATGCATACAAGTAGGAACAAAATTGAAATCTTTCAAGTTTTCTGCTCATTGTTGCGACGGATAGCAACGTATATAGTGCGGTATGCTGACCGATCTCATACGTGTTTAAATTTTGAAGTGAAAGGATGTGCGAGAAAGGTTGAGAAAAACTGCTTTGGGAAATAAATAAAGGAATTTTACAAGAATAAGTTAAAAAAAACGAAGTTGGCAAAGACTTGTAAATAAATATAAAGAAATTGATTAGGATGTCACAATTGATATAGTAAAAAAGCGCATTAATGGCATGTGAATTTCTTATAGGACAGAATTATGCAATTTTTTGCTTCTCATATTTCACGCACACGGATATTATTAGTAGCGCCAAAATGTCCTATTCTGTGGCCATGTCTGATGTCTGAACAACATGTCGCACAAGTCTATAGTGAATTGACTTGCGACACGGTCCGCATGTGCATATTCCGCTTAATATTTATACCATGGATTTCTTATTAAAAATCGTCAAAACATTATGTTTGGCTACCATGAAAGATAAGTTTCTGTTAGTCAAAGTGTTTGCGACTTGTTATTGTTCACTTTATGTACATATGATTTTTGGGGGCGGCATATTTACATGTGTATACAGATATGCAGGTTTGTGTATGAATTATTTGTGTGGCATTGTCATACGAACATATGTACATATGTGTGTATGTACATATAGAGCAGCGCGCGCATATTATATTACTGATAAATGATAATATCTTGATTGAAAATTGATTTGTACTTACATACATATCTGCAGGATCGATGCCTATGAAAGCTTTAAATGATAAAAGGTGTGATTTACATGTATTATTTTTGTAATATATTAGGGGTATTCTCTTGCTCTTGCAAAACCCTTGCACGGTGCAAGAATTGCATATATTTGATCTTGGTGCACCGGTACAACAACAAACACACACAGAAAATTATTTGCAATGGCAGTAAAATATGTCAGACCAAAACCCTTGTATATTTGCGTGCAATGTCACGCAAAAATATAATTGCGACCCTGTTTTAGCTGTCATTTTACATAAAGACATATTACGTCGTTAACCCTATTCGTACCACGTGCTTGTGTGGACGTAGGGTATCACGTAGTGACTTAGAGTCACTATAAATAAAACGGCTTAAGTATTATTCAATTGGTTTTATTTCAATGGTAAAGTTAATTCATTACAACAAACATAAAATGCAAAGATATTTAGGGCCAATTTATTCACTTTCCATTACAACTTAATGCTCCATTAGAGAGAGTGAATAAATTGGCCCTTACATATATAAAAGAAACGAATACATAATTAATATTATTTTGCGAGTGTTCATTGCAAACATTTTTGGTGCAAATTTGGCAACATTGCATAGAAACCCTGCATTTTTTGTAGGGGCATAAGTGCCATCGACGGCGAACTGTTTTGGATGGAGGCGGTAAACACTTATTGGGGGATAATGATGTTGATATAGTGTCAGTGATAACTGCTTTATTAGCATTTGACAATCGGTTTAACTTCTTCTTTCGATGTTTGGCATAATTAATTCCCGGGACAAATCTTTTAAAAATAATTTGCGGCGAGTGCCTTTTTTTGAATTATTCCATTTTGGATATAAGGACAACCAAATTACTTTGGATGCTATACCAGCGGCGTCTATCAAATTGTAAAAATGAGCTACAGGCCATCTGCGAGTTTTTCTTTTGCTTGTAAAAGCATGGCACAATTGATCAAACGTATCTACGCCGCCTTTAGTGGCATTATAATACAAATTTATTTCCGGTTTTTTTGTCTCTGCGTCAATATCGGCAGTGTGGTGCATCGACGAGAGCAAGAGAACAGCTTTATTTTTTTTTTTGGGACAGAGCTTACTAGAGTCATGTTCCTTCGAAAGCCAAAAAGGTTGCTTCCTGCTTCTCGTTGCCGGGAAGGCAGAAAATTTGAAGGAATGCATGTTTTGTTCTTTCGAAGAGTTCCAACACATGTAAGACGCTTTGATAAAAGATCGAGCGATAAATCAAAACTGGTAAAGAAATTGTCAAAAGTAATGTTTCGATTTATACCCTCATAGAATTCACAAAGCTGTTTGACAACATTCTGCGCCAAATTTGTCTGTCTATTAGCGCCTTCCTTACCCAAATAAGGTATTCCATGCAATGGATAATCGTCTCACTGTCCCATATCCACCAAATTTTCATTCCATACTTGTCCGGTTTTGCAGGCATATATTGTCGAAATCAAACACGACCTCGAAAGGGAACGAACTGTTCATCGATTGTCAAATTAACACCAGGCATATAATATTTTTTGAAGTTTTTCATAATGATGTCTCAAATATCTCGTATAGCAGCAAATTTATCCCCCGCTCTACGAGAATTTCTTGTTGCTTTTTCATCAAATCGTAAGTAGCGCGATAAGTCAGAGAACCTGGTTTTTGACATGTGAGCTCGGAAAAGTAAACTTTCATATAAAGGATCTCAAAACTCTTTGTAGTCACTTATTCCATTTTTTCGGATTCCTGCATCAATCAGTAAACCTATGTAGGCGCGCATCTCAATTTGATCAGTTTGCTTCCTTTTTTGTTGCTTCTGTTCAGTAGCATTTATATTTATGCAATTAACAATAATTTTCAGAACGTCATTGTCAAAAAATAAGGAAAATCCATCCGATGGAGATTGAATGTGTTTGCCTGGCGGCAACATTACTTTGTTTACGCTTCTTGTCACTATGTTGTGAGAAGGTGTCTTCCCGGTAATATTTGGAAGTTCACTTCACTCAGTCCCGTCTTTACCAACAAAAACATTTACAAGAGATTCCACTTCTTCAGTATCTGATACACACATTTCATCATCCACTTCAGAAACAGTTTCACAGCAGTCCTCTTCGCTATCAGAAGACACTACATCTTCCAAGTCATCAACAATTACTGCACATTCTGCCTCATTATCACTACTCTCATCATCACTACTCTCATCATCACTACTCTCATCATCACTATTTGATATAGCTGCGCGAATTTCCATTTCTGCCAATCCTCTGCTCTTTGCCATTTTTCTAAATATTTCAATAATTTTATAGTTAAACTACAGACTATAAACAATATAAGTTTGCAACACAAACCTTTAGTAATTAAAAATTTCAAGTATATAACATATAACTGTACCAAATTTTCTTTACATAAACATAAACTGCTCTATATAATACAACCTGCTGCTACGAAAGACAAATGTAACTGATTTTTTCTCTGTTGTGAATGATACAAGAAGAAATGAAATAAATACGTAGTAAAAACATCAGCTTTGCAAATTATCAAGAACTCAACCTTTGCACATGTTGATCCGTTATCTTTATCAAAACAATGTTTTCATACAGTGACTGTAAGTCACTACGTGGTACTTTCACAATAAATTGACCGAATCAGCCGTTCATAAATATATTACCAGATTCTGTAATGGGTGCTCTCGTGCCCTTGCATATTTCGTTATAGTATTTTTGCAATCTGCAATCTTGCAAGAGCAAGAGAATAGCCCTATTATGTTTTTAGGATTTTACGATAATATATCATATATATAGCATGTATATGAAATTATATTATATCATCAGAGATAAGAAATATTTAAAAAGTAGCTTTTATTTGCACGTTAACTACAAATATTACATGAAAAATAGCATAATTTCATTACAATATTATCAATTTTGCATGAGCTCACAAAAATTCGCAAAATGATATTCATATCAATTGATATGATTGTTTCTGAGCCAAAAGTGGTGGAATCCACTAATAGGATTTTGTTAGCTCTTGACAGTTCACACGCTTGTCCGTAATTGAACCTTCTCTATAATTTTACGTTCTCTGGCATACGTTAAACTATAGGGGGATTCTCTTGTTCTTGCAAGATTGCACGATGACATAGAATGCATAAATGCTATACCGAAACATGCAAGCGCACGAGAGCACCCATTGCATAATCTAGTGATATAAGAACAGCTGGTTCGTTAAATTTATTGCGTAAAACATTTGTGAATTACTATTTTAACGAGTATTGTGAATAAATAAATAAAAAAAACAAAACAAATTGCGAAAATTAATGAATTTATTTTTCAAAAATGTCACACACTTATGAGAAACAAAACCTTGTTAATTTTATAATTGCAGAAGCTGCTTCTAATATACTACCACATCTGGATGGTAATTGTTTATTTAACTTTTTTAATCTTTAAAAAATAAAAAAATTGATAATTTTAGACGACAATAGCTATTGGAAACACTTTTGTTAGCGACTAAGCTACCTATATAATATGCGTATTTGTTAGCCAAATTTCTGTTAAAAAATTACTATCGTAATATTTCACTTTTTATTTTATTATTTAAATATTCACATTTAAGGTAAATATTTATATTACAATAAATATGCAACTTGTATATGTCTGTCTGTATTTAGTACATGTGTGCATAGAAAATAGTTATGTTTGAAGATTTTCAAGTGAAGTGGTTGTGTTATTGGTGCGGTCCTGGGGTTTTGCCTAACCAATTGTGAGCGATTTCTTTTCTGGGGCTTTTCGAAGCTTAAAGTACGATAAGTACAATTTGTATTTTTTAATTAAAATTCATTTGCGCCTACTCGCATATATTTTGTGGTTTTTTGTTCAAAACACAACGTTTTCCGCTGTAGCAGTAGTCCAAACAAAGCTCGTGCTTTATTTTTGCATTGACGTTTTGTTTTGATTACTCAGCTGTTCTCCTTTTTGTTTTCTCTTTTTCGTATTCCCTTTGGTTTTGGCATTGCCAACTACCGAAAATATAAGCAAGGTTGTAGGGACAGTGACTGAACACACTTTTCTTTAGGAGCTCCCAACTATTTTTCTCATTGAGGTATGGCCTCTGGGAACAGTAGTAGGTGCACCCCGGAGAATGAATTTAGAAGGAATGGAATCATGAGAACGCCTCCTAATGGAAAAAGTGAGTTATCCACCGCTACTGGATCAACAAATAAATGCGAAGATGCCAACAATACATTTAGGTGTGGCAAACTCTCTGAGGAACGAAACTACTCAAAATTTTAACCAGATGGTTTTTTTTTTAAGTAAGGGAAAGCATCAAAAGCCGGAGTGCGGAACTTTAATCCGTTAAACCTAACCTACTCCCAACTCCAGACTCTCCCACGAAACCTCCTGATTAAATATTACTTCGTGGGAGTGATGCGACATTTAAGTCTCTTCTATAGCACGGACTGACGGACGCCTACTCTGCTCTATATGTTTCAGTTTAGTCATGATTGAGGCTGCCGCTTCGCTGACAGCTCTCCAGTTCTCAGTGGACTGACACATGAGTGTCGTCAAATTTTCCACCGTAAAACTACCACCGAGTGTAGTTTAAAGTTTTTCCCTTGCACTTATAAAGCGCGGGGAGTAAAAGAAAACATGCTCAGAGTCTTCAAAGCACTCTGAACAAGACGGACAATTCGGACTAATGTCATGCTGAAATCTGTAGATATAGCTTCTAAAGCATCCATGCCCACTTAGTATTTGAGTTAGGTGAAAGTCCAGGTCCCCATGTCGTCTGTCGATCCAGGAATGGATATCCGGTATGAGTCTGTAGGTCCACCGTCCTTTAAGTGAGGTTTGCCACCACTGCTGCCATATATTTAAGCTTTTCACTCTTTCTCTTCTTTTGGCTCCTGTAGTTGGCTCTGATAATTTGTACACTCGCTCGCATTCGTCACCCTGAATGACAATGGGCATCATACTGGCTATTACTTCAGCAACATCGCTTGAAATTGTTCGGAAAGAACTGATAACTCTTAGTGCCGACAGCCGGTGCACTGTATTTATTTGTCTGACATATGCTTTGATGCCTAGCGCTTGGATTCATATTGGAGCCGCATATAACATAACCGATCTCATTACCTTTGCGAGTAAAAAACGCCGGTTGGAACGCACGCAGCTTTGATTTGCCATCATTCTTGACAAGGCATTCAGGATTTTGTTCGCTTTACCTGCAATATATTCTAG
Source organism: Bactrocera dorsalis (assembly GCF_023373825.1). Taxonomy (NCBI): domain Eukaryota; kingdom Metazoa; phylum Arthropoda; class Insecta; order Diptera; family Tephritidae; genus Bactrocera; species Bactrocera dorsalis. The sequence goes on along the minus strand of NC_064304.1, from coordinate 67,295,189 downwards.
TTGGGTAGTAAAATAAAAGAACTGGAGAACGCTCCACGCAGAGGCTGAGAAAGGCGGAAACTTACTCAAAAGAATTATGGTAGGGGAAAGCGTCCAACATACAGCGAGACAAGCGAAGACCGGAAATTAGATCGAGGACAGACGCTATCATACTCACGAAAAAGGAGGACGCGGATATTCTCCGGAAAATAAAAGGTGATACTGGGTTAGAAAATTTGCGCTCAAGTGTTACCTTGAAAGGAGATCTGCTATTAGAGAAAAACAAAGCGGATAGGAGAGCAGAAGCGTTCCAAAGTGCCTTAGAGGAAGTTTTAGATGAAATGGCTGTAATACAGCCCAAAACCTACACTGTCACAATCATATTCAAGGACTTAAATGATATAACAACTCCGGCAGAAATTTGCGAGTCACTGAAAAAAGAGTGTGGGATAGAAAACATAGGGAAAATAAATATTAACAGCATGCAAAAAACCCGAAGCGGTGCCTAAATAGCTCTCCTATGCCTACGCACCCAAGATGCTAAGGCTGCTCTTAAGGTAGGAAAGATAAAAATCGGGTGGTCCATCTGTTGCCTCCGGGTCGTCCCTGTGTACACGTTGTGGAGCCGGTGGACATGTAGCGAAGTCATGCACTAACGAGCCTAGCTGCATGCTTTACAAAGGAGTACACTCAGCCTTGAGTACTAGTTGCCCCAAGTATTTGGAGATGGCGAAATCTTTAGGAAAATGAATTTGAAAAAAACATTGATGTCGCTTTATTAAGCGAGCAATACACCCAGCATTCGGAAAGCACTTGGACCACAGACATATTCGGCAAGGCTGCAATATGGTAATGTAAAGGACAGTCATTTATATCTCGCCCCAGATATCACAACTGTTTCACATGGGTAAATATACGTGGCATATTCTTTGTTAGTTGCTATACTCCTCCCAGCGCTTCAATTAGAGATTTTGAAGAATTCCTCCTGGAAGTTGCTATAGAAACCAAAGGCAAAGCATCAATTATAATTGCAGGCGACTTCAATGCGTGGTCGACCGCTTGGGGAAGTAGGCGTACAAGCCATCGTGGGCGTCTGATACTTGAATTCCTCGGCCAAACGAATCTTACGATCCTGAATAGAGGAGCACAAAATACTTTTCAAAAAGGAAACAAAGGCTTCATAATCGATAATCGATCTCATGTTTGCCAACGACGCTCTTAGTAGGCACATTAAGTGGGCGGTGTCGGATATATTTACAAATAGGGACTACATGGCTATTATTTCTGAAGTCTCATATGCCGGAGGGACGAAACGCCGCAGCACGAGCACATGCCAAAAACGAAGCCGGAAGTAAAAAGATTTTGATGCCGTACTTTTTGAGATCTGGTCTGGAGTTCAGCAAATATACAAGGCGACGCCATGCATAGAACAGCACACCACAACAACCCAAGGCCATCCTATTGGTGGAATATAGAAATAACTGGGCTCAGAAAATTCTGCAATTCAGCTAGACGCCTCCCACAACGTAATCAGCGTAAAGAAAATTAAAGCAGTCTCAGAAAAGTATTTAAAAAGAAGCTTCTGAAGTCAGCCATTGGCTGCAGTAAAAAGAAATGTTTTGAAAAACTCTATGAAGATGTGAAAGAAGGCCCCTGGAGAACAGAATATAAAATCTGTATGTCAAAATTCAACAACCCAAAAGCCTATCCTTTATGAGAAATGTCATGAAACTTTGTTCCCAAAACGCCACAGTATTTCTTATGCTAAGCCTCGAACCGGAGTCATAGAGGTACCACTGCTAGTTAGTGAAGAAGAGAATATTGGCCATAGCCACAGAGCCCTAAAGGAAGCCATGACTCTGAAACCTAAATTATTCGTAAAAATATAAAATGCGTGCCTAAAAGAAGGAATATTTCCCGACCCATGGAAAGTCCAGCGATTGGTTCTACTTCCTAAACCAAAAAACGCTCCGGTGAAACCATCGACCTCGTGCATGTTTGACACTATTGGCAAAGTATATGAAAGCATAGTTAGAAACCGCTTGGAGTTAGAAATCAAAAAACCGGGAGATTATCAGAAAGACAATACGGCTTTATGGAAAATAGGTCCACCATTGACGCACTATACGATGTCGTTGACACCGCGAAATGCGCAGTATTAGTCACCCGCTAGTCACCCTGGATGTGAAGAATGCCTTTAACTCAGCAAAGTGGGCAAGCATAATCAATTCTCTGTTTGACATAAGCACTCATCAATATCTTATGGAAATTGTTATACATATATTATTTTGAGAACAGGCGACTATTATTCGATACAGATGAAGGCACCAAGAGCTACTTGATTTCGAGTGGAGTACCGCAAGGCTCGGAACTAGGCCCCCTTGTATGGAACATAATGTATGATGGGGAGACACCAACCGAAAGCTATTAAATTAGTTGCATACGAAAACGACCTTATTGTGTAGCAGTGGCTAAACACCTTGACGACCCCAGGAGCAAATGCAATGAGTGCACAAACGGTCTGCGCCAATAGTTCTCGACAATGAGTTTAGAACTGCTGAGCAAAAGACAGAAGTCTTGCTCATAAGTACAAGAAAAGTGGAAGAAAGAATATTTCTCATCATAGGGGAGTGCGAGATTCATTTGCAGCCACACCTAATATATATAGTAGTAGACTCAAGGCTTAAATTTAAGGATCTGCAGGTAAAGCGAATAAAATCCTGAAGGCTTTATGAAGAATGATGGCAAAGAAAGGCTGCCTGCATTCCAAAGTTCACAGGCTGTCGGCACTAAGGGTTATCATTGATTTCCAAAAAATTTCAAGTGATGATGCTGAAGTAATAGCCAGTATGATACCCTCATCCGGGGTGACGAATACGAACGAGTATACAAATTACCAGAGCCAACTATAGAAGCCAAAAGAGAAGAGAAATGAAAAGCTTAACGATATGGCAGCAGTACAAACTGATACCGGACATCCATTTTTGGATCGACAGATGACATGGGGACCTGGATTTCCACCTAACCCAAATACTAAGTGGGCATGGGTGCTTTAGAAGCTACCTGAATGAATTCTAGCACGACATTAGTCGATTATTTTACGAGAAAACTCGATTTTCGAGTAGAATCGGAATCACTACTGGCAGCTATCGGGGCACATATTTATAAAACGCCTCAGAATGACACACCCTAATAAACATACATATGTATTTCCGCTGGTTTGTTGGTGTTACAGCAGCAAGGGAAGCAGTGGCAATTGGCGATCGTTCGTTTGTGTTTTCGGTACAGCTCGGATTTTCTACCAACAACACCATGTGCTGACGCTTTGTCGTCGCGTCAGTTTTTCGACACATTAATTCTTCGACAAACCGTAAGCTTCAGCCATTGGTTGCCCGTGACAACGGAGATTTCGCATGAAGCAATAAGTGTACCCATTTACATGCAAAGTTGTGTGTAAACAAATTTACAAATATTATACGTATGATCTGTAATATTAGCTTACATTCACACATAATTACATACATATGTACGCGAATATGCGCGACCGCTTGGTCTTTTAATATGCCATCAAACATACAATGCCCAGCAAATAAATATTTAAATACAACTTATTAAACCTACATTCATTAAATATTTAGATAATAATGCATGCATGACTTTATTATTATATTTCCAAAGATGTTAAGGAATTCGTCATGAAATAGTTAAATTTGTACGTGCATGCTTGCGTGCTTTGTTATTAAAAAAAATTATAGAAAATATACATACATACATATGTATATAAATTATATGCAGAATCGTTTGTGCATTGTAAATATCCGAATCAGTAAGCGTACGTTCCCTAACATCGGAAATAGTATAAATTTTCCAATTTAACACTGAAAATGCTCAATTCTGCTATTTCCGTGTCCCCTGATGTTAAATGTGGTGAAACACGCTCATCCAAAACAGTAAATATGCCTAATCGTGAACCTTCTCTATTATTTTACGTTCTCTGCTTCATACTCGTACGAGTATAAACTTCGTATAGACTACTACGCATAGACTGCGTATCGCCCATATATTCCATAATACAATGGAACTTCCTTATAGTGAATTCGCAGGGGACCTGAAAATCGCTTCACTATATGGAGACTTCATTATATAGAAATTCATTTTTTCTTTTGTAATTTTATTTAAAATAATCAGTAAGTTTGGTTTGAATTACATTCTTCCATTTTTCATTTTCAACAAAAGCTTTAAAATCATTTAGACAGTTAAATACATTAATCGGTACGTCACTTTTCATCTCCGCAAAGGTTCTAATACAGTTAATGGAAGAAGAAACTTGTCCTAATGTAGGTAATGCCTCATCAGTATCTGCCATTTCTTCTTCAGTGTCCAAATCGACTTCATCGATATCTAAAAAGGAAAAAAAAAAATTATGTTTATTACATAAATATTTGTTTGGTTACAACAAAAATAAATATTCACCAGGTACAGCTGGAACTCCGCGACTTTCTAGAACGCTGCTGATGATATCTTCCTTGGACGGGTTTTCCGAGGTCGGCATATCAATATCAACATTAACATAGTCCTCAAATGATGCCTCGATATTTGTCACTTTTTTAAATGAAGACTGCAGAGCAGCCAAATCCGCTATTGAAAGGTCTTCTTCATCCCACTGCTCAGAAGGATTTTGCATGGCATCTTTTGAAAGTCCTGCCTTTCTAAAACAGTTGGCAATTGTTTCTGGTTTAACATAGACATCCCATACGGTGCTTAAATTTCGAATAGCGTGGAGTAAGTCTATGGTAAAAACAGAAGTTCCCCCATCCAGATGAGCCAATATATTCGTTAAAATACGTTTCCTGTAATGTTGTTTTATGTTGTAGATAATGCCTTGGTCCATTGGTTGCAGTAACGAAGTCATGTTGGAGGGAAAATAAGCAAGCTGTATGTTTTTTAGCTTGTCTTTTACATCTCTAGGATGCGCAGTGAAGTTATCAACAAAAAGTAAGACCTTCCTGTATTGTTTACCAAATTTTTTGTCCAGCTTTAGAATCCATTTGGTAAAAATCTCACTGGTCATCCATGCTTTTTTGTTAAACTCATAATCGACATCTAACGATTTTACTCCCTTAAAGCACCTCGGATTCTTCGCCTTTCCGATTACAAGCAATTTAAGTTTTTCCGATCCAGTCACATTGCTTCCCATCATGACAGTTATTCTCTCCTTGCATTGTTTTCCCCCAAAGCATTGCTCAGTTTTGAATGTCAGTGTTTTATTTGGCAGACATTTGAAAAACAATCCAGTCTCATCGGCATTAAAGATGTCGTTTGCGTTGTAATTTTCAATCAATCTTGGTAAAACGTTCATTACCCATTCTTCGCGATTTTGTAGGTTGACGTCAGCACTTTCTCCACATAACGTTTTTTGAACAATACCATGGCGTCTTTTGAACCAACCTGTACTTGCCTCAAATTCATGGTGTCCTAGTGCTTCAGAAAAATCTTTGGCCTTTTGCTTCAATATTGTTCCAGATAAAGGAAGATTCTTACCACGTGCAACGACTATCCATTTCAACACTGCTTCATCAATATCCTCAAACTGGCAAGTTCGAACCCTTTTGCGTTTTACGCTAATTGCTGCATCTTCTACATTTTTCAAAATCATTTCCTTATTTTTTAGAATATTTGATAAAGTGCTGGGAAGTATTTCAAACTGATTAGCAATATCTTTTTTTCGTACCTTCCCTTCTTTAACTTTGTTAATAATTAATAACTTTTTTTCAAGTGAAATGCTGCTTCGATGCGTCATTTTTACTTCAATTTCTTAACACAACTGTACTCCTACTACAATGTACATATGTATGTATTTTCATTTTGGGATTCCCCGTATTACATTTATACATTTCGTTTATTTCTGAGAATATGCAGTTACAAATAATTGAGTGTAACCGAAAACATATTTTGAAAAAATTCACTATACGGAGACAAAAACGTATGAAGCTTGATTTTCAAGCAGTAAAATTTGTTCATTATATAGAAATCTTCACTATATAGAAATTCATTATAAGGAGACAAAAATGCACCGAAATTAAAACCAAAAAGCTGTGTCTTCAAAATGACTTCATTATAGGGAGAGCTTCATTGTAGGGAAGTTCACTATAAAGAAGTTCCACTGTAATAATAATATGGCGTGGTGATCGCAAACACGGCCTGTATCGCCACGGCGACAATCATATCTATATGGGTTATGCCATATTTATATGGAATATGCCATTAATATCGTTCCTCCAAGAACAAGAACCATCCGAGAGAATGTACTACAAGATATGGAACAACAATAGATGCTGTATTTATTAGATATCTTGATAATGTGATGTCTAATACTTTTGTAACATACTTCAGTTATCATCGACCAATTGTCACAGTAATACCGTCAGAGGTAGCTTCGAATGTAACTATTACGGAAGTCACTGATGAAAATAATTAAGTTAACGTGATTTTAACAAATATTTAGATAAAATTTTGTATGTAAAGAAAATAAATGTTTCTTGAATAACTATCTGTCATTATTTTCTGGGAAAAAATTCATAATATTGTATTATTTCATTATGTACCATATTCAATATTCGATTATTTTATATGCGTCGAATTTAATAGATTTGCAAAATAACTCTCTTTTCTTGATTGTCCATTTCTTTATTTTGATTTGTCTGTTTTTATAAAACAGCTGTTAGACAGCAACTGTTTTTCACCTCATTTGATGCCTATTTTTTCCTTTTTTGTTCTGATTTTTGAACAAGAATAACTTCACAATTTTTCCTCACAAATCAGTTTTCGGGCTTTTTCAGAATAAGCCTGAAACATTTGTTTTGGAACTGCAGTTTACACACTGACTCTTCTGTCGCCCAATCCGGTTTGTCGTAGGCGGAGGGACGAAGAAGAAATATATAGATAGATAGTTAATAATGAGGTATTGCACTGTGACCTAAGTTCTATTGTGCCCTCTCCTGTATCACATATGGTCACCAAGATCCAGCATCTTGAGTAATTCCAGGAACCTGCTGGTCGCTACTGAGGTGATATGATCCCTGTTCATGTAGATGGAACCCATGGCCTTAAGTATGCTTCTTCAAATTGCTGGACAATTTAGAATCAGGTGTGCTGATGTTTACTGTTCCAAGTCGCAGAACCGACAGTTTGCGCAAAAGACTACGCACATGTTGGACAAGTGCTTCCTGAGCCTTCAGTGCCCTGTGCAGGACACGCCGAGAGTAGCTCTAAAATTCTTTGTTAATCCTTTTTGTAAAGCCGTCCCTTGGAAGAAGGGCCAGTGTTGTGCTTTCCGCTAGGGCCTTCATCTGTTGAGACGACATTATGTTCCCTTTGCCGAAACCTTCTGCTACCGGTGTGAGCTCCAGTATGATTTCAAGTGCTGCAGTTGGGCATGTGCGCATTACTCCTGAAGCAAAGAGGATGGAAGCTGGGCAGCCCCTTGTGATGTATTGCCAAGACGAATCTTGTTCTCCCCCATAGTTGTTTCAGCTACCCTAGTACGCAGTAAAGACTCTATCCATCTGCATACTGGAGCCGTCACGTTTCTTTTCTCCAGTGCCATGATCACGCTTCCGTGAGACACATTCAATGTCAAGAAAGGCGCATATCGCAACCTCGCCATTATCCAGCGAATTCTATAGTTCAGTTGTGAGTTGGTACAGAGCAGTGTTAGTTGATCTGCCTGTTCCGTAAGTCTGCGATTTTTAGCGCTTCCGATTTTATGTGGTTGTCTACTATCTTTTCCATCCCATTTAGCATGAAGGATGTGAGGCTAATCGGCCGAATTGATTTGGCCAACGATTAGTCTCTCTTACTTACCTTGGGGATGAAGATTACCTTCGCAATTCTCCATGGTTCTGGGATATACGACGTCCCCAGGATATCTCTAATCAGCACAAACAGGTGTGGCAAGAGAGCTTTCATACCTTGTGGCAAAAGATCTGGAAAGACACCATCCGTTCCTGGTGACTTATAGTTCGAGAAGGAGGCTATGGCCTACTCCTCCGCGCTATTCGTATAGGTCCCGTCTTGCGTCTTGACAACGCCTTGTGAAGTCTAGATGCCTCAGGGTTCGAGGAGACGCTGTCATAGAATTTCCTTAAACTGTTTGGCTTCGCGCACCTAATCTCCTTGTTGCAGGTTTGTTAAGAGTTGCCTGTATTCCTCCTACCTTGCTGTTCCTTGAATTGAGACCTCTTACCTCTACCACTGTAAAGCCATAGTTCCTGGATTAAGAGGATGCCCAGGTTATCCGAGTTGAACCTCCTCGCGATGATAGCCGATGTTGCTGTCGCGTGGTGCAGGTTCACCTGGGCAACTTCAATGCCGGCGCTAGAGTGCACAAGATTGGCTCGATGAGACAGGTCCTCGTCTCCACCGTCCTCACCAATCTGAAGTCGCAACCTGCACAGCTGAGTTGGTGTCGGAGGAAGTCGGTATCTCGTCCACCTGCATTGCTGGTTCCTGTCTTACCATAGGTGTTGCTTTGAGCCTACTAAGGCTACGTCACCACCTTACTGAACCCCTTCTGTCGAATTAAGTTATAGGACTTATCGTCAATCGTGATGTTGAGATTCCATCCTGTTTTCTTCACGCTGCTCGCGACCATTTCCCACGTCCAGGTACTTAAACCTTCGTTCTTGTTTTTGATTGAATCGCGAAATCGCATTCCTGGACCGTTTGCTGTTCAGACCCCAAGACTTCCGCTGGGTAGTTACGGGGCAGCACCGCCATTCGAATGCCTTTTAAGGCCTCCGAGTACCTGTGCTGTACCGCTCCTGCTGGCGGCGGATTCAGGGTGGAGCGTCTTCGTCCGACCGCCTGTGGCTGGTTTTCCCTAACCCTCTTCGACCGATTTTTAGCGCCTTGAGATGCCGTTCTTTCGCTGCTCTGTCTCTCCGACGAGGTTGTCCGCCTAGGCGACGCCTCCGATTCCTACGTCTGGTAGCACCTGCTCGTCATGCAGTGGTAGGAGAAGAGTTGCTGCTCCGCTCCTCTCAGAGACCGCTTCTCTGCTGCCTCTAGTGACATGCAATCCTGTAGATACCTAAAATACCACTTGAGAGTGACACCGCTTATGCCCGTTCTACGCAGCATGACCTCCAGGCCGTCCTGCTTCTTGGGTGGGTAGCATTTTCTTTCCCCGCTTCCTCTTCCGTGTACCCCTGGATTCCACCTTTTTGAATTCACCCTCTTCGGTGCGGTCGATCCTACTCGAGGGGGTTGTGGCGGCAGGGTTACCAAAACGAAAGTCCACAAATTTTCTATGGGGTTGATGTCATTGGACTGTGTCGTATGTTTTACATATTGACGCGATCCTTTTCCGCCATACTAAACATCTTTGATTCGTCGACCATAAAATATTCCGCCATTTTGTCGAGGACCAATAAGGCAATAACGACACTTTTTATGGATCGTGGGCTCCCAACAGAGATCTGCAATTATTCCCTTTTTTAAGTTATTGGTTGAATAACACAAAAAAGAGTTTTTGTGAATATAAATCAAAATTCAATATACAAAAATATCCACAAAAACACATTTACGCAAAGTACACATAGCGAGTGTATGAATAATGAGTAAGTTTCTTTTCATACGAACTGGTATTGTACTCATTCTCTCATGAGTCAATAATTCAATCACATCAAAGTGAAAGAAACACCAATAGTAGTTTTGAATGACTTAAGTGACTTGAGTATTTTCTGTTCAGCTTTATTGTGTTTGCTGTTTTTTTATTTCTATTATATGTTGGTAATTTATTTCACTACTTATTTATAATGTTTTCATACAGTTTTATACGCAACAATGAAGATTTTTCGTATGACTTTAAAATTTACTACTAAGAAACCTATAGCTCGATTTTATTTTTTTAATAGTTTTTATTTGAAAATAACAAAAGGAGATCACCCATCTTTTAAAACTAACATAAGTTAACAAAATTCATAAATCGTTATATTAGAATTAATGCACTTGAAAAAAGGACTAAAATACTCATTTAAAGCTACATATAAAAGCAAATAAGTTTTGTTAGAAAATTTATAAATTTTTGTTGTAAATTGAATTTAGGAAAATAATGCTGTCTTCGGCGCTATTCTGTTGCGCTTTTCTGTAATAATATTACCGGCAAGCGAAAACACTCGCTCTGATGCTGCACTGCTAGCAGGAATGGCAAGAACTTTAAGTGCTAACTTAGACAACCTCGGATATCGTTGGCTATTATTTTTCCACCACGGCATAGCATCAAAATTTTCGAAAAATTCCACATTTTCTCTAGAATAGCGACGTAGTTCATCTGACACATTTTCAACTTCTGTTAAAGAAGTATTCGTACATGTCAACAAATTTGGAAAGAAGAAACTCTCTTCGTTATTTGAAGACGATTTTCTTACTGGTAAATTCATGAAAGATGATGCTGTAGCTTCCAGTATAGAAGAATCCGATAACCCATTCACATCTGCTATTTCAGCAGTGCAAAATATTTCAATTTCGTTCAACTGGCTTGCTTGGAGACAACACGCTGGAGGATAAAATAATAAGCCACTTTGTGCCATACATTCAAATTTGGAATCCAAGTTCCTTCTATACCTTCCAAAATCTTTAATTTTAACGCAGGAATTGCCTGAATATCATTTTCATTGAACTTGCAAATTTCTTTTATTCGGTTCATTGTGGGAATTACATAGCACAACGAAGGATTCGAACATCCCTGTAGTTTTTTGAAAATTATTTCGAAATTCTTGCAAATTTTAATTAAATTTTGAATTACTGACATATTTAAATTAGAAAGTCTGTTCATTTCTGCAGTAGTTGACAGAATTTCATTGATTTTCAACCAATTATCTGCAATCGATTTGAACATATAAAAATGTGAATTCCATCGGGATGCGCAGTGGGTTTTCAACGATGTTTGCAGCATGTGTTGCATACCCGATTTCTTAAAATAGTTTACAAGCTTCTTACAAGATAATATTATGTCTTTAAGCTCATCTGTAGATTCAACACTGGATTCTAATACGTTTGAGAAAAGATGACTTGAACAGTTAAGCCTTTGGTTATTTTCTAATGCCTTTTTCACGTTGCTTCCTCTGTCTGTGACAAAAATAATGCTGTCTAAACTATTGACGCCGAACTCTACAAATATATCCTGCAGATTTCTCTTAATATTAAGACCTGTAGTTTGCGAATTATCCATGGACTTCATTCCAAGGACAATATCGTATAATTTGAAGTCCTTCGCAAAATGCAGTGTGGCACATAAAAAATCGCGTTTAACATATTCGTCTTTCCATAAATCAGTTGTAGCAGAAGCGTGGCCGGATTGTACATATTCTGTTATTTCAACAGAAATTTCTTCTTTTTTTCTATCGCCTTTTTTCCTATGTTGCCCGAAATGGTTGTTGGGTCCGGAAGTAAATCGTCAACATCAACATTTTTTCCATACTTTGTGCCTATGGCCACAAAAAATTGTACTAATTTTTTAAATCCGGACCCCCCCACGGAAGAAAACGGACGACAGTCTTCAACCACCCAATCAGCGCAAGCTTCTAAACCTAATTTTTTATCTTCTTCTCTTACTTTCTGTCTGGGCAGTTCAGTTATATGTGAGGTAAAACATTTATGTCTATTGAGATTGGAACTCTGCATGCCATGGCATTTATACACTTTTTTACAATTACCACAACATACCATGTCAAGTAATGTACTTCCGTCATCTTTAACTATTTCAGCAAACATATCCCAAATATTTTATTTTTTATTATTTCATTCAAAAAAGTGAGTAAAATTATTTGTCTACTATTGAGAGAGTCATAAATTGTTGTCACTCATATGTGTAGAAATATTTTGAGGTGTTTTTTCTTTTGGTGGGAATGATTCTTAGTCATTTTTTATATTATTATGAGTACTCATTTGCACCAATTTTTATGGCTCATGACTTAAGTGCACTAATTTTATTGGTACCAATTGCAGATCTCTGGCTCCCAAGTCATGATCACGCAAATGCCAGCATGTAATTTTAATACTTCTATTTACATTAAGAGCATCTTTTACCTATGCTTCTCTTACTGACATTTCTGTCTTGCCCCCACGTATCTTATTACATACTTGATTGGTACCTGATACCATTACGTACCATTGTGGGTGAGCAACAAATAATATTTTGGACTTCGACATAAGCTTTCCCCTTAGAAAACAATTTTTGGGTCGGCTTTAGTATACCGTCCCAGGATTTCGGGGTATGGTCGGATAGAGGAGATTCTCCAGATCACGAATATTTCCTTAAACTGTTTGGCTTCGCGCACCTAATCTCCTTGTTGCAGGTTTGTTAAGAGTTGCCTGTATTCCTCCTACCTTGCTGTTCCTTGAATTGAGACCTCTTACCTCTACCACTGTAAAGCCATAGTTCCTGGATTAAGAGGATGCCCAGGTTATCCGAGTTGAACCTCCTCGCGATGATAGCCGATGTTGCTGTCGCGTGGTGCAGGTTCACCTGGGCAACTTCAATGCCGGCGCTAGAGTGCACAAGATTGGCTCGATGAGAAAGGTCCTCGTCTCCACCGTCCTCACCAATCTGAAGTCGCAACCTGCACAGCTGAGTTGGTGTCGGAGGAAGTCGGTATCTCGTCCACCTGCATTGCTGGTTCCTGTCTTACCATAGGTGTTGCTTTGAGCCTACTAAGGCTACGTCACCACCTTACTGAACCCCTTCTGTCGAATTAAGTTATAGGACTTATCGTCAATCGTGATGTTGAGATTCCATCCTGTTTTCTTCACGCTGCTCGCGACCATTTCCCACGTCCAGGTACTTAAACCTTCGTTCTTGTTTTTGATTGAATCGCGAAATCGCATTCCTGGACCGTTTGCTGTTCAGACCCCAAGACTTCCGCTGGGTAGTTACGGGGCAGCACCGCCATTCGAATGCCTTTTAAGGCCTCCGAGTACCTGTGCTGTACCGCTCCTGCTGGCGGCGGATTCAGGGTGGAGCGTCTTCGTCCGACCGCCTGTGGCTGGTTCTCCCTAACCCTCTTCGACCGATTTTTAGCGCCTTGAGATGCCGTTCTTTCGCTGCTCTGTCTCTCCGACGAGGTTGTCCGCCTAGGCGACGCCTCCGATTCCTACGTCTGGTAGCACCTGCTCGTCATGCAGTGGTAGGAGAAGAGTTGCTGCTCCGCTCCTCTCAGAGACCGCTTCTCTGCTGCCTCTAGTGACATGCAATCCTGTAGATACCTAAAATACCACTTGAGAGTGACACCGCTTATGCCCGTTCTACGCTGCATGACCTCCAGGCCGTCCTGCTTCTTGGGTGAGTAGCATTTTCTTTCCCCGCTTCCTCTTCCGTGTACCCCTGGATTCCACTTTTTTGAATTCACCCTCTTCGGTGCGGTCGATCCTACTCGAGGGGGTTGTGGTGGCGGGGTTACCAAAACGAAAGTCCACAAATTTTCTATGGGGTTGATGTCATTGGACTGTGTCGTATGTTTTACATATTGACGCGATCCTTTTCCGCCATACTAAACATCTTTGATTCGTCGACCATAAAATATTCCGCCATTTTGTCGAGGACCAATAAGGCAATAACGACACTTTTTATGGATCGTGGGCTCCCAACAGAGATCTGCAATTATTCCCTTTTTTAAGTTATTGGTTGAATAACACAAAAAAGAGTTTTTGTGAATATAAATCAAAATTCAATATACAAAAATATCCACAAAAACACATTTACGCAAAGTACACATAGCGAGTGTATGAATAATGAGTAAGTTTCTTTTCATACGAACTGGTATTGTACTCATTCTCTCATGAGTCAATAATTCAATCACATCAAAGTGAAAGAAACACCAATAGTAGTTTTGAATGACTTAAGTGACTTGAGTATTTTCTGTTCAGCTTTATTGTGTTTGCTGTTTTTTTATTTCTATTATATGTTGGTAATTTATTTCACTACTTATTTATAATGTTTTCATACAGTTTTATACGCAACAATGAAGATTTTTCGTATGACTTTAAAAGTTACTACTAAGAAACCTATAGCTCGATTTTATTTTTTTAATAGTTTTTATTTGAAAATAACAAAAGGAGATCACCCATCTTTTAAAACTAACATAAGTTAACAAAATTCATAAATCGTTATATTAGAATTAATGCACTTGAAAAAAGGACTAAAATACTCATTTAAAGCTACATATAAAAGCAAATAAGTTTTGTTAGAAAATTTATAAATTTTTGTTGTAAATTGAATTTAGGAAAATAATGCTGTCTTCGGCGCTATTCTGTTGCGCTTTTCTGTAATAATATTACCGGCAAGCGAAAACACTCGCTCTGATGCTGCACTGCTAGCAGGAATGGCAAGAACTTTAAGTGCTAACTTAGACAACCTCGGATATCGTTGGCTATTATTTTTCCACCACGGCATAGCATCAAAATTTTCGAAAAATTCCACATTTTCTCTAGAATAGCGACGTAGTTCATCTGACACATTTTCAACTTCTGTTAAAGAAGTATTCGTACATGTCAACAAATTTGGAAAGAAGAAACTCTCTTCGTTATTTGAAGACGATTTTCTTACTGGTAAATTCATGAAAGATGATGCTGTAGCTTCCAGTATAGAAGAATCCGATAACCCATTCACATCTGCTATTTCGGCAGTGCAAAATATTTCAATTTCGTTCAACTGGCTTGCTTGGAGACAACACGCTGGAGGATAAAATAATAAGCCACTTTGTGCCATACATTCAAATTTGGAATCCAAGTTCCTTCTATACCTTCCAAAATCTTTAATTTTAACGCAGGAATTGCCTGAATATCATTTTCATTGAACTTGCAAATTTCTTTTATTCGGTTCATTGTGGGAATTACATAGCACAACGAAGGATTCGAACATCCCTGTAGTTTTTTGAAAATTATTTCGAAATTCTTGCAAATTTTAATTAAATTTTGAATTACTGACATATTTAAATTAGAAAGTCTGTTCATTTCTGCAGTAGTTGACAGAATTTCATTGATTTTCAACCAATTATCTGCAATCGATTTGAACATATAAAAATGTGAATTCCATCGGGATGCGCAGTGGGTTTTCAACGATGTTTGCAGCATGTGTTGCATACCCGATTTCTTAAAATAGTTTACAAGCTTCTTACAAGATAATATTATGTCTTTAAGCTCATCTGTAGATTCAACACTGGATTCTAATACGTTTGAGAAAAGATGACTTGAACAGTTAAGCCTTTGGTTATTTTCTAATGCCTTTTTCACGTTGCTTCCTCTGTCTGTGACAAAAATAATGCTGTCTAAACTATTGACGCCGAACTCTACAAATATATCCTGCAGATTTCTCTTAATATTAAGACCTGTAGTTTGCGAATTATCCATGGACTTCATTCCAAGGACAATATCGTATAATTTGAAGTCCTTCGCAAAATGCAGTGTGGCACATAAAAAATCGCGTTTAACATATTCGTCTTTCCATAAATCAGTTGTAGCAGAAGCGTGGCCGGATTGTACATATTCTGTTATTTCAACAGAAATTTCTTCTTTTTTTCTATCGCCTTTTTTCCTATGTTGCCCGAAATGGTTGTTGGGTCCGGAAGTAAATCGTCAACATCAACATTTTTTCCATACTTTGTGCCTATGGCCACAAAAAATTGTACTAATTTTTTAAATCCGGACCCCCCCACGGAAGAAAACGGACGACAGTCTTCAACCACCCAATCAGCGCAAGCTTCTAAACCTAATTTTTTATCTTCTTCTCTTACTTTCTGTCTGGGCAGTTCAGTTATATGTGAGGTAAAACATTTATGTCTATTGAGATTGGAACTCTGCATGCCATGGCATTTATACACTTTTTTACAATTACCACAACATACCATGTCAAGTAATGTACTTCCGTCATCTTTAACTATTTCAGCAAACATATCCCAAATATTTTATTTTTTATTATTTCATTCAAAAAAGTGAGTAAAATTATTTGTCTACTATTGAGAGAGTCATAAATTGTTGTCACTCATATGTGTAGAAATATTTTGAGGTGTTTTTTCTTTTGGTGGGAATGATTCTTAGTCATTTTTTATATTATTATGAGTACTCATTTGCACCAATTTTTATGGCTCATGACTTAAGTGCACTAATTTTATTGGTACCAATTGCAGATCTCTGGCTCCCAAGTCATGATCACGCAAATGCCAGCATGTAATTTTAATACTTCTATTTACATTAAGAGCATCTTTTACCTATGCTTCTCTTACTGACATTTCTGTCTTGCCCCCACGTATCTTATTACATACTTGATTGGTACCTGATACCATTACGTACCATTGTGGGTGAGCAACAAATAATATTTTGGACTTCGACATAAGCTTTCCCCTTAGAAAACAATTTTTGGGTCGGCTTTAGTATACCGTCCCAGGATTTCGGGGTATGGTCGGATAGAGGAGATTCTCCAGATCACGAATATATATGGTTATAGCCGCAGGAGGCTTATAGTTTCCGAGATATTCACGTTTAAAGTTGAAAATTTGCAATATTTTAATTACATATTTTCGATATATAAAATTAATTTTGCACTTATATTTTTCAATTTTATATACACTAACAAATCACTTATTCATTTGCACACATTTATTTTATATAATATAGTGCGAAAATAGCTTTTAATATACATTTAAATTATTGTTGAATTGTGATTATTTAAAAATAACAAATGAATTACAAACAATGTATACACCCGGTGTTGGACCAACCAGGGTTATTTTTTTTGAAGAGCGGCAAAAAGGAGTTCAACGCGAAAAAAATTTGGTACACCCCGGTGTTGGACCGAACAGAGTTATTTTTTTTTGAAGGAGTTCAACGCGAAGAAGTAGCAATGTCATATAGAGGGTATAACAACCACTCTCACATAAATGCGATCTAACGGATATAACGTCCCCTCAATATAACAATAGTGTATGTGCTCATATGCCATTTTTTTTATTGCATATTTAGAATCTCCATCATTGATTCTATATCTGGTCAAAATTTCGTCAAATTCTACTTCCACAAAGTGGGTCAAAATGTCATTGAAAAAAATGGTGTATAATTTCATGTTCAAAAATTTCCTTCAATAAGTGTATAAGCTCATATGCTTGAAATTGCCACTGCAAAGTTGTTAAAAGAATAATAGTGTATGCGCATTATACTCCATTTTAGCCTGTAGAAATAAATACAATTTATCAAAACTTTAACTCATAAAATAGCTTATAATAATATACACTATTGTTAAATAGTTTTATTCCGACCATTTCTATACTCCACATAAGCTGTTTTATTTTCAATACAAATTCGAAAGTTTTATCAGAAATTTACAAGAGTAGTAGCCTATGCGATTTTTACGTTGTTTTGACTACATGAATGCCAAGGAAATATTGTAGTCATTTGAAATTTCAGCTTGCAAATTCATTTCGCAGAGAAAGTTTGTTCATTAAAAATATGGATTTTAAACATCTGAGTGAGTATCGTCTTTTATATAATGTAAGTGAAGTAAGTAAGGTAAACAGGCTGTGACACAAACCACCAGTCGTTGTGGAAATTGCTCCAAAGACTGATGAGTTTGATTTCGCTGTGGGATTGCCGGACATAGAGATACCTCAAGCAGATGATGAGAATGGTACAGACTTCTCTGCAGGATCGTCGGACGAGTATGTCCCCAATTCGGATGATGATGCACTGGCTTTGGCAGATGAATTAGATAATTCAGTGATAAAGACAGCAGATGTAGTTTTAGAAGAAATCGCAGACTGTGGTGATACTTATATCAGTAACAAGAATGAAAATGGTAGAAGTATACTTACGCGAAAGAGAAAGGTGAGTACAGCAAACGGCTTTTGAGAAATATTGTTTGGGTCTACCCACGTCTAACTCTGACATATTTCCGATCAATAGATTGAAAGTCATAAATGGGTGCAGAATAAAAGGAAGTATCATCGCAACAAAGGGAACCCGTATGTCACTAAAAGTGGCAAAAGAGTTGAAGAACGTGTTCCTAAACCCATTGACTGTAAGTGCCGCCATAATTGCACAGAAAACTTCTCAGAAGAAGAGCGCACAGAGATCAATGCAGAATATTGGAATTTAGGCGCCTATTCGATGCAGCGACTGTTCCTGGCCAATTGCGTGAAAATTGAGAAGTGCAAAAGGACGTTGACAATTGGATCACGGCGGGCGAACACATTTAGTTATACTCTCAAAGTCAAACAGGTATGCAAGAAGTTTTTTTTAAATACTTTGAAGTTGTCAGACGGCGCAATATCTGTGTTAGCCAAGAAGATGTGCCAAAATGAATTTACTGATAAGAGGGACCACCAGAGAAAATTAGACGAAGAGACAGTTGCGCTTATCAAACAGCACATCGAGTCATTTCCAGCCGTCGAAAGCCATTACACTCGAGCAAAAAGTCAACGACTTTATCTTGCCTCCGACTTAACAATATCAAAAATGTACGATTTATTCAAAGAACTCCACCCGGACGCTATCATTAAAGAAAACGTTTATCGCCGGACATTTTGCATGAATTATAATTATTCTTTTCACCGTCCAAAAAAGGACACCTGCTTAACATGCGAGAGGTACAAAAACGCTGAGGACAAAGACTCATTTCAGAAATCCTATGATGAACTCATCTTAAATAAGACAAATGCAAGAACTAACAAGCAAACTGACAAGGAATCAGCTAAAAGTAGCAGTAATTTAAAAGTGTTTACTTTTGACCTCCAGTCAGTGTTAACGACTCCTTGTAGCAACGTAAGCACGATGTATTACAGTCGAAAGTTCGCCATGTTCGCCACGTATAATAACACATTTTACGACATTGCCAGTGGAGAAGGTTACTGTTTTCTATGGGATGAAAATCAGGGTCAACGAGGATCGGACGAAATTGGGACCACAATATGGAAAATGATGAACTCGTTAGACGAATCGGTAACCGATGTTATTCTCTACTCAGACTGCTGCGGGGGACAAAACAGAAACAACAATACCTTAAAGCTTAATTCGATAACAATTAAGTACCTCCAAAGCGGACACACACAAATGGAGGCAGATTCGATGCACTCTGCAATAGAACGTGAGTTACATATTGTATTATTCACAGTATTATTTATGGTCATCACTTTTTGTACTTATTCACTACTCATAAGTTACATATTGTACTATTCACCCTATTATTTATGGTCATCACTTTTTGTACTTATTCACTACTCATAAGTTACATATTGTACTATTCACTCTATTATTCATTGGCATTACTTTTCATACTTATTCAGCACATCATATTCTCACACATTCGTTATTCTTTTTTCGTTCTTGAAAGCAAGTGGACTTATGTTGTAAACGGTATCAACCAAATTTTGTAAATTCTATATTATAAATAAATTAATATTAAAAATTTCATGTTTGATCAATTAATAACAATTATAACTGGCGCAGTCTTTAAACAAAAAGTACCTACGTGAATTTAAAGTAAATTAACTAAAGTTAAATTGGGAAAAAAGGCCATCGTACAGTTTGCTGCAAAAGTTTATATACATATGTATATGAGAGTTAAGCTAACGGATTTTGAAAATACTGTTAACACAAAAAAAAAACAACGTGAAACACACTTTAAAGCGAATAGAATTTTATGGAAATAGAACAGTGACGATTGAAGAAAAAAAAGAAGAAGAGATTTAAGAAAGAAGCGGTGACAGAGACAGAAGCTAGAGTGAGAAAAAGGTGATTGCGAAAAGAAGAAAAAAAAACAGAACACACAAATAAAAATTGATATTTCGGCAAAGACGTTGCCAGTGTTAATAAAGAGCAGCGTAAAATATAAGAAACACAATTAATTTTAAAGTAGTGTTATAAAGTTTCGATTAAATATAATTCACTCAAAGAAAAACAAACTTCATAAAAAAATAAAATCGTAAAAGTGTATTGAATAAAATTTTGAATATTGGAAAATACATAAAATCTGAAGTAGTAATTAAAACAGAAAGTGGGTCCTCTCACACAGTTGTACATAGGCACAATAGCGGCAACGGTAGCAGCGCAGCCACAGCAACATTGTGCACGAGTGTATCAACGACGACAACGACGACTGCTGTTCCAGAGATTCAAACGAACACGATCACAATTATTAGCGCAACGACGTTTATTTAGCGAACTGGTTGGACAAGCAGCAAAATATTGGAATTACCAGTGCATCATGGCATTTCAGCTAACTGCGAGCGACATCATCAAAGATGCACAATCAATCGTCATATTTAAAGGCGACAATACAATACAATACTCTTACGAATGATGATAACGCACATCATCCATAAGAGAAGTGGAGTCAATACAAACTCTAGTGAGAGAGCAACCTACTCTCCAAACGTATATATATGAACGCGTAATACTTAATAAATTACAAGGTTCCGCTCTTCACATTTTACGAACGCTGGGTGGATCGCCAACGTGGGAGTGTGTGAAACGAGCGCTAATAAAAAACTTTGGTGTGAAGGAGACATACGACGAACTATTCAAACGTGCACATACAACTATCAATAAGAATATTGTAAGTTATTATACACAGCTTTGTAATATTTGTAGCAAAATCAACGAAAAATTTGAATTTGACATTGAAAAGCCAGTGGAGTATGAACCACAACGTATTGATAAATTTATTTTGCGTACTTTTTTAAATAATATTGATGTAAACCGAGCTTCGGTTATAATTAATTCTAAAGTTACTAATATTAGAGATGGTTTTCAGATATTAGAAGAAAATGATTTGATTCGTACTGAAAGTAAAACTAATTTAAGACATCCTGATAAGTTTAATACTAATCAGTGTAATCAAAATTTACAATATCCTAATTCAATGTTTCCTAGCAATTTTGCAACACAAAATCAAGTATTTTATAAACAACCTTCTCAAACATTTAATAATCAAAATTCGAATAGGTATAAACATTTTCGAAGATTTTCCAACTCTCACAACAATAATGTTTTTTTAAACAAACCTTCTCAAACGAGAAATAATGGTAATTTCCGGAATAATAATGCACAAACCCACTCCGCTCAATTTCGTAACAGAAATCTGTGGTCACAAGCCATAACAGCACAAGTGTGTTTTTTGATTTTTCAGTAGAGCATTTTAAAGATTCAAAGTAAAATTTGAAAAAAGTTTTTGAAGGAATCCCGGAATTATCCATCTTATACTGCCAAAAAACTTAGGTAAGTGCCCGTAGTTTTTAAAATACGCTTAAAAATGTGATTCAATCCTTTTTTCCCTAAAGTAATTTGACACGATTGAAAGACATAACTTAACTTGTGTTATTATTCTGAACTAAAGGTTCTACTCTCCGGCGACAAAATTCAAGTTATGCCGATATTCCATAATACGAGGGCTGTCCGATAAATAGCCGACCTAACCATGATGCACGCGACTTTTTCAAAATTTTTTTTTTTATTTTTCTACATAGTCTCCTTGTAACTCCACACACTTCTCCCAGCGATGCTCCCATCTCTGCAACCCTTCCAAATAGTACTTGGCATCTTTGTCTGCAAAATACGAGTTCACGAAAGAGATTGCCTCCTCATTTGACGAAAATCTCTGGCCGCCGAGCGCAGCTTTAAGTGGAGGAAACAAAAAAAAGTAGCTTGGTGCTAGATCCGGTGAATAAGGTGGATGGTCAAGCAGTTCGAACCGCAATTCGTGGATTTTCGCCATGGCGACTGTTGAGGTGTGAGATGGTGCGTTGTCTTGGTGGAACAAGACTTTCTTTTTTTACAAATGTTAATACCTCAATATAGCTTCTAACAATCCTTACCGCTGGTGGGGGGAATTGAAAGTCTTACATTGAGGGAGAATCTATTCATTCTGATTTTTATTTTGTATTTTTCTGGCTTATAGACAACTTCTAAAACTATCTTAAATAACTAAATATATTTGTATGTGTGTATGTTTTTATGTATTGCAGCATATTTTTTATTGCTGCTTGACATGGGGTTGATTTCAAGTGTATAATTTATTGCAAGTGTGCGTGTGTGTGTTTAATGTTTGGTCTCTGCTGTATATTTATGATTTTTGTCCCATGCATTTTTATTATTATTACTCGTAGATGTGCATTGCATGTAAATGCATTATGTATATACATATGTATGTATGTAAGTATATTAATATATAAATAGATATTTATATTTAGTAGAATTTCGGCTTTGCTGATAAATAAGCATGTTCAATGATATTTGAACATATTGCCGAGGGAAAGAAATGATTATTTAAATCTAGTGGACTGTATTTTTTATGTTATTAATATTCTATCGGTTGGGAATATTGACAATGATTCTATCAGCATTATTCGCTTTACATTTATAACGGAAATATAGTATTAAAAGGCATAATATTACAATTACTACTAACACTAAAGATAAATGTCCGCTATGGTTTCTTAAATTTAACTCACTTAATTTTAATTCGTTGTTGCTGATCTTGTCAATGCCTTCTCGTAGCTTTCTCTGCTCTTCGTTGTCGTCTTTTGGTTTTTAGCTTGTCCGTTTGTTTTAACGTAAGCTGCCATGCTATTAGTAACTCCCAAATGGCTGTTACTACATCCGCTTTTCCAACTGGATCTATTTTTGTTTTATCCACTCGTGTTTTGGCGACATTTGTTGAGTTGCTGATTTCGTTTTTAGTGAGCTCTACTGATATTATCCGTCCATAGAGTTCGGTATGATGCAAATTCTCAATGCAACGACTGGCATTCGACGATGATGGCATTGTTACGTAGTCATAACAACGTGTACCGGTGTTGGTGACCACCTTGGCTCCGATAACTTTTCCATATTTAGAAAATATAGTTTTCAGATCCCTGGCTCTCGTTAATGAAGATAACCCGGATATCCAAAAATTACGTGAAGGTGTTGTCTGCTTTCCTGTGGACGACGATTTTGTAGAGATATTCACTGAAGGCTTTTCTTTGTCATCCTTCTGCGAAGACTTGTTTGAAGATGATTTTTGTTCACTAATGTCTTTATCCTTTTTGTCGCCGGACTTCTCATCTTTTCTCTTTGATTTATCGTCATCAGACTTGCTGCATTTACTGCTGCTGTATACACCCTTGGATGTTCTTGTGTCATCCAAAGCTGCAACCGTTTTTGTACTCGTTTGCGCTGAATTCTTGCCGGTAGTATCACCTTCTGCATCGGTGCATTTTTCCTTTTCATCAGGTGCCTTATCATGCAAAAGTTTTTGTTCGTCTTCACCAATAGTTACATTTATCGATTCCTCATTCGATTCGCCTGCATTTTCCTCTTCCCTGTCTGGACCATCGTTTGAAACATTTCCGTTATCAACTTCAACATCTCTTTCTACAAGATATTTTATTTCATCTTTTGCATTCTCCTCAATTTCCAAAGGAGACATTTTATTGTTCACATCGTTAAATGTGCCTTGCTCCTCAAAAGTATTTTCCTCTACGCGCAGCTTGTCTTCTAAAATGTATTCAAATACTTCAGTTTCGTCCTTATCTTCAAACGATTTCGTCTGGACTTCACTGTCCCACATTTCTCCAAAATGTGAACCTGCCGGAAGAGATATGATATTGTGAGATTCCTCAGTTTTTGAAGGCTTACGAAGTTCTTCAAATGATTCTTCTTCAGCTTCATTTTTTGGTTTATTGCCTTCCTCTATTGCTTCTGCTGTTTCTTCCTCAGCAGAAGATAGATATATACAAGGCAGATAAAAGATAGGAACTTTTGTACATTTTAAATCCGAGTCAAAACGATACAAAATTTCAGGTTTTTCTTCTATTGCAAAATCTTCAAACAGGACATCACGCTGAAGAGAAATATAACTAATTTCGGGCTCTCCTTTTTGTAATCTCGCTTTACAAAGCTTGAGATTTTGGAAATATTCCGCCGTTATTTCAAAATATAAATTTTCAACTTCAGGAAAAATTGTTGAAAAATAATTTGTGTGGAAATTGTGCATTTGAAGAAACACAGTTTTCAAATGTTTAATATGATCACTTTTTATTGTAGTGATTTTGTGGAGATCTTCCATTACTTCTCTGAGGAGTTGAATTTTCCTCTTAAATATGAAGATTCCAAGATCCAAATCACATGTATCTGAATTGATTTTATTTGTCATGATGTTAATATGCGGGAATATACACCCGTCTTACAATTATTATTTTATGTTTAGTCAATATGCGGGAATATACATATACCCGTCTTACAATTTAATTTTGCCTGTATTTATATTAATAACAGGGCTAATTATATTTGCCTGTATTTTTTATCAGGGCTTTTTTGTATATTGCCTGTTTTGTAAATACAGGACTTTTTAATTTGGCCGAGCTCTAAATCCGGCTCGAAGGACCAAAAAATGTTAATACCTCAATATAGCTTCTAACAATCCTTACCGCTGGTGGGGGGAATTGAAAGTCTTACATTGAGGGAGAATATATTCATTCTGATTTTTATTTTGTATTTTTCTGGCTTATAGACAATTTCTAAAACTATCTTAAATAACTAAATATATTTGTATGTGTGTATGTTTTTATGTATTGCAGCATATTTTTTATTGCTGCTTGACATGGGGTTGATTTCAAGTGTATAATTTATTGCAAGTGTGCGTGTGTGTGTTTAATGTTTGGTCTCTGCTGTATATTTATGATTTTTGTCCCATGCATTTTTATTATTATTACTCGTAGATGTGCATTGCATGTAAATGCATTATGTATATACATATGTATGTATGTAAGTATATTAATATATAAATAGATATTTATATTTAGTAGAATTTCGGCTTTGCTGATAAATAAGCATGTTCAATGATATTTGAACAACAAATGTGGCCGATTTTTCGAAATTTCTTCCTTTAGCTTGTCCAATAATGATGCGTAGTATGCTCCTGTTATAGTTTTTCCTTTTTCAAGATAGTCGATAAAAATAATTCCATGGCTGTCCCAAAAAACACTCGCCATCACTTTCCCAGCCGAATACACAGCTTTAGTTTTTTTTGGGGCTGGTTCCCCCTTTTCAATCCACTGTTTAGATTGGATTTTTGTTTCGGGCCTATAATGATGAATCCAAGTTTCGTCTACAGTTATCAATCGGCGCCAAAACTCGGTCTTATTGCCTCTAAACTGAGCCAACAGAGCGCTGGAAATGTTCATGCGCGCACGTTTGTGGTCTAGCGTAAGCAAACGCGGCACCCAACGCGCGGACAGCTTTCTCATGCCCAAATCTTGGATTAATATGTGACAAACAGTTTCTTTTGACATCTTCATAATCTCAGCTATTTCCCTAACTTTAATCCGGCGGTCGTCTAGTACCAGTTGATGAACTTTAGCGATGTTGTCGTTAGTGGTTACAGTTTTTGGACGCCCAGGACGTTCATCATCTTCCAAGCTCCTGCGACCACGTTTAAATTCAGCTGCCCAAAATTTTACGGTGGTAAACGATGGTGCAGAGTCACCATACACAGAGTCCAACTCATCTTTGATTTGTGAAGGCGTATTGCCTTTCAAAAATAAAAATTTAATTACAGCTCGATATTCAATTTTTTCCATATTGGGGAAATCACCGAAATAGACTCACAAAAACGACTGTCAACAGATAATTGCGCAAGATAAATTTCTGAAATTTTGGCGAGTAGCTATTATAATATGCACAATTTGAAGTAGAAACTTTTTTTCCAGATGTGCCGCTAGCTTCACGTTGAGGTCGGTTATTTATCGGACAGCCCTCGTATTAAACAAAATATGTTTAGCATAACATTAGTTGTGCTCTTTTGTCAAAGTTGGTTGTATATTAATCCGCAGTTTATTTCCATTGATTAACTACTATATGTATATTATACATTCTTAAATAAAAGTGTTATTGAACTCAAATTAGTGCATTTATTTAAACAAATTAGCCTCTTGTAATGAAATGTGAAAACTAAGAATAAAACATTGGAACTTCAGCAATTTTATAGTACATGCAGCAAGATTTTGAAATCAGTTGATATTAGAAAAATATGAAATAAAATTAAAAAATAGTAAGTAATGCAATATGATAATAAAGAACTAAACGTGAATGTCAACCATTTAAAACATAAAACAGTGATTTTTATAATGACAGGATATCCTATTGAGAGGTATCGTTCTCAATGTTTTCAGTTGAGGTAGAGGTATCGCCAATGTCTGGATCAATATTCCGTATATTTCCTGAGTTTAAGTTGTTGTAGAAACTATGGAACATGGGATCGATTAAGTTTAAAATGCTCAACAAGTCTTCCTTTTTCTCTTTCATTATATAAGAAGTTTTGTATTTTACACCACCAAAGCGATTTTTAGTGTATCGAAGCCACTTTACATCAGACCACGTAAACTTTTCCCCATCTTCATTCACTTTCCTCCAATTCAATTTATTTTTAGCGATTGTACCAAAATTGTAAAATTTATTTTCCATTTCAATTACTTCAAACGTTTTGTTAGTACCAACTGAAAGAACGAATTGATACCAATCACGTGGATGGTGGATTTTCATAGTAGTCTTCTTCTTTTTTCGTTCGATGAGGGCGTGAGCCACATCACACTCCATATGTGTATGCCCTGGCTCAAGGAACTTATGCTCAATCATTTTAATATTAGGGTTGCTCTCTAAGAAAGCTATAAACATTGAGCCCACAAAGGAGTTTTTATTTTGGCCAACGCACGAATCGCTATAAAATACGATTGAGTCAACATGTTCGTCTGTTGACACCTTCTTTAAATGCTGGAAAATACATGATGATATTTCGTTAGCACCTCGCTGCCCAACTGCTTCGTGCCACATATAGCAAAAGGCCTTATTCGTTTCACAATCGTATATGGTTAAATTATAAGTATTCAATTGCCTCTTATAGTAGCAGACTGAGGTTTTGAGGTAAGGAGTTGGTAAAACTTGCTGCAAATCAAATGTGTACGTTTTTATATTTATGTGAGTTTTTGACAGATCTTTATCAAAATCCTTTGATTTATAAGCTCTATCTGCATCTGCGTGATGCCTTGCTTGTTTTTCAATCAACATTGTATATTCTGGCATATTTTTATTGATGTGGTCTAATTGGGATTTAAAGCAGTCACATTTATTACAAGTATCAAGTTCGGTTGTTTGAATTTTAAGTTCATTGTGTGGAAAATTTCTGAATATTTTGCTAAACTTATAGGAGTTTCAACCTCTTCGCAGTACAAACTGTACATTTTTGATATTGACAAGTCGGAGCTTAAATATTTAGCACTTGAATCACGCAGACAATAGTGACTTTCATAGGCAGGAAAGCTATTAATATGTTGCGTAATAGTTTCGACCTGTGATTCGTTTAGCTTGTTTATTGGAGTGGACTTACCTCTCTTATCGGCCAATGGTGATTTTGGATAATTAAGTTTCTTTTCAATCACATTCCTCAAAAAACTGTTTGTTTCTCCAAAGCACTTCAAAAAACAAACTTTACAGACGTCAACTTTGTCGCTATCAATATTTACAGAATAATAGTTTGTTATTCGTCGAATTTTCTTTCTAGAATCCACAAATGAAAAGTAGCCTTGATTTGTAGTCGCCCATTCTCCAATATTCCACAAAAATGTGCTTTTGTTTTTCAAATGGTACTTTCAGAGCGCATTTCTTTCGGCAACTTTCGAGAGGTAGGCACTTGCGACCAGCAACCACTTTTCCTTTTTTCGTGGTGTACGATCTTCCCGAATTTCTATTTAATTGTTTTTTTTTTTTTTTTTTTTGGGAGGTTGAGTAAAGTTTTGAACATTTTCATCAATATCGGCATATGGACTCTCTAATATTGACTCCGAAATATAAACAGGTTGATTCTCCTTTTCTGATTCCGTGGTCGCACTTGAAACAATATAGTCGGGATCTCTGATAGAATCATCGCAGCTAAAGTCCATTTCGAATAGTTGTGGAGATGTATTAACGATCTGAGTTGAGAAAAATTTTGTAAAATTGCGTGGAAAATTGGCAAATCCGCAATCTATACTACATGATGTCTCATTCGGTACAACGGGATCGTGAAACATATTTAAGAATAAGTTATCGCCTATGGTTGGAAAATGGCTCGTATGAAAATTGGCTTTCTCGAAGGGCCATTGATGTAAATGACGCGTTTCTGAAACTTTAATGACAAAAAAATGTGGCACAATTTAATAAAACTTATTTCAAACACTTAGAATGTCGGATAAATTTTAACCTACCTTGGTCTTCCATTGTATTTTGAATTTTCACTATGTAAATATGTACTGCAAAAAAGCACAATTCAGCAATTTCTTTAAGCTAGCACTTGGAATAAAAAAGCAAGTCAAGTTAATTTGTTGGTTGCAATAATTCGTTTTGGAAAAATACCATATCTTTTGTTATGTTAACTAATGACAAGAAACACAGCACGAAACAAAAGCACAACTTAAGTTATGGCAGGCATTAGAAAAAAAATACTTTGGATAAAACAACACAAGTATACTTATGTAAGTTTCCGAACAACAAACTTCGGAATAAAAGCACAAGTTAGATATGCTATTTTTCCGCACGCAAAAAATGAACAACCAGCCGCTCCGCTTGTTGAGTGTGAACTGAGAACAAAAGCACAAGTGGGGCGAAAATCAGCTGATATCAGAGCACTGGGATGTGTTGTTATTCAATTTTCAATCACTTTGATTTTATCAGTTTTTCTTTCGTTAATATCTCGCTAATTATTGGAGTGATCTTTATAAGATTTTTACACAATGTGAAATCAAGTATGGAGATTCCAACCATGATAATAACTCATTTTGGCCAAAAGTGGAGTTGTGTTGCTATGGCTTGGGACCACAGAAATAATGATGCGAATAACATGTCACCTATGGAAGTAGATCATTTACAAGCAGATGCAGGATCTTGGGTTTCCGACTATGATGACAATTTAAATTTTTTTACAACTGCCTCAAGAAATCATTAATTTAGAATTAACTATTGACAATGAAAAATTTTAGCATTGATAGATACTGGTGCAACAACATCGCTACTTGATACAAATAAATTAATAAAATATAAAAGAATACAACTTATACAAAATATTCGCCTTAATTAATTGAATAATAGTACTTATATTACAGAAAAAATAATCACAAATCTTCCTTTTGAATTTAATGAAAAATGCAACTATGACTTGGAAACTAGTTGACTTTAAGGGTAAATATTTCAATGCAATTATTGGACAGAATATACTGACTCCAATGCGTAGTGTTATCGATATGTACAATCGAACCGTTACATTTAATGGTAATAAAATAATATTTTTTTCAACGATTAATGTTTAGTGAAATTCATATCTTAGAAGAAATCAATGTGGATAAGCAAGTCCTTGACAATTTATTTCGCGGCTTACACAAACAAGAAAAATCAGTTTTAAAAAAAATCCTTAATAAGTATAAAGACCTAATTTACATAGAAGGACAGACTCTAACAAATACTAATATAATAAATCATGAAATTAAAACTGTATCAGACAGGCCGGTATATTCGAAAATATACCGTTATCCTCAGATACACGAACAAGAAATATGTAGGCAAATCGACGACATGCTTAAACAAGGTATAATCCGAGAAAGTAATTCACCATACAATAGTCCCTTATGGGTTGTTCCGAAGAAATTAGACAACTCAGGTGAAAAGAAATGGAATATTACAATCGACGATAAATTCCCCATACCAAATATTGAAAATATTTTGGATAAATTGGGTCGAGCGCAATATTTCACTACAATTGATTTGGCAAAAGGGTTTCACCAAATTCTTGTTAAACAAGAAGACCGGTCGAAAACTGCCTTTTCCACTCCATATGGACATTTCGAGTTCAACCGAATGCCATTTGGACTAAAAAATGCGCCTGCCACATTTCAAAAAGTCATCAACAAACTACTGAAGGATTTTATTAATAAAATATGTGTAGTCTATTTAGACGATATTTTGATATTCTCCACAAGTCTTCAAGAGCACTTCAATGATGTAAACCGAGTTCTAACGAAACTTCGTGAGGCAAATTTAAAGATCCAAATAAATAAATGCAAGTTCTTTTCAAAAGAAACTTTGTACTTAGGTCATATATTAACCCCTGAAGGAGTTAGACCAAATCCTAGTAAAATCGATCAAATTTTGAAATTGGGATTGCCAAAATCTGTGAAACAGATTAAGTCGTTTCTTAGTGTTACTGGTTATTACCGAAAATTTATAAAAGATTTTTCAAAAGTAGCTTACCCAATGATTAGATACTTGAAAAAAGGCGTTAAATTAAATGTAAATGACCCAAATTATATTAATTCATTTGAAAAGCTTAAGAGAGTAATAACGGAGTCCCCGGTACTTAAGTACCCAAATTTTGAAAAACAGTTACAGCTCGTCACAGATGCAAGTTCAGATGCTCTTGGTGTTGTTTTACAACACGATAATCATCCACTATGTTATGCGAGTAGAACGTTAAACGATCACGAAAAAAATTATTCAGCTACTGAACGAGAAGTGCTTGTTATTGTTTGGGCTACTAATTATTTTAGACCATACTTGTATGGTGTCAAATTTGATATTCTATCAGATCATCAGCCCTTAAAATGACTTTTCATTAAATCGCAGGGGAAAATGAGTCCAAGGTTACATCGTTGGTTAATCAAGTTAAGTGAATTCAACATAAATATTTCCTACATTAAAGGTGAAGACAACTCAGTAGCGAACTTTCTTAGTAGAATTAATGCAGACACTAACGAAATTAACATGATAAATGCATCTACTGGTTCTCTATATAATAATGTATCTGACGATTTAGATACCGTTCACTCACAGTCTGAAGATTTTCACGACCACATTCCAATTTTGGAAACCGTCGTAAATAGATTTAAAACTCAAATTATTTTAACACAACATAAAGCTAAGGATATGGAATTAAAACATAAAAATAAAAAGATTTATATTAACCTTTTCAATTTAGAAAATAATTTAGAATCAATTCTAAAAGAACATTTAACAAAAGGAAAAGTTGGAATATATACAGAGTTAGATGACAATCATTATAATATTTTACAAAATAAGTTAATAGAATTATTTGCAGGATTTAGAAAAATCAGATTCGTTCGTTGTTCATATCAGGCAAAAGATGTTGAAACAGAAGAAGAAGCTTTTAAACTAATCAATAATTACCATAAAAACCACTTGTACCAAATCTAAATTTGATAGAAATCCAATTAAAGCCAAATTCCATTTAACTTAAACTCCAACAGACATAACCCTTTCAGACATAAGGCTATTTTTCCTAATAATTTCGCATTAGACGTTTGAATACAATTTCTTTTTGTAAATATATGACAGAATTAACCTGAAAACGCTTCCAAAGTGTCCTTTTTTAAAAACAGGACATCGCACATTTGTGGTATCTAGGTTATAAGCTGTAAAATATCCCCTCAAAAATAATACAGGATCATTCTTCAAATTTTTTATTTAACTCAAAAATTTTCAAATACTTTAATTGTTTGAATAAAAGAAAAGAAAGTTAGGTTACTAAGAAATAGAATGCAATTGTATATATAGGGTGGGTCATCTAACGTTTTAAATTTGAATTATCTATATTTCGACATTGGAAACGTCAAATACCATTCGGAAAGTGAGAGATATTCAGTAAAAATATAAA
This sequence comes from Bactrocera dorsalis, assembly GCF_023373825.1. Classification (NCBI taxonomy): domain Eukaryota; kingdom Metazoa; phylum Arthropoda; class Insecta; order Diptera; family Tephritidae; genus Bactrocera; species Bactrocera dorsalis. Next base: position 67,263,490 of record NC_064304.1, on the reverse strand, counting down.
ATTTACGAAATGGGTCCCTATTCACTATTCTATAGTTCGCAGATTGGGCAGAAGATCGTTTGACCGCGGATGGTCAATTTTACCGAAAAATCATCTTTACGGACGAGGTTCATTTCCACCTCGATGGTTATGTTAACAAGCAGAATTGTCGCATTTGGGGCACAGAAAACCGGCACGAAATCGTCGAGAAGCCAATGCACCCAGCACGAATCACTGTATGGTGCGGATTTTGGTCTGGTGTAATCATCGGCCCATTTTTCTTCGAAAATGAAGAAGGAACCGTAACCATCAATGGTGGGCGATATCGCGCAATGTTAACCAGCAGGACGGCGCTACGTGCCATACAGCAAACGCTACACTCTATCTTTTACGCTCTATCTTCGAAATTTAAAATTTTATATGGCCCACCCTATACTTTAGTCAGTTACGTGTATGGTACTTTTCAAAACAGTCCTTATTTTTGGCCAGACAAAGGGTAACTTTACATTTTTGGCATCTTCCTCTTGATCGACTTCCGCAATTATTGCGGCAAACCGTCGGCGGATCATCTGAAATTGAAGGCCAGTGGTCATAGCGATCATAACGTATGTCATCAGGTGCATCATGAGGTCGATATTTGGTTCCGTAAAGGTCTTCAGGCAATTTAAAGGATTCAACCTGATGAGGAGCTTCGAAGTAAGCAGCTAGTACAGTGCCAAGCTCCATTTTGAATGTTAAAAATGAGTTGACTTTCGACTTTGGTTGTCCGGAAATCTTGCATTCTCCTCTGTATTCCATCCATGAATTATAGATTGCCAGATCAAGAAAGTGAAAAAACAACTTGACAGTCCATTTCTTTGTCTTCATTTTAATTCTGTAATATTCGAGCATTTGATCACACAAATCAACCCCTCCCATACACATGTTATAGTTTTCAATTACTGAAGGTATTTCAACGGGCAACCGACGTTTCAGATTTCTATTCCACCTCTCAACTTCACCATTTATTATTTATAAACTGGCATATATCACCTCGATTCATATCTTTATCCAGAGAGAATTTAACACATTTAGGTATCCTGTTTGCCATTATTGTACCTGTTGCAGGATAATCCATTTGGTAAAGCGATTCTACGAGTGGTATTGTAGTAAAAAACCTGTCGAAATATATTTGGCTGCCTTTCGGTAAGTTTTTTATCAGTCGCATAACTATAGATGGCCCATGTCTAAGACCGAAGTCTTCAAATGTCCCTGCTCCTTGGAAGACTTCAAAATCTACTACAATGCCTGTAGAAGTTGCGCATACAAGATTTTTCAATCCAATAGGCCGGGGTTTTGATCTGATTACTTGCCTAGCAAGGCATCTTCCAGTGAATGGTATCATTTGCTCATCAATCGAGTAGTTTGTGATATCAGTTGCCAATTCATTGCAGCGCTCCCTAATCATGTCTATGATGGGTTGAACTTTCCAAAATTTGTTAGTGGAATCTGGAACAGAAAAGTCTACAAAGTGTATGTCTGACCGTAGTTGGAGAAATTTGTCTCGAGACATTTAATTAAATATGGCAGGAATTTTTCATTCATTTGACCAGTACATTCTTATAGCAGGGTAGCCCATTATGATTGCACACCCCTAAATCCTTTTACATATATCGGCTGTTACATAACGCGCCTCTATATCAGATTGATCTAAAATGTCTAGGACTCCTTCAACTTCATCGCTGCTGCCCAAATCGAAAAATCTTCCTAGAAATTGGGAAGATAACACATTTGAGAGCATGTTACGAAACTGTATTCTGTGCCTGAATAACACAATTGTGATGTCTGTGTTTTACTGCCCTCCAATTAATAATAACTATCAGCAAATTAATTTAAATGAGCACATTCACTTGAGAAATTTTATGGTAACTTCAATCACTATCATAATTTTAGTTTTATATGTTTAAAAAAATAAAAACACTCACCACGTGGACGCATGTCTAAGCTTGCTAAATTGCTATTTGAAACTAAAGCCTGTGTACCGCTATTTATCGTTTAAATGTTTTTTGTTTTTTGCAGTTCTATTGAAAAACAGTGCTTACAATCACTGCTTACAGGTTCACACCTGAACAATAAATTTTTTAGGTAGTTTCCTGTAGTTAAAACCAGATCTCACAATTGTTATAGCTAGGTCTGAAAGGGATAAAACAAATAATACATATGGATGTATACACAAATACAAAATCAAATTTTCTGACATTTATTGATCGTTTTTCAAAATTTGCTGTTGCTTATTATCTTGAAGACAGAACCAATCAAACAATAATAGAAAAACTTAGACTTTATAAATCTCAAAAGGGACATTTTAATAAATTAATTTGCGATAATGAATTCAAAAGTGTAAACATTAAAGATTATTTAAAACCCGAAAATATAAGTCTTCATCTAGTGAAGCCTAATAACCACACTGGCAATGCCGATATTGAGAGATTGCATAGCACTATTTCTGAAAAAATTCTAGTTTTAATGATTGAACAAAAATCTCTTAGTATAAAAGAAAAAATTAGTAAAGCAATAGAATATTATAAAAATTCCTACCATTCAGTTACAAAAGAAAAACCAATAAATATTGAACAAGGAAATTGAAATAAAAGAAAAATTTATGAAAAGTTTTAATAAGAAAAAATAAATGTATAAATAAAAGAAATGAAAAGAGAAAATTTTACAAAGAACAAAGGTGTAATGGATACATAAAAAATTATAAATCTTTGAGACATAAAGAACAACCGAAATATAAATATTCTAATTTAGAAAATATTCATAGCTCTAATATTAAGAGAAAACTAAAATTCGAAAATTCTATTAGAATTTAAGATATATCTTCGATTCTAGCGATGGAGAAGTTACATATTGTATTATTCACCGTATTATTTATGGTCATCACTTTTTGTACTTATTCACTACTCATAACTTACATATGTATTGTACTATTCACCCTATTATTTATGGTCATCACTTTTTGTACTTATTCACTACTCATTAGTTACATATTGTACTATTCACCCTATTATTCATGGGCATTACTTTTCATACTTATTCAGCACATCATATTCTCACACATTCGTTATTCTTTTTTCGTTCTTGAAAGCAAGTGGACTTATATTGTAAACCCTGTAGAGAGGCTTCAATACAGTGATATGATTGATCTCAAAGCCATGTTTCGAGTTTAGGCCATAGCCTTAAGAAAAATATAAAAAATGACACGGTAAATTGGCTTAATGTTAAATTACTCCAAGTGAACAGATTTCAACGAAAACAATTATTATACAAGGAGGAATGGGATGGAGACTTGAAAGTTATTGATATTGGAGGAACGCGAAAAACAAAAGAGGTGTTCAACTTTCCATTTACTGGCAAATACAATAAAGAGCTGCCAATTTGTAATCGAAAGCTGCATGATCTTCAAAATTTGTGCAAAAAGAATGTAATTCCTCGTGTCTCGCAGTCATTTCTTTTTTTTAACTGACGAGGTGGAAACAAGCGAAATTGTTTAGATGAGCCAAATGTAGCAGAGGAAGAGAATGAAGACGAATGAATTTCTAGTTATTTTTGATTTATGCAATGTATACCTTCATTTGTCATAATTTTTTGTTTATAATAACCCAAATTGGAAAGTAATGAATAAATGCCACTGAATTAACAAAACTATGAATTAATTACTGTTTTATAATGTTACAAATTGATATTTTTGAGATCAAATATTTTAATTAAAATACCGTAAAAGTATTGAATAAAACAGCGTATACCATACAAAATAAAATAGTGTATCAGATACATCATGCGAATTCTTTAAAAAATAAAATGGCCTATATGGAGGACTTGCGCTTCGAATAACATAATTATGGTCTTAAAGGATGCGTAGAATAAAAAAACTTGGTAAATTTAAAGACAAGAAACGGTATAATGTACTCATCGAAAAATCCACTATGAAGAATTTTTATTTACCGCGATATTGAGGTTTTAATAGACATCTGATTTGACAAAAACTTTAAACTCGATTTTCTCAAAACCCCAAAAAAAATTATACGCTATTGTTATATTGAGGGGACGATAAGTGCTGCTACTTTTAAAGCAAAGTACCGTTGCTTTTTTTGTAATTTTTATAATTATTTCGTATCTGGAAAATAAGCTGTGTGGACGTATAATTTTTATTCAAATTAATAAAATATTTTTATAGAAAACTAGCTGACCCCGCAGCCGTTGTCCTGCGCGAAATTATGTGTTTTGAAATGAAAAGACAAAAATTCATATCTTATTGATAATCATTTATTTGCTATTTGTCTACATTTTTCTTCAATGTAACGCAGCTTGATAAAAAAAATTTTTTTGTTTCTGTTTCAGTGCGTAAATGTACAGAGAAGATGGTTTTCCAACTCTTGAGCACGCCACGTATATCTGGCCGTGTTGAAACAGAAGAAGAAGCTTTTAAACTAATCAATAATTACCATAAAAACCACTTGTACCAAATCTAAATTTGATAGAAATCCAATTAAAGCCAAATTCCATTTAACTTAAACTCCAACAGACATAACCCTTTCAGACATAAGGCTATTTTTCCTAATAATTTCGCATTAGACGTTTGAATACAATTTCTTTTTGTAAATATATGACAGAATTAACCTGAAAACGCTTCCAAAGTGTCCTTTTTTAAAAACAGGACATCGCACATTTGTGGTATCTAGGTTATAAGCTGTAAAATATCCCCTCAAAAATAATACAGGATCATTCTTCAAATTTTTTATTTAACTCAAAAATTTTCAAATACTTTAATTGTTTGAATAAAAGAAAAGAAAGTTAGGTTACTAAGAAATAGAATGCAATTGTATATATAGGGTGGGTCATCTAACGTTTTAAATTTGAATTATCTATATTTCGACATTGGAAACGTCAAATGCCATTCGGAAAGTGAGAGATATTCAGTAAAAATATAAAATTTACGAAATGGGTCCCTATTCACTATTCTATAGTTCGCAGATTGGGCAGAAGATCGTTTGACCGCGGATGGTCAATTTTACCGAAAAATCATCTTTACGGACGAGGTTCATTTCCACCTCGATGGTTATGTTAACAAGCAGAATTGTCGCATTTGGGGCACAGAAAACCGGCACGAAATCGTCGAGAAGCCAATGCACCCAGCACGAATCACTGTATGGTGCGGATTTTGGTCTGGTGTAATCATCGGCCCATTTTTCTTCGAAAATGAAGAAGGAACCGTAACCATCAATGGTGGGCGATATCGCGCAATGTTAACCAGCAGGACGGCGCTACGTGCCATACAGCAAACGCTACACTCTATCTTTTACGCTCTATCTTCGAAATTTAAAATTTTATATGGCCCACCCTATACTTTAGTCAGTTACGTGTATGGTACTTTTCAAAACAGTCCTTATTTTTGGCCAGACAAAGGGTAACTTTACATTTTTGGCATCTTCCTCTTGATCGACTTCCGCAATTATTGCGGCAAACCGTCGGCGGATCATCTGAAATTGAAGGCCAGTGGTCATAGCGATCATAACGTATGTCATCAGGTGCATCATGAGGTCGATATTTGGTTCCGTAAAGGTCTTCAGGCAATTTAAAGGATTCAACCTGATGAGGAGCTTCGAAGTAAGCAGCTAGTACAGTGCCAAGCTCCATTTTGAATGTTAAAAATGAGTTGACTTTCGACTTTGGTTGTCCGGAAATCTTGCATTCTCTTCTGTATTCCATCCATGAATTATAGATTGCCAGATCAAGAAAGTGAAAAAACAACTTGACAGTCCATTTCTTTGTCTTCATTTTAATTCTGTAATATTCGAGCATTTGATCACACAAATCAACCCCTCCCATACACATGTTATAGTTTTCAATTACTGAAGGTATTTCAACGGGCAACCGACGTTTCAGATTTCTATTCCACCTCTCAACTTCACCATTTATTATTTATAAACTGGCATATATCACCTCGATTCATATCTTTATCCAGAGAGAATTTAACACATTTAGGTATCCTGTTTGCCATTATTGTACCTGTTGCAGGATAATCCATTTGGTAAAGCGATTCTACGAGTGGTATTGTAGTAAAAAACCTGTCGAAATATATTTGGCTGCCTTTCGGTAAGTTTTTTATCAGTCGCATAACTATAGATGGCCCATGTCTAAGACCGCAGTCTTCAAATGTCCCTGCTCCTTGGAAGACTTCAAAATCTACTACAATGCCTGTAGAAGTTGCGCATACAAGATTTTTCAATCTAATAGGCCGGGGTTTTGATCTGATTACTTGCCTAGCAAGGCATCTTCCAGTGAATGGTATCATTTGCTCATCAATCGAGTAGTTTGTGATATCAGTTGCCAATTCATTGCAGCGCTCCCTAATCATGTCTATGATGGGTTGAACTTTCCAAAATTTGTTAGTGGAATCTGGAACAGAAAAGTCTACAAAGTGTATGTCTGACCGTAGTTGGAGAAATTTGTCTCGAGACATTTAATTAAATATGGCAGGAATTTTTCATTCATTTGACCAGTACATTCTTATAGCAGGGTAGCCCATTATGATTGCACACCCCTAAATCCTTTTACATATATCGGCTGTTACATAACGCGCCTCTATATCAGATTGATCTAAAATGTCTAGGACTCCTTCAACTTCATCGCTGCTGCCCAAATCGAAAAATCTTCCTAGAAATTGGGAAGATAACACATTTGTGAGCATGTTACGAAACTGTATTCTGTGCCTGAATAACACAATTGTGATGTCTGTGTTTTACTGCCCTCCAATTAATAATAACTATCAGCAAATTAATTTAAATGAGCACATTCACTTGAGAAATTTTATGGTAACTTCAATCACTATCATAATTTTAGTTTTATATGTTTAAAAAAATAAAAACACTCACCACGTGGACGCATGTCTAAGCTTGCTAAATTGCTATTTGAAACTAAAGCCTGTGTACCGCTATTTATCGTTTAAATGTTTTTTGTTTTTTGCAGTTCTATTGAAAAACAGTGCTTACAATCACTGCTTACAGGTTCACACCTGAACAATAAATTTTTTAGGTAGTTTCCTGTAGTTAAAACCAGATCTCACAATTGTTATAGCTAGGTCTGAAAGGGATAAAACAAATAATACATATGGATGTATACACAAATACAAAATCAAATTTTCTGACATTTATTGATCGTTTTTCAAAATTTGCTGTTGCTTATTATCTTGAAGACAGAACCAATCAAACAATAATAGAAAAACTTAGACTTTATAAATCTCAAAAGGGACATTTTAATAAATTAATTTGCGATAATGAATTCAAAAGTGTAAACATTAAAGATTATTTAAAACCCGAAAATATAAGTCTTCATCTAGTGAAGCCTAATAACCACACTGGCAATGCCGATATTGAGAGATTGCATAGCACTATTTCTGAAAAAATTCTAGTTTTAATGATTGAACAAAAATCTCTTAGTATAAAAGAAAAAATTAGTAAAGCAATAGAATATTATAACAATTCCTACCATTCAGTTACAAAAGAAAAACCAATAAATATTGAACAAGGAAATTGAAATAAAAGAAAAATTTATGAAAAGTTTTAATAAGAAAAAATAAATGTATAAATAAAAGAAATGAAAAGAGAAAATTTTACAAAGAACAAAGGTGTAATGGATACATAAAAAATTATAAATCTTTGAGACATAAAGAACAACCGAAATATAAATATTCTAATTTAGAAAATATTCATAGCTCTAATATTAAGAGAAAACTAAAATTCGAAAATTCTATTAGAATTTAAGATATATCTTCGATTCTAGCGATGGAGAAGTTACATATTGTATTATTCACCGTATTATTTATGGTCATCACTTTTTGTACTTATTCACTACTCATAACTTACATATGTATTGTACTATTCACCCTATTATTTATGGTCATCACTTTTTGTACTTATTCACTACTCATTAGTTACATATTGTACTATTCACCCTATTATTCATGGGCATTACTTTTCATACTTATTCAGCACATCATATTCTCACACATTCGTTATTCTTTTTTCGTTCTTGAAAGCAAGTGGACTTATATTGTAAACCCTGTAGAGAGGCTTCAATACAGTGATATGATTGATCTCAAAGCCATGTTTTCGAGTTTAGGCCATAGCCTTAAGAAAAATATAAAAAATGACACGGTAAATTGGCTTAATGTTAAATTACTCCAAGTGAACAGATTTCAACGAAAACAATTATTATACAAGGAGGAATGGGATGGAGACTTGAAAGTTATTGATATTGGAGGAACGCGAAAAACAAAAGAGGTGTTCAACTTTCCGTTTACTGGCAAATACAATAAAGAGCTGCCAATTTGTAATCGAAAGCTGCATGATCTTCAAAATTTGTGCAAAAAGAATGTAATTCCTCGTGTCTCGCAGTCATTTCTTTTTTTTAACTGACGAGGTGGAAACAAGCGAAATTGTTTAGATGAGCCAAATGTAGCAGAGGAAGAGAATGAAGACGAATGAATTTCTAGTTATTTTTGATTTATGCAATGTATACCTTCATTTGTCATAATTTTTTGTTTATAATAACCCAAATTGGAAAGTAATGAATAAATGCCACTGAATTAACAAAACTATGAATTAATTACTGTTTTATAATGTTACAAATTGATATTTTTGAGATCAAATATTTTAATTAAAATACCGTAAAAGTATTGAATAAAACAGCGTATACCATACAAAATAAAATAGTGTATCAGATACATCATGCGAATTCTTTAAAAAATAAAATGGCCTATATGGAGGACTTGCGCTTCGAATAACATAATTATGGTCTTAAAGGATGCGTAGAATAAAAAAACTTGGTAAATTTAAAGACAAGAAACGGTATAATGTACTCATCGAAAAATCCACTATGAAGAATTTTTATTTACCGCGATATTGAGGTTTTAATAGACATCTGATTTGACAAAAACTTTAAACTCGATTTTCTCAAAACCCCAAAAAAAATTATACGCTATTGTTATATTGAGGGGACGATAAGTGCTGCTACTTTTAAAGCAAAGTACCGTTGCTTTTTTTGTAATTTTTATAATTATTTCGTATCTGGAAAATAAGCTGTGTGGACGTATAATTTTTATTCAAATTAATAAAATATTTTTATAGAAAACTAGCTGACCCCGCAGCCGTTGTCCTGCGCGAAATTATGTGTTTTGAAATGAAAAGACAAAAATTCATATCTTATTGATAATCATTTATTTGCTATTTGTCTACATTTTTCTTCAATGTAACGCAGCTTGATAAAAAAAATTTTTTTGTTTCTGTTTCAGTGCGTAAATGTACAGAGAAGATGGTTTTCCAACTCTTGAGCACGCCACGTATATCTGGCCGTGTGAAAAACATAGCATTTCCAAATGTATGCCACCCACTATGCGACTATTCTGTTGATCGTCATTTTAAATTCAATTTTCACTGGAAACGGAATACTTTTGAACCGAATTGGCAAATCGTTAGAACTCAAAAGAAATCCATAGAATCAAGCATTCTCTCCCTTATATTTGATAGGTGCATCACAATCAGATTGCGATGATGCGGTGGCATACCAGGCCTCTCCAAAGAATTTACAAATTCCACTGGTATTTCACGGTGTCGTCTTTATTGTCAGACGATCGATCGATTTGTATGATTGCAAGTCTCCTGGAATTTGACTTTGAATTTTCCAGTTTAAGTCAACAACATAGGTATTTGTGGCAGCTAAGATTGCTCGTACACTCAAGGAATCGTACTTACGACAGTTTGGCCAATGTTCGTATAAACATTCGTGATGAGTCCATCTTTCGTGAATTGATAAACGGCATATGGGATTGATATCAGACCATGGGAAGTATCAATCAGTATTGACCCATTTCCAATTGTTAGCGTATGCAATGTAAAATGTCTTCGGCAATGTAATTTTTGGTCGTATCCCATAACGCGGATTTGAAGGCTGATCATCGCGAAATGTGTGTGAATTTCAGTGGCATTCGTTTTTCGGGTGGATTGTGTAAGTTCATTCTAATGCATTGGTTGAGAACACACCTGGATGTCCATCTACTGGATGACCCTGCTTCCTGCGTAACAATTTCTTCGATGATGCATCCCATGTATAATATCAACGTATTTCGAATAGGGCAATGTTCTCGCAAACGGATCACTGACGGAAGTTGAGAAAAAACTCGCTAATGTTAATTTTGTTGCTGGTGGTGTTTCTGTTGACTGTACTGTATTCTCTGGGTTGAAATAGACTCTTTGGTCATTCCCCAAATTAACTTCGAGACGCACAACAGTCGGAAAACGTTCATGAATTTCAAAAGAAATATCCTACAAAGCACTTTATTTCAGTTCACGTATCGACCGTGTCGTTTAAAACCAATAACCGCCATGTTGCTTCCTATGGTGACGTTTTTACAAACGTATTTTATCGATTACACCCAACTGCAATACGCAACATTCACATGACTTTTGAATATGAATTAGACAATAGTGGCGAATATGGTACGACCCATGTGTTGTCAACTTTGATGTGTTGTTAACTTCGATATTTACGCCGATAGAGTGGATATCCATCATTTCCAGCTTGTGTTTCAGAAAAGCACATGGATAATGTTTCGCGCATTTATTGTCAGGCATACAAACCGAAGTGTGATTGTGGTGTCCGCAAGGTCCATGAACCATGTTGGTTTTCATCACTTCATATAATACTGGATCTTTCTCTGCATCATTAATTTCCGCAGAAATGAGTTCATCAATTTGATCTGGTGTGACAACCATCCACCATCCAAAGAATATGTACGTGCGACAAACCTCTCTTTTGCCACTCAACAGAGTACATTTAGCATCTAACAGTACCACATATATGTACCTACCCTACTCCAAGATAAACTCCATGAAACATCGTAACTGTTGTTTGAAAAGTCGTGCTGTGACATCGTGACGATCGCTTGCTTATTGACCGCGATCCATAATTCCGCACGTATGTCACCGCATCCTGGGAGTACTTCTTGCCTTGCCTTGCCTTTGGCTGCCATACTTTGATGGACCGATATTAGGGCGACCTCTTCGTGGCTTCGTAACAAATTTCAATCTGCAATTGACCTCTTTGTGTGAAACGCACGTAAAGTTTTTACTGAATAATTTTTCTTTTGAATAGCCGGAATAAAAAAGCAAGCCACCGAAATTGAACTATTCAAATAATTTACAAATCAAAATATTGAAAAAACAAAACAAACAAAAATTGAAAAAAAATGTTTATGGAAAAAAGATACTTTTTGGAATTACCCTAAAAAAAAAAAGTATTCTCCTTGTTTGGGAGGAGACCTATCCGAATTGGTGGTAATCACCGAAATCGGTCCAGGCGTTCTCTAGTTATAAGCGTAGTAACTAACATCACTTTCTTTTATAGATATTAAGCGATGTGATAAAAACTTGATCCACAGATGTCGCCTTTTTCTTTGGCATCGTTTTGTTTAATACATGTTTATGCCAATTTAAAGTTTGAATATTGGATACTGCGATGGTAGCGCCATCCATCGGTCAAACATTCCAAATTTAAAAATTGATTAAAAATGAAAAAATAATTTAAAAAACATTTTCCAGTGGACCAAATTGTAAATATAAACCATTCCCGAATCTCCTTGAACGTACACACAAAATTTCATCAAAATCGGTCCATCCGTTTAGGAGCAATTCCAAGGCAAACACACGGTCAGAAGATTTATATATATAAAGATGGAAAATAATTCATCAGGTATGATAAATTAAATATTGAAAATAATATTTAAATAATGTTTCTAATACTTCCTTACAATTATATGTAGATCTGCAAGAACAAGCGACTATTCGTGTTCGAACGAACAAATTGAGCGTGTCGGAGGTGAAGAAAATGTGAAATATTGGCAAAGTATTCCACACATTCAAATCGAGGGAGAACGGCATATCTTTTTGCGAAGAGGAGGGTCTAATTGCGAAAAGAAGGCTTTGCAGGGTGCATAGACTGCCGATGGTGCTCACCGTGATGAGAAATAGCACCGTCGGTACGTTTAGGTGCCGAAAGGGATCTTGCCGTACGCGTTCGGCGATATCTCGATCCATGGGCACCTGGTTAGAGAATGTTAGAATACCTTTGCCACAAGTTTTTTATCTAATGTTTTGTTACGCATCGCACTGGTCGCACGAGTTAGTTAGAAAAAATAGCATTGTCAGGGAACATATTTTATCTACCATATGTCACTGGTATAACTAGTGTCGCGAAGCGGTAGTTTTATACCAAGTGGAACATCAGGAGGCGGTAGGTAAAATTGGTGGCCTTAGCAAAAACGTACAAATTGACGAAAGCAAATTCGGGAAAAGGAAATTTAATAAAGGTAAGGTTAAAAATATACAATATTAGGTAATTACTTATATGTTTTTCTCATTTTAGGCAGGAGTGTGGAAGGTTACTGGGTGTTGGGGATAGTTGAGGATGGGAGCAACGACCTGCGGCTGGAGGTACCAGGAAATGTCAGATCTGCGGAGGTGCTCATACCCCTGATTAAAAAGCATGTTGCGCCAGGAACTATAATTAGCACGGACTGCTGGAAGGCGTATGATGGTTTGGCGAATCACGGGTATGAGCACCGAAAAGTAAATCATAGCGATCCGGACAACCCATTTGTGGCTGCAGATGGAACGCATACGCAGCGTATAGAACCACAGTGGCGTGTTTTTAAACGGTTTTTTGCGAGGGAAAACCACAACAATCCCGAAAACTTCGCTAATTTAATTTTTGAATATGTTTGGCGGAAAAATGTGGCCAACAGACACGAAGATCCTTTTGTAAAATTATTAGAGGCAATAAAATTTACATATGTACAAGCTTTAATACACGTTTTTTTTTATTAAATTTAAATAATTTCTTTAAATTTTATGTTTTCTATTACTATATTCTATATTATTTGACAGTTTGTAATTCATTTGTTATTCTTAAATAATCATAATTCAACAATAATTTAAATGTATATTAAAAGCACTATGTTATATAAAATAAATGTATGCAAATGAATAAGTGATTTGTTTGTGTATATAAAATTGAAAAATATAAGTGCAAAATTAATTTTATATATCGAAAATATGTAATTAAAATATTGCAAGTTTTCAACTTTAAACGCGAATATCTCGGAAACTATAAGCCTCCTGCGGCTATAACCATATATATCCTTGATCAGGATAATCTTCTCTATCCGACCATACCCTTTTTATCCTTGAAATCCTGGGACGGTGTACTAAATCCTTCCCCAATTTTTTATCAGGGCGCGTTTCTCAAGCGTACAATTATTTTTCGACATTTCCAAATGAATAAAAGTAAAATTTTAATATCTAAACCAAAAACTTCATTTAAATAAATTAATTTCATCGTTATTTTTAATTATCACAAAAAAATTAAAATAATTTTAATTTTTCAAACACTTTTTTCACGCAACTTATTTTACTGACGGAAAACGCTGACGGTGAAAACGGTGCGGTCGACCTTACTCGAGGGGGTTATGGTGACAGGGTCAAAACCTGCAATAGCCGCAGTAGACGCCTTGCGCTGAGTGCGGCTGCAAGAAGGCCATCATCGTCGTTGGCCCATTTAAGTGGGCCTTCTGGTCTATTTCTTTAATGGGGAACACAAAGGTCCACCGCGCCAGAGCACTTTGACGCGGTAGCACCACCGTTGTTCCCATGCATTGCAGTTAAGCCGCTGCTCCACTAAAAGTTTCCTACCATTCGCAGAGGGAGGGGAAATAAAACGCGACCGTGTCGGGTGGCACGCTTTGTGTTCTTGTTCTTTACAGTTCGAGGGTGCGCAACTCAACAGTATTTTTCATTTTGAAATGTTATTTTCAATAAATACCATAAATTCTCGTTTGGGTTCATGTCGGGTGACTGGGCTGGTGGATTCATTAGATGTGGACAATTCCAAATTAGCATTATTGACCATTTTTGTTTAGAATCACAAATACCTTCGCCTTCTTTCGGGCTACTCGGCGATTGAAGTCATGCGCACGTGCTACCCGACGTACCGTTTCGGCACAAAATGATTTCCATAGTTCTTCCTAAATCTCTGTAGTTAACTTTGTAACTGATAGCCTTGAGGTTTCTTTAATTTTATGCATAATTAAACGCCCGCCACGTTCATTGAATGTTGTATTTGGTACAATTTTGCTTTTATTCTGAATGCGACTTTCACAAACGAAACGGTTAATTATATTATGCGTTGTCGTACTACTTTAATTTACTACCTCAGCCATTTATCGCTGTACTTTTCCATTTTTGAAATGGTTTTTTACCAATTCCCGCTGCTCAATTGTTGTACGGGGGCCTATTTTACTGAAATTAGTACACTAATAAGTCTTTACTCAAAAACCCACTAAAACTGGCTTCAAACTATTACTGAATGTCAGCTTTAAGAATTAGAAAAGTACCCTTACCCTCGCAATTGGCTTTCGCTACAACATAGACAAGTGCGTGCATGAAATAAGCTGTGGTCAACATTTATTGAAGGCAACTATGAGCCACTGTATGTAAAATAATGTCGTGTGAGTTACACTATTTATAACTCAAGAACGGCTGAATCGGTTTGGCTAAAGATAGGTGGGGAGCTAGCTTAGATCTATGGGACGGACATAAAGATACACTCTCATGAATAAAACACACACACACGCCCATAGTCAAAATTTTTACCCCGGCCCCTAAAAACTCTTGTCATACTTCCGTCATCAAATTTTTACTTTTCTGGGGTATTTAGTTTTTATTTATCGCGCTTTTAGTAGTTTTAAACAGTACCGTTATATGAAAAGTTAGCGGGGTTTTCATTCGATTTCATTCATACTATCGATAGTAGTTCTTGTAACATTTGTGCTGGGCGAATTTGGTTGCTGTAGCTTTAGTAGTTTAGGAGATATGCAAATTAAACCTATTAGGGCAATTCAGAATCTTGTGCATCCCAGTTTGCAAAATTATGCAATTGCAAATATTTACCATCAACAACGAATGTATTTTTTGTGGTTTCTGTGCAACCCTTGCAAAGACCATTAATTCACAGCTGATCGGTGAAGAAAAACATTGTTTGTAAACAAAATTTTCGCACAAATTGGAAAATATGCCGAAAAAAAGTATTAGCGAAAAATTAACTGACGCTTTATTTGATAAAGCTGCTGAAGAAATTATGGACATTGAAAGTAAAAAATATGTTTATGCGGCACAAAGCAACTCGTAGCTTGGATAAGACTTATCCAATTCTACCAAGTGCTTTTCCAGGTGTCCACCGACTAATATTTTTATTAATTTCCATAGAAGCCTCTTTTGGTGTTAAAAGCTCATCTTTCCTCATTTTCGACATTATAAGTCTGGTGTCAGAGTATGTTAAGATGCGATGGCGATGCCCATTCAACACGCTTTTAAAGACATATTTTGTCTTTAAAGCACCTTGACCCCCACTTTTATGAGCGCTCAAACACGAAAATATTAAGGCTGGAACCACTATTGCTCCCCACTATATATGCTACAGAGTATTATAGTTTTTTTCACCTAACAGTTCTACGTATCACCTAAAACTATATATCGGCACCTGAAATGCAAAATAACGTAACAACATTTTCGGAAATTGACAGTGGCATGAAATAAACACGAAATAAAATGGAACATGAGTGAAACAAAATTTTAATATTGGTTGAAACAGGTTTATATCTGACCGTCTGAGAACCTGATAATGTTGAACTTATGTAATATTATGTATGTAATTTGAAGTAGTGAAGCGTAATCAATAAAAGGCTAGCCAGTGAAAAACGCTACTCCCTTCCTTCCTTTTCCTTCCTTATCGGCAAAATGTGTGCACAGTCAAAAACGTGGTAAAAACGAAGAAATCAGCCATCTTTGCTTTGTTTTCATTTGAACAATGTTGCCATTGCCCAATACGCATATATAGTTTTGAGTACATCTTTGTTTTCAATTACAATTTTTTACAATATAAAATATCAAAACTGAAAACAAACTATTAAAAATAGTTTGTATATTTATAAATAATAGCATTCGACTCTGATTTTGAGTTATTTTAAGAAAATTTCAAACATATTGAACAGATTGAATTATAAAAGTTGATAATTACTGCAAGAAAATCGATATTGGCAACCCTGCGTTGTGAGAGAGCAATCAGCTGCAACGTTTGCGGCGGCAAAATCCAAATGTCGCAGATTCTCACGTCATCGTCACGTCAGAGAGAAGGAAGTAGCGTTTTTCATTGTTCAGTTACATTGCGCGCCCATAAGATTGGTCGTGCCAGCTGACACGACCCACGATTCTGCGTTGTTCACTGGCTAGCCTATAAGACACTCAATTTCAAATTTTTTGATGATACGTTATTTTGCACTTCAGGTGACGATATATACTTGTATATATATAGATGATCTGGATGACGACAAAAGTTTGAATCCTATTGATAACTGTCTGTCTGTCCGTCCGTGCAAGCTGTAACTGTCCGTCCGTGCAAGCTGTAACTTGAGTAAAAATTGAGATATCTTGATGAAACTTGGTATGTGCGTTTCTTAGGACAAAAAAATTATGAGTTCGTAGATGAACGTAATCTGGCGTATTTCCCTGGCTTTGAATCTTGCATGTTGCAGGAGTATAAAATGTTCAGTTGCCGAACTCATTCCTTGTTTTAATATCACAACAAAAAACGGCATTGCCACTTTCTTCTATATGTCGAAGGCTACTTTACTAGATCATGGTCGAAGGTCGCAAATGCATTCGTTAAAATGAAATGCGACATCTTACATAAAAATTGCGGAATAACTACAGTGTTGATAAAAGGGTCTATTTTAATTTCAGATACACATTCATACAATTTCAAACTGATTGTTAAAAATAGGGAAAGGTGAAATAGAACTGTAACCAATGGGTTATAACTGGCTCAGTAATCAGTCGATGAATATTATACCTCGTGCATACCAAAAAACTAATGCCATAACCTTGCCATCCGACTTTTTCGTCTTTCCACGCTTGAGGACCGGTTCATAATGTGCATTCCACTAAACTGACTGTCGATTGGACTCCAGTGTGAAATGATGGATCCATGTTTCTATTGTCACATACCGTCGCAAAAAGTCGATTTTAATACGATTAAAGAACACTCAAACACTCCTTAGAATCAGCAATTCTTTGTTTTTGTTGGATTATGAACTTTCTCGGCACTCATTTTGCAGAGAGCTTTCGCGTCTTAAGGGCAAACTTCATTGTCCACGGTGCTCATTTTGCTTTTTCCAATTAGCAAATTTCTTGTTAACGGTTGATTTCCCTGGTGCAGAGCCCAAATTCAACAGTATTTTGTCCTCAAAAACCAATGCTTTGTTAACATACGAAATGCTTCTTGATCCATTTTTTGTAAACTAATACAAGTTGCTTCATCTAAAATGCTCTATGCCATTAATAGCGGGATTCTGTAGCCAATCTCTGGTCTTTTTTAGGGATATTTTGAGGTAAAGTCTCAATTTGAGACTAATTACAATTCACTTAACAGTCTCTAGCGGGGGGATGGAGTCATGTGTAGAAGTTCACGCAAGTGAGGAAAGTTCTCTGATCGCCATTCATTTGGGAGTGGCCTGAAACGATTCTTTTACATATGACTCAAGCAGCTCACGACTTTCGGGCTTTGACCAAGTATCCTCTGGGTAGCCTAAAAACATCCGTTTGAAGGCGAGCTAAAGTGAGAAGGCGAAACATCCCCTGCATAGGGTTGTGCGCTGGGTTTGGGATCCGCCACGTAAAAAAACACCCCCAATGAAAAAGCGTAAACAGTCTCTAGCGTTAGTCTCAAAATATTGCCTCTAATTTGAGACTTGATAGTTAGCAGGTCACAAAACTAAACAGAACTCTTTTCTGCCATTTTGAATTCAAACTTAAAATCTCAAATTTAGATACTTGAGACTGTATCACATTACAGAATCGCACGGGAACTAATAGTTCAGTTGCCAAATTTGTATACGTCTTTTTAAAAGTAGGGGCTGAGAAGAAGTCTCTAGATGGTATTAGTAGTACAATCTATGTAACAGCCACAGTAAAGTGCGAACGGGTCCTTTAGTAATATTTATAAACGAATTTTAAGAAAATGGTTACTTTCACGGTTTTAAATATACAAAAAAATATGAAGATGCTTTCATACTTACTTTTGTCAACGAAAAACGATTTTATTCGAATATCTTGTTATTTAAAATAATAAATGTATTGAATTCATTAATGTTCTGTAATAAATGGAAAAGATGTGGGATAAAAAATAAGGGTTTTAATACTGTTGAAAAGATTACGAAATTCACGTCATAAATTCAATTTTTGAAATTTGAATAGCGGGTTTTAAATATATTATGATGGATTAGGGAATTTCTGTCATACAATTTCTAAAAATGTCTAGTTGATTCTGGCAACTTATCGTCGAGCCTACAAATCTTGATTTCGTATACGTGTGCGTCACAATATTGTGACGACAGGGAAATGCGTTGTTGTCAGAATGCTCCTGTGACGATGTTTTGGTAAAAAATTACTGTATATGAGCTGCCAGATTGTGCATTAGACACAGTACTAACAGAGATAAAGAGATGCTCATTGGAAGTGAGAGTGCAATTGCTAAATGGCAAAACCGCCTTCGGAACTAAAAATATTAATCACCTTTAATAAGTATTGAATGTTCAAAAGTCAATTGTTTTACTATTCTTCTTCATTACTGGCGTAAACACCGTCTACGCGATTATAGCCGAGTTAACAACAGCGCGCAGTCGTTTCTTCTTTTCGATACGTGGCGCCAATTGGATATTCCAAGCGAATATAATAATGCAATATATTAAAATAAAGCAAGTAAGGAAGGACAAAGTTTGCGTGCAACAGAACATTTTATATTGAATATATTTGAGAAGGGGGTAGTGCTGACCAGATTTTATCTATTGTTGCTCATCCCACATCCTACTAATATGCCACATACTCAAAAAAATGTTCCCTCGGTTTCATTTAGGTACCTTACGTACAATCAGCAATCATATGGAACGAAGTCGAGTGGATGCCCAAAAGTCTTGGTAATAGTTATATATCGTCACCTGAAATGCAAAATAACGTAACAACATTTTCAGAAATTTACAGTGGCATGAATGAAACACGAAATAAAATCAAACATGAGTGAAGCAAAATATTAATATTGGTTAAGATTGGTTTATATATGACCGCAGAACCAGAAAATGTTGAACATATGTAATATTATGTATATAATTTGAAGTAGTGAAGCGTAAGCAATAAGACACTCAATTTCGATTTTTTTGATGATACGTTATTTTGCATTTCAGGTGACGATATGTAGGTGCGGGGGTTGTGTTGGAGGGGCCAAGTTTTCGCGCAATTGTATCTATTTTAGGCGCAAAGATACACTGTTATGATTAAAATATGTTCAAATATTGGCGGATATATCCAACATGAAGTGACTTAGAAGTTCTAAAATCTTTATATTAGGTATATGGGGGTTCAGGAAAGTATTGACCCGATTCAACCCATTTTTGACACAATGAATAGCTATTGTTAGAAAAGGATTCTGTGTGAATTTCATTTTCATATCTCACACATTGAACGATATTTTCGGTCAAAAGTCAACTATTGGTATCGGGTTAACATATTCGGTACCTAGGGGCTTGAACAGTTTTGGTTGGATTTAGACAATTATTGGTCAAAAGGTGGCTTACTTTAAGGGAATTATTACAGCAATTTATATTCCGTTAAATTAATTAATTCTTTATTTGTGTACTGGAAAGTGAAAGAATCAAATGGAATTTTGAATTATATTATATGGGATGTAGGCGTGGTTGTAGCCCTATTTCGCTCATTTTCACAGAGTGAAAATGAAAATAATGCTACGTTCCAAATTTTGTCGAAATCGGTTATTCGGGTCCCAAATATGGGATTTCACCAGAAAGTGGGCGGTGCCACGCCCATTGACCAATTTTCACACCGGCTCCGATAGAGCTCCCCTATACCATCTATATACCACCCGTATAGAATAGTTAAACAGGATTTCAGTATTTAATAAAAAAAAAATAAATAAAGCAGTACTCATTTTGTGCAACTGACAAACTTTTTTCAACGCGCTTTTTTTTAAGGGGGGTGGGAAAGACGGGGAAAATGTTTAATCTTATATGTTAAGTAGAAACCTTGTAGTTTACTAGAAAAAATAATTCATATCTCCACCTTGCCCGACACTATTACAAAAACACTAACTTCTAAAAAATTAAAAAAAAAGATTTTTTTTTAATGATTCATTGTTTTACCGAAAAAAACATCATAATACATTAACTAAATTAATTTTTATATCATTATTATTAAATACATACCATGCTGTCCTGAATCCATAAAAAATATTTTAAAAAATTCCCTTCAGGCAATAAAAAAAAACACTTGCAATTTCGAGAACAATGGAGAGTTTCGCAAATAAGCACGTGCGTTCTGAAGGTCAATCATTTAATCGGTTCATTGTAGAACGGTTATTTAGGCACCAAAAAAAATCAATTTTGAGTACCATCGCTGAAGTTTGTAATTTTCAATTCTGTCCGGTTTTTGAGGGTAAATGCTCCTATGTGCAGCGTAGCCGCTGCCTTTAATTGGCTCAACTATGTCAATATCGCCATATATCTCATACAGCTCATCGTTCCAGCGAATGCGACATTCGCCGTGGCCAACGCGCAAAGGACCATAAATCTTTCGCAGACCTTTTCTTTCGAAAACTCGCAACATCGACTCAACAGTTGTTGTCATCGTCCAAGCCTCTGCATCATATACTCGTAGCAGGAGGGGAATTATGAGTGACTTATAGAGTTTGGTTTTTGTTTGTCGAGAGAGGACCCTGCTTTTCAAGTTGGTGGTGTTTACGCTGGTTCCAAGATATACGAAATTATCTACGACTTCAAAGTTATGACTGTCAACAGTGACGTAAGAGCCAAGTTGCGAGTGCGACGTCCGTTTGTTTGATGACAGGAGATATTTCGTCTTGCTCTCGTTCACTGCCAGACTCATTTGCTTTTCTTCCTTGTCCAGTCTGGAGAAAGCAGAACTAACTGCGCGGTCGTTGAGGCCGATGTCATCAATATTATCGACGTACACCAGCAGCTGTACACTCTTATAAAAGATTGTACCTGCTCAATTAAGTTCTGCAACTCGAATTATTTTCTCAGGTAGCAGGTTGAAGAAGTCGCACGATAGGGAGTCGCCTTGTCTGAAACCTCGTTTGGTATCAAACGGTTCGGAGAGGTCCTTCCCGATCTTGATGGAGCTTTTCGTGTTGCTCAACGTCAGTTTACACAGCCGTATTAGTTTTGCGGGGATACCAAATTCAGACATCGCGGCATAAAGGCAGCTCCTTTTCGTGCTGTCGAAAGCAGCTTTGAAATCGACGAATAGGTGGTGTGTGTCGATTCTCCTTTCACGGACCTCTTCCAAGATTTAGCGCATGGTGAATATCTGGACGGTTTTTGATTTGCCAGAACTAAAGGCACACTGAGGATGGCGTCATGTGTGGAAGTTCACGCAAGTAAGGAAAGTTCTCTGATTGCCATTCATTTGGGAGTGGCCAGAAACGATTCTTTTACATATGGCTCAAGCTCACGACTTCCGGTCTTTGACCAAGTATCCTCTGGGTAGCCTAAGAACATCTGTTTGAAGGCGAGCTAAAGTGAGAAGGCGAAACATCCCCTACAGTGGCCATATAAAGAAGCGCAAGTTTGGTGTGGGATTCGTGATGGGAGAGAGACTCCATCACCGAGTACGGTCATTCACTTCTGTGGCCGAACGTTTAGCCGCAATCCGCATCAAAGCGAAGTTCTTCAACACAGCACGATGTGACCAAAGAAAGGAAAATATCTTTGGCACAATAGAAAAATTCATCAAGTTACCTGGCTGTCTCTGGATCGAAAGGCCATCAACCAGATCGATTTTGTTGCGATAGACGGAAGACACCTCTCCAACGTTTTAGACATTCGTGCGTTCCGCGGTCCTAATATTGACTCTGAGCATTATCTTATTACAACCAAGATACGCACCCGCACGTCGCAACAGACCCCTGAAAGATATTCTTCTCGACATGCACTCCTGCTCTGAAAGCACTCATCAACAACTAAGTATAAGCGAACTGCGGGACGGCATTTCCAGCTCTTTACGTACAGCTGCAACCGAAACCATTGGAACCGAAAAAAGAATAACACCAGGAGATGGTGAACCCGATTTACCAATCGATGACAATGGAGCGGACGTTCCATTGCTCGACCATGAAGTAGTTCTAATAGCAATTACTCGTTTGAAGAACAACAAAGCGGCGGGGCCCCACTACGGGCCGTTGGATTGCCGGTATTGCTATTCAAATACTGCAGCGAAGAACTGGTAAGGGGTATGCATCCGTTTCTTTGTAGAATATGATCGGACGAAAGCATCCCGGCGATAGTACGCAGTTTACGAGAGAAAGGTTCTGCGGAAGATCCTTTGCGCATTGGCAACGGCGAATATCGTATTTGAAGGTACGATGAGTTGTACGAGTGATACGATGACATTGACATAGTTCAGCGAATTAAAACACAGCGGCTACGCTGGCTTAGTCATTTTGTCCATATGGATGAAAACACTCCAGCTCGAAAAGTATTCAATGCAGTACCTGCTGGCGGAAACAGAAGAAGTGTAAGACCTCCACTCTATTAGAAAGATCAGGTAGAGGACCTGGTTGCACTTGGTATCTCGAATTGGCGCAAAATTCCGAAAAGAAAAGACGACTGGAAACAAGAGCGAAGGTATCCATTTTTAGATCCTGTAATCAGGAGCTACCTCCATTTTTCACCACACGATGTTAAATTTGTGGTTTTTTTAGTTTGGATGAGCTTTGCGCATAATCCAGAGGAGAACCTTATTCAACTCCTTTGATGTTGGTCGTCTTGCCGTGGCAAAGGGGTTTAAGTAATAGTAAAGTGTGTATCCCAAAGGAAATGCACTCTCCTATTACGAACTAAATGGGACAACTCATAATTCCCACAATGGTGGTATGGATGAATAAACCCTAGGTTTTACGCCCATCTCCTAATGTGGAAGTATGAGGATACCCGCACCAGCATCCACCCTAAGCCAAGGTATTGAGGTACCCGTGGCGGTGGCTGAATGGTCAGCGGGTGGTAATGAATAGATGATCACGAACGGTCCCCTCCAATGCCCGGCCGAGATCGGAAGTATTAAATGCCTTCTCTACGCATACCGGCTCTGCGGACGAGTGACCAACTCTTTCTGACTTACTCTTGGGATCAAACATGAACGAAACTCACTTAACAAAAACAACAACCACTTTGACGACAATAACGACGATTAAAAGAGCTGATATGAGATAAGAGTCCTATAACGGAATTCGAAGAGGACGAATTACTCGCCTCCAGCCAGGAGTCAAATGAGAGTACTGCCGGACATACCAGCCAAAGTATATCGGCAGATACAGCAGTGGAAACCGCCAATCTAAGAGGGAAAGCGTCCACCTCAAAAACTTACATGAGCACCAACCATGTGCTGGACCTCACGCTATTAACAGATACAGACAGTCTCGTTGTGGACAACTGGGAGTATCCAAGGAGCCTTCCACATCGGATCACTCCTGGATACTCTTCAACAACCTCTCAAATATCGGAACTCTCGAAGAACAGCATGGAAAAAATTTACCAGTATAGCAACAAAATGACATGAAAAGGGAAGCGATAAGAGTATCAGTAATCCTCAGGAACTAGATTCAGAAGTAGACAAGTTAGAAAAAATCTTAACTACAACTTTCAATAAATCCACACCGCTAAAAGTTCTGAAAAGAAGAAAATCTCTTCCTTGGTGGAACAGCGAGCTCAAGAATTTAAGACCACAACTAAGCAAAGCTTTTAATCTTTCAATGAAAGTGTTAGAACCAAAATCTGGCAACCATATGAAAACCCTGAAAATATACAAAAAAAAAGTCAGGAAAGCCAAAAACGACCCATGGCGATCTTTCTGCACAACGATGGAAAGTTGCAGAGAAACAGCAAACCTGAGTAGAATGCTATCGAAAGAACATACTAATACGGCCTTCATAAAGGCGGAAGGAAATGATTGGACCTCCTCTGCAAAAGAATCTCTGGAGGTACTTATTAAAACGCACTTCCCTGGGAGTCAGCAAACGCCTTTAACGAGGGTTCAACTAAAATTACCGGTAAACGCAGCTGATTACCAAGACCAAATAGTAAACAAAAGCAAAACAAAATATGTCGTAAATAGTTTCTCACAATTTGAAACGGCCGCTCAGACGGCATTATGCCCATAATGCTACAAGACCTGGTAGAACCAATGGTTCTAAGGCTTGAAGATGTATACAAAGCTAGCATTCAACTATCTTACATCCCAATATGTTGGAAAATAATTAAAGTGGAGTTCCTTTCAAAACCAAGCAGAAGAACACACGAAAATTACCAAAGATGTTAGCCTCACCTCCTTTATGCTGAAGGTACTAGGTGGCCGATAAGTTATCCCAACATGCGTACATAAAGAGTCGATAAACTGAAACTGCCCTTCACGAGGTTATAAATTTAATTGAATCATTACGCTACAAACAATACACAATGACTGCATTTCTAGACATAAAGGGCGCCTTCAATAATAAAAAAAAGTGCTATCATTAATTCTCTGGCACATGGTGGCATAGATGACACTGTCTTATGGAAAGAGCACTACGAAGGTTAAATCTAAGAGCTAAGGATAATGGACTAGGTGTTAACCCTAACAAAACAGAATTGATGCCATTCACAAGCAGAACCGAAATCCCTCAGTTTCATATTCCAGTACTAAGCGGTACAACAGTCTTACAGCTAAATACTTGGAGGTGGAGGTTGACACCAAACTGCAGTGGAAAATAAATATAGAAAAAAGAATAAATAACTAACCTACTATACTTGCAAGAGAATCATCAGCAAGAATTGGAGCCTCAAACCTAGTATAATCATGTGGATGTATACCGCTGTCATAAGACATAAGGTAATGCTTACGCGGCGCAGTGTCGAATCGAAAAGTAAGTATAAAGCGAATGTGTATTAGCGATAAGTGAGTGACGAATTGTGTCAGCTTCCCCTTTGTCCATTCCTTTTGTTGGTTGGGTTGGTGTACAGGAGTGGTGAGTTGGGTTGCGTACGAATGTGGTGTGTTATATTGGTGTTGTGTTGTAGTGCCATCCCGTGGTGAATTGCGCTGTTTTATTAGAATGCGCCAGTTTTACCGGGTAGAGGGGGTGAATGCTTAGCTCATTTAAACATCCTGGGCCCCTAGGCGAATATTTTGCCTAGTATTATACGTATAAGTATGTATTTCGGCGTACAACTGGTGGAGTAGCCGAAGCGCGAAATACGTGCTGACAGCAGAAGTATTTTTTGATGGAGTTGTGATATACTCATATTTATCCGTGTGTGTAGAGAACGGATTTTGGTTCAAAACATACCACATGTACTATATTTTAATGTGCATTTTAATATGTGGGTAGGTGCTTAAGAGAAACAACTTTATTTTGAGTTTACTGACAATTTATTGTAACGGGTGATTTTTTTGAGGTTAGGATTTTCATGCATTAGTATTTGACAGATCACGTGGGATTTCAGACATGGTGTCAAAGAGAAAGATGCTCAGTATGCTTTGACATTTCATCATGAATAGACTTACTAACGAGCAACGCTTGCAAATCATTGAATTTTATTACCAAAAAAAAAAAAAAAAAATCCGCTTTTTTATCGACAAATTTTGTTCAGCGATGAGGCTCATTTCTGGTTGAATGGCTACGTAAATAAGCAAAATTGCCGCATTTGGGGTGAAGAGCAACCAGAAGCCGTTCAAGAACTGCCCATGCATCCCGAAAAATGCACTGTTTGGTGTGGTTTGTACGCTGGTGGAATCATTGGACCGTATTTTTTCAAAGATGCTGTTGGACGCAACGTTACGGTGAATGGCGATCGCTATCGTTCGATGCTAACAAACTTTTTGTTGCCAAAAATGGAAGAACTGAACTTGGTTGACATGTGGTTTCAACAAGATGGCGCTACATGCCACACAGCTCGCGATTCTATGGCCATTTTGAGGGAAAACTTCGGACAACAATTCATCTCAAGAAATGGACCCGTAAGTTGGCCACCAAGATCATGCGATTTAACGCCTTTAGACTATTTTTTGTGGGGCTACGTCAAGTCTAAAGTCTACAGAAATAAGCCAGCAACTATTCCAGCTTTGGAAGACAACATTTCCGAAGAAATTCGGGCTATTCCGGCCGAAATGCTCGAAAAAGTTGCCCAAAATTGGACTTTCCGAATGGACCACCTAAGACGCAGCCGCGGTCAACATTTAAATGAAATTATCTTCAAAAAGTAAATGTCATGAACCAATCTAACGTTTCAAATAAAGAACCGATGAGATTTTCATATGCATGTATGCATACATATGTTTGTGCTTATATATGGGCCATTCCATCAATTGGCGACATGGTTTTGTACCCGTGGTTCTCCGATTTTGACGAAACTTTAGAATATCATAATATAGACAAATTTTATGCGTTTTTTTTTAAAAAAAAGTTATCAAGCTCTTAAAAAAACACCCTTTATTTGCGATTTTTTCATTTATCGATTTATTAAGTGGATCATTTATTATTTGCCTTTTCTGTATTATTGAAAATTGTTGAATTTTTTATGATCGGCTTATTAAGGACATGGAGATATGTCTAATTTAGACATGGTCAGAATGTGTGCTCTTTAGCCCTGGGGTTAGGGCTACAATATTAGGGGGATCTTGTGAGAGAATGGCCGTGAATTGCGAACGGCTTCATTTCGAATTGTGTTGTGGTAATTTTCAGCTACTTTTTTGAAGTGGAATGTTAAAGTTTTACAACAGATTCCCACCAACTACCCTTATGAGGGCTTATGAAGGTGCGATAAGAGTTACCTTTGCTTTTGGTAAGTCTAGCTGCGTCACAGTAGCGCATTCGGCATATGGTATACCCTTAACCTTAATTTTGAGTATAAATAAAATTATTTAATTTTATTATAAGTAATATTTAAGCACCTGTGCATTAATTTGGCAAGTAGTAGCCGGCAACCGCTTAAGGATTTGTTCAGGATTGTGTTTTTTCCATTATTGGCGAAAGCAATCCTGAGGGTTCGAAAAGTAGCACATATTTGAGTTTTTAATATTGTTAGACTGAATTCTGACATTGTTTTTTCTACCAATATGTGGGGTATTGGAAAATTGTGGCTCTAGTGGTAGTCGTACGATGTACCGGTCATTATTTGATCGAGCAGTTGTGGCTTTCGAGTAGCCCTTACAATACTGATCTTCTAGAATTTTATTTAATAGGCGGGGAAGCCTCCCTATCTCCTGAAATTTCCTTAATTGTTAATTCAGATATTGATTTGATTTTTTCCCAACTTGAGTTGGTATTGTGGTAACTACTTCTGTTACTAGTCCACTTTATGTTTCGCTGTGCAGCGTTTGAGCTTTTTGTGCCTTTGAGCAGCATGGTGTCTCTTGGCAGTTTTTCGAGTTTCGGGTTTCGGGATTTGCTTTTGCAATTGAACCCGTGGTTCTTTTTGTATAAGTTAACACACATAGCCAAACCACCATCTGCTTATTCATTTCACCTGTAGTGCATCGAAGTGCTTACGATGCAACTTACCTTCCGCGTATGACAATAACAGCAATAACGACAACAAAGGCGAACCGTAGTGGCAGCGGCAGCGACGCTTAGGGTAGCGTTAAGTTAGGAATTGGCTTTTGTTTAGGGAAATAGTTAGTCTAAGACCGACTCTGTAATCGAAAAGATTTGGCTGCTCCTGCATAGCAGGAGAAATAAAACTTTAAAAAATTATAAGTGAAGAGACTTCTTTATTGGCGCACAACGTGGGGCCACGCGCGGAAAAAGATACGGTAAAATCCTTATAAAAGGATAATAGTCTAACAATTCGCAAGGTGGCCGCGAGCTCGATAACCGCGAGTAACAACCAAAATTTTAATTAAAAATAAAAACAACGCTTAAATCAACAAGCTTAAGGATTTGCATGTCGCGCCTAGACGTAGCCAGCGAGGGACTGAGGAGGGCATCGGACTAAGCTGTGGACCTCCCCATTAAATATAAAATAATAAAATATGATAATTTTTCACATATACTCGTTTTTGACGGTTATTTCCTGGACGTAGGCGAAATTATTTAATTACACCAACTCACACTACATGATGATTTCAACTGGGAAAGTTGCTATTCACGACCAATATGGTATTTTGCTACATAAAACTAACTTGACGAATTATGAAACTATAGCGACAGATACGGAAGGGCTGCTTGAACAGTTTCCACATTCTCCTGCAAGGAAATTGCTCCAAGCGGATGCTGGTCAGATCATCGTTTTATTGGAGACTCTGAAGACCCATCACCGACATTCACGTGGTATCAACATTATAGGTAGTGCACTGAAATACATCGCAGTGACACCCGACTTCGACGATTTTAACGAGGTCGCAACCAAAGAACGTGAACTGATTGAGGCTAATGAACGACAGATTACAATTAACACTCAGCTTCAGACAAGAATAAATAATCTGACACGAGCAATGAATGACCTACTTAAAATTACAAAAGAAAAAATTGTGGACACAGGGCATTTATTTGGGTTGGCTACAGCAAGAAACAGAGCAGCACTAGCAGACCTCACAAACTTAGTTCATTCAGTAACACTAGGAAAGCATAACATAATTGATCCCGTCATTTTAGATAGTGATGATACTAAAATTTTGCTATTTGCCGAACACTTTGCCAATATTACTATAAGCGATATTTTAACAGCCTCTAAGCTAAGATTATTGCAGGATAGTGATAATATTTATTTTGTAGTTAAGTATCCTAAAATCAGCAGAATTTGTGAAAAAATTAGGCTTTTACCTGTAATTCATAATAAGAAGATAATTAACTTAGAAACAGATATAGCAGCACACTGCGCTCCCGACTACCAACCTCTCACAAACTGCAAAAATGCTGCAACCCTTACATTTTGCCAGCCACTTGCTTCAGCCTCATGCGGGGAACAGCTATTGAATCATAATTCAGCGCAATGCAAAACAACTTCAGCAGAACACATCGCCCCTATTGAAGATATTGCCGACGGCCTAATAGTGGTAAATGACCAATTCGTTGAGATCTCAGAGGGAACACGGTCAAGCGTTACTATAAAGAGCACCTTTCTCGTTATGTTTGAAGGTAATGTCACCATAAACGGAACTAATCATGTCAACTGGAAAAAAGTTGTTAAATCCCACCCCGAAGCCCCTCCTTCAACGATAGTAAAGTTTACGGAACATATAAAAACTCTATCATTGCCGTATCTGGAAGAACTTAAAGCATATTGCATCACTACAACAAGAAATGGCAACCAAACATTTGATCTCGATTGGTTCACTGGGGCTAATGATAATAGCCTACTTTTGGTCCAGGATGCAGCGAAAGCTAGCCATCATTGAAGTGATTAAAAACGCCGACACTGCAACTCCAACCGACGTGTAAGAGGCACCCGAGGACGGTCGCTTTCAAAAGGGGGAGTAGTTAACACACATAGCCAAACCACCATCTGCTTATTCATTTCACCTGTAGTGCATCGAAGTGCTTACGATGCAACTTACCTTCCGCGCATGACAACAACAGCAATAACGACAACAACGGCGAACTGCAGTGGCAGCGGCAGCGACGCTTAGGGTAGCGTTAAGTTAGGAATTGGCTTTTGTTTAGGGAAATAGTTAGTCTAAGACCGACTCTGTAATCGAAAAGATTTGGCTGCTCCTGCATAGCAGGAGAAATAAAACTTTAAAAAATTATAAGTGAAGAGACTTTATTATTTATACGCGCTTCTTTGGGGTGAATGGGGGGATATATGCTGTAATGAAGCATTGAATGGTGTCTTTTTTGACAGACAATTTGTGCAAAGTCTTTTTGACCTGACAAAGGTTAACTTTTAAGTTTTTAAACCTCTCGAAAGATGTAAGTTTATGCCTTTTTTACATAGTTCGCATGACGTATGTTTTCTTCGTTCAGATGTGAACGATTGCGTTTTATAAAGGTTTTTGTTTGATTTGTTTTTGTTACTAACTTGGGGTCTATTTCAGCTTCCATTTTGGTCGTGTTTTTTGTTCTTTTGTTTTTTTCTTCTGCCCTTTCCTTAATTTCATATTGGGTGGTGAGAAAATCTTTCATTTGTAGCCACATTGGGCACTACTTTCGTGATGAGAGCGATTGCTCCCACAAAAGTAACCGTTTTTCTGGTAATGCGGCGGTACATATATAGTCCAAATTTTGTGTGGAAATATTTAGTGTCGATAGAATTGACAAACAATTTGAAACAGTGGATTACAGTGTGATGAATTCTAGACTTGTTTCTTTCCTAATTTTCGGTAAGTTCGTGAATGTCGTTACTTGATTAGCGACCAGTATTCTTTCATTATCGTATCTTACTTTTAGAGCTTCCCAAGTCAAATTGAAATTATCGCCATTAAGAGCGAACTGTTTTACTATTATGCCTGCTTGACCTTCAGTTTTGTAGCTGAGGTGATACAATTTTTGTGATTTTGACAGTTGCGGATGGTTGATGTAAACAGCTGTAAACATGTCCAGGAAGGACGGGCATTGTTCATAATCTCCATAAAATGATTCTGTGTCACATGCGGGCACCTCGAGGTGGATGCCTGAACTTGCCTTTTGACTGTCAATTTGTGGCAGCTCTACTCTTGGATGTGGAATAGGTGCAATTGCCTTTATTAGCTTTAATTAATCGGAGATTATCGCTTTTGTTTCTTCGTACTGATCTCAGTAGTTTTCGTATATTGCGTAAGCAAAGGATTTTAAATTGTGTGTATCTGAATCGTCAAAATCTACTATGGCGTCATGAGCCGCTTGGATTTTCGATTTTTAATAACGATTCAAAGTTTTCTTGAATCGATGAAGGGGCAAATCTAGTGTAGTATCTTGTTAAACTGTCACTTTCTGAAAGAAATTTAGCAACTAGAGATGGCAAATATTTCAGTACCCCTGATTTTGTCACTGTTACTTAAAAATTACTGGCCACAGTTGTGACAAGTTTCCTAAAGTAGCAGTGACCAGAATTAGGGAACACATGGGAAACTTCAATAAAGTAGCAGTCACAGTCTCACATGAAAAATTACGACTGTGACAAAATAGCATTCACAGTGGAACATAAAAAATTGCGGCTGTGATGAATTCATATTCATTAAAGCTATGAATTTTCTTTCATTTTTAGATACGTAAAAATTGGTTGACATATAAAATAACTTAATTTAGCTTTAAACGGGTGATACTTATGTACAAATAAAATTGATTACAGAAACCTCAATGCGGTAGTAGAGCCAATTATAAAACATTTAATCTAAAATTTGCATCTATTTTATATACATATATACTGGAACTGTAAATATAAGTAACGAAATATTTTTAAAAGTATGTTTTCGTTTACTTTAAATAGTTTCTATTGAGTATACTTATATTGAAAAAAAAACCTTCAGACATTGTATTTATTGTGTCTTTAAAAATATGCTTCTTAAAAAATAACGGATTATTTACATTAATTTTTATACGAAACGGTTACAAATCATTTTGCTTTTACGTGATAAAAATTAAAGATCAAAAAGAACCAAAACGAGTTATGTGCGGCAATTAGTTAAAGCAAAATGTGATATTTATAAATCCAAAATATCGAATAAAACGTCAACATCTTATTTAAAAAAAAAAAAACATATAGAATGGAGGCATCCTACTGTTCAATTGGAAATGGTAATGTAATTTTGAAACTATAAATGAAAATGCGCCTGTTACTTTTGAAAAGGATATTTCATCAACTTCGATTGCATTACCAAAGCCATTAACTCAAACCAAGCCTTTAAATTTCGCGCGGCTAAAATCAAAAGTGAAATTACAAGCAAATTATTGCAGCTCTTTACGGTGGATTTGCAACCTTTTTCTCAACTAAAGCATACAGCTGAAAACTTAGGTGAGGCGGTATAACAAATGGTAAGAGATTGGAAAATTAACGGCAAAATATTGCTAACTGTTTCGGATAATGCTAGTAACATAAAAAGTGCCATAATTAATAAGTTAGGTTGGAAGCATTTTGGATGTATGGCTCACACAATAAATTTAATCGTCAAAGAAGGATTGCGTATTCCTGAAGTAGAATAAGTAACTGATAAACGTGATAAAAATTAAAGATCAAAAAGAACCAAAACGAGTTATGTGCGGCAATTAGTTAAAGCAAAATGTGATATTTATAAATCCAAAATATCGAATAAAACGTCAACATCTTATTTAAAAAAAAAAACATATAGAATGGAGGCATCCTACTGTTCAATTGGAAATGGTAATGTAATTTTGAAACTATAAATGAAAATGCGCCTGTTACTTTTGAAAAGGATATTTCATCAACTTCGATTGCATTACCAAAGCCATTAACTCAAACCAAGCCTTTAAATTTCGCGCGGCTAAAATCAAAAGTGAAATTACAAGCAAATTATTGCAGCTCTTTACGGTGGATTTGCAACCTTTTTCTCAACTAAAGCATACAGCTGAAAACTTAGGTGAGGCGGTATAACAAATGGTAAGAGATTGGAAAATTAACGGCAAAATATTGCTAACTGTTTCGGATAATGCTAGTAACATAAAAAGTGCCATAATTAATAAGTTAGGTTGGAAGCATTTTGGATGTATGGCTCACACAATAAATTTAATCGTCAAAGAAGGATTGCGTATTCCTGAAGTAGAATAAGTAACTGATAAAGTTAAAGTAATAGTTGCTCACTTCAAGGCAAGTACTTCAGCGAATGAAGCATTTGAAAATTACCAGCGCAACAGCGCAATTAATTCAACAGGTTGAAACGAGGTGGAACTCTTTACTGGCGATGTTGGAGCGTTTTTCTGAGTTGGAGGAAGCGGTGAAATGTACATTGGTAATTATAAAAAAAAAAAAACTTGTGGAACTATTTTTTTTTACATTCGGTCCAATTAACGTATTTAATGATTTTTGTTTCACCGTTCCGTTTAGTTATTTACGGAAATTACGATAAATTTTTTATTGAAAATTATTCAAAATTTAATAATTTGATATGTCATACCCTGTGTAGGGTATGCTATCATAGGCTGATTCTATCCCGTATGATTATATGTGCAAATATATTTATACATATACATAAGTAAGTTCGCACTGGGAAGAGAGCGCGAAAGCGAAGTGGGAAATGTGCAGGAAAGGCGAGAGAGCGAGAATACGAAATGGAAAAAGGGTATTTTTCCTTGTTAAAAAAGTTACATATGCACTTTTGTATGTATGTATATTTGTTTTTTTTTCTCTTGCTTCGTTTTTTATGATACAATTTTTTTCTGTGTTTGTGCCTTTGCTTACATATTATGTACAATCCTGCTTACTGATTTATTAATCAGAAGAGGTTTGTCGGAAATTTTCGCAAGTAAATGCTTGATTTGCTTGATATTAGTGTTTGTTAATAAACGTGTTTAAATACACGAAGGAAAGATAATACTTAGGCAATAAATTAATAATATTTATTAACATATATAAGTTGATATATACGTTATACCAAGCTGGGTTCGGTTTTTCTCGTAAAATATACCCGACGGTGTGACGCTTTGGTCACCGTTTTTTTCGCGGATAAAACGGATTTTGAAATATTTTATATTAGCTCATAAAACCTTATTTTTACATACATACATATTTATGTGCATTGAAATATATAATAAAAAACGTAAGGCCGAAGCTTCACCAGAAGTGATCTTAAAAGAAAATACTTTTTCATCGAGCGGTGAAAACCACACAGTTAAAAATGAAAAACCGAAATATGAACCACGGCCTCCACCTATTATGATTTCGAATATCTCTAATTATAAAGAACTAAATAACCTAATTAAAGATAATACAAAGGGTTCATTTGTATTTAAACGATTAAATAACGACATTCATAAGATAAGCGTTACATCAAGTGATGACTACAGATCAGTGCCAAAAATGTTGTTTACGTCGGGAGTTTCAAGGTATTGAAGACAAACAAACGCGTCCATAAAGGTTATGATTAAAAATCTCCACCATTCGTGCAGCATTAGTGATATTATCGCTGAATTAAAAGAACAAGGTTTAAATGTTATGAACGTCGTAAATAAACTCAAGTGGAAAACACGAGAACCTTTAAACATGTTTTTAGCTACTTTTGATTCTAGTGAAGACATCAAGAAAATTTATGAAATCGAACACATTCTTCATACCGTTGTTCTCATCGAGCCTGTGAGGAATTCTAAACTTATTCCACAATGTAAAAATTGCCGGCATTTGGACACACCATGAACTTCTGTGGCAAAATGTCAAAGTGTGTTAAATGCGGTGGTAAGCACAAAACCAGTGAGTGCCAAAAACCAAAATGCTGTAACTGTGGCGAAAGCCATCCGGCAAACTACAGAGGATGTATTGTTGCCAAGGAGCTTCAAAGTATTCGTAACAAAGCCTTGAAGAAAAAAAGTTTCCAAAAATTTGCCCAGTACATCAAATAATCTACCCATTGGTAATAAAAGTACTGTCAACAAGCAGAATCGTGTACAGACGAGTAAGCTCACTTTTTCTGACGTATTGAAAAACAACTCAAACGTGGTGAACGAAAAACAAAACACAAAGATTACCGAAGACCTACTAACTCAAATCCTTGAGAAGTTAAATAAACAAGAAAAATTCAATAACGATCTGTGCAGCCGTTTGGATAACATCGAAAAAAACACAAATAAAACAAAATTTAAGGCATGGATGGTGCTCTCCGAGTTATGACGTGGAATGCAAATGGACTATTAAAGCACCAAGAAGAGCTTCTACTTATTTTACAAGAAAAGAAGAGAAAATAGATGTATGTCTAATATCCGAAAGTCATTTGACGAGACATAGCCATATAACTTTCCAAAATTACGATATCTATCATACAATCCACCCTAGTAATTGTGCGAGGGGAGGCA
This sequence comes from Bactrocera dorsalis, assembly GCF_023373825.1. Taxonomy (NCBI): domain Eukaryota; kingdom Metazoa; phylum Arthropoda; class Insecta; order Diptera; family Tephritidae; genus Bactrocera; species Bactrocera dorsalis. The sequence continues at coordinate 67,228,369 of NC_064304.1, read as the reverse complement.
CTGCTGTTATTGTTAAAAACAGCATTAAACATTATGAGGATAGAAAAATCAGTACGCACGATATTCAAACCACAAGTATTACATTAAAAGCAATGAACCAACCCTTGTCAATTACTGCAATATATTGCCCGCCGAGATACAAAATCATCATTGAAGAATATAAAGAACTTCTCAATATGCACAAACACAAATTTATTATAGGAAGCGACTTTAACGCTAAGCATGGTTACTGGGGATCGCGCCTAATGACAGCTAAAGGGCAGCTCAAGAAACCGGGTGTGAGTTTGTATCGACCGGAATACCAACTTATTGGCCAACGGACAGCAACAAATACCAGATGTTATAGACTTCCTTATAACCAGGAAAACATCTCGAAATTTCATAGAAATAGAAGGTGCGTTAGATCTAAGCTCTGATCACTCCCCATTATATTTAACAGTAAGTGAAACAGTAATTAAAAGAGTTACTAGTCTGAAGTTATACAAGAAAAATACGGACTGGACTTCGTGCAAATAAATACTTCAGACTAAAATAAAGTATCACAACAATTGAACAACTAGAGTTAGAAGTTAACACATTTACGAAAGAAATTCAACAAGCAGCTTGGGATAATACTCCGGAGATAAAGAGGAAAATTATAGGTTCAAATTACGCTAAAGAAATAAAAATCCTTCTAATTAAGAAAAGAAAGTTACGACGGAAATGGCAACAAACCCGCTCACCTCTCGAAAAAACCAACCTTAATAAGGCAACAGCAGAATTAAAACGAGAAATTGCTCATATTAAGAATGAGTCAATTAATAAATATTGTTACGAATTTACTCATTACTAGTTTACTTTACTAGGTTCGTATCTCTGGATTGACAAATAAAACCGTTTAATTCACTTCAACAAAATCTCTTTATTTTACAACTCGTCTACACTATAGCAGTTTACTCTTAGCACTAGTTGATTACGTTGGCGTTGCCACGGCTTATATAGCCACGCACTTCTCGCTGATGCCGACGTGTCCTTCTAGAATATTGCGTCTGGAAATTACCAGAACATAATGCTATACGGCGCCAGACGCAAGCAGACAGCCGCGGCGCCAGACTCAGCAATTGTTTAAGTAGACAAGCAGACAGTGCGGCGCCAGATGTCTATTGTTTCGCGGCGCCAGATGTCAACAACAAGACAAATGCTATTCCATATACCTACAGCTATTGTTCATAATAAGGGATGCATATAGCAATACAAATACATCTTAATACTACTTTTGTAACACTGCCCTCCACTAAAGCCTAATCGTCCCGATTGGCACAAATCCTCTTGAACCAAATGGGGCGAGCCTCTCCAAATGTACTACTTTCATTTTACATCGTGCTTTTCCATTTCTTTGTATGCGGTATAACACGTCATTAAGTCGTTTCATCCACCATATAGGGTCCTTCCCAGGCTGTCTGCAGTTTCGGGGACAAGCCTTTCTTTCGAAGTGGATTGTACAATAGGACCAGATCACCTTCTTCAAAACCTTTTGAATTTGCCGCTTGATCGAACCGGTCCTTCATCTTATTGCTCATCAGATGCGTATGCTGTCTTACCATTAGATGCAATTCATTCATTTCTTCCTTTAAGGCAGAACAATAATCTCCATCATTTCTTATAGCTGTAGGATTAGTTCCAAACTTAAGATCAGCAGGGAGTCGCAGATCAGATCCGAAAATAATCTTTGCCGGCGTGTAACCAGTTGTCTCGTGCTTCGCTGAACGATACGCCAGCAGGAACATCTGGATGCACTTGTCCCAATTCCGTTGATCTTTATCAACGATTTTCCGCAGATGTTCTTCGAGCGTTCGGTTGAATCTCTCCACCATTCCATCTGATTGCGGGTGTAACGCTGTTGTCCGTGTCTTGTGGATGCCCAATAATGTACAGACCTCTTGGAAAATGGAAGATTCGAAATTCCTGCCTTGATCTGAGTGTAATTCGACGGGCACTCCGAACCTTGTTATCCAATTTTCTACAAACGCTTCGGCTACTGTCTTCGCTTCTTGGTTTGGTAAGGCATATACCTCTCCATTTACTGAAATAGTCCATGACAACCAGTAGATATTTGTTTCCGGCCGTACTGGTTGGGAACGGACCTGCAACATCCATTGCGACTCGTTCAAATCGTGATCCCACGTTGTACTGTTGTAGCCTACCGCGACTTTTAGCTTTAGGACCTTTAGCTGCCATGCACTCTACGCAATTACGTATCCATTCTGCTATGGAATCTCGACAACCGATCCAGTAGAACCGTTGTTTAATCTTCTCTATAGTTTTTGTAATTCCAAGGTGCCCTCCACTAGGTCCATTGTGATATTCTTTCAACACTTTCGGGATCATGGACTTCGGTACTATGATCAGCAGACGAGACTGTTTGCCATGTTCACTTTCCCAGGAACGATGAAGGTATCCATTAACGAGGTTTATGCTGTTCCATTGGGCCCAATATGCTTTTGCCGTTGGACTCTCGTTACTTTTTTGTTCCTTTGGTGGTCGTACCCCATTTTCTTTGCCTATTATCAGCTTTGCAAGATCAGGGTCCTCCAGCTGATTGATTCTGATGCGGTGAGGAGTCCAATCATCTTCAGGTTCTATATTCAGTAATCGCACGTCGATTATACTTTCTTTTCCTTCTGATTTGGAGCAATGTTTACATTCCAGTGGACAAGGGCGACGTGATAATGCATCCGCATTTTTGTGGTGAATCCCCTTTCGATGTTCCGTTTGTTGTTTCCGTTTTGATGGGTTTACCTTTATATTGCAAATTCGGGCAAAGTGACCCGCTTTTCCACAGTTGAAACATCTGCCTGTTGTATTTACTCGCTGTGCAGCAATTGTCTTCAGAGTCTTCAATATTTCTTCCATCAGCGCCGGTTGTTCCATTTCAACTCTTTGTACTTTGTGTGCTGGTTTACTTAGTAGGGAAGCTATTTCCTGTGTGAGCGCGTGCGATACCGTTTCAGCAAACGTTCTTTTTGGCAATGCATATGTGGCGCGTTTGGTGTCCACATCACGAATTCCATTTATGAAACATTGAATTTTTACCCTCTCAATGTAATCCACAGGTGCATCTGCATTTGCCAAATGAGCCAGTCGTTCTATTTCAGTTGCGAACTCCTGCAGTGACTCGTTCATCTTCTGACCCCTATTTTGCAGTTCGATCTGGTATATTTGTTTCCGGTGCTCACTACCATATCGTCTTTCTATCGCACTCATCAATGCCTCATAGTTGTCCCGTTCACAGTCTGGAATAGTCTGAAGGATTTCTGCCGCAGGTCCCTTCAATGATACAAACAAGGACGCCACTTTGTCCGCTGCATTCCAGTTATTGGCCATTGCTGTCTTTTCAAACTGAAGTTTGAAAATTTGAAATGGAATACTTCCATCGAATGTGGGTGCCTTCAGTCTTGGATTATTTGTTGATGATGCAGGGCCATGCAGTTGCAGTTCTCGCATACGATTACTCAGTTGAAGAAATTCTCATCTTAAATTTTCTTCGTCATTTTTTATTGTGCTTAATTCGTCTTCAAATTTTGAAAATTTCTCTTGCACTTGTGTATTATTTTCTGTAATCTGTTGTACCAAACGCTTTTCTAACTGCGTATTATTTTCAGTCATTTGTTGTGTAAAGCGAGACTCTAACTGTGATGTATTTTCAACTATTTGCGTTATTTGCTGTGCCAGACGATTTTCTGTTTGCACTACCTTTTCTGTTATTTGTGATATATTTTCGGCTATTTGCTGTGCCAGACGATTTTCTGTTTGTACTGCTTTTTCAGCTATTTGCTGTGCCAGACGATTTCCTGTTTGCACTGCATTTTCTGTATTTTCAGCTATTTTCTGTATAGCCACTAACAGCATGTTCATGTCTGCACTTGTTGATGTTCGTTGTTCTTCTACTTTTTCTTCTACCTTTGTAGAAGTTTCTGGCCCATCAAATTCGAACTCGTCCACATTAATTCCATCCGCTTTCATTGCTTTACGTAATCGTGCCTGCAGATCCGCCTTTTGCCCACTTATCGGCAAATTACGCTCCTCCAGTTCCTTTTTTAATTGCTGAATTCTCAATTCTCCGAATTTAACCATCTTGAATTTGGATTATTTGACAATCCCACTTCTGACACCAATTGTTACGAATTTACTCCTTACTAGTTTACTTTACTAGGTTCGTATCTCTGGATTGACAAATAAAACCGTTTAATTCACTTCAACAAAATCTCTTTATTTTACAACTCGTCTACACTATATCAGTTTACTCTTAGCACTGGTTGATTACGTTGGCGTTGCCACGGCTTATATAGCCACGCACTTCTCGCTGATGCCGACGTGTCCTTCTAGAATATTGCGTCTGGAAATTACCAGAACATAATGCTATACGGCGCCAGACGCAAGCAGACAGCCGCGGCGCCAGACTCAGCAATTGTTTAAGTAGACAAGCAGACAGTGCGGCGCCAGATGTCTATTGTTTCGCGGCGCCAGATGTCTACAACAAGACAAATGCTATTCCATATACCTACAGCTATTGTTCATAATAAGGGATGCATATAGCAATACAAATACAGTCGAACTTCCATAACTCGAATCACTATCATCCCAAAAAAAAATTCGACTTACGGAGACTTCGAGTTATAGAAAAAATTTTTTGTTAAAAAAAAAACTCAATTGCTACTTTAGAGTATATTAAATGATGAATATGTATTTTTTGTTTAAAACACACATTACAGAAAACTGTAATAAGTTACAGTGAAGTGAAATATTCAGAAATTAGTGACTGAAAATTTTATTTTTTTTTGGTATTTTGAGTAAAAAATGACTCTAATTTGTTTAAAGCCGTATAGTGCTCATCAGTTGTAGTGTCATTTGTTTGCAAATATAAACTCAATGTTCGGAAAGCATTTTCTACATCATTTCTGGAAGGCTGGTAAATAGTTTCTTCTACCGATCCCTCGCCGCCACTCTCCGTTCCGCTTAATATTGGATCATCTAATTCAGGGCAGTAATTCTCAACAATATCAGCATCTGTAGGAAAGCCAGTTGTGCAAAGGTCATTATCTACTGCAATATAATCCTGAAGAGTAGCACTGCAAGTTATTTTGTTTGCTTTTAACCATGCTTCGTAATCAGCTTCAATTACATTTTGATATTCATCAGTAGTACTTAAAAAACTCAGAGGTATGTCATCTTCCTCTTCCCATTCAGAATATTGACCAAATCCAGCTTTTTTGAAGCAATTCGCTATGGTTTGATTTTTGACGTCAATAACCTAAGCTTTTGTTACATGATTGATGCAATCCATAAGTGTAATATCTTGTTTTTCGTTTGCCTCTATACGCTTTAGTGCTTCTTTTACTATTCTGGTACGATAAAAAACTTTCAAGTTTTGAATTACTCCCTGATCCAGCGGCTGTAATTTAGAGGTCATATTCGGTGGAAAAAATGCCAGTTCAATGGCTTTCAGTTTGCTTTCTACGTCTTTTGGATGTGCTGGGCAATTATCAATAAACAATAAAATTTTTCGGCCAGTACCGTGAAAGCGCTTATCCAAATTTAGAACCCATTCTTCAAAAAGTTGGCCAGTCATCCAGGCCTTGGAGTTTGCTTTATAGTCTACGGGTAACCACTTAATACCACGAAAGCACCGCGGTTTGGCACTTTTTCCAATCAATAGAATTTTAAATTTTTCCGATCCATCCATATTTGCTGCTAGCATGAACGTAACCCATTGCTTGCTATTCTTGCCTCCGTGGCATTTTTGGTTTTTAAACGTCAATGTTTTGTATGGCAAACATTTAAAAAACAACCCTGATTCAACCGCATTAAAAACATCCCGTTCACAGTACTTTTTTAATAAATTCGGCAAAACATCTTTTTTCCACTTTTCGCAGTTCACTTCGCTAACGTCATTGCTTTCCCCACACGCTCTTTTATATCCCACAGCATACCTAAAATAAAAATTGAAATTTTCGCCAATTGAACGTTTTGTTCCCTACCTCTGCTTCCATTTATCAAGCCAACCTGTGCTTGCCATAAAATGATCATCGCCAAAGCGCTTTGCAAACTCCTTTGCCTTCTCCTTTAATATTCCTCCAGATATAAGCAAGTTTTGATGTCTAGCTGCTTTGAACCAATCGGGGGTTGCTTTATCGATGTTTTGAAATACTGGGGTTTTAATCCTTTTACTACCCAGACGAACCCCAGATTCAAACGACGTAATAATTGATTCTTTATTCTTAAAAATCGTTGACACCGTACTGGCTGGGATACCAAATTTTTCAGCTGCTTCCTTTTTCTTTAAGCCACCTTCTACTTCTTTCAATAGTTTATACATTTCTTCAATCGACAAAGATTTCAAAACACCTTTAGTTGCCATGATAATTAATAAATACGATCTTATTTCCCTGTATCATCAAGTACAACTGACATTTATGTACTGAACTCAAGAATGATAGAAATTGAAATCTATCATTCTTGCACTGAACTAATACATACGAAAACAAAAATAAGCATTTGATGAACAAAGAGGGAATTCCCCGAATAAAAAGACCGTTCAAAAAAATAAGCAAATAAAGGAAAAATGTAGAGCGAAAGAGAGAAAGTACAATACTGCGAGTTGTAGAATGAGAGAAAAGCACATTACTTCGAGTTATAGAAGTCATAATTATGTATTTTCGTTCGAGTTATGGAGAACTTTGAGTTATGGAAGTTCGAGTTACGGAAGGAAATTTATATGTTAATTACTCTCTTAATGCTACTGCCAACCCATTTAGTTCGAGTTAGAGAAAATTCGAGTTAAAGAAGTTCGAGTTATGGAAGTTCGACTGTACATCTTAATACTACTTTTGTAACAATATTTATCTCAACTATCCGCTGACAAAAAAGATGATTACTCACTCTGGAAAAGTACAAAGTATCTGAAACGTCCAATAAGTCACGTTGCACCACTAAAAGTTGCTTCCAATCCATGTGCTAGAAGTGATTGTGATAAAGCTAATGCATTTGCAAAACACGTAGCTGTAACTTTTCGTCAAAACGAGGATAGTGAAATCGCGTACAATCCTAGCAATCACCATTTGTGAACTTAAAAGAGTAATTAAAATGCTTAAAGTTTAGAAAGCATCTGTCTTCGATTTAATTACAGCTGAAATGTTAAAGCAGTTACCATACAAATATTTACGGAAGCTCACCTATCTTTACAATACAGCAATCCGTCAGTTCGGTTTTAGAAATAAGCATTCAACAATAGAACAAATTCACAGAATAACATCAGAAATAGAAAAATCCCTGGAGGAGGGAAACGTATGCTCAGCTGTATTCCTTGACGTTGTACAAGCGTTTGGCAAGGTATGGCACGAAGGCCTTATGCAAAAACTAAAATCATGTCTTCCGGTTGAGTATTATGCTCTTTTAGAATCGTATACGTATATCACCATGCGATTTTTCCGTGTAAAACAAGGAAATGAATTCTCCAAACTTAAAGAAATTGAAGCAGAAGTTCCTCAGGGAAGTATCTTAGGTTCACTTTTATATGTTCTGTATACAAGAGACTTTCCGTTAGCACCAAACAAAATGACTGCCGCTTTTGCTAATGACACCGCAATACTTTGCGTCGAAAAAACAGCAGAAAAAGCTGCGTTAAACCCTCAACATGCGATCAACTCTGTAGTAAGTTGGACTACAAAATGGAGAATAAAACTAAACCTTTCATGTAAATTTTACAAACAAAAGACACTTATCAACCTATAAGCATTCTAGATGTCTGCATACCATACGCAAATACAGCTAAATATCTTGGCATCAAGTTTGATGCTAGATTACGTTGGAAAGAGCATATTAAAATAAAAAGGATTGAACTTAATCTGAAATTGTCGAAAATGATATGGCTAATTAAGCGAAGGTAAAACCTGTCCATATACAACAAATTACTTCTTTATAAACAAATAATCAAGCCGGTATGGTCATATGGTGCGCAACTGTGGGGGGCAGTATTAATATTATACAACGTTTTCAAAAGAAGGTGCTAAGAGGCATTGTAAATGCTCCCTGGTATTGCAGAAATGCGGATATTCATCGAGACCTAAGGATGAATACAGTCGCCGAAAAAATAAGGAGTCAAGCAGATGCCCACTACAAAAGGCTTAATGCTCATGTGAACGAAGAGGCGAGAAACCTTCTTTTAGACACATGCCGCTCAAGTCGATTATGTCGAAAAAACCACATAGCTTAGTTGGAAGCTAAAATATAAAGGAATTAATTATTTACCATCTATGTATGAATATTTCTATGCAATTTGTTTTTAAGTTATTCCAATCAAACTGCTCGTTAGTTTTGAAACTTCTTCCTCTTCTTTACTGGCGTAGACACCGCTTACGCGATTATAGCCGAGTCAACAACAGCGCGCCACTCGTTTCTTCTCTTCGCTACGTGGCGCCAATTGGATATTCCAAGCGAGGCCAGGTCCTTCTCCACTTGGTCCTTCCACCGGAGTGGAGGTCTTCCTCTTCCTCTGCTTCCCGCGGCGGGTACTGCGTCGAATACTTTCAGAGCTGGAGTGTTTTCATCCATCCGGACAACATGACCTAGCCAGCGTAGCCGCTGTCCTTTAATTCGCTGAACTATGTTAATGTCGTCGTATATCTCCTACAGCTCATCGTTCCATCGAATGCGATATTCGCCGTGGACAACGCCATCTTTCGCAGAACTTTTCTCTCGAAAACTCGCAACGTCGACTCATCGGTTGTTGTCATCGTCCAAGCCTCTGCACCATATAGCTGGACGGGAATTTTGAGCGACTTATAGAGTTTGGTTTTTGTTCGTCGAGAGAGGATTTTACTTTTCAATTGCCTACTCAGTCCGAAGTAGCACCTGTTGCAAGAGTAATCCTGCGTTGGATTTCCAGGCTGACATTGTTGGTGGTGTTTACGCTGGTTCCAAGATAGACGAAATTATCTACAACTTCAAAGTAATGACTGTCAACAGTGACGTGAGAGCCAATTCGCGAGTGCGACGACTGTTTGTTTGATGACAGGAGATATTTCGTCTTGCCCTCGTTCACTGCCAGACCCATTTGCGTTGCTTCCTTGTTCAGTCTGGAGAAAGCAGAACTAACGGCGCGGGTGTTGAGACCGATGATATTAATATCATCGGCATACGCCAGCAGCTGTACACTCTTATGAAAGATTGTACCTGCTCGATTCAGTTCTGCAACTCTAATAATTTTTTCCAGCAGCAGATTGAAAAAGTCGCACGATAGGCAGTCGCCTTGTCTGAAACCTCGTTTTGTATCGAACGGCTCGGAGAGGTCCTTCCCGATCCTGACGGAGCTCTTCGTGTTGCTCAACATCAGTTTACCCAGCCGTATTAGTTTTGCGGGGATACCAAATTCAGACATCGCGGCATAAAGGCAGCTCCTTTTCGTGCTGTCGGAGGCAGCTTTGAAATCGACGAATAGGTGGTGAGTGTCGATTCTCCTTTCACGAGTCTTTTCCAAGATTTGGCGCATGGTGAATATCTGGTCGGTTGTTGATTTACCAGGTCTGAAGCCACACTGATAAGGTCCAATCAGTTTGTTGACGGTGGGCTTTAATCTTTCACACAATACGCTCGATAGAACCTTGTACGCGATGTTGAGGAGGCTTACCTCACGGTAGTTGGCGCAGATTGTGGGGTCTCCCTTTTTATGGATTGGGCATAGCACACTTAAATTCCAATCGTTGGGAGTGCTTTCATCCGGCCATATTTTGCAAAGAAGCTGATGCTTGCTCCTTACCAGTTCTTCGCCGCCGTGTTTGAATAGCTCGGCCGGCAATCCGTCGGCCCCTGCCGCTTTGTTGTTCTTCAGGCGAGCAACTGCTATTCGAACTTCTTCATGGCCGGGTAATGGAACGTCTGCTCCATCGTCATCGATTGGGGAATCGGGTTCGCCTTTTCCTGGTGTTATGTGTTCACTGCAATTCAGCAGGCTGGAGAAGTATTCCCTCCATAATCTAAGTATGCTTTGGGCATCGTTGGCTAGATCACCTTTGGGGGCTCTACAGGAGTATGCTCCGGTCTTGAAACCTTCTGTAAGCCGCCTCATTTTTTCGTAGAATTTTCGAGCATTACCCCTGTCGGCCAGCTTATCAAGCTGTTCGTACTCACGCATTTCGGCCTCTTTCTTCCTCTGTCTGCAAATGCGTCTCGCTTTCCTCTTCAACTCTTGGTATCTATCCCATCCCGCAGGTAGGCAGCCTGTTTTCTCTCCGCTGCGACCCGGCACTCCTCGTCGGACCAGCTGTTCTTTTGCACTTTCCGAAAACCAATGGTTTCGGTTGCAGCTGTACGTAAGGAGTTTGAAATGCCGTCCCACAGTTCCCTTATACCGAGTTGTTGACGAGTGCTCGCAGAGAGCAGGAGTGCAAGCCGAGTAGAAAATCTTTCGGCTGTCTGTTTTGATTGCACCTTCTAGACGTCGAACCTTCCTTGTGTTTGTTGGCGTGCTTTTTTGCTGCACAGAGGCGGGTGCGAATTTTGGCTGCAGCAATATAGTGGTCCGAGTCGATGTTAGAACCTCGGAACGCACGCACATCTAAAACACTGGAGACGTGTCTTCCGTCTATCACAACATGATCGATCTGGTTGGTGGTTTTTCGACCCTGAGACAGCCAGGTAGCTTGATGTATCTTCTTATGCTGGAATCTAGTACTACAGATAACCATATTTCGGGTTCCGGCGAAGTCGATCAGCCTCAACCCATTTGGGGATGTTTCCTCGTGGAGGCTGAATTTACCGACCGTAGTACCAAAGATACCTTCTTTGCCCACCCTGGCGTTGAAGTCGCCAAGTACGATTTTGACATCGTGGCGGGGCATCTCTCATAAGTGTGCTCCAAGCACACATAAAAAGCATCTTTGGTCACATCGCCCTTCTTTTCCGTCGGGGCGTGGGCGCAAATCAGCGATATGTTGAAGAACCTCGCTTTGATGCGGATTGTGGCTAGACGTTCATTCTCCGGAGTGAATGATAGTACTCGGCGGCGGAGTCTCTCTCCCGCCACGAATCCAACACTAAACTTGCGCTCCTTTATATGGCCACTGTAGTAAAATGTCACAAGGACCTACTCGTTTCTGTCCTTGTCCCGTCCATCGCATTTCTTGGACGGCGGTGATGTCAGCCTTTATCTTTACGAGGACATCAACCAGCTGGGCAGCGGCACCTTCCCAATTAAGGGACCGGACATTCCAGGTGCATGCCCTCAAATCATAGTCTTTATTTCGTTTGCCATGGTCATCATCAAAAGGGGGGTCTTTCATCCGAGGCTGTTTATTTTTTTTTCATGGGGGTGTTTTTTACGTGGCGGGTCCCAAACCCAGCGCAGAACCCTATACTAGGGATGTTTCGCCTTCTCACTTTAGCTCGCCTTCAAACGGATGTTCTTAGGCTACCCAGAGGATACTTGGTCAAAGACCGGAAGTCGTGAGCTGCTTGAGCCATATCTAAAAGAATCGTTTCTGACCACTCCCAAGTGAATGGCGATCAGAGAACTTTCCTCACTTGCGTGAACTTCTACACATGACTAGTTGTAGTGATATCAAACATTGTTAATGTTTTAAAACTGTTTGTAATAAAAAAAAACAAAACAAACATAAAGAAGCTTCAATCACAACATACATCTCAACGATTTTCTACTCGACTCTCGAAGAGCACTCGTCAGCAACTCGGCATAAGTCAAATGTGGGACGACATCTCAAGCTCCTTACGTATAGCTGCATACGATGGGATATATTACATACAATATACCGAAAGCTGAAGAAGGAAGCGTGACGCATTTGCAGACAACAAAAGAGAGAGGTCGAAATACGTGATTACGGAGAGCCTAACAAGCTGACCGACAGGGTTAATGCTCGAAAATTCTACGAAACGATGCGGTGATTTTAGAATGTTTCAAAACCGGAGCATATTCTTGTAGAACCCCCAGAGGTGATCTAGTAACTGATGCCCAGAGCATTTAATACGGCTGTGTAAACTGACGTTGAGCAACAGCAAAAACTGCTTTAGGATCGTAAAAGACCTCTCCGAGCCATTCGATACCAAACGAGGTTTCAGGCAAGGCGGCTCCCTATCATGTGACTTCTTCAATGTACTCTTAAAGAAAATAATTCGAGCTGCAGAGCTAAATATAGAAGGTAACGTCTTCTATGAGAGTGTACAATGATATTGATATCATTGGCCTCATCAACCGCTGTTAGCCCTGCTTTCTCCAGAATGGATAAAGAAGCGATGCAAATGGGTCTGGTAGTGAACGAGGGCAAGACGAAATATCTCCTGTCATCAACTAGCAGTCGTTGCACCCGCGGCTTGGCTCCCACGACACTGTATAAACATCAATAACAATGACAGCCTTAAAATCCAACGTAACTTGTCAACAGGAGCTACTTCGGACTAAGTAGGCTATCGAGAATCCTCTCTCGATGAACAAAAACCAAACTCTACAAGTCACTCACTATTCACGTCTCTTATTAGCATGTTGGAATCTACCAATTACTTATTATGTGTTTTTGGGCTTTCTAAATGAAATTATGCTTGTTGCTTGATATTGGGCTAAATTTGTTTACATTAATTTTTGGTGCTGTATTCTTCCGCATACTTAAGCGCTATTCATTCTTCAATTGCAGCTGGCTAAGTTTAAAAAGACTATTTTCGTCTAATGCACTATTACACACATTTTCTATTTCATCATATGTGATTTTTCTTACGACTGGCGGGTTATTGTTTTTATTTGGTGTTGCTAAGATAGCTGCTTTAGTTATTATATCATTAAATTCGCTTATGCTTTGCTCAATGAGCATGAGACTTTAAAGCAAGGTGGTTTAATCGATTTCTAAAAAACAATTCTTTTTCGCCAAGTGCCTTCCGATTTGGCTGAATTCTAATATAGAGTCTGAAACCAGGTATAAAATTTGTTCTTATTTGTTAACTGTGTTTCTGGCAATGACATTACATCATCATTTTTTCATTTAAAAATCGAAACCAATTTGTGGTGTGCTTGGCCTTCAATATGCACATATTCAATTCACACATTTTTAGTTCAACAATGTTACAGCATTTGGTTTTATGCTTTCAATAAATCTTGAATCATATTTTGCTTTGTAGACGTAAATTGCGTCAAATATTAGGTAAGATATAAATCATACTTCAGACGCTTCCGGTTGGTTCGTTTTGAAGCAATTGCATTTCCACAGTGTTGCTTTTCGCCGAGAATATTTCAACCAAAAAACGTGAAAACAATCGCATATACGGATGACTTCATAGTAATAGTGTCTAAACATCTAGCTGACCTCCAGCTCAAATGCAATGGGTCCATAAATGGTCTGCGCCAATCGTTTCCATCATAGAGTTTAGAGCTGGCTGAGCAGAAAACGGAACCCTTGCTCACTCATCATAGGGGAGTGCGACATTATTTCCAGCTGCGCGTGCGTTCCACGCATTCAGCATCAATGTGGATATAGCCGCTGGGCATAAAATCAAATGCCAGACCAATAAAAGCAGTGACATCCAGGGGGACGAATTCTCGCGACTATAACAGCTGTCAGAGCCGTCTATAAGGCGGAAAACTATCAGAAAACCAAGAGCAGCTGTTGCAGCAGTAGTGGCAATCGTCATCCAAAGGATTATCCTAGCCATTCATTTATGGATAGGCAGACGACATGGGGACCTGAATCTCCACATAGTCCAGATAGTGAGTAGCGATGGATACTTTAGAAAGAATAGGAACCAAATTAAATATGACGTTAGTCCGTATTATCCTTTGTGAACGGAGTGCATAGAAGACGTTGAACACGTATTTTTGCAGTGAACCCGTTTTTTAAACATAAACGACATGTTTAAATCTACACTAGGCGGTGATGTAAGATTTGACAACACATATGTGTCTGTCCTCTGATAAATGGAAAGCTGTCAGCGAGGCGTCAGCTCTAATTATGGCAATACTAAAAAACTTACAATAGATTAGAAATCAATTAATCCGTACAATATTCTTTAAGTGGCTTAATGTCTTTTTCTCTCCCGTGAAGTAATACGTATTCAGGCAGTTCCGTGAGAGATCCATGAGTCGGGAGCATTTTTGGTTAAGCGGATTAAAGTTTCGCACTCCGGCCTTAGATGCATTCTCCTACTATAAAACAAAGTGTTGCCTTTCTTAACATACCCAGGTTTTTGACTCTGACCAGAGATTTCAATAATATCGTTACATTGAATATTCATAATTTGGTTGCGGTGTGGTTGAATTCCGAAGGGCAACTTTGATTTCAAGTCTTTATGTATAGTATATACTATACAGCGCTGTAATTCCTTCCAGAATTACTATATTTTTTCGTTAAATCCTTCGAATGCCAGTTTATATAATGTTTGTAACTTTTTTTCAGTGTCAGAGATACCACAGAATGCTAATAAATAGAGAATGCGAAAACCAAAACTTTTTGACTACTAATTTACAGTTTTCATATGATGGAACATCAAAAAATGTAACTCCGAGGAGAAAAATACATCACACAATGAGCGAATCGGAGAAAAGGCTATAAATAGACACTACGAATGTTCTTAAATGAAATTAGATTTGCGCCTTCAATTTCTATAATTCATAATTTATATTTACAAATAATCTCTTGAATTGAAAAGGATTATTGGTAAAAACCAAATAATAAACAAGTAAGAAGCACTAAGGTTATATACTTTTGCAACTATCCCGAATCATAGCCAGGGAAATACCTTAAAGTGGAAGTCTATTGTCAACTCAAGAGTTCGAGTTATGGAAGTTCATCTGCGTATACATACATATGTATATATTTATTGTACAGCGCAAAAGTCAGAAGATCGTCAGAATATGCTATAAATAGTGCAATTGGCATCTAATGTCAGTTCTGTTTTGACATTTGTGTAGTAAACACATGCGAAATACACGTAAATAAACTATGGTACACTACTCCGCGTGTCACAACCGTTATTCTGAAGGATGCATTTCCCGGGCGCCTAATCTCCTGTTTTGGCGATTTGCATTGACCAACAAGATCGTTTGATTTGACCGCTTCAGACTTTTTTTTGTGGGGCTTTTTGCAGTCGCGGGTTTATCCGTCAAGATTGTGAGGACCTATCGCCGGAAGTTCTGTCCAAAGTGATGGAAGATGCCATAAAAAGGGCTCAAATGACAATCAACTGTGGCGGCGGCCATTTACATGATATCATATTATCGACGACGTAAAAAAAAATTAAAAAACCAAATAAAAATAATCCAGAAGAAATTTTTTAATTAAAAAAAAAAACTCCGAATCAAAGTTCTTCATTTTTAAAAAAATATTTTTCATTTTCCAAAAAGCATCGGAAGGTTATATATTATATCTATATACGAGTGTATATGTATATAAAGGCTTTTACAATGTAGTGATCCTTACTCGTTGACGGGTTTTTATAGAAGAAGGCATGAACTCAAAGTTGCAGTGTTTGATGCCTTGCCTTTTCAAAAACGAATGTAAGTGTAAAGCGACGATACGATTAAAGGCAACATCAGGATAGCATACGGTTGCATTTTAAAAGTAATAGATCATGGTGTTGCCACAATACTCCCCTCCTAGTGAGTCGTTGGAGGTGTGATGAAAGCTGGCTTCAAGCGGTCAACAGAAACTTTGGTTTTGCCTGCGTTAACCTCAACTATGAAATATAACAAAATCATCTCGAATGAAGACGTGCTCGCATGTCTTGAGGCCACTGTGAACAAATGGTGTCTTTGTAGTGTGCCAGGCTGTATCTACAGGGCGAATATCCTGCATAATGCGCCGTAACTCTCGCACGGTTTCTGATTCGTTGGCTGGTCCACGCTGCTCGATGAAGAAGTCCGAAGGAAGTCGTAGCGGTGTACCATACACCAGCTCTGCGGGCGTACAGCCAATGTGGACTTTGAAGGCAGAGCGAAGACCTAGTAGGATAAGCGGCAGATATGTTGTCCATTGGTCTACCTTGTGGCAGAGTATGGCAGATTTAATTTTTCGATGCCACCGTTCTACGAGTCCGTTACCTTGTGGGTGGTACGGTGTTGTCCTCAAGTGCGACACGCCGAGCCATTGGAGTAGCTGCTGAAAAAGGGCGCTCTCAAATTGTCGGCCGAGGTCCGACGTAATATCCGAAGGCACTCCAAAGCGTGCGATCCAGCCGTTTAGCAAAGCCGTAGCCACGATCGGTGCTGTCATGTTTGGAACAGGGAATGCCTCTGGCCATCGGGTAAAGCGGTCGATCACAGTTAGGCAGTACCTGTTGCCCTCCGACAGTGGAAACGGTCCAACGATGTCGATGTGAAAGTGTCCAAAACGTTGGTTGGGCATGCTTCGACGTTGCAGAATACTCGAATTGTGTCGGATGACCTTGTTTCGCTGACATTGTAAGCAAGTTTTTGCATAAGCCCTGCTGTCACGTTGAATTCGTGGCCACACAAATCGCTCCACCATAAGCCTGACGGTGGCTCGTGTGCCAGGGTGTGATAGGTTGTGCATAGATTGCAGAAATACTTTGCGAAATTTCGATGTTACAAAGGGACGAAATCGACCTGTAGACACATCGCAAACCGCTTTCTTGATGCTGAAAGGTAATGGAAAACTTTTAAGTTTTAGTGAATGATGAACTTTACCGGATAAGTATGACTGCAATTCGTTATCTTTTTGTTGATCATCCGCAAGTGCATCGTAATTGATAGTAGCAGCCGTGATTGACTGTATCCGCGAAAATAGATCGGCTGCGACATTCTCTTCCCCTTTAACATGCCGAATATCAGTTGTGATTTGAGAAATGAAGTCCAACTGCTGACGAAACGCGAAAGTAAGCGGCTTGTGGTCGGTATACACATGGCAGAGTCGACCTTCCACCATGTAACGAAAGTAGCGCATAGCCAAGTAGAGTGCGGTGAGTTCGCCATCGTAGGTACTGTAACGTGTTTCTGCTGGAGAGAATTTGCGCAAAAAAAATTCAAGAGGTTGGAGGTCCCCGTTGACTACTTGATTTAAAACTGCCCCAGCTGCGAAGTCGGATGCATCTACCCAAAGCGACAGCTCTGCGTTGGGTAGAGGGTGTGCTAGAACAGCGCAGTTCGCAAGTTGGTTTTTGCAGGCCTTAAAAATGGCGTACGGCGTCTTCTGTCCAAATTAGGTTGCGATTATCGTTTTTCTTGTTGCCGGGCACCATCGTAAAAAGAGAGCTTTGATGCTGTAACGCATTGGGCAAAAATCTGCGGTAGAAGTTAAGTGTGGCGAGAAAGCGTTTAAGCTCCTTTGGTACAGTAGGTAGCTTAAAGTGTGTTATCGCTTTGACGCGGCTGCGGAGCGGGCTTATACCATCCTTGGTGATCGAATGACCAAGGAACTCCAATTCCGTAACGCCAAGCTGTGATTTTGAAACATTAATCTTTAATTTGTAATTTTGTAATCGACGAAACGCCGTTCGGAAATGTTCCTGGTGCTCTTCAGTTGATTTGGATGCGATACAAACGTCGTCTAAATACGTAATTGCGAAGTCCAATCCTCTAAACACCTCATTGATTAGTCGCTGAAAGGTTTGTGCGGCGTTCCGCAAACCGAAGATCATATGGGTAAATTCAAATAACCCGAAGGGTGTCGTAATTGCTGTTTTACAGATGTCATCAGGGTGTATTGGCACCTGGTGGAAGGCTTTTTGCAGATCAATTTTAGAAAAGATTGTCTTACCTGCTAAAACCGTTGAGAAATCTTGCAGAAATGGTAGCGGATAGCGTTTAATGCCCTATAGTCGCCGCAGGGTCTCCATGATCCGTCAGCTTTCCGAACGAGGTGGAGCGGACTCGCCCAGCTGCTTTTTGAAGGGCGACAAATGCCGAGGTTGATTAGTAATTCGAACTCGGCGCGTGCAGCGGCGAGCTTCTCCGGTGATAGACGTCGTGGCCTGGCAGAAACAGGTTGACCGGTGGTAGTGATTTGATGAACTATGGAAGCGTCTGTTCGACTGCCTGGCGCTGGTGGACACGTGAGTTCTAAAAATTCCTTCAGAATACCTGAAAATTTTTGCGAAGCGTTGATTGTTGAGATTCTCGAAAATTGGCCTTGCGTTACTATACGCAGTGATTTAAGCGATGTTGTGCGATCGATAAGACGCTGGCCTTGCAAATCGACAATCAAGCCATAGTACCCAAGAAAATCGGCACCAAGAATGGCTTGCGATACGTCAGCGACAATAAAATTCATTCCTCTGGATTCCCTCCGCAGGTTAAGATTAAGTTTAAGCATGACTTCACCGTAACTGGATACGGTGGAGCCATTCGCGGCAAACAGGAGTGTTGACGATGGGTGAGCATGAGCTAATTTTGTTGACTTAGGTATGACAGAGACATCTGCACCTGAGTCTATGAGAAATTTCATTTTTGCTGATGTATCGTAGATGCAGAGTCGATAGCTCCTTTGTATATCAGGGTATTTGCCGAGCCCTGATACTGGATTAGCTCCGCCCACCTACTCGACATTTTGAGGCGGCGACTGTGTGAATGTACACGGCTGTCGACGTTTTGTGGCATTTGCCCCAAATTTCGTATGGTACCAGCACAAGCACGGTACATTGAGCGTTCCTCTTCTGCTGCGTGAGGCACTTGAAGATCTAGAGCGCTGTTGTGTGCGGCTGTTGCGCATGAATTGATTGACTTGCTTTGTTAAAGCGGAGACTTCAGCTCGAAGATTCGACCACTCATCTGGAAACGACGGTTCGGTGCTAACCTCGCAAATCTGGTTACCAACTTTCATCTCTAAGCATTCTGAGATGGAATCCGCGATTTTTATCTTCTCACCGATAGGAGCGTTTGTCGCGATAATGGCCGCCTGGGCGTACGGCGGTAAACGACTAACCCACAGATCGTGCAGAATGCTCTCGCTGAGTGCGGGTCCAGCAGTGCGCCGCATCTCGTGGTACAACTCGCTGGGTCTACGATCGCCCAGCGGTAGCTCCTTTAAAACCCATTGGACGCGGCGCTGCTGGTTTTCGGTGAAAATATCAATAATTTTCCACCGAATATACCCGTATTTATCCGTAAGAGGCGTGTCGTCGATAATAGTGCGCATTTCAATTAGTTTTGCCGGAGGTACACTTGATAACACAATGTTAAATTTCACTGAATCTTCAAAAACTCGCGAGGATTCAAACCAGAAACCTAGCGAATAATAAATATAGTTTAAAAAAACTAAAAAACACGCTTTTAAAGCATATCAAACTAAAAAGTGAAAAATAATTCTTTGTATAAACTAACAATAATAATGAAGGATTGCATTATTGTGAGAAAAGCGTGGCATGCTCGATATATGAAAAATATGTCACAAAGCAGCCCACGCTTTTCTCACAATAAGGAAATCCTTCATTATTATTGTTAGTTTATACAAAGAATTATTTTTCACTTTTTAGTTTGATATGCTTTAAAAGCGTGTTTTTTAGTTTTTTTTAAACTATATTTATTTTTAATTTTTTAGTTTGATGTGAGAAACCTCAAAATTTGTTAAAATATGAACTATGACATGAAGTATTGGTTAAGTAAATCGATACTTTGGCAGCATTTAATATCTACTCGTAACATTTCATTGGCTAATTGTTACATTATTTGCGACCAAGTTCTATTGACGACTTTACGAATTATTACTTATAATCGAATCATTTCTTCTAAAGCTTCACTGTTACATGGGGTTTTACCTGTCAACTTTGAACAGTCCAGTTCTTCAATTCGAATACAGTCCAAAGATCTACAACGACTATGTGCTACATAAGCTTGTTCAGCAGCAAACAGTCGAGAGACCAGATAAATTACTGCATGTTCTACTGTACAACCTTGCATCTTATAAACGGTCGACGCTCAAATCAGTATGCTATTTAAATGTCACTAAAACTAGTTTTATATAGATTTTGCATACTTTTAAGCGCATCTTTTTGGTGAGCTGCTTAAACTTACTATTGCCTTCCTACAGTGTCGCTCAAATATTCCACGTTTCAGTACCACTTAAAAAAGTTACAAACATACATACATACATACATACATACATACAAGTGAAGCTAATAAAAGCGTATTAAAAAAGGAGTTTTCTACTACAGTTGCTTCTCGCAGGCATTTTGAAAACTAGTATCTGAATTTTTTTTTTACTACAAAAATTTTATTATAAGTATTAATTTTTTTATTACCTAAAAGTCACATGTTTTGCATTATTTGATATTATTTCTTCTGGTGCGCGGTTATACTTATATATGTACATATGTAAGTATATGTATTTTTATAAAGTATACTTTCTTTATATTTCAGTATATACATATGCTACTCAAATGTCGCCAAAACTAGTTTTATAAAGATGTTGCATATTTTTGGTGAGCTGCTTAAACTTACTGTCGCCTTCCTACAGTGTCTCTCAAATATTCTACGTTTCAGTACCACTTAAAAAAGTTACAAGCATACATACATACATACATACATACGCCTTCCTATAGTGTCGCTCAAATATTCTACGTTTCAGTACCACTTAAAAAAGTTACATACATACATACATACATACAAGTGAAGCTAATAAAAGCGTATTAAAAATATGCCTCGATGTTATCCTCTGACATCGAGGGCAGCGGAAGTCTGGGCGAAACGTTTTGGGTTGAAATATCCTCGACACCGCTGCTTCCACCTGAAACGGCCATGCTATCATTCATCATGACACTGGAATCCGGGAAATGATCTAAGCTGCACTGTTCACGCCTTTGCACGTGCACGTGATGAAAAAGGAAGATGGCACAGGATCGCGATCGCATTGAGCACTGGAGTACTGGATGAACACCGGATTAATCTGGGCGCTGAATTACCTCTGGTGCTAGATCACGTCGGGGTCACCAATTAAAGGCTTTTACAATGTAGTGGTCCTTATTCGTTGACGGGTTTTTATAGAAGAAGGCATAAACTCAAAGTTGCAGTGTTTGATGCCTTGCCTTTTCAAAAACGAATGTAAGTGTAAAGCGACGATACGATTAAAGGCAACATCAGGATAGCATACGGTTGCATTTTAAAGTAATAGATCATGGTGTTGCCACATATATAAAAGAAAGTCGTGTTAGTTACACTATTTATAACTCAGGAGCGGCTGTCCCGATTTGGCTGAAAATTGGTAAAGAGGTAGCTTAGAACCAGGGGACGTTGAACAAAAATTATATTTCGAATCATAAGCATTTGTGCAAAATTTATGTCTGTAAGAATCATTTAAATATTTTTTAATTAAAAATTATTAAAAATAGTTAATAACAACACATGCCTACTGTAATATACAGCATGTTTTTTGTTTATAGTGAGGGGGTGAAAAATGTCTTCCGCATTATTGGTGCTATCGTCACAGCAGCGGTATGTGCCACTTGCAGGTCACTAAAGCCCAGACGAAACCGTTGCCGTTCCCATTGTTTACAGTGGTAGCGTTACTCCCTGATCGTAACTATATAGCGGCGGTTGAGCTGCTATCTTCTAGCCAGGCACCTCTCTCTTTCGTTTTGTATTTGCTCGCTTATAATGATTATTTCGTAGTCGTTCTCCATCACCATTTTCGAGAGTAGTACGTCAGTGGCCTTGCATCTATGCATGTTGGCTTGTAGTATCTTCATTTGCTTCGGTAGTTCCTAATTAGCCTCTTTGCAAAGGCAGCATGAAGGAGGCTTTGTGCACTCTTTCAATTTGTGACCTGGTTGGCCGCATTTTATGCCAGCATCTTGCCCTCTTCTATCTAGCCCTTTACAATCCCATGTTAAGTGCCCTGGTCCAAAACAGCGGAAGCACCTTTTGGGGGTTTCTTTTAACCGCAGCCTACAATTAACCCAGACAATTTTGATGAGTGCCTGTCGCATCAGTGTATCAGCGCTATCCTGGTCCAGCATTATATATGCCCTTACTTGCTCTCTTGTGTTAGGAGCTTTTAAATTAATCGATAAGTCTTCAGCGGGGTCCTGTAGCGCTTCTTTGACAGCCCCTGCTACTAACTCTTTCGTTGTGAGCGAGTCGAGGTCTCTGCCACAGTTGCGGTTTCTTTAACAGTAGTCTTAAGTGCCTCACATAAGCTGGCTTTTGTAGATTATCCCTTCTCCAGCTCTAATAATAGGGCCCCGGTTCTTGTTTTGCGGATTCCTTTGGTCTTTACCTCTGCTTAAGATCTCCCTTGCTACGGGTATTCTTGAGAACTTTGGTGTAGCTATTTCCTTCTGCTGGTTTTATTATCATGACCTCTGTTTGTCGTTTAGGCTTGTTATTTGACTTCTGTCTTGCAGCCATATTCCTGACTTGTTGCCTTTCTTTTGCATTTTTAGGCGCTTCCTCCACCGTTCCTTTGTTTGCGTGGGTCTTTCTGGATTTTTTAGGCAAAACTTTTTGCCGTGTCGTGGTCGCGCTGTTTATCGCGGCTTCACAGGGCTTGTCGTACGCCGCTTCGAGGTTACTGACTGGGGGGTCGTGATGTGCTCACCTTTTTTTCGTTTTCTGCAGTGGGCCAGTTTTGCGGTAGCTCTCAATGACGTCGGAGCTCATCTAGCTGTGCCGTCCCGTTCCTGACGTCCATGCTGACGTTCTTTTGTTTTGCTATCGCCAACTTTATTTTTTGCACTATACTCTTGCACTTTTCTAGGGATTCCTCTTCTGCTCGTCTCATTTGGGTAATGTACTCTTGTTTCGGCGAGCTCTGAGTTCCTTCTTTAGCTGGGGTGCTTTTCCTTTCTCCTTGTTTTGCCGGTGCTGCTGGTGTGACCGGAGTCTCCCTTGAGGCTGTCTTTTCTCCAGTTTTGTCTAGCTGTTTTGAAGTGGCGATGAATATGGGGGATCTAAGTACCCTACTGCTTTCCCGTATTCTCCTTCTTGACCATTTTTGTTTTGTTGTTCTTTCTGTTAAATTTTTGGTGTTTTTGCGGTGTATGGTTTTAACGAAACGGAGGTGAGAGCAGTCTTAGCCTACCAGCCATTTCGTTAAGCTCTCCCCAGCCCAATGTAAATCTGATCCGTGTCGATTTTCCAGTATACCATAATCAGAATTTTACTGACCTCAATTCTGATGGGCTGTTGTCCAGGGGTTTTCGTCGACTTCTGTTCCCTCGTCGCTTTGTTGCCTCCTTCTTTTGGGTAGGTTCTCCCTCCGTGCAACCCCGGTGGGGGTTGTGAACGCTTATTTAAAGGCGGTATCTATCTTCTCGCTTCTTCGCGGGAGATTCATTGAGCGCGTTAGGCGTTTTGAGTCAAGCCCTCCTCTCCTGAAGCTCATGGTCGGGAGTAGTAGTAATACCTGCAATTTGGGTATACATGGATTATACAAATTGATGCTACCGAACAAGGCAGTTTTTTAGGACGCCCCATGTGGAACTGGTAAGACGTTTTTAATATCACCACAGAAAATCGCATTGACAATTGCATCGCCAAGGAATTGCGGCTACTCTGCTAGATTATAGGCGAAAGAGGCACAAGCATTCGTAATTACCCAAACGCAACATCTAATAAAAAAAATAGCGGAATAGCTTCAGTGTTGACAAAAAGTTCAATTTTTTGTTGTTGTTATTTAAAGATGAAAACAATGCAAGATTTAAACGGCAACGATGAAATATTTTGTGGTGCTGTCTTACCACTGTCTGGGATTGCCATTCTTCACTTATCATAAGGCAACTATAAATATGTGCGAACAATTGCAAACTGAACCAGTCTCAGATATACATAATATAATTACTATATATAGGGAATGGTAGCATTGAACTGCAACCAAATACGCAGTTCATCACGAAATTAACTTGATTAAGGGAGAGTGTATTCCTGATAGTGAAAATTAATTGTTTGGCTGGCTGAATAATCGGGCTACGTTATTAGTGGCTAAAAATGTAGGTGTTAACGAAATTAATTAACTTGTATTTTAAATCATTCAATAACGTTGTTGATGAAAATGAAAGCGAATATTATCTAGACATATCCCGAAATGACATCATATAATATATTCATAGGTTGAGAATTATTATTCAGCGTAATTTCAATCCATCTCAGTTATGCAACGGACAATGTTTGGTAAACAAAAAGAAATATTATTGTAGCAATCATTTTAAAATTTTAATGGAGAAATGGTCCTCTTGCCTCTTGCAGATTAAAATTGAATTTAAAAATGTTTATAATTAAAAATTGTAACTATTATTCTAAAAATTATCACAAGTATTACAAATTAAAAACTTTGAAAATTAATAATTTCGTACAAGTTGAATATAAAATTAATGCAACAAAAAAGTCAACATGTAGTAATATATTTTATGTTCATTTGTGCTTAATAACAAATCGAAGAAAATTGGTATTAATTATTTTCAAATTTGGAAGTGATCCACGGGGTTATTCTTACACCGCTTTCGTTCTTATTTATAAATACAATTTTACTGTAATGAATATTTAATAATTAATGTATGCCTTAGTCGCTGCAATGCGTGGACGCGGTCTTTTAGTTAAGCATTGATTATGGCTTGCATCGTGGGAATGAAGTTTTCCGGAGAAATGCCGAATTTTACTGCATTAGTGGGAAAATGAATTTGCCGTTTTGCTTACAGGTCGAGATACTGGGTAACTATCATCAGAAACACATCGTATATATGAAGCGTTGCAATACCCGCTGAGATCTTGGTAAAGACAAGATATGTATTATTTTTATTTGAACTCTGGCAACTCTGCTTGTTAAAAGCGTGAGTAATTGTGCTAATTAAAAAAAATAAATAATTTTGGTGGAAAAAGAAAGAAAATTAAAATTGAATCCAAAGCGTGGTATCCAGGTGTATTGGAGTGCAGATGCAGCGACCAGCGATAAAGAGATGTCCAACTTATTCCAGTGTGAGAGCGCTTCAAAATAAGCGTTTTTTATATAATTTTCCATTGTAGCCAAATCGGGCAAAATAATGATTTTTGGTCATTTAAATTAAAACACCTAACATTTATTACAATTAGAAATTATTTTAATAAACAGCAAAACTATTTACATAATTACTATGCATCACATTGCAAAACGTTTCAAGAAATATATTTAAATTCATAATAAAATATAAAACAAATCCCTTCATTTAAACATATAATATTTTCTGTATAATTTATTAATAATTATGATAATTATATAATAACTGGCCGTTCCAGTCATTCCAGTTGCAAAACGTCAAAACCTATCAGATCCAGTCAACTGTCAGTTTGGTAGATGAGCGGTTCTCACATTTTCACATTTCTCAGTGACTGGAAAGTTGGGCATCTATAATTTGGATTGGAAGGTTTGTTATTCGCGGATATCACCTTTCCTGGACGCAGAGGAGAAAACCATCAGTGTTTTATAGAATTTTTTGGCGCCATAAAAGATTACTTATTGTAGCTTAGCCTGAAAGTACACTAACAACTTATATCAATAGATGCCGTGTTTTATTTTACCATCACAAGCCAATAGCTAAATCATGGACAAATAAAACGCACTGATGTAGCTAATATCATATTATATTCGCTTAAAAATTAATTGTGTTGGCAATGCGGACAAGAACAATAAGCAATTTAGTTTGAAATTTCAAATTTGTAAACGGAATATTAATATACTATACAAATATGTATATTTATTTGAGGTCTAGAATACAAAAAACTGAAAACAAGTTTTCATATTTGTCTTAATTTTAATTCAATACTCATCCAAAAAATCTGTAATTTTGGTTTGTTTACATTTTTGTCTGTCTAAATAAGGTTTCTTGCTATTGCCCACTACTGTTTTTTTGAAAAAAAACTAGCTATTGTGAAAGGAAAAAGAGAATGAACTGGCAATGCCTCTAGTTCAATATACAAGCTATGATAGTTTTCGACAAGCCAACATAATTATGTTGGCTAAGCCTTCCATACAAATTAAGCTAATAGCCATCCTTCAGATCAATAGGCGGGCGAGAAGCTTCTGTACGCGAGGTTCGGGAAGATATCGCCTCGGTCGAGCTTCTTTACAATCTAGAGAAAGGCGGCAACGACGTGGCTTTAGCCCAGGAACAATAGGTTGCATCGGGTAACGTAGTCGCTAGGTTGAAGTCACAAAATTAAACAACATACACCCCGAGCGTAATTATTAAGGTAATATCATTAAGATTGGTTAAGAAAAATTTATTTTTCCATATTAATTACAGTGTTTCCATAGATGACTTGACGGTTATGTCGGTGAAGAGTGGCAAGGATGAATCTCTACCCCTTGCATTCTGCTACATGCCACATGATTGCGAGGCGCCAACAGCAGAGCTCCAAAGGCTGGCGGCTACATCCAGCAGAAGGGGGCAGGGGTGGTGGACGCCGATGCTAACCAGGTGAGTGCCTCCATAATTATATTTTACAATGTGGTATTATTCGCCAGAGTGGAGGTCTTCCTCTTCCTCTGCTTCCCCCGGCTAGCATTGTGTCGAATACTTTCAGAGCTCGAGTGATTTCGTCCACACGTTTGACATGACCTAGTCAGCGCAGCCGCTGTCTCTTAATTCGTTGAACTATGTCAAGGTCGTCGTATATCTCATACAGCTTATCGTTCCATTCAATGCGATATTCGCCGTGGTCAACGTGCATAGGACCACAAATCGTTAGCCGAACCTTTCTCTCGAAAATTCGTAACGTCGACTCATAAAATGTTGTCTTCGTGAATGCCTGTGTACCATATAGTAGGACCGGTAAAATGAGTGGCTTATAGAGTTTGTTTTTTGTTCGTCGAGACAGCCAACTCAGTCCAAAGTAACACTTATTGGCCAGCGTTTTTCTGGGTTGGAATTCAAGGCTAACATTGTTTTTTCTGTTAATGCTGGATAGCCGGAAAATCTACAACTTCGAAGTTATGACTGTAATAGTGACGTAGGAGCCTAGCCACTTATGGGATGACTATTTGTTTGACGACAGGAGATATTTCGTATTGTATAATAATAGTTTTGAGAAAAACGCGTTTAAACTTTCACACTAGCGCTTTGAAGTGTCCGAGCTCTCTTTGTTATTTGTCGAATAACTCAAAAACTAATTATCGGATCAACGTGAAATTTTCAGAGAATATTTTTAAGATATTACACTTAACGAAAAGGCAAAAAAATTGATTTTTTTTTAATTCTGAATACCCCTAACCCCTTAAGTAACAGCTGATCTTTGTTTTGAATTGTTTTGAGTTTTCAGCGACTTCTTTCTTATCGTTCGAGCAGGTGTCCGTCCGCTTGAATTTGATGGCAGCCACCACCAGTTCCAATAGGTGCTCCGACTTGCATTTTCGATATAACTTTCCTCGCAAATTTATGTATTGTCTGTCATAATTTAAATATTTCAAACATATTTTTATGGATGACAGTTGTAAAATATATGTTATCCATAACGTTGCTATCATAATAAAATATTATAGAAATCAAGCATTGAATGTGAAACGCAAACGACTACTCATTCTGCAATAATGCTTAGCTAAGATTTTATTTGGGCACAACTTAAGTATGGACTGTGAAAACGAGCATAAGTATAAATGAAAAACATGAAGTACACCTTTTAAAAAATTACTAAGTGTTTTTGAGAAAGAATGAACTACAAAGAAGAAAATTATAAACAAACAAATGAATTAAACGCAACGAATCTGAACTCACCAGAAAATCGACTTCCCAAATTCATTTTATTATTTTTTCTAAAAATATATTAGATTTTAGATTTATAAAGTCGCCTGACGCAACTTCTGCAACCAACTTTACTTCTTAAAAACTAAAATATTTTACTTCTTAATGCGCTGCCACAATCGAATTTTTCAATTCTTAGCGTTGCCGCCACACTTAATTAGGTTTGCGCCACTCCAACTATATATGGGCATGAAGAGTTTTTAACAGTAATTTCAACAACTTGTAGTAAACTTCTTGCAAACACAAAAAAAAAAAATAGAGTAATGTGCGGATGCATTATTTATAGAAGTTTTTTACAAACACGTGTCGATCTTACGTCTAAACAATTTAGTTATACGATTTTCCGTTGGCAGCTTCTGATTGGTTGATTATATTGTGTGGTGCGAGTTCGTCTTAAATGGTTATTCAATGGTGGGTATTAACTCGAATCAAGCATTTTTTAAAAAAATTACAATTTTTGCAGCCAGCGTTACGTTATTCACGTATGCGCAATACAAAATCTGTGGACATGAGACATGATAGTAATTTTCCGCTGCTACTTTTGTTTAGGGACGACAGTAATTGTGTATTCAAAACGCTCAACAACGTATTATTGCTTTTGCACTCAAATTTTTTCGGCTTGTTTTGAGGTTATTCTTGCACAAACCTCATAAGAAAAAACAAAAAGCTGTTTTATAAAAATAAACAAAGCGAAATAAAGAAATGAACAGCCGAGTAATTTTTTATCAATTTATAATAATTTAATTCGTGTTTAGGCTTCAAAACAACTCATGAGCAGCTGTACAACTAAGTAATATTCAGAAAGCAACATCCTGAGTTGCAACGAGTTGATATTGTGGTCGGAGTTAGAAGAAAATTTGAATGCCTTAAGAGGCCCAACACTCACATCAACCAGTTTAAAGGAGATAAAAATACTTTGGGCCCGTCATCTAGTAAGAACTTCTTTGTCTCTATCCTACCTACATAAATGTGTGTGTCTGGATATGTTGTGTTATCATCTATCAGCTATCGATTATTTTTAAGCATCCTTTATAACAATGCTACAACTGCAAGTTATTTTAAATACGAAATTTGAGTTTCTGTTCAATTAGTTTTTTTAATGTATAAAATAAATATTAAGCAATATATCGTAAAGTGACCACCGTAGTTGATATTTATACTCTCGCAACAAAATTGCTAAGGAGAGTATTACAGTTTTGTTCACATAACGGTTGTTTGTAAGTCTTAAAACTAAAAGAGTCAGATATAGGGTTATATAAGTTAACATAAGCTGCCCTTTGTCAACAACAAAGTCCGCGAGTGGCCTGCGTTAGCAAATCCACATTCTCACGCTGTCAGCTAGCAGTTAACATAAGCAGCATTTTGTCAACAACAAAGTCCGCGCGTGGCCTGAGTCAACGAATTCACATTCCCACGCTGACGGGTAAGGCACAGCGGTAGCGGCAAACTGCCAACGCAAGCGTCGGCGTCGTATCCGCTGCAATAACTCTACAACTACTACTAACAACGAATTGCGGGACACAACAACACCAGACAAGGTGCAGGGACTTATATAAGACATTAGCTTTAGAATGTAAGTCTCAGTTTGTAGCAGAGAACTCATCAGACAGCATGATCTGATTAATAAAGTGATAATAATAAAGAAACAAGACGGTTATTTGTAATTGGCGCCCAACTATATGGGAATAAAAAAATTAAAGTTCGATAAAAAATAGTAAAAACTATTCGGGAACAAAAATTAAAGTTCGATAAAAAATAGTAAAAACTATTCAGAAATAAAAAGCTCGATAAAAAATAGTAAAAAAAACTATTCGGGAATAACTGTACGGACGCATCAAGGAGGAGACGTCACAAAAAAAGGAATCACGGACCAAAGGGGATCGAAAATTTCTACAAAAAATTAAACAATAGAATCAAGATTCAAAAATATGTAAGTAGAGTGCAAAAAATATAGTATGTTGAATTGCTCTAATAAAAAAAGTAGCTAAAAAAGAAAACTTGTGTTAAATATAACTGTAAATCTTTGCACGAGTTTTTGAGAAATAAATTTTGCGCAGGCCAGCTTATTGGTATCGGTTTTACTTCAAGCTCATGAGTGATCAGGACCTGGACAAAATATTTGAGAGCCTAAACGGAATAGAAGTTAGTAAAAGACAGTGCAACAATAGGGATAATACAGAAAATTGGTGGACAGAATATAGAGTGGCAGACAAAAGACAAGAAATGTCGCTGGAACCAGACCAATTAAGGGCATTAGGGGAAAGTGCAGTTTGTAGTGCACTTGCCACTCAAAGAGAAAATTTCGAACAAAAGCTTGCAAGTATTAATCAACGACTAAATGACGTTAAAATCGACACACCGAACATAGAAACATATAGGGAAACAGAAATTGTACCCGGGATTAGATGTGAGGAGCCACTCGATATTGTAAAGTCCTTACCGGACTTCGACGGTAAGCAGGAGAATTATGTATCGTGGCGGCAGGCGGCACACAGCGCCTACAAAGTTTTTGAAGCCTATGAGAGTAGCAGCAAACATTATCAGGCTGTTGCCATCATTAGGAATAAAGTTAAAGGCTCGGCCGACATGGTTCTGGCCTCATTTAATACCGTTCTAAATCTTAAAGCCATAATTAATCGACTCGATTTTAGTTATTCCGACAAACGACCAATCTACTTGATCGAACAGGAGATGTCAACTCTTCGTCGAGGAAGTTTGTCACTACTACAATATTACGACGAGGTAGAGAAAAAGTTAACCCTTTTAACTAACAAAACGATAATGACTTACGAAAAATCAATTGCTGCATCACTAAACGAAAAATACAGAATGGATGCATTACGCGTATTTATTTCAGGGACTAAGAAACCCCTTAGTGATGTGTTATTCTCAGCCCGGCCTAAAGATCTACCTTCGGTAGATCGTAGAACGTAAATTCTACTTCTAATCAAGAAGATACGACGTATCATGAGCTAGCAAACTCAGAGGACGACTCGAAGACGACCTTACTGAACCTAACCAGTTAAATTTTTTAGACAGGACTCCTTGCTACCGTTCATTGAAAGAACAATTGCAGGGAGAAAACTAAAATTATTGATTGATACGGGGGCATCAAAGAACTATATAAAGCCTCTAAAAGTGCTTAAGCACATAGCACCTGTCGAAAATTCTTTCTTAATAAAGTCAATCCATGGCTTTACTCACATTAAAGAAAAATGCACGGTAAACCTTTTCGGCACAAACAGTACCTTTTTTATTCTCCCGTCTCTTTCAACGATCGACGGAATAGTAGGTCTGGATTTGCTAACGCAAACAAACGCAACAATAGATCTAAAATCAAAAAAAATAATAACTAATAATGGCTCAGAAGAAATAAAGTTTTTAAAGTGTGCAAATGTGAATTTCACACGAGTAGAGGACATAGAAGTCCCCGAGGTTGTAATGGGCAAATTTCAGAAAATGGTGAAAAACTTATTACGCGTTTTTTCTGATCCTAATGAGGCCCTACCATTTAACACAAATATTGTCGCCACTATTCGCACCGAAAGTGACGACCCGGTGTATTCTAAGCTATACCCTTATCCAATGGGTGTAGCGGAATTCGAGAATACTGAAATTCGCGATTTTCTAAAAAATGGTATTATCCGACCGGCTAGATCACTGTATAAATGAGCATCCTCCCCCGTACATACGCACACACACCACACTATCACACCACATCAACCCAACTTCATATCACGGACACGCACCTTCACCATACTCCCTTCACAAGTCAGCAGGGTTTACAACCCACATTCCACACTACACACCAACCAACCACATCACACCAGCTGATTCCACATAAAACATAAAAAAGGAAAAAAAGGAACTGCAACTCACTTCGCTTTGACTCTTAGCAGCGAGCGCGCGTGTACGAACAGTCAAACCAATCAACCTCAGCGTTTTTTTTTCCCCCAAATTATATCAAATTTAAAATCCCCGCTTTTCCCGAGTTTTTCATCATCGAGCGGCATCAGCGCTTATTCCGAGTTTCGCCGTTGTCATCCAGTTCCTGAATTATACAAAATTTAAAATCACCGTTTTTCCCGAGTTTTTCATCATCGAGCGGCATCAGCGCTTATTCCGAGTTTCGCCGTTGTCATCCAGTTCCCGAATTATACCAAATTTAAAATCACCGTTTTCCCGAGTTTTTCATCATCGAGCGGCATCAGCTCTTATTCCGAGTTTCGCCGTTGTCATCCAGTTCCCGAATTATACAAAATTTAAAATCACCGTTTTTCCCGAGTTTTTCATCATCGAGCGGCATCAGCGCTTATTCCGAGTTTCGCCGTTGTCATCCAGTTCCCGAATTATACCAAATTTAAAATCACCGTTTTTCCCGAGTTTTTCATCATCGAGCGGCATCAGCGCTTATTCCGAGTTTCGCCGTTGTCATCCAGTTCCCGAATTATACGAAATTTAAAATGGTACCCAATATGGGTTGCAGATAAAAAAGGAATGGACGAACAAGGCAATGTGAAAAAACGTCTTATAATAGACTTCAGAAAATTAAACGAAAAAACCATCGATGACAAATATCCCATCCCCAATGTATCTATCAATATCCCCAAGATACTATCAAATCTAGGAAAGGCCAAGTATTTCACAACACTCGACCTGAAATCGGGCTTCCACCAAATAACTCTCGCAGAATCCGATAGGGAAAAGACCGCTTTCTCGGTAGGCAACGGCAGGCTTCCTTTTGGTTTGAAGAATGCGCCCAGCATTTTTCAAAGAGCTATCGACGATGTATTGAGAGAACAAATAGGAAAGTCCTGTTACGTTTACGTTGATGACGTTATTATCTTTTCAGAAACCGAAGAAAAACATATGCTCGACATGTTCGAGTGGGTGTTAAAGAGGTTACATTAAGCTAATATGAGAATTTCGCGCGAGAAATCACAATTTTTTAAGGAAAGCGTTGAATACTAAGGCTTTGTTGTGTCTAGGGGAGGCATTAAAACGAGCCGCAGCAAAGTAGATGCTATACATAACTACGAGAAACCCGCCACTCTTTTCAATGTAAGCTCCTTGTAGGTTTAGCAAGCTACAAATTTGGGAGGAATTTGGCTATCTAAGGCATACAACTAATCTTACAGTATACAAGGGAATAGTTGAGGAAACCAAAGGCTTAACAACGCAATTCCCTCTATCCCATATGAGAATGTTTCTGACAACACTGGACATGCATCACAGGCAGGCTAGAAGCATTAACGTTTTGGGTACTGCCCTAAAGGTTATCGCAGGTACGCCTGACTTTGACGATTTCGAAAACTTAAAGTTCCGACAACTTTAGAGCGACATCAGGTAGAAATAAACACAAGGATACAAGAAAAGATAAATTAACTGACAGAAACGGTTAACCACATCATTGAAAACTCAAAAGCTGGACAGATCGACACTGGTCACTTGTATGAAATGTTGCATGCAAGAAATAGGATCATTATAAATGAAAATGAAACTTTAATTTCAACTACTACCCTTGCAAAGATAGGGATAATAAATCCCATGTTGTTAAACTCAAATGTTATAAAAAACATTATTGAAATGCACTCTACAAACACAACTATCACTGATTTAATGGAGGTATCATATTGTTACAAAAGTTGTATTAAGTTGTATTTGTATTGCTATATCCCAATAAACAATTGCGTAAATGTTTTGTAAATCTTCACTAAAATAAACTTATCTACAAACATTTGAGTAAACTTACTTGCAAATGTGAGAAATAAGTTTAATTATAAGTTTACTTATCTTATATTTGTAAGTTTAAAATAAATACGTTGAAAAAACGTTTACTTACAAACATAAATGTAAACTATGATGCAACATTGCAAATCAGTTTACATGTAAACACAAAAAGTAAACCAACCGTTTACCATTTCCCGTTAGTTTTTTCGCCGACTCTCTGACGACTGTTTTTCCTTTTTTGAGTGATCGCAGTTCATAATTATTGAATTTGTGAGATGTAAAGACGTGCGTTTTAAATAAAACAGTGGAAA
The DNA here is from genome assembly GCF_023373825.1 of Bactrocera dorsalis. Classification (NCBI taxonomy): domain Eukaryota; kingdom Metazoa; phylum Arthropoda; class Insecta; order Diptera; family Tephritidae; genus Bactrocera; species Bactrocera dorsalis. Next base: position 67,194,641 of record NC_064304.1, on the reverse strand, counting down.
AGTTAATGATTAAAAATAATGCATTGAAAAATTACTTACATGTAAGTATTATTTAGAAGTGTTATAAATAAAATAAAATAAAAAAGGCCTTTACAATATAAAAGAGTAAGTTGCATGTTGTATTTTAGGGCGTTGTTATAATTTTTTTTTTGCATTTGCAATTTGAAACATCCATCAACCAAAACGGAAATAACCACATCATAGTCGAAGAAGCAGGAACAATTAAAAGCTATACACTGGATCCCACATTTTTAGAAGGTAGTCAATATCAATTATTTATTTGAAAAATTTTTTTAATGAAAATGTTTTTTTGCAGCAATTCAAAGCACCATTGATGCAGCTGTATCCAAATCTATGGGAAGAATCGTCGAGAAGGTAAGAAGCTTGCGGCGAGATATCGCAGAGTTGAGGAATAGCAGAGACAATGTTCCATCAAAAAAGATTATGCCAGCGGAACCTTTAAACACAGTGGAGCAATTTATGGAATTGGAGAGTTTACTCCAGAAGGATAAAGAATATGCTAAATTTGTAAGTAAATATTTATTGACTGTTTGAAAGCCAATTTTACAATTTCCTTTTTTTTGAAGAAATCGGAACTTATGCAAAATATTAAATACACAGGAGCGAAATTCGTCAGAACAGCTTGGCGCTCATTGGTATCCGATGAATGTGCTCAACATTTTGCTTGGAGTGGAACGCCAGACAAAAAACCTGTCGCGTCTTAAAAGTATCTATGGCTATCCGAGGTACTTAATAATAAAACTTAATAAACTTTATATTTTCATGTGTACTTACATACTTATATACTTTTTTTAATTTAAATTTCAGATGTCTTCTTACATGAAGTGAAGGGCAATGACGCTGAATATATAAGTGGCACCAAGACGATTTTTCAGTTTGCCAAAAATAGTCAAAAACGGAAGCACCAAAATGCAGCAAATTAATTATTTTACCTAACTATTTTTCTATCATTTCATTTTTAAAGAATGTTTTTTAAATTTTAATTTTTAGTATAAGTTTAATTTATAAGTCATTGCAAGAGTTCGCGACTGAAATAGAACGACTGGCTCATTTGGCAAATGCAGACGCACCTGTGGATTACATTGAGAGGGTAAAAATTCAAAGCTTCATAAATGGAATTCGTGATGTGGACACCAAACGCGCCACATATGCATTGCCAAAAAGAACGTTTGCTGAAACGGTTTCGCACGCCCTCACACAGGAAACTGCTTCGCTACTAAGTAAACCAGCACACAAAGTACAAAGGGTTGAAATGGAACAACCGGCGCTGATGGAAGAAATATTGAAGACTCTGAAGACAATTGCTGCACCGCGAGTAAATACAACAGGAAGATGTTTCAACTATGGAAAAGCGGGTCACTTTCCCCGAAATTGCAATGTAAAAGTAAACCCATCAAAACGGAAACAAAAAACAGATAACGAGGACGAAGGATCCACATCTCACAAATCGTTAAACTAAAATGGAACAGTTCAAAGGGGCGTGAGCTGGTTCCCACAACTATTTGCCCCGCCATCTCGATATCACAAATATGTCGCCATGACAACAATCTTACTATCAACGGCATCGTAAATGGACGACTGTCAACGCTTACTTTGGGTACTGGTGCCACACATTCAATTATCCGACCGGATGTGGTAGGAGGAACGGTTGAACCATTAGTCGGTTGCAAGCTTCGAACGGCCACCGGGGAGGAAGCAGCTGTCGCGGGAAAAGTGTTTTGCTAAGTGATGATTGGTACCCTGGAAGTTAATCACACCTTCATCGTAGCAGAAATCACGGATGAAATTATAATGGAAGTAGATTTCATGATTGATCACGGGGTTACTTTGGATTTAAACAAGCAAATGCTGTTTTGCCAGAACATGGAGATGCCTATAAACACCGGATATGTGACCAACGTTGAAAGTAAGAGGGTGATTGTTGATGATAATCAGAGTATTCCACCAAATTCTGAGGCGATTGTATGGGCTAAAGTGAATGGAGGAGGTGGGACTGAAGAATTGTGGATTGTGGAACCAACAGAAACGTAGATGCACCCATAGTGGTAGGAAGAACGCTTGTGAAAACTAGAGAAGACGCCACCATTCCGGTCAAAGTAGTGAATGAATTCAACCCGCCTATAAGTCTGAAGAGAGGAGCAGTAATTGGACAGTGCCAGAATATAAGTGCAATAGCACGATGCGAACGGTCACAACAGAAGCCTACTATTGAGCCACAGCAGATAAGTCCTACACTCCTAAATAATTTGCTGAATGAACTGCATAGAAATGAAAAATTAAAAGCAGAAAAACTATTAGAAAAATACGCATCCATATTTGCAAACGAAGGAAACACAGGAAGAACCGGCATTGTCAAACATCGCATAAATACCGGAGACGCTAAACCAATCCGACAAGCTCCGCGTAGGGTTCCACTAGCAAAACGTGAGGATGCTAACAAAATTATTGAAGACATGCACAAAAACGGTGTAATCGAACCTTCAATAAGTCCATGGAGCTCACCTATCGTCTTAGTTAAAAAGAAAGATGGTAGCACCCGTTTCTGCGTAGATTATAGGAAGTTGAATGATGTCACAAAGAAAGACAGTTATCCTCTACCGAGAATCGACGATACATTAGACACCTTGTCTGGAGCGAAATGGTTTTCTACATTAGATCTACAAAGTGGATATTGGCAAGTCGAGATTGATGAATGTGACCGTGAAAAGACCGCTTTCAGTATGGGCGACGGGTTATGGGAATTCTCTGTGAAGCCATTTGGGTTATGTAATGCGCCTGCAACGTTCGAGCGACTGATGGAACATGTGTTAAAAGGACTCAACTGGAAGACATATTTGGTGTATCTTGATGACATTATCATCATGGGAAAAAGTTTTGATGATCATCTGAAAAATCTAGAGGAAGTCTTTCAGCGAATAGCATCAGCCGGATTACGCTTGAATCCCAAAAAGTGTTCATTATGGAAGAAGCAGGTCACATATCTCGGACATAAAGTGTCAACTGAGGGGATTCACACCGAGGAAGGAAAAATAAAAGCAGTTAAAGATTGGCCTCGACCCACCAACATACATGAACTCCACAGCTTCCTCGGCTTATGCACGTATTACCGCCGTTTTGTACCTGGATTTGCGAACGTGGCTAGAAGTTTACATGATTTAACAAAGAAGAATCGCCCGTTTGTATGGCAGTTGGAACAAGAAAAAGCGTTTGAGCTGCTTAAAGAACTACTTTGTACGGCGCCGATGTTGGCTTATCCAATACCTGGAAAGAAATTCATCCTGGATACAGATGCGAGCGCTTATGGAATTGGAGGTGTCCTGTCTCAGCTCATCGACGGACAAGAAAGAGTAATTGGGTATTACAGCAGAGTGCTCGGGAAACCAGAGAAAAACTACTGTGTGACGCGAAAAGAACTACTAGCTGTGGTGGAATGTGTAAAACATTTTCACAAGTATTTGTATGGACAACGATTCTTGCTGAGGACTGATCATGCAGCATTAAAATGGTTATTACAGTTTAAGAATCCGGAAGGCCAAATTGCGCGATGGATCGAAAGATTACAGAATTACGACTTCGAAACGGAACATCGAAAGGGGATTCACCACAAAAATGCGGATGCATTATCACGTCGCCCATGTCCACTGGAATGTAAACATTGCTCCAAATCAGAAGGAAAAGAAGGTATAATCGACGTGCGATTACTGAATATAGAACCTGAAGATGATTGGATTCCTCACCGCATCAGAATCAATCAGCTGGAGGACCCTGATCTTGCAAAGCTGGTAATGGCCAAAGAAAATGGGGTACAACCACGAAAGGAGCAAATAAGTAGCGAGAGTCCAACTGCAAAAGCATGCCCAATGGAACAGCATAAACCTCGTTAATGGATACCTTCATCGTACCTGGGAAAGCGAAGATGGCAAACAGTCTCGTCTGCTGATCATAGTACCGAAATCCATGATCCCGAAAGTATTGAAAGAATATCACAATGGACCTAGTGGAGGGCACCTTGGAATTACAAAAACTATAGAGAAGATTAAACAACGGTTCTACTGGATCGGTTGTCGAGATTCCATAGCAGAATGGATAAGTAATTGCGTAGAGTGCATGGCAGCTAAAGGTCCTAAAGCCAAAAGTCGCGGTAGGCTGCAACAGTACAACGTGGGATCACCATTTGAACCAGTCGCAATGGATGTTGCAGGTCCGTTCCCAACCAATACGGCCGAAAGCAAATATCTACTGGTTGTCATGGACTATTTCAGTAAATGGCCAGAAGTATATGCCTTACCAAACCAAGAAGCGAAGACAGTAGCCGAAGCGTTTGTAGAAAATTGGATAACAAGGTTCGGAGTGCCCGTCGAATTACACTCAGATCAAGGCAGGAATTTCGAATCTTCCATTTTTCAAGAAGTCTGTACATTATTGGACATCCACAAGACACGGAGAACAGCGTTACATCCACAATCAGATGGAATGGTGGAGAGATTCAACCGAACGCTCGAAGAACATCTGCGGGAAATCGTTGATAAAGATCAACGGAATTGGGACAAGTGCATCCAGATGTTCCTGCTGGCGTATCGTTCAGCGAAGCACGAGACAACTGGTTACACGCCAGCAAAGGTTATTTTCGGATCTGATCTGCGACTCCCTGCTGATCTTAAGTTTGGAACGAATCCTACAGCTGTAAGAAATGATGGAGATTATTGTTCTGCCTTAAAGGAAGAAATGAATGAATTGCATCTAATGGTAAGACAGCATACGCATCTGATGAGCAATAAGATGAAGGACCGGTTCGATCAAGCGGCAAATTCAAAAGGTTTTGAAGAAGGTGATCTGGTCCTGTTGTACAATCCACTTCGAAAGAAAGGCTTCTCCCCGAAACTGCAGACAGCTTGGGAAGGACCCTATATGGGGATTAAATCGACTAAATGACGTGGTATACCGCATACAAAGAAATGGGAAAGCACGATGTAAAATGAAAGTAGTACATTTGGAGAGGCTCGTCCCATTTGGTTCAAGAGGATTTGTGCCTAATCGGGACGATTAGGCTTTAGTGGGCTTAAGGGATATGCATCCCTTTTTATGAACAATAGCTGTAGGTATATGGGATAGCATTTCTCTTGTTGTAGACATCTGGCGCCGCGGCTGTCTGCTTGTCTACTTAAACAATTGCTGAGTCTGGCGCCGCGGCTGTCTGCTTAGCTGCATTTGGCGCGTATAGCATTATGTTCTTGTAATTTCCAGACGCAATATTCTAGAAGGACACGTCGGCATCAGCGAGGAGTGCGTGGCTATATAAGCCGTGCAGCGCCAACGTAATCAATCAGTGCTAAGAGTAAACTGTTATAGAGTAGACGAGTTGTAAAATAAAGAGTTGTTGAATTGAATTAAACATTTTCTGGTTTTAATCGTCAATCCAGAGATACGAACCAAGCAAAGTAAACTAGCAAGCAGTAAAATCGTAACAATATATGAAGGTTCTATTACATTACACGGTAATCTTCTACATTTTTCTATCAAATATCCCAAGCCAGTACTAGTCTGCAAGAAAATTATTATTTTTCCTGTCCAACACAACGGAACAATCCTGCACCTTGGGAATGACAACAATGTTGCCGATTGTCATAATCAAATTTTGGCGTTTGGAAATTGCAGCGCAACGCTCACATCAACGTTTTGCAAAAAATTACAACATCCAACGTGCGCGCAGCAGCTTCATTCTGGTAATGTTGCCCACTGCAGCACTCGCCCTAGCCACCTTGAACCAATTATGGTGGTCGATGATGGCATAATCATCATTAACGATAATACCACTTTAGTCAAGACTACCGCAGACACCGAGAAGACCATAAAGGGAACTTGTTTACTTTCCTTCGAAAATGAGATTCAAATTAATGGATCCTACTTCAAAAACGTAAACGGCATGTTTAAAAAATTACCAGGGGCCTATTTCATCAAACTACAATTCTACAAGTTTACAAGTTACAATCACAAGTTTAATTTTCACAAGTGTTGATAAATTGCGTTTCATTAAAATTTTGACAACACTTGTAGTTTTCTGCACTTGTAAACTACAATTTCTACAATTACAAGTTCTTGTATAAGTACTTGTGAATTTTTAAATAAAATGAAATATTTTTATAAAGTTATTTTGATAAATTAAACATACATATGTATGTGTAAATATATGTATGTATATCGATAATTTGTTTTGATTGTTATCACATCCCTAATCAATCAAAACACATGTTAAAAGTTAAAAATTGTTTATTTGTAAAAATGGCAAATGAACATAACAAAATTAGTGTAGTGCGGAAGATCTTAGCTGCCAAGACATTCTCTTTGGTAAGTTTAGCGATAAGCGGGCGACACTGGTGAGTTTACTTAAAAAAAGTTTTAAAAATTTATATAGCAATTTTTCAAATTAAGGATAAAAGGGACAACTCCAGAAAGACAGGGGCGGCTGGAGGCAGGGGCTGTAAATTATCCGAGTTGGATACCTCTTAGAAGTGATGGAAGGAGTCACCAACCTGCGATGGTATTTGGCCCCAAGAGAATAATGGTCAGGATATGTCATTGCAAGATTTGATTGGCATCACAAGCAATGACAGTAACTCACCGTTGGTAATTACGGAAGTGACTGCTACCAAGAAGGAAGAAAAGCCAGTGCCTATGAATGAGAGCTCCCGAAAAAAAGTGAGTACCATTAAATTATATTTAAAATTTGTCCTATATTTTTTTAAATTTAGAGCGATGTATGGAAAATGGTTCTTCCGCCCACGGGGAAGCAGAAATTAAAAAATTGAAAATGGATGAAAAGGTGGAGTGCCATGTATACGCCGTAAGGGGGCGTACACCCCCTTATTTTTTTTAGTTACACCTTTTTATTCTTTATACTTTTTTTATTAATATTTTTCTTATTTGTAAATTAATTAAAATAATTTAAAATAGTTTGTAGCCTAGCTTTGCCTCTAATGTCTGTTATGGTTTGGCTGTCTTCTTCTACATTATCGGAGTCACTGAGGTTAGTAATTGTTTAGTTTTCATCTTCTTCAGTGCGTAAAAAATTGCAAAGTGTGACCGCACAAGTAGAAACATCGCTGGCCATTTCTGGGCTCACCCGCAAATAATTTAAAATGGGAAATTTTTCCTTTAAAATACCAATTGCATTTTCCACAACTTTCTGGTTGATTTATGGGCATTGAGGAATCTTCTATTATTAGATAGTGGAGGAATCAGCCAATCTTTCAGCGGATATGCTGAATCACCTAGAATGATTCCATTCTGAATTGGACGCCAGCCGTTTTCCATTCTGTGGAACAAACAACTATTCCGCAAGACGCGAGAGTCGTGAGTACTCCCAGGCCAATTTGCATAGGAGTAATAGAACTGGAGATCGGGTCCGCAAACCACCATACACGAAATGGAGTGATTACCATGCCTATCAACATAAACTTCTTCATGCTCTTTGGGTGCATGTAATTTTATGAAAGTGCCGTCTAAACAGCCGCAAACTAACGGCATGCCTCTGATGCCGTAGAATTTAGTAACCACTTGATCCACATTTTCTGGCCGTCTTACATACGTTGGAAACAAGGCGGTATTTATTGCAGTAACTACGCTTTTTACCACTCTGCACACAATGGCTTTGCTCACACCATGCAAGTCACCTATTGCATGGTATGTGGTTCCTGTTCCTAGCCAGCGTAACGTAATCAGCAGCTGCTGTTGCACCGTTAGAGAATGGCTTCTACTTGTCTTCTTCTCCAGTTAGGACACAACAAATTTAACAAACAAAACAATTTTTTCACGTTTTAGCCTAAACGCTCATTATACTCCAACGTGGATACCAGGAATTCATATTCCAGACGTGCCCTAAATAGTCTTCTCCTTTTTAATGTGATTTCATTATCGCTTTCATCACTAAAATCGTATAATAAGTTCATTTTGCACACACACAAAAAATATGAGATTCCTAATATAACATAAGTTTCACTTGCACACGTGTTAATTTATTTATAACTAGCTGGCAATGGTTGCGCGAGGCTTCGCCATGCCCGTCAAAATATGCAAAGTAAAAAAAATATTAATAAAATAAAAAATTAACTTAAATCTTTAGACTGTTCTTTAGTTCAACTTAATCTTTAACATTTACAACTGATTCCAACAAAGCAATTTAACGGAATAGTTATATTTTTAATTTCAGTTATGCCTAAAGCTAAATAAGTTAAATAAAAAACTTAAGTAATCTCGTAGATTTTTATTGTTCATCAGTAAGCAAAATATTTTTAGGAGAGATTTTATTTTAATTCTTTATTTGTTTTATGACAATTAAAGCGTTAATTTTAAAATTTCTCAGTTTTTATGAACTGGCTTGACTGCAAAGAAAAGAATTCTTAAGTGAAAAGTTGCATAAAAACTAAAATTAAATTCTCTTTAAAATAAGGAAAAAAAACTGAAACCGGTGCACCGGTATATTAAATTATTTCTCTGTAAACAATATTTAGAACTTTTTTCTCAGGAGATAAAATAAAAAGATTATTTTTATTAGTGACTCGCGACAAAGCTACGTAAAGCTGGCCATGAGAGAAACAATTGATACTTAGGTCCAGTCCAGCGACTTCTAATGTTTGGCCTTGAGATTTGTTTATTGTCATAGCGAAACAAAGTTTTAAAGGAAATTGGAGGCGTTTGAACTGAAAAGGCAAGTCTGTCGGAATAATAGGTATTCTGGGTATTAATACAATATCTCCAGCGCCACATCCAGTTACAATCTTACACTCTATTAAATAATTTTTGAAAGATACTATGACCAAGCGGGTGCCGTTACAAAGTTTTGGAGGATTTAGGTTTCTTAACAAAATAACTGGTGAGCCTAGTTTAAGATTAAGTTTGTGCGGAGGTGCGCCAGACGGATTTAATGAATTAAGAAATTCGGTTGGAAAATGAACTATTTGCTCAGAATCGACAACTGTGTCGACTGAATAGTAAGTCTTATTAGGGGCGTCAAATTTGCATTGAACCATGTCATTAATTACATAACATTCGTCATTTGTTGGAGTTAAAATAGCTCTCTCCTTAAACCAATCCAATGTTTTCCCACTTACATTTGAAATATCTGGATAGACCTTTTCTATAAGTTCTTCAAGGTTTTTAACAGGTACACAAAGACTTTGATTTATGTCTACTTTACCGTTTTTGTCTGTCATTTGCCCATGACCAATTTGCAGTAGTGTCTTACCGAAAATTTCATTTTCTAGACCTGGGGTCAGCCTCATGTTCTTTTTTAATTGGACATTATAGATATGTTTCCACAACTTTGATCTTTTCAAGCACGCATTTACCTCATCTGCCCTTGTACCCCTAGGAACCACGGGCAAAATTTGACGAAAGTCTCCAGAAAATAGTACTGTGCATCCACCCATAGGTTAAACTTTGTTGCGTAGGTCTTGCAATGTTTTATCTAAAGCCTCTACTCCTGATTTGTGTGCCATTGTAGCTTCATCCCAAACTATAAGCGAGCAGTCTTGCATAACCTTAGCAGTACTGCTTTGTTTAGGAATGTTGCAAATTTTGCTTATTTCCTCAGTTACCTTAAGTGGAATTTTAAACATTGAATGAGCAGTTCTTCCTCCATCGAGAAGAGTTGCTGCTATGCCTGAGGATGCAACAGCTAACGCGATTTTCCCTAAAGATCGAACTTTTGCCAATAGTAAATTAATAAGAAATGTTTTCCCAGTACCCCCATGGGCATCAAGAAAGAATATTTTACCCTCACAATTAGAAGCAGAACTCAAAACTAAATTATATATACTTTTTTGTTCTGAATTAAGCTTATCTTCATTACGTCTAACAATTTCAAGTAGTTGATGTTGATCATATGATTTTTCTTTCTCGTATAGTCTATTATTGACAGTGTTAACGTCAGTTATCAGTGGAAGGGAAAAATCGGTAACTGTTTTACCACAAAGAGAAATTAAAATTTTGTTAAGGTCACACAAAGCCTCATCAAAAATTAATTGATTGTAACCTAAATTTTGATTACCAGCTTCTCGTTTTTTTCTTTGCAATATGTCTTCTGACATACTTTCTTTAAATTTATTCCAAAGTTCAACAGAATCCGAAACTTGACAAAAAGACAAAATTATACCAAATAAATATCGCATCGAAACAGACGAAGCACTAATTTCTGCTTCCAGTAGCGTTTGTTCCCAAAGTGAATCATCTTCCAACAAACCCAAAGCTTTGCAGGCTGCTTGATAGGAACTAAAAGCCCTACCTTGAACAGTTTTTAAAAATTGGAAAGAAGTTGGGCCTTCGACTTTATGTAAAAGCATCCTTAGGTAAAAGCATTCACTATTATTGGGATGAACAACATAAACTCTTCCCAAAGCGTCTCCTTTTTTTAAGTTTTCGTAACCCTCAACAGGAGAGCCTATTTTCCTACGTTGGAACTTTTTTGTAGATCCATTCCACGTGTAATAAGCAGGAACTTTGTCGTAGGTTATAGTTTTGGCGAAATCATCATTTGCACATAACTTAAAAAAAGCCGTTAAAGTCGTATCTGTTGGATTTTTAACAATATCACGCACGTTATTTTCGTTGAAATATATCCTTTGGCCGTTTTCTAAATGAACTGATAGATGAGTAATAGTAGGATAGCGATCATGGATATCAAAAGAAAAAATTCTCCACAGAGCTTCCGACGTGCATATGTATCTTCCAGACTGAAATTCTTGAATTTCATCTTTCGAATTTATTGTAAAGGTTGCTTGGTCGCTACCCTTATTTATGTATTTACATACGTATTTAATAGATTTTATAGAACTGCAGAGCTCGACATTGATATGGGCATTAAAAGCTTTTAATAACACAGGGTTATATGGTACCACCCAGCTATTATCAACAGTGTAGTTGCGCAACGATGCTGTTTGACCTCCTTCTGCTGGGGATAAACGGCGATATTTTGGATATCCATCATCCCCACAGGATGTGGTATCTTGAAAAGCTTTTGGATATTTTTTTATACAACGGTTCTCTTTCATACATGGAGCGTTAGGGTTTAAAGCACCGCATGGTCCATGTATCATGTGCTTCACTACCAAATCGTGCAAAATTGGGTCGCATTGCTTATTCGGTAATTCGGCGGAAATAACACTATCAACTTGATTTGCTGTTATCTTATTTTTTAACCAAAGCAATAGATGCACATGTGGAAGTCCACGCTTTTGCCATTCCACAGTATACATATGACACTGAGGCGGGCCAAATATATGAGCTTTGTTAATTAATTTTAACAGCTTTTTAATTTTTAAGTTAAAAACTCTATTGATAATATCATAGCGCTGTTGAACAACAGTGTTTGAATCTAAATTGGTTTTAATTTCTTCCCAGTTAGGGTTGCATGTAATTGTTATGAACAAATCAGGCTTCCCATAATTCCTGACATAAGTCATAGCATCTTGCGTTTTTTCATGAAGATATCTAGGGCCGCCTGTGAACGTTGCAGGGAGAATAACTAATTGACCAATTTGATTTGGTTCTTCATTTGATTTTAAAGCATCCTTCAAATGAATATAGTTCTCTGCACGTAACTGTTTTTGGTTATTTCGTAAATACGCCAGACGCTCTGTCTCAATTTTAGCGTATTGATCAACTATGTACTGATTCATTAACATTCCATACTTATGAATCGGGTTGAACAAATTTTCCCTTACCATTAAACGATAGCAATAAAAGCTCATACAGGAAACTGTTTTTGAGATAGGCTCTTTCGAAATAGGATCAATTTGTGGAATATTTGTGTAGTAACCGTTTTCACCGCGACAAAATATTAGTGGGTATTGGAGACTATCATAACTACGATGAAGTTCAGAAATTCGAACTAAATTGTTGCACCGACGTTTTAAAATTATGTCCCTTTTATTAAATTCTTGACCAGTTATCATGACCGCAACTTCACTGGTACATGGTGCATTGTATTGACCAGGATGACTTCCGACAGGCACTTTATTTGCATGAATAATTACTTGGAAATCTGGAGTATTTGGTGGAACACTTTCTAATGCAGTTTTAAATGACGAAATATACGCGTTATGTTCATGCAACATGTCTTGCAAAACCCTTACAACTCCTTTGTCAACTACTTGCGCTGCTCTACTACATCTTACGGACGCTTGTGCTTCAGAGTCTGAAATAAAATAAATCTGAAGGAATTGATGCCCTTGGTCTAATTCCGGAAACAAACTACCTGCTAAGTGGTAAACTTGCCCTTGTATCTTAAACGTAGGCATGTAACCACGCTCGACAATTTGATTACTCCGAAATGAAGTAAATTGGAATGCATTGTTGTAGCTCCGTATATTTTGCAAAAAATGAGTCGATTTTGGATGATTACCTGTTAATAAGGACTTTAGTGGTTCGGGTGGAGGAGGGATTTCTTCTAAATAGACTTTTCCACCAAGGCAGCACATGCCAACTGATTCACCTGGATATCTTTTGGCAGAACAAAAACTACAAACAATTGACATATTTCCAATTGAAATATATTGGTCATTTGCATAATCAATCGCAGCATCGTAGCGCATACCCGAAAGCTTTTTTTCACGCCACAAATGTTGGCTGGCTTCAAGCCGGCGCGCATGGTTTCTAACCCTATTTTGCATCAGGCGCGCTGTTATAAAGAATATTAATTTATTGAGTTTTCCAAATAATTCTTTGTCCAAGTGCATTTTCGCCAACGAAAATGCAACAGTTAATAAAATGTACCATTAATTCCACTAACGAAAATGCAACAGTCAACAAAATGTACCATTAATTCCGAAGAATTTTAATAATTTGTATTTATTGTTCATTCAAGTGCATTTCCGCTAACGAAAATGCAACAGTTAAACAAGAAACATTTCTTAAGAATTTTTACGCAAGCATTTATTTTTAAGTTATTGCAAGCAAGCAAAATATTAGTATTTAAGAAAGCACAAAATAAAACGGAATGCTGATTATCGAGTATACCTTCAACCCAGTTGTTTAATTATTCGTTGTTCATCACTTCGGTGAAAAAAGTGGCGCAGTCGGTAGGATACCCGTGTATCCTTGTGTGTAAAAATTTAAAATCAAGTTACATAAGAAAGGATATTGAATATTTCTATATTCGTAACGGGTAGAAAAAAATAAGAACAACGAATCCTTTAAAACATACAAAATAATTTTTGCTAAAAAGTTTAGTGAAAGTGACATTTGAACTTCATAAGATTGAAGAACGAATCCTTTAAAACGTACAAATTTTTCGAAAATAATACAAAAAGGGGGTGAAGAAAAGGGTAAAAAGATTTACTCTTATCGACGATAATTTCAGACAACAACCGAAATATAAAGATATACCCATATTAACAACTTATTAGCCAACTGCACATCCTAATCAACTTTAAACACAACATAGTGACAAATTTTTTTCCATCCTTGGAAACACATCCAGATCAACTTCAAACCCAACACAGAGCCAGACAGACAGCATTATAATATTCAACAACAACACCAGAAACCAACTGCACATCCTAATCAACTTTAAACTCAACATAGTGACAATATTTTTTCCATCCTTGGAAACACATCCAGATCAACTTCAACACAGAGCCAGACATATAGCAATATAATATTCAACAACAACATCAGAAAGTGAGAATCCGATTAACTATATTATATATAATAATTATTATTATTAAATGTATGTAACTGAAAAAATTAGCATAGAGTAAGAAATTGAAAGAAAATTACTATATACGTCTGGAAAACAAGAGAAAAAAAGGGAAATAAAATGGCAGTACCAGTTCAAAACATTCTTACTATAAACCCTTTAAAATATCTTAATAACTTACCTGAATTCTGTGGCGACTCAAGAGACCTACAGACATTCACCACACTTATTAACCGAATACACCCACACCTACAAACATATGATGAACTGGCCCAACTAGTTTTTTCGGACATAATAAAATCAAAGCTAAAAGGAAGAGCAAGACAGGCAATAGAAATAAACTGCCACGCGATCTCATGGGCAGAGATTAAAAACATACTACAGAATAATTTCGGGGATAGACGTTCTTGCGAAGAACTCTTTGACGAATTACGAAGCGTGACCTTTAGAACAAACACTTTAGATTTTTACAACGACATGAAAACCAGGTTACACAGGTTAAATAACAAATTAGTAACCATTTTAGGAGAAACCGAAGCAACTAGAGAGAGTGCGATGAACAACAAACGCACTGCCCTCAATATCTTTAAAAACAAACTTCCTGAACCAATGAAATCAATCCTTTTCTGTAGGAACCCAGAAGACTTGGAACATGCTATGGACATACTGTTCCAAGCCGGGTACGCACATACAGGGAACAATAACGTGAACAACAGCACAGAATTAAAAACTCATTCAAGTAATAGGAATACTGACTATAGAAACTATACACAATACAATAAAAAAGACAGTAGGAATAGAACACAGTACGGGAATTCCCAACAACTATTCAACAGAAGGAATTTCCAACCAATGCCCCAAAATAACGGAAGAAATTACCAACAATTCCAACCATACCAACAAGCAAACCCACAAAACCCCAGTCCTATAAACCCATCCTTCCAGAGACCAAATTTCAGAAACCAACCGGAACCTATGGACATAGGAAAAATAGAAGTGGCTGAAAATTTTCAGGAATCAGCCTCAAGAATAAATTACCATTTATAATAATAAAAACAAAGATAGGTTTTATAAGACTTATAATAGACACAGGCGCAACAAACTCCATTTTAAATCCGGGTATCTGCGACCCCAAAAGAATTCATCCAACTAGCCCACTTTTAATTAAAACCCTCCAACATCGAATTTACGTTGACAAAAAAGCAATAGTACCCATGTTCGAAGAATTTAGCGACATTGGAACTAATAAACCAATAGAATTTTATATAATAAAATTTCATAACTTTTTTGACGGTCTAATAGGTAACGATATATTGAGACCACTAAATGCCTGTATCGATTATAGAAAGAACGAAATAAATATCGGTAACAAAACACTCCCTATGCACTTCGAAAACGAAAACTTAAATGAAAGAAAGATAGTAGTACCAGATGACTCTGACCTAGTATATTATAAGGAAGAAAACGGTGGAAACATTGTAAGAGAGGGAATTTTAAATGTAAGAAATCAAGAGGCAAAGATAAACTTACTATCTGAAACCAATCGGGTGACTACGCAAAAAGTAGATCACGAAAATTTTAGCATAATCGAAAATAAAGAATCTAAACCATTGGCTGACCAAATTAGAATAGGGCACTTGAACCCCGAGGAAAGGTCACAATTGTTGCAAATAATAAAAGAATATCGTAATATTTTTTACCAGGAAAATGAAGAACTTTCATTTACTTCAGCAATAAAACATAGAATTAGAACTACAAACAACATACCTATATTTTCTAAGTCATATAGGTACCCGTACGTACATAAGGAAGAAGTCACAGATCAAATCCAAGAAATGTTAAAACACGGGATAATTAGGAATAGCAATTCTCCCTACTCAGCCCCAATTTGGATCGTGCCAAAGAAGGCCGATGCCAGCGGGAAACCAAAGTGGAGACTTGTAATCGACTATCGTAAACTGAACGAAGTAACGATCGATGATAAGTTTCCCATCCCGAACATAGACGAGATTCTTGAAAAACTGGGAAGAAGCCAGTACTTCACTACACTCGATTTGGCGAAGGGTTTCCACCAAATCGAGATAGAGGAAGAAGACATCCACAAAACTGCGTTTAGTGTCGAAGGAGGGCACTATGAATTTCTGCGAATGCCTTTCGGTCTAAAAACAGCCCCTGCAACGTTCCAGAGATTGATGAATAATCTACTCCAAGATTATATCAACAAAATCTGCCTAGTATACCTGGACGATATAATCATATTTTCAACATCCTTACAGGAACATATGAACTCACTTAGACTTATATTCGCAAGATTACAGGAGGCAAATTTAAAAGTGCAGTTAGATAAATCAGAATTTCTAAAACAGGAAACAGAGTTCCTTGGGCACATAATTACAACGGAAGGAGTCAAGCCCAATCCTAAAAAGATAGAATGCGTTGTTAACTTCCCAATACCCAAAACAGCAAAACAGATCAAGCAATTCTTAGGGCTCACAGGCTACTACAGGAAGTTCATAAAGGACTACTCGGCTATAGCTAAACCAATGACTAGGTGCTTAAAGAAAGATTCACAGATAAATATAAATGACTCGGACTACGAAAAAAGTTTTAACACCCTCAAGACCCTACTAACGCATGATCCAATATTAACATACCCAGACTTTTCTAAAACATTTACATTGACAACGGACGCGAGTAATTACGCTTTGGGAGCGGTACTTTCGCAAGATAATCATCCAATATGCTACGCCAGTCGCACCCTTAATACGCATGAAACAAATTATAGCACAATAGAGAAGGAATTATTGGCAATCGTGTGGGCTACAAAATATTTTAGGCCATACCTTTTTGGTCGTAAGTTTATAATAGAGACAGATCACAAGCCACTGACATGGCTCTTTTCTATAAAGGAACCAAATTCAAAACTTGTTAGGTGGAGATTAAGACTATCTGAATACGATTATGATATTAGGTACAAGAAAGGAACAAAGAATAGTAATGCCGACGCTTTGTCAAGGATTGAAATTGAACCCAGCATTAATACACTAGAATGCGACAGGGGAACGATAAAAAGTACTACTTCACCAATTAATATGTTTAAAAATCAAGTAGTTATAATAAAAACTACCTCTGGATCATTAAGAATAAAAAATAAATCTGTTTTTAAGAATAAAAGAAGAATAATTTCTATGAAGGAAATGGACAGGGAAACAGCAATTACAATACTAAAGAATCATTTTAATCCAACACAACTGAATGCTATTTTTATCGAAGACGAATTTTATACTATGTTTAAAACTGTTTACGAAGAACTATTTTCAAATAACCCAAATTTTAAAGTACTTAGATCTACACTCATGACGGAAGACATAGAAGACGAAAATCGATTAACTGAAATTATTAAAAACGAACATCTTGACAAAAACCATAGAGGAATTCAGGCAGTATATAAAGAATTAATTACGCGAATTTACAATCCCAAATTAAAACTCAGTTCATAAATAACTGTGAAATTTGTAACTTAGAAAAATACGATAGGAAACCCCCAAAAATCCCTTACAAAATTACAGAAACTCCATCCAAACCTCTGGAAACATTACATATAGACGTATTTTATACTTTAGGTAAGAAACTTTTTATGACAGCAATTGATAAATTTTCGAAGTTCGCGTTAGCATTTCAAATAAACGGTAGGAGTTGGACAGAATTTAAAACAAAACTTTTGCTGATAATCAATACTTATGGGAAAATAAATAGAATTGTTCTGGATAATGAACTAGGCTTTAAAGCTATACCGATGCAAGAATTTTTGAAAAAGGAGAACGTAGATATTCACTATACTTCCAATAGTAACCATACGTCTAACGCCGACATTGAGAGACTACACAACACAATCAATGAGCACATACGCTTGTTAAGGCACGATAAAGAAAACAAAGACGAAAGTATAGAAGATAAAATGATAAGAATAATAGGTTTTTATAATAATACAATACATAGCACGACTGGCATCAAACTGATTGATTTTGTAAATGGCAAAGTACATGAAGATAGATACAAAGAAATTCATGATCTTATAAATTCAAAGAAAGAAAAGTACATTCAGAAGTTAAATGAAAACCGGAAGGATATAGAATTAGAAGGCGGACCAAATTACATTAGAGAGATAAGAGGGGGTAAAAACCACAGAAAATACAGGAAAATTAATGCTGAAAAAATAGATGATGACCACTTACAGATAACAGAAACTGGACATAAATATTATAAAGCTCACGTTAGACCTAAGAAGAAATACCAAGACAAGAGTAACCCCAAAATCAAAGCTACAATTAAATAAAAGTAATTTTTTTAGATGATTTTATAAAAATTAACGATGATTGTTTAAACAAAATACTAAACTTTGAAGAAGCTAATTGCAAAATGCAAACATTAAATACACAAGAGATAAGCGAAATAATTCCTGGAGTACTAATTCTTAAACATTTTAACAGCACAATATCCCATAACTGCAACAAAGCTAAATTAAACATTTCAGGAAATTACTTAATCAAATTCGAAAATTGTGAAATAAACGCGTTAAACAAGACTTTTACAAATGTCAAAATAAAAATACAAGACAAGTTTATTCTTCCTAATATCATTACAAAAATTAAAGACAATAGTAATACAACACTAGCAGACATAAAAATTGAATCTTTATACCTGAAGCAAATAGAATACGAAGAAACACTGAAAAATATACTATAAACAGATAAGAACTCAAAAATACTTAGTTTTGGTATAGATATCTCAATTATTATATCAATATGTATCTTAATTATTTTTATATACCTCTTTAAGAATACAAAAACATATATTCCAAATGTACAATTAAAAAATGAAACTACTATAAACAATCCGGCAAAGATAATATAATTTCGTCGGAGCCTCAAACTAACGGTGGGGGTGTTATAAAGAATATTAATTTATTGAGTTTTCCAAATAATTCTTTGTCCAAGTGCATTTTCGCCAACGAAAATGCAACAGTTAATAAAATGTACCATTAATTCCACTAACGAAAATGCAACAGTCAACAAAATGTACCATTAATTCCGAAGAATTTTAATAATTTGTATTTATTGTTCATTCAAGTGCATTTCCGCTAACGAAAATGCAACAGTTAAACAAGAAACATTTCTTAAGAATTTTTACGCAAGCATTTATTTTTAAGTTATTGCAAGCAAGCAAAATATTAGTATTTAAGAAAGCACAAAATAAAACGGAATGCTGATTATCGAGTATACCTTCAACCCAGTTGTTTAATTATTCGTTGTTCATCACTTCGGTGAAAAAAGTGCGCGCCTCCCGCTGACTTTCTGTTTCAATAGTACGCGCATTGCGCTGTCTCTTCGCACGTACAGATAGTACGTCGTTATCAGTACGACGTCGGGGCATGCTTTTAATTAAATTTTTAGATTTAGTAGTCAAAATTCTCGCAATTTTGAGAAAACACGAAAAACGTTCAGTTCTATTCGCTTGCTAATTCGAGAATGATTAATAATTTCCAGCAGCTGACCACATGTTACAAATATGCCACTCATGTTGCCTCGCAGAGGAACGGAGTGAGAATTTATTCTTTTATGAAGTATCGAACATGCTTGCAAACTGTCGTTCAGCATACAAATACATACATATGGTGTTTTCCGCGACAATGCCCATATCCAGCATTCCATTCCATGTCTTGCCGCGCATGCACATATATACACACAATTATATGGAAATCTCTACGCTGGTATATACAAATGTTTCAATACCACTAATACGTATGGGGCTTTGCGCGAACATGTTGTAATCAAACAAATTTCATTTCTAGCGAGCAGGTTGCGCAAAATTGTTCGCCTTGCCGCGGATGCTTAGAACATTAATTGATACATACATATATACACATGTTTCAATTCAACTCTTTTTTTCATTTATGCTTTGCGCTTCTCCTGCATGCAGCAACAGGCGACAATAATAACGAAGCTCGCATAAAACAGAATAAAAAATGTTAAAAGGGGTTTATATTTTAATTTTTTTTCGTATTAATATTAATATGAACAATACAATAACTGATGCAATTTGCTTAAGAAATGTTCAACTCATTTCATCGTTTTTTTCTTTTCTAAATTGATGCAGTAGTTTTAAAGATATTGGAGTGTGAAGATAAAATTAGTATATTTTTGAGGTTTTTTTGCTTATTGTCGCGCCTTTATAATGCAAAATATTTTTTAAGGTATCCTACGTTGGAGAGGAGGGCTCAAGGTATGTTTTGCAAAAAACCGGAATAAAATCGGTTAAGATTTAGCTGAGCTATACACATTTTAAGGCTTTATTTTATAAGATGTAGAGATATATAGTGGTGTGTCGATAATTTGTAATAAACCAACAACGCGATTCGATTAATGTGTGTCATAAAATATTAAATATGTTTGATTTTGTGTTCATTTGAACTAATTTTTAAGAACAATTTGTTATAAATCAAATTCTAAATCAATTTATCATTCACTTGTAACTTGTAAAATTTTTTCTTAGGGTCTCCGTCGACCCTAAGGTTTTTTTCTACAATTCTACAAGTGTACAAGTGCAAATTTTGTTTAGTGAAACAAGATCACTTGTAAAAGTATCATTTGTAGACTTGTGACTTGTAGAATTCACTTGTAGCTACAAACTTGTAATTGTATTTTTATGAAACACAATGATTCACAAGTTCACAATTTCACATGCAAAAACACTTGTAATTGTGAACTTGTAGTTTAGTGAAATAGGCCCCAGGATCAGCAACGACGGCGCTCCTCAATATCACCAGTCATCAAGAGATTTTGAGTCTTCCATACCTTCACAAGATAAGTATGGAAAACCTGCGTTTTATCGGGAAAATCGAAGGGAGGACTATGATAGGACCAACGATATCAAGTCTCACTAGCATTGTCATACTAATTTCCTGTTACGGTCTAATTAAACTATACCGAGAGCGAAAAAGAAGACGCAAATCCCAGAATCTTCAGAACGACATAAACAATCTTAAGAAGTCCGTGGACGGCCTTCATTTAGAAGGGGAGGAGTTAACATAAGCTGCCCTTTGTCAACAATAAAGTCCGCGCGTGGCCTGAGTCAGCAAATCCACATTCTCACGCTGGCAGCTAGCAGTTAACATAAGCAGCATTTTGTCAACAACAATGTCCGCGCGTGGCCTGAGTCAACGAATTCACATTCCCACGCTGACGGGTAAGGCAGAGCGGTAGCGGCAAACTGCCAACGCAAGCGTCGGCGTCGTATCCGCTGCAATAACTCTACAACTACTACTAACAACGAATTGCGGGACACAACAACACCAGACAAAGTGCAGGGACTTATTTAAGACATTAGCTTTAGAATGTAAGTTTCAGTTTGTAACAGAGAACTCATCAGACAGCATGATCTGATTAATAAAGTGATAATAATAAAGAAACAAGACGGTTATTTGTAATTTATTTACCAAAGTTATCAGGCTGACGAGTAGAGTTGAAATCCGGATGTCTGTCTGTCCGTTCGTCCGTCTGTCCGTCCCTACAAGCTGTAACTTGTGTAAAAATTGAGATATCATGATGAAACTTGGTACACGTATTTCTTGGCTCCATAAGAAGGTTAAGTTCGAAGATGGGAAAAATCGGCACACTGCCACGCCCTCAAAATGGCGAAAACCGAAAACCTATAAAGTCTCATAACTAAGCCATAAATAAAGATATTAAAGTGAAATTTGGCACAAAGGATCGCATTAGGGAGGGGCATATTTGTACGTAATTTTTTGGAAAAGTGGGCGTGGCCCAGCCCCCTACTAAGTTTTTTGTACATATCTCGGAAACTACTGTAGCTATAGAGTTGTTTCCTTCAGGCATTACCATATACATTTCAAAAATGGAAGAAATCGGATAATAACCACGCCCACCTCCCATACAAAGGTTATGTTGAAAATCACTAAAAGTGCGTTAACCGACTAACAAAAAACGTCAGAAACACTAAATTTTACGGAAGAAATGGCAGAAGGAAGCTGCACCCAGGCTTTTTTTTTAATTGAAAATGCGCGTGGTGTCGCCCACTTATGGACCAAAAACCATATCTCAGGAACTACTAATCTAATTAATTTTTCAGCAAAATAAAAAAATATGTAAATGACGGATAATGAAATCTCGATTATCACTTTCTCATGCAAGAATATAAAATGTTCGGTGACACCCGAACTTAGCCCTTCCTTACTTGTTTTTATTTACATTTGTTTTGTCGCAACTTTGTCGAAATATGTTCTATTGCTTGTTATCATATGTCGTAACCATTACTTTATTGTTTACAAACAAAGTTGAAGTGGTCGAACCCGAAAATTATTATGATGTTTACGTAAAAGTTTTTGAATGAGTGAGTTAGGAAAAATTTTTGTTCAAAAGCCATGTATTTCAATTTTAACCTTAGTACGCAGCTCTCAAGAAACGTAAAAACTTCATATAAAAAAACGCTTAACAAACTTTCCTGCGATAAATTTACTTGTGCTAGTACGCAGCTCTCAAAAAATCTAGTACTAATTTTCAATACTTGTTTTCAATAAAATGTAAATATGGCAAACCTGGTTTTGCAAAGAAACATCAAATCAACAACTGTTTCTTGAAGGAATCGTCAAATTCATTCTAAATTAGTTAAAATCATTATTATGAAATATATTCCATTTTGAAATGTTGTATAAAACCTACCAATCATCAACAACATTTCTTAAATCTCAATGAAAATATTTATGTTACCATACACATACATACATACATACTCTTACGCACAAAGTTTATTTTCTTTGTTTATTCTCTCTTGCTCTTCCAATGTGGATCATTTACAATGCGTAACCAGCTGTCAAAATTTCTTGAGAAATAATGTATTTTTTTTCTTGAGCAATTACTTGAGAGCTGCGTACCAACCTTTACACTATTATTCAATAAAGTAATAATCAAGAAACTACAACTCAAGTTTTTTTACTAGCGCAGTCAGTTGTGAAATAATTCTTAAGAAATATTAAACGAATCGCTTATCATTTTTTTAATATATGTATATATATAATTTACAAAACTATACACCAATTACACGACTCTACAAAAAAATTTTCGTTTTTTGTCCTAAAGTTTATTTTATGATTTTCTGATTAATTATGAACAAAAACGATAAGAAAATACCTTTTTTTCGTATAAAGTTTGCATTTGTAAAAGTTATAGTAATAATAAGTAATAATAATTACAAACAATTATACTGTCGTTAAAGCGGTTTCCTTAATAAAAAAAGGAGCGTGGAGAAGGGTGGGTCGATTCCGGACTTTTTTCGATTCGGGATTTCTAATAGTGCGGAAAAGTTGCCTCAGTACTTCCTGATTCCAAATCAACTTTTTGTTTTGAGATCGGATTGCATCTTCAACCCCAACTCCGGCCTTGAAATTTCGGAAATTCGCCTAAAATCGTGAAATTGTCTACCTGGCGCCTGAAATACGCATCTCATGGCAAAATGTATAAGACAAAAGTTATTTGTCACGTCATTTGCTGCCGAAATGGTTTATGTGATCATGGTCCTAGGACGAACCGTTCCCGAGATACGAGCGAAAAGGCGCAAGGTGAAAATTGTTGCAGTTCTCAGCTAACCTGTATTTGTCACCCAGAACCCACCGCGTGGGGATGGCTGCCCTTTGGGTTCCTCCCAAGCCCAACCCAACCAACCAACCATATGTCAGGCTTGTTTTAGTCTGAATTTGTTTCAAATTTATTGATAAAATCAGATTTTGTACTAAACTTTGGCACTTGTTGCCTAGATTTCAGTGTAGAGCGTATAAAAAGATCACGAGATTGGGGGCCAATAACTTTAGAAGATGCCTCTGTCACCAGTTTGACGGTTCTCTCGACTGCCACGGTGTGAGAGGGGAATTCACTAAATTTCCATACCTCTGCAGTGTCTCCCGATAGCCCTTTTATGAGTTCTTCGTTAGAAACTGAACAAAGAACTGGTGGAACAGTCAAGGTAATAGTCTTCCAGTTAATCATATCGTAATAATTATTAGCTTTGAAATTCAGCGTTGGCACTTTATTACATCTAACCCTTCCATTTACAGTGTCAGACTCTGCTTCTCTGGCTGCCAGAAGACGGTCAAGGGCCAACTTTCTGACTTCTATCCGTTCGTCAGTCATCATACTACGGAGAATGTTTTCTGGAAGAGCAAAGAAAGCATTCTGTTGAATGGATGAATCGAAAACCTTGTGCAGTTTAGCAAGTAGAAATGTATAATCTCAGAATTCTATTTGCACAGGTGAGCCAGCGAGATTTGCACATGTTACCTGGATGAATCGACGCTAAATCTGAGGAACATTGACCGGAAACAACAGCTTCTGATATTTTATAGAGATAAGCTTGGTCTGTGCTAAGTTGGGGCGGATTAATAACCTCAGAAGGTAATTGGCAGGAAGGAAAACTTTAAAATTTGACAACAGGCAACTTCTCACTATCAGGGAGCAGTTTACCTATGTCGCCAGAGAATGTATTTGGACTCTTTGAGACACCATCTATGTGTTCGAAAAGAGCACGAAATGGAAGTTCGTTGAAATGTACAAGACAAACAACCCACTGTAATGGCCTACCTATTCTTTCTTTTAGTTTCCGAATGATTCCACCTTTCCAACCTGTGTTCGTGTTGGTGCCATCAGCACCGACAACTTCTAGATGTTCTACATCAACTGAATTGTCTTCTAAATGTTGCCATATAGCTTGCGTCTCATCCTCAGCTGACCCGGAAGGAGAGATGACGTGGCCAAAGTAATGACAACTAGGTTCCGCTATAAGAGAAATGTGTTCCTCTTTGACAGTGTCGCGGTAGTACTTTTCACCTTCGCTGACTTGTGTAAGTGTATTGTCTTTGCGGCCGTCAAAATACAGCCCATATACAGAGTCAATACTTTCGGTGTTTTGGAGCTTAACTCCAACACTTTTTTTTGCCCGACTAATCTTGCATTTGTCAGTGACAAAGCTAGCCTGATTCTCTGTTATCAAACCTGCTTTTTTGACATCCAGAAAAGCAGATGCAACAACCAAGGCCGCTGCTCTATCACTTACTCCAAATCTTTGGGCAGCTGAAGCTGTGTGTTCTAATACTAGTGTGTTTTGTTTGGTTTTAGAGGATGGAAGAGAAAATTCATCATCAGCATCGTTTTTGGAAGAATCCATGTGCGACGCACCTACATTGTTGTCGTCTGTATGAGAGTCTGGCTGATCTGAATGGTCACGTGGGTAAGTGTTGATGTTGAATGACGTTTTGAAAGCTTTTCTTTACGTTCATTTTTCTTTGTAATCTTTTTTGTTTCAGGTAGATCAACACTTTCAATGCGAACAATTCTTCTGGTTCTCTGGTCCAAGAGAAATGGTTGTTCATTGATAGGAACTTTCCTCTACTTTGGAAAAGTGCAAGAAGAAAAATAAATGCATTTACAAGCAGCGATGTCAAATAATTTTCCGGCAGAAGAGACAAAGTCGTCTATTTTAGAGCTCAAACCTATTGGGTTCCTTAAAAACATTTGTTTGAGTCAGAAATTTCTTATGGTGTGTGGTGAGCATTTGTACGACTCTGATGTGTAAAACTATCGGAATAGATGACTTTTTGAAAGTATGTTCAACCTTTTTTGCAACTATTTCTGTAACCTCTTTACTCCTAGGTTCATAGTTATCGCCTCGGAGTCGCCCTATACGAAATCTTTCAAACTGATAACACAAAAGAACATCCTGGTAAGTAGGTAACTGGGACTCAGAGAGATTGTACGGATATATGCCAAACACAGGAAATTTCTCTCTAAATTTAAATTTAGATACAGACATTTTGAGTTCAGTGTTCTGTTGAGAGAATATAAGTGATAGCACTCGGCGAAATCAACGACAAGAGTGAAGGAACTCGATGAAAAAATATTTGTGTGGAGACCTATCCGAACGTGTCCTTTGGCGTAGGTGAATGAATGTGAGTGATAGCACTCGGCGAAATCAACATCAAGAAGTGTGGCCGCAAGCCGATTTTCACCTTGCGCTGTGGCGCGCCGCATTTTCGCTCGTATCTCGGGAACGGTTCGTCCTAGGACCATGATCACATAAACCATTTCGGCAGCAAATGACGTGACAAATAACTTTTGTCTTATACATTTTGCCATGAGATGCGTATTTCAGGCGCCAGGTAGACAATTTCACGATTTTAGGCGAATTTCCGAAATTTCAAGGCCGGAGTTGGGGTTGAAGATGCAATCCGATCTCAAAACAAAAAGTTGCATTGGAATCAGGAAGTACTAAGGCAACTTTTCCGCACTATTAGAAATCCCGAATAGAAAAAGTCCGGAATCGACCCACCCTAGCGTGGAGTCCCTACGTGCAGAAGAAGTTATACTTCGTAGTGATATTCAGAAATGCATATCATTGTGTATGAAAGAAAACTAGAAAACTTAAATCCACATTTTATAAATTTATTATGCACATAAAATGAAGAATAAAGCAAAGTCTAAATGAAGGAATTTTGACTCAAAAAGTAGTTCTGTCTCTTCGTTGCGGAAGAGAATATGCAGCGTAATCATCTCTCTTTTGTAATCCATCAACACGCGTTGAATTGATGATCGTTGATTCATCAGTAGTTATAGATGCTCACGCAGAGATTGATGGAACAGCAGACGTTGAATCTTTTTTACGCGCTCTCTGATATTCCGCAGCTGTTTTCTTCTTCCTCGATTGACTGCCAGCTACCATTTCCAATTTCTCGTTTTCCCGCTCTGCTTTCTTTCGTGCTCGGTATTCACGATAATATTGTGCTGTTTTCCCTTCTCTTGAAACACGTGCTGTACTGTCTTTTTCCGCTGTAAAATCAATTTAAAATCAAAACATAAAATTTTTGCCAATCCAATTGATATTAGTTTCAAGAGCACAAGTTTAATGCACAAGGTGTATCTAAGTATTACGGACAATTGAAATATTCAAGCGAAACTTACCATCACATAACCTGCAATCTGCACAGGGTGATCCTGTGAAGTATAGTCTTAATTTTTCAAAGGCCAACGCAGAATATTTCAACCAAAAGCCACACAGAATAGTTGAGAATTCGCAGAAATGAAAGACAAACGAAAGAAAAAGAAGTATAACTTCAATAATGCACAAGCATACAAACATACATATGCGCACACATGTGAATATGTCACCAACCAAAAATTGAAACATTGTTTTCCAAAAACAACAATAGCGTAAGCATGGCAACATTTTGTTGTTGGTAGAAAATCCGAGCTGTGCCGAAAGAAACGATCGCCGCTTCCGATCGAACATCTTCGCAGACAAGGTTGCGCAATATGAATCTATCGCAACCTTTTCCGAACTCGTATAAGAAGTATAACTTCAAAAAGCAAATCTTTTCATGGCATATATATTTATTTCGTCTAATTACGACCTAAAACATTGAAATTTACTGCTTTAAAGTTAAGGTCAAATTTTGTGTTGACCCGTGTTAGTAAAATACTTTATTTAAAATGTATAACAATTTTATTTTAAGGTTTATTTCGCGCAAGTATTAAATACAAAGTTATGTATGTTGGAAGTTCAATTTTACGGAGCGGGGTAGATATATGTAGTTCCCAAACCGAGCGATAGCAGGAGATATCGACGTAGCGTCGCGTACGATAGACATGTTGTAGCGCGGGGGATCAGTCGAGGACGAATTAAAAAAGGCGAATGTTGATGTGTCGATGGTCGAACTGCAAGAGTCGAATTATGTAAACCAGGGATGGGCATATCAGCCCTCAGTGGCATTTTGCCCGTGCGGGCACGAGTGCACATTTTGAGGGCTTGGTGAGGGGATCATCGCGGGCAAACATGAAGAGGGAAGTGAGAGCAACGTATTTTACCACACCATGTTTACAAATGAGAGCGCACGCATACATATATGGGAAGTTGCACTGTGGGTAATAACCGTAAAATTGCCTAACAATTTTAAGATTCTTTGTAACTACTATAAATTTATAAAATGTAAGACAAATAACAAAAAGTATAATAAATATTTTATTTTAGTAATCATTTTTTTAATATGTCTAATAAATTATATGTTTGGTTTAATCTCATTTGCTATATCTCCACGCATTATTGTATCAAGTACAAAAATTTAAATCAGATAACCTACTTCTTATCTTATATATAATAGCAAAAAGTTTCAAACCAGGTTATTTCTTTAAACTTCCTTATAAAAAGTAATTTCAATAATAACTTCAGTTTATGAACCACTGTTTCTTCAAACACATATGACCAAATGAATCTTATGAGAGCGCAATGTAAATACATAATTACCCAACAACCCTTCTATCACCCGCCAATCCCAGAATTTCCAACGACTCAAGTGCTGAACACAAGACGACGACAGACGACAAACGACATCTGCCAAATATTAAAATACACACGTTCTTATGGACACTGTTATTTTGACGACGACACGACTACAACGACAGTTGTCGTTCTCGCTAACTTCAATATTCTCCTATATTTGTCAACGACAGTAGGACGACAGTAGAGTTGACAATAGAATGGAAGATAGAGAGATCAGGAAGAGTGGTGATACCACTAATATGTAAAATGTAAAATTATTTACAGCTCTTACAAACTTGACGTTATTTTACAAATAAAAGCATAAAATAGCTCTATTATGCATATCTGCAGGTTCATATAATGTGATTTTAATTTTTGCGCTTTGATTCTTTAAAATTCCGCCGTTGTTTCCTCTGAGAAATGTGGTAAGTGGTTTAACAATGGCCCCAAATTTCTTATGAATTTTCGTGAATAACTTGCGAGACTTGGAAAAGATCTGAGCTGCTTCAGTGATGTAGGATGGGAAAATCCATTATAACTTGTATTTTTAATGGATCAGCAGTTATTTTACTGTATTTAATTATTATTTTTTGTTTTTTTTTCAATATATTTTACTTGCGATATATTTTAAAAATAATAAGCAAATGAGATAACAAAATCATAATCTGACTTATTTTATTGATATCCAGTGATATCAATAATAATATACAATATTCATATCAAATGTACTTATTTCTAGTGCTTATGTTATCAAACTTAATACTAATATTTAATACTGTAGTAATATACAATGTTGTTAATTATTTAGTACTTAATTCCTAAATGGGAGATCTAGAGTCCAGTAATTTCATTGGAGTCAACTATTAACATGATTGCCAAAGGATTGTCATGATAACTGATTCTGTGTAAATATGCTGTACTAAATCTTTTAACCTCAGCTTTAACAAAAAGCATGTTAAGATCTGTATGAATGACTTTATTTGTTATAAACCAAGGGGCGTTTGTAATTAGTCTTATACTATGTTCAGACCGAAAATCTCAAAGATTAGATTACATTTAATCATTTCATAACCCAACAGTGTTCTCACTGCCGTTAGAAAGATCAAAAACCAGCTGTTATTGTCATTCATGAAGTCACATCGCTTAATATTTATCAAAAGAAAAGATTGTCATTTAGTAGTTTGAAATAAAAGCCGTCTTTTTTCAAATGTTTTCCATATAATAGAAATAGTGAATGCATTTTTTCATTTGTTAAGTCGATTTTCAGGTGAAATTAGATTCATTGCTATAAAATAAGTTTGTTTGTTTACATTTTTTTCCCTTTGTAGTGTCTAAATCAGCTGTGATAATGTAACAGTTTTCCAGTGCTGACTAGTATTTTTCCAGTGCTGACAAGTAGATTGCGCAAAATCAGAGTCGCACGGACAGATTTAGCGTGGATCAGTTTCAAATCATTTCAATGAAGTGATTTGGAACTGTCATTTTTGTATGGCGAAATCTTGATAAATTTTTAAGATTAGTGGGATAATCCATTCAACGGCCGAAATCGTGTGATTAAGTGTCGGTCTGAACATAGCATTAGGGTTTTTGACTGAAATCTTTGTGAAATTTCAATATTTGATTTACTAGCAGTGCCCCAGAGCTGCACACCGTAGCTCCAGATAGGTTTTAGTACGCCTTTATATAAAGCAATTTATTTTCAAGATGTGACGGCGATTTATATCCGAGTAGCCACTACAGTTGTTTGTTTTTATTTTTAATTGCTTAATTGTCTGTGATGTTTCCATGTTAACCGTTTGTCCAAGTGCATGCCGAGGTATTTAACGTTATCACTTTTAGGTATAGCATTGCCATTTAAAAGCAAGGAAGGGCTATCGCTTCGCCTTAATGTAAATAAAACATGCATTGATTTATTCACGTTTACTTTCATTCTCCATCAAGTGCTGAATGCAATGCTGGCGACAGACGACAAACGACATCTGTCAAATATTAAAATACACACGTTCTTATGGACACTGTTATTTTGACAGCTGCACGACTACACGACTGCAGATCGACGGTTGTCGTTCTCGCTAACTTCAATGTTCTCATATATTTGCCAACGAGAGCGGAGGAAGAGTGGTGATGCCACAATTGATAATTTAAAACAAATAAATTTACCTATTTACTTATTTTTTGCATAAAAAATTTCACTTTGAACAAAATATTAAAATTTTATTGAAGTGCGAGGTATTAGTATGGCCACAACGAAATTGTGTACATGCAAAATGGACAACTGCGTTGTCTTGTGTACATGCCGGCTATTGTTATGTTGCTGCATTCTTTCGAATGTTCATGTAGTAAGATGCACAACGCCATTTTCAGTTCACTGTCGTTATGTCGTGTCGTGTCGTATCATACGATATCAGCATATCAGCTGATTGCTCTCTCACACCGCAGGGTTGCCAGGCTCGATATACTGTAGTAATTATAAAAATTGTCTTCAATATATTTGAAATTTTCTTAAAATAACTCAAATTCAGAATCGAATGCTATTATTTACAAATATATAAACTAGTTTTAATAGTTTGATTTCAGTTTTGATATTTTTTATTATGAAAAATTATAATTGAAAACATATGTAGATGTGTACAAAACTACATATGCGTATTGAGTAATGGCAATATTGTTCGAATGAAAACGAGAACAAAACTCTTGCCGCTGCGTGCGAAGATGTTTCTGCCATTAGCGTTTGTATTCTACGAGTATTTGTGTGCTTAGCCACTCTCAATCAATAATGCCATACAGCGCAAATATATTTTTATTTGATGATTTCTTATATTTTTGAAAATATGTATGTGTTCTATAGCGCATATTATTATTTTAATACATTTCCAGAGGCAACTTAGATTTTTAAAATTTAACAAAACAATTGTAGAAAAAAACCTCAATTCTTTGAATATTTTGATAAAACAACCAAACTGAAAATATCACAAATCATATATTTATATAAGCATTTTCATTAAATGGAGCTGCAATGTGCTTAAACACAATATATACATATAATGGTCACAAGTATCTTTTCTTTTTTATATATGCAGATATGCATATGTACGTATAAAAGCCCACAACGAATTGTAACTAAAATGAATTTTTACAACTGGCATCACCACTATTAACTGATCTATCACATGTACAGTGGTGTAAACAAAATAGGAACAACTATAGGTGTTGTGAAGTTTTAAAATGTGCTGTTTTTTTATTAAATAAAATTGATTTTAGATACAAGTATAACTTATATACTTTTTCCTAACAGCGATTAGAATTTCCCACCATGCAAAGGTAAATAAAAACAAATTTTAATGCGAAACTCTAAATCCTGCAAATTATGTTTACCTCTTTTTGTTCACACAACTGTACAATCCCGATATGAAGTAAACTTCCGCTCTTTAATTTGTGCACAATGTCAGTATTGCCGAAACCACTCTGCGACATGGATAAATTGATCCGAAACTCCTCTCTTCGCTTTCTGAGAGAGCCCATGATCTCACGGTTTGGTATGGCAACACTGAAAGTTCATGGGCTACGAATCAGGTGACAAACAAAACAATGAACTGCCAGACAAAATCCCATTAAAAATAACTGACAAAATCAGTTCGTTTTTTTTCATTGTGGAATACATAAGTAATTGTGTTGTGAAAATATAGTGTTTTTTTATTAAAAATACAGTGTATAAGTGTTTTTACTAAAAATAAAGTTGGTAAGTGTATTATTAAAACCATCGTAAATACATGTATATAAATATATTATGTTTTCCTAACGTATTATAGGAAAATGCCGAGAACTAAAAATAAGTGTGTGGCTGGTTGCGTAGGAGTTTCAATCTCCCCAACAAGGAGAAGGATGGATCCAGGTTCGTAAATAATTTTAATTAGTAGAAAAATATAGTTATTTAGTGAAATTTAGAAATATTTTTTCATAAATTGTGCCTATTTTGATCTTGTTTTAGATGCAATTTATTGCATAATAAAAAATATATCATACTTGCGAAATATAATGTAATTTAGTAAATAGTATTGTAATATTTAATATGTTGTTTGGAGTAGCGTAGTAGATGTAAATATTACTATAATTATAAATTATAAGTACAAATAAATGTTGTGATTTTATTTTGTACCTATATGGGTGATATAGGCCTATAGGGGAACCGAGCACCCAAAACTAACTTCGGTAACGCGCCTTTTGTATACCTCAGCGGTGGTGTGGAAATTACAAACTCCCAAAACATTTACTAAAAATTCCCTAACACATTTCTTCTATAGTGGCATCATTGGCAAATGTTATAAAAAATGTGGACTTTGACAGCGCTCTCTCGAATCAAAGAGTTTCGTATCAATTTATCCATGCTCTGCGATGAACATTAAATTACGGAGGAATGTGATTGATTCTTTGCGCAACTTTTCGCAACTTGTTATGCCCTTCTCTCCGTAAACTGATATTCCCCTCATCTAGCCCCCGTGCGCACTTTGCTAACTGTGCGGGCTAAAAATGTGCCTATCCCTGATGTAAACGAATGCGTGAGCTTCCCCCTTGTCCATTCCTTTTGTTGGTTGGGTTGGTATAGGAGTGGTGAGTTATTGGTGTTGCGTTGCAGTAGCATCCTGTGGTGCATTGCGCTGTTTTATTAGGATGCACCAGTTTTACCGGGTAGAGGGGGTGGATGCTTAACTCATTTAAACACGTCTAATTTAAAATAATAGAATGTATGTTGAAATGATAAGTGAAAGTAAAAGATTCTAAAAATTTTTAATAAAAAGGAAAACATTCTAAAAGGAAAAGTAATATTGAAGAAACAGTTATGATCAAAAGCATAAAAGTATAAAAAATTATAATAATCACTGAAACTAAATAAACAAAAGTAAAGTAAGTAAAAGCGCAAAAGTTATCCTCCTATCAGAAGATGCTATAAATTTTGCAATTGACCTCTAATGTCAGTTCTGTTTTGACTGGCACAACACGAGATGCTGCTAAGTTAGGCAGATTCCGGAGTAGCCGTTCTGCAGAGAATAGTGCTGCTTTTGCCGAGGATCATGGAAGCGCCGTCGACATCGAACAGACGACGTGCAACGCAAATGGGTATCAGTCGACGGTGTTTAGAGCGAATTTTGGTATAACTTTTGAAGATGTTTCCATACAAAGTCCAGACGGTGCATCAGTTGTTAGCTACTGACCGTCGATTGCGTCTAAGATACGCTCACGCCATCCTTAAACATCACCAAGAGGAAAATTATGCGAAAAATTCAGGACAAACACGGAATTTCGAGCAGTATTTTAGACAAAATAATAATAATAATTTGTGTGGTCAAAATGCAGTTCAAGTAAGTGTTCGTACTAATCAATCATATTCCCGTCCGGAACCAATGAACACCAATTACAATGAGAAATTTAATTTTCACATGTAGTCAGGTTGGAGAACTTACCCATAGTACAACTAGCAATTAACAATGAAATAATTAAATTTCTAATCGATACAGATCGATTTCGCTTATGAATAGTAATAAGTTGAAGTAATGTAACCGAATAATATTAAAACATCCTTAAACTTAAGTCGTTACGAAACGAAATAATAGTGGAAAAAGAAATAATCACAAACCTACCTCAATAATTTAATGAGGATGCCGACATGATTTGGAAATTTGACTAAATTTGACAATAAAAAATTTTATGCAATGATGCAGAACTTATTAAAACCATTGGGAGCTATAATAAATATGGAAAACATTACTGTTATGATAAATAACAGAACAATTAATATTTATTCATATAATGAGAACGATAGTCATAAATTTCAGTGTTATGAGCTTAATCGAGAGGAAATTGAAAAATTATTACAAAATCTAAATAGAGAAGAATATAAACTTCTAGCCTAATAAAATAATGTAATAGTTTATTTTACCATGAAGGACAGCGTGTTCTAAGATTTATAGGTACCCACAGATTCATAAGAATGAAGCCGTTAAACAAACTGAAGATATGTTTAAATTAGGTATCATTACGGAAAGGCATTTACCATATAATAGACCTTTGTGTATAGTTCAAAAAAAATTGATAGCTCGGGTAAAAGGAAATGGAGAGTAGTGATCGATTATCGTAGGTTAAATGAAAATACGTTTGGCGGCAAGTTTCTTATTCCCAATATAGAAAATATTTTAGATAAATTGGGAAGATCACAATACTTTTCTACAATTGATTTGGAAAGGATTCCATCAAATCCTGGTGAAAAAGGAAGACGGCCCTAAAACATCTCAAAAAAACTAAATTCGAAACAAAATTTGGCAATAAGGTGGTATATATGTATAACTCTACAAGATTTGAAAAACGAATTAGTGCCAGATATTTTGAGAAGACATATCAAATCGGGCAAAGTAGGAGTTTACTCAAATCGAAATGACCATGACTATAATCGGTTACAAATGAAAATTTTAGAATCTTATATCAAAGAGAAAATGTAAAATTTGTTAAATGTAGTTTTCGGGCAAAGGATATGGTTAGCGACGATGAAACTCTAAAGCAAATACATAATTGTCATAAATATGAAACAGGACACAATCAGCCGTGCTCCCAGTTTCACATTTCAATTTCACAATGTGATTTTAAAAATTTCCTGTGAAAGTGAATTCGTGTGCTCCCAATTTCACAAATTTTGTTATCGATATTTTCCCATTGTTTCCTCATTCTAAACAGCTGACAAGCATCTGAGAGGATTTTATTGAAAATTTATAAATATTGTAAAATGCCATTTATTTTTTCAATTGCTTGTTTTGAAGCCAAAAGAAGGCGTAAAATTATGGAAATTAGGCGTAACAGACATCTGAGGAATGCCTCTAGCATTCTTAAAATTTCTGAAAAACGGTAAGTTAAATTCAACAACGTATTTGTGCCCATAATAATAGTGGCGAGTTTTACAGGTTTAT
Source organism: Bactrocera dorsalis (assembly GCF_023373825.1). Lineage (NCBI taxonomy): Eukaryota > Metazoa > Arthropoda > Insecta > Diptera > Tephritidae > Bactrocera > Bactrocera dorsalis. Next base: position 67,159,598 of record NC_064304.1, on the reverse strand, counting down.
TCAGTCGTTCCGTCTAAGTAAGGAGTTATTTTTATTTGTTTTAAATAAACTAAGTCCCCATTTAAAGCCATCGAGGCTGTCCCACTCAATCCAATTGGCTGCTGTCCTTCGCTATCTGGCCATTGGTTCCTACCAATTGGCAATAGCAAAGGACCACCATATCAACATTGGCAGGAGTACATTTGGCAAAATACTGCACAAAATTATTCGAAAATTGGAGATTTTAATATGCAATGATACCATCACATTGAAAATGACACCGCAGGATATGGAAAAGTCAAAGGAATATTTTAACAACAAGTTCCAGCTTCCTAATATTATCGCATGCGTAGATGGCACACATATCCGCATAAAGAAGCCCGTAAATAATGACTCTGTATATTTCAATAGAAAGGGATACTTTAGCCTTAATGCCATGGTGGTATGTTCTAAAATCAATATATTTGATTAAACAATTTACTATGTATTGTGGTCCCAAGGTCTGTAATTACAACATGGAGATAATTGCTGTTGATTGTACACATCCTGGGTCCTGTCATGACTCTTTTATTTGGAATAACAGTCAGGCTCGGTTATATTTCTCCAGGGCGCTAAATGGACACTTTGTTTTGGCGGACTCGGGATATGCTTTAGAAAATTTCGTTTTGACTCCATTTAGGAGCGCTGAAAATGGATCTCCGCAACATATTTGTAACAAAAAACATGCCGCTGCTAGAAATATTGTAGAGCGCACTATTGGCCTACTTAAAAGCAGATTTAGATGCATGCAACGGTCTTTAAATTATGAGCCCGGATTTGCATGTAGTATTATAAACGTATGTTGTGCTTTGCACAACATTTGCCGCAAGAATACTGGACCATTACAAGATGATTACTGTAGCTACGACGAAAACTTTGACTATGAAGACCCAGCAACTGAGTTCGAAGATCAACAAGATGGCACTTCAATAAGAAATGAAATAGCGCAATACTTGTCACAGTAACTGGCCTAATTCACTACTTTTTAGTCAAGTCTTTTCTCTTTACCAATTAACTTTAAATTATACCAAAGGGTACTCAAGATTTAAACAATTGTGTTTTCTATGTATTTATTTGGAGTTTTCAGTTTTATTAATTATTATTAATGTTTTATTGGAATATTGATTTGTATACTACAGCGAGATGCAAAAATAAATATACAATGTTCCCATCGTTGTTTGTGCCACATTTTTTACAATAGATATGGTTATATTTATATATGACATAAGCCATGTTAAGTTACAGTTTAAAACCTTAAACGTTATTATTTATCAGCCTTTTTAGAACTTCTAACTTTTCTGCCTCAATTTTTTGAATTATGCGGTGGTGCTCAAGCTGTTGGCGGTTATGCTCCTCTTGATGTGTTATAAGTTTCTGTAGACTGGTTGCAATGGTTTTCATGGTGTCCAGTTGCGCAGCACACACTTCGTCCAAACACTGCACATTTGATGTTTCGGGCCCTAACTTTCGACGTTTTGGTGTAGGCTCAGCTACCTCCTCAACAATTGGTGTTTCGGTTTGTATTGGCTCTTCAGTGCGTTGTGATACATTTTCTGCTTCTGTGTGCTCTTCCGGTACTCCAAAGGTAAGGGCACCTTCCAACCCATTCACCATTTCGAACAGACCACATATTTTTGCAACTTCCTCCTCAATTGGTAAAATAACGGTCTGATCATATGGACCTCCCCCGGTGGCTTTGCCTTCCTTCTTATTGTGCGCCAGTTTTTTGCGAATATGCATTTTCCAATCGAGCCATACCTTTTAAGAAAACCCGAATTACTTTTGTTTAACATTTATATTTGCTGTTAACCTGAAATGCCTTACTTTTTTCCAACCGGCAATGTCCTTAATAGGTGGGCCAGCAGCATTTAGTTTGCAGACTAATGCATGCCATTTGTCAGCAGCTTTTGTCCGGTCACCTTTAATGAAGCCTCTGGCTAAATCTTGGTTCAATTTCATAAATTCCACGAAAACGTTATCTTGTGTTTGAGTTTTATGTTTGCCCCTGCAATGAAGATTATTTAATACTCATAAAATTGACATCAATTAACAAATTTAATAATTACTTACATGTTGCTGGTTTCGTTTTCCTCAAATAATTCCGATGACATGAAACAGCTGACGAGCTTAAGCATTGTTGCCACAGCTGTGATTTTAAATTCGCGTTGTTTTTATTTAAGAATGCTTTGATATTGTATGAAAACTATTCATTGTTCTTTAAATAAGTTAACTCAATAATTTTTATTTTGGATATAATATGTTGGACATGCCAAGGATTGCAGAAGTCAAATCGTATGGTTTTTTTTTCATATTAATATCAAAGCAAAGAGGTTATCCTCAAAGCAAATATCATAAAGCAAACAATATTCAGTGCATAAAATACTACAGAAAATCCATTTTATTCTTGTAAAATGCTCCCACATTTGTAACAAATACGATGAAAAATATTCCGGTTTGTAAGAAACATCGACGGACTAACAAGGTTATTAACTAATGTTAATTATTTAAAATTTCAAAGAAACCGGCAATACTAATAAAAGAAATAACATTAGTATTACTTAAATAAATTAAAGAATACACCTTTACATAAAGTTTTATAAAATTTATAACGAACACGAAATGAATCGTTGGGAATTTGTTCCGCAAAGCAAGTCAACCCTGCCTCACAATCGGTTATCGTTGTAGCAATTCACTACCAGCTGTTGTTGAATATTTCCTTTCGGATTGAGCGATGCATGATTTTTTTTGAATATATCAGCAAATAATGTAAAAAATTCGTATATACCAATAAATAAGTAATTTAAAAAGGTCATGAGTAGCACCTACAAATATCAAAGGATATATAAAAAAATTTTCTTATAGAAAATAATTTCTCATTTTAACACATTTTGCCATTTACTTTTCATTTCACTGCCTACAAAGAACTCGGATTCGATTCACAAAAAATAATGTGAATGTGAAAGTGGGAGCATCAAATATGTGATTTCAAACCGAATTCACAAGGAAATTTGTGAATGTGAAATTGGGAGCACGGCTGAATGGGTGTTATGATGAGATTAATAAATTGATTTACTTTCCAAATTTGAAAGTTATTATTCAAAAATATATTAATAATTGTGACACATGTAATAGGGCAAAATACATATGAAAGAAATCCATTGAAGCCAAAATTTCAATTGACCAAAACCTCAAAAGAAATAAAGGAAATAATACACATTGATATTTATATTAGTAAAAAGCATATCTTTTAGCTATAGATCTTTATTCTTATTATTCTTCTTTATTGGCGGAGACACCGCATACGTGATTACGAGTACAGCCGAGTTAACAACAGCAAGCAGTTGGTAATCTTTCATTGGGGGCGCTTTTTACGTGGTGGGTCCCAAGCCCATCCCTGTGAAGGGGGTGTTTCGCCTTCTCATTTTAGCTCGCCTTCAAACGGATGTTCTTAGGCTACCCAGAGGATACTTGGTCAAAGACCGGAAGTCGGGAGCTGCTTGAGCCATGTGTAAAATAATCGTTTCTGGCCACTCCCAAGTGAATGGCGATCAGAGAACTTTCCTCACTTGCGTGAACTTCTACACATGACTCCATCCTGTATCGCCAGATAGATGTTCTAAACATGTAATAGCTTTTAACCTAGAAGATAGAAATAGCATTACAATCATCGAAAAGTTAAGATAATGTATTGCGATAAGATGTAAACCTAAACTTATGATTTTGGATAATGAATTTAATTCAGTAAATGTAAAGAATTTTTTGAGAGAAAAAGGAATAGATATTCATTTTACTAAACCTAATAGTCTAACGGGGAATGCTGATATAGAAAGATTACACAACACAATTAGCGAAAAAGTAAGAATTTTAGAAATAGAAAATTCTCAAATATATATGGTATGATAACCCTATTCACTTTATTACAAAAGCACAGTCGATAGATGTAATGGAAGGAAAAGAAGATAAGAACAAAATATGCAATAGAATTTTAGAAGGCAAAACTTCATAGAACTCAGAAAGTAAACGAAAAAAGGGAAATTTTTATTAATAATAATGAGGAGGGATATGTAAAGAATTATAAAGCAGTTAGGCACAAATAGAAACCCATATTCAGAAAAATTAAACTTACAGCCCTATTCTGAAAAAACCTCTCAACTGAGTTGAGAGGAAATATTTGAGAGATTTCTTGTGAGGCTATTCTAAAAAGCTTTTTGCTGTCAAACAGCTTTTTTAATAAAAATAAGCAAACAAAAATGGACACACAAATGGATAATCAGCATATGTAAGTAATTTTGCAAATTTTAAACATATATATATACAATAATTTTATATATATAATAATTAAATAAGTAATAATAAAAATGTAAAAAAATTAAAAAATGAAGTAAAATAAAATAAAATAAATTATTTAAATATATATAGATGTCTTTTTATTCATTCTTGGGGGAAGTAAAATGTACAGTTACAGTAAGTAATTTACATATACATATGTATATATGTATATATTTAGTTTTACAGAGGATTGGCTCATAGAGAGCATATAAGAGCCATGCCCGTAAAAATACAAACACGCCAGGAAACGTAGATCAAAAGATATATTCGACTTCTGCTTATAACGGGTGATTTTTTTGAGGTTAGGATTTTCATGCATTAGTATTTGACAGATCACGTGGGATTTCAGACATGGTGTCGAAGAGAAAGATGCTCAGTATGCTTTGACATTTCATCATGAATAGACTTACTAACGAGCAACGCTTGCAAATCATTGAATTTTATTACCAAAATCAGTGTTCGGTTCGAAATGTGTTTCGCGCGCGTGTTTTGTTCAGCGATGAGGCTCATTTCTGGTTGAATGGCTACGTAAATAAGCAAAATTGCCGCATTTGGGGTGAAGAGCAACCAGAAGCCGTTCAAGAACTGCCCATGCATCCCGAAAAATGCACTGTTTGGTGTGGTTTGTACGTTGGTGGAATCATTGGACCGTATTTTTTCAAAGATGCTGTTGGACGCAACGTTACGGTGAATGGCGATCGCTATCGTTCGATGCTAACAAACTTTTTGTTGCCAAAAATGGAAGAACTGAACTTGGTTGACATGTGGTTTCAACAAGATGGCGCTACATGCCACACAGCTCGCGATTCTATGGCCATTTTGAGGGAAAACTTCGGACAACAATTCATCTCAAGAAATGGACCCGTAAGTTGGCCACCAAGATCATGCGATTTAACGCCTTTAGACTATTTTTTGTGGAGCTACGTCAAGTCTAAAGTCTACAGAAATAAGCCAGCAACTATTCCAGCTTTGGAAGACAACATTTCCGAAGAAATTCGGGCTATTCCGGCCGAAATGCTCGAAAAAGTTGCCCAAAATTGGACTTTCCGAATGGACCACCTAAGACGCAGCCGCGGTCAACATTTAAATGAAATTATCTTCAAAAAGTAAATGTCATGAACCAATCTAACGTTTCAAATAAAGAACCGATGAGATTTTGCAAATTTTATGCGTTTTTTTTTTAAAAAAAGTTATCAAGCTCTTAAAAAATCACCCACAAGGAACTGTTCCTCCATGCTTAAATATTTTTTAAAAAATGTAAAATATTGATTTAAAACAAAACAAACACAGATGTTTTCTATTATGATGGCTGCTTTCACACGTCACAGATATTTGTGATAATAGTGAGCATTTGAGCTTTTGAGTTTTCGCCAGAATAAGGTAACCCTCACTACAGTGAGAAACATCACTGTAGTGAGGTTGGTGACTTTTGTGAGGGCATGAGAATAGGGCTGTTAAACTATACCTCCAATAAATATTAAGAGAATAATGATATTTGCAGATCAACTCGATATTAGCGATTTTGGCAATAATGGTCATCCCGACGACGAACAGTCTGATGAACATTGAAAAAATTGGAAGTCAATCTGAATACTTCGAAACTACGATTTTGCGAAAGATTATGATACTATACTGCATATTATAAAAAGAAATGTGGTGTCGTGGGACACCAGGTAGGAACGAAGTTCCTTCGGCTAATGTAGAATCGATACAATTTGCAAAAAAAAATTGTGCTTAATTTTATGTAGATTGTCTTGATTTTTCTCTCAAATTTTGCTGATTAGTTTTTATTTAAGTGCAGATAAGTATTAAGAAAATTTAGTATTTTAAGAAATAATGAATTACGTAAAATAAAAAAAATTATAAGTCAAATTATTAACTAAAATAACAAAATAATAGTCAAGTTTGGTAAAACCAAATGTGCATGCCTATAATTTGCCCAAGAAACTAAAAGAATTTCACATTTCCAAGTTCTCTACAATCGACTTGGAAGTTTTAGGTATAGGTGGTCTGTGGGCCTTACAGAAACTTCGAAATCTTATAGTATATAAAAATAAGCTGAAGTTGGATTTTTATCTGTTCGCTATAGCTAACTAAACGTTTATACGCATTTCTTTAATTTAGCCGAGGCTTACTTTCGATTCAGTTTCTTGTCCCATTGATGGGTTTCTTTTTGCAAAGGTGTGTGTTATTAAACATATAATGTCTCCATTAGGGTGTGTCATTCTGAGGCAACCTTTTTTTTTCAACTGAAAAACAGGCTCAAAACTTTTGAAAATGTGTAAAAAAAAGTCACTCAAAAGATGAGCTCTTAATATTAATATTAAGAGGAGCCTATTTCAAATTTTCTGTTTTTCATATAAATTACATGGAAACAAAATCATTTTTTTTTGTGGTGGTTATTGTGCGGAGGTTTTATATGTGCCCCGATAGCTGCCAATAGGGATGGTATACTCGATTCCGATTCTACTCGAAAGTCGAGTTTTCTCGTTAAATAATCGATTTTTAAAAACCGATTTTCAGTAGTCGAAGTGGATTAAGAACCGGTTCTTGACATTCGAAAAATCGATTATTTTACGAGAAAACTCGATTTTCGAGTAGATTCGGGATCGAGTTTACCATCCCTACTGGCAGCCATCGGGGCACATATAAAACCTCCGCACAATAACTATGAAAAAAAAAATGATTTTTTTCTATGTAATTTATATGGAAAACAGAAAATTTGAAATAGGCACCTCTTAATATTAATATTAGGAGCTCATCTTTTGAGTGACTTTTTTTACACATTTTCGAAAGTGTTGAGCCTGTTTATCAGTTGAAAAGAAAAGGTTGCCTCAAAATGGCACACCCTAGTCTCCATATAGTCTAAGTCTTCGAAACTTCTACTTTGACTCCAGCTTATTCCTCTTGTTCCGCGTGTAGCCTTATCTATTACTATATCCAATACGATGTTAAGGGAATATTTTAGTCTAGAGTCAGAAATTTCATGTAAAAAATGTAAATTAATATTTAATATAAATTAATATTTAATAATTTTTATTATTTTAACATTACAAGAATACATAACAAAATCTGAAAATAGGTACCGGGGTCTAAATATACGGTTTCCTGGGGGCTTGAACAGTTTTGATTGGATTTAAACAATTCTTGGTCATAAGATGCTATACACTAAAGATATTAATTGTGCAAAGTTGTATCCCGTTATATTCATAGCTACTTGATTTGTGTACTGGAAACTGAACGAATCAAGTGGAATTTAAAATTGTGCTATATGGGAAGTAGGCATGGTTGTTGTCCGATTGCGTCCATTTTTACATTGTTACATAAGAATGTAAGAAGAATGTCATGTACTAAATTTTGTCGAAATCGGTCAGTCAGGTCCCGAGATATGGGATTACAACAAAATGTTGGCGGTGCCACACTCATCGTCTAATTTTCAAACCGGCTCCCATAAAGCTTTCTCATACCATCCTGGTGGTCTCTGGCTTATTTAGTTATTAATTTATCGTGCTTTTAGTAGAAATGAGCGGGATTATCCGCCGATTTCATTCACTTTGGTCGGTAGAAGTTCTTATAAGATTTATACTTAGCAAATTTGGTTGTTGTACTCGTAGCTTAAGTGGTTAAAGAGCTACTTATGTATGTACATTATTAGGCGGTGGGGCCACGCTTACTGCCATTCCTTGTGCTTACAGCTTCATATCTTAATTGAGCGCGTAGTTATGGATTTTTATATTATATTAGTGGCGATTTGTGTTCGGACAGACAGACAATAAACCGAAATTCAACTTTTCTCTTCGTCCAGGTCGTTTATACACATATGTATATGTATACATATATAACCCTATATCTTTCTCGCTTAGTTTTAAGTGACCATCCATGGCGATAGTCAGGTCTCGCTTCCTTAAGAAATCCATGCCTAAGATGACATGTTCCGAAAGCGTTGGTAGAGCTGATACAAGTAGGTGCGTAGACTTGTTACCCAGCTCTATAGTAACAGGACACATTTTCGTGCTAGGTATATACGTCTGGTTAGCTAGCTGAATGCGACTGGTCTGGCGTCTGGCTTTAATTTGGTGTTTATCTATATGACGTTGAAGTTCTTTGCCGATATAGGTGAGCGTGGCTCCGGTGTCCACCAGAGCTTCTATCTGCATGCCTCTCACAGTAATGGGCAAATAATAACGGCGATCTTGTTCCCCTTCTGGGTACGGAATCGTTGCTTTGAGTGTTGTTGTACTGGGTTTGAACGGAAAAGCTCGCACTGTCGCATGTGTAGGACAATTGCAGTCCCGCGACATGATTCCGTCGCGTCCACAGCGGGAGCAGAATATTCGCTGCTGGTTGCGACATTGGCGCCTTCGGTGTCCCGGCTGCTTACATCGCCAACAAACTTTCTCGCGGCAATACTTAGTACTTACCGCCGTCAAACAGTGATTGGTGTTTCTTGCTTGCCTAACCTCCTCGCTTTTTAACAATTCGAATTCTTCCGTTAATTCGAGTAGTTCGTCTATGCTGTTGAAATCGCTCCGACGGACATATAAGTGATATTCCACCCTTAGACGGTCATATATACGCTCGGTGTGATCTTCATCGCGAAGTTTTGGGTGCTGGCGAATAAGCGTTTGGATAGCCAGCACATAATCCTTTGCCTTCTCTCTGGGGAATTGCTTGCGCTGATGGATGGTTTCTTCCAGATGTGCGAGGTGTCGTTTCGGTAAAAAGAACCGTTCAGCCTCGTAACGAAAGTCGTCCCACGACTCACTGTGGTGGTTGAAACGAGTATGGTGGCGTTATCTTCCTCCTTCATTTCCCTTTCCAAAGCTTTTACCAGATCCTCCGTGGATTTATTGTGGCGCTTTGCACGGATGCAGGCGCTCAGCTCGCTATGGAGATCTGCTACGGTGCGCCCTTCGACAGCGATGTGGTGTCGTCTGCACTCGGTGATTAATCGGTCCTTCTTCAGCCAGTAAATCCAACTGGTCGTGTCCGTCTCAAGCGTTAGAGCCTTATTCGCTGGAGTACTGCGATGCTTATGATTGTGTAGGGGGTGTGGCGAACCTGATTCATGACCGTTGGTGACCGTTTCATGTTTTTCACTGCCACTCACAAAATCAGGTCCCTGCTCGGGTGCCATTTGTAATGGGGTTTCGTCCATAGCTGAGGTATGCTCAGCCGCTCCAGGGTCAGCCTTGAGACCCACGAACCCTTAGCAAAAAAGAGACGAGTTTTATCCTCGTAAAGTTGTATCCACACCCCACCCCTTATGCGGACAGCCAGACCAGCGTGATGTATGCAGTGGTGATGAAAACGAACGAGATTGATGAGCCAGGTGTTGACGTTTGTTGAAGCTGGCACGGTGATGATTTCTACGGCGGTGATTTGTACGACTGTGATTTGTACGACGGTAATTTGTACGACGGTGAGTTGTACAACGGTGATTTGTACAGTAGTGATTTGTACAACGGTGATCTGTACAACGGCGATTTGTACGACGGTGATCTGTACGACGGTGATTTGCACGGCGGCGATTTGTACGGTAGCTCCCCTGCGAAGGAGAAGTTATTAATTTCGAAGCACAAAAGGAAAATCTGACTGGACGCGCCGACCTCCGGTTGGCAACTGACTCCGTATATTCATTGCCTCCCCTCGGTACTTATGTACATGCGAGTCGCCTGATAATCGCGTTGGGTTTGTAACGGTGCACTACGGTGTGCAAGCAGCGGTACTAACGCTGTTCGAGGCAGCGCAGCTGTGCTACATATGTATGTAAATACTAAGGAAAAAATAAAACCAAAAAGAGTAAGCTACATTACGTGTGCATATGAGTGCTGTATAGAAACTTAAACAAAGTGAAGTGATAAAGTGCAGTGTTAAAATTAATATACTCATACAATACATATACGAGAATGTATGTAAGGCAGTGGTCGGCATTTTATAGCAAAATTTTGCAAACTAACTTCACACGTACGCTTACGCTCTATCGTTCAGTCGTTGTCGAGCCAGCAACGAATTAACATCACGCAAAACTATAGCGCAAAACCAAATATGCCCTGCGAGAAATATTTTATGATTCTAAATGCCTTTGGTGCCATGCAATGCCTTTTATGTTCCAAGTCTTTTAAAGATAATAGGGAATATATCCTTAAAAGATATTTTGTTAATTTTCATTATACTATTAATTATTTAAATTAGATGCTTAATTTTATTTCCAATTTCTCACTGGGCTACTTTTTTTCCGTGCTCACCAACACAGTGACAGATCCTCTCATGCCGACCACTGATGTAAGGTGACAGTGATTTGAAAAGGCCCACAATGTATGTATGCATATGTACAAAGTGCAGTGATCTCTAAACCGAAAGCTCATTAGCACATAATAAATAAAAGATCCACCTATAGGTATACCCTATAGGACATTTGGGCATAACAGATATATAAGACAAATATATATAGGAAAATAAAACATATAAAATATTTCTGGTCACCAATAAATAATTATATCAGATTTAAGCGATATTCTATACACGTGTAATAATTTATTGGATTTGGAGAACTCTTATTTACTTAAAAGAGTTCACGTCTAAACATTTCGTTCAAAACTTTTATTTACTTCAAAGAGTTCTCGTCTAATCATATAAATACATACACATACGAAAATATTTTTGAAATTTCGGTTTATCAAAAAGCCGTTGGTTTTATTGATTTTTTGAAACTCTTACATACAAAAGAGTCTTCTATTCAACATTTTATATACTATATACTATACTTTATATACTTTTTCTAAACATCTACAAGTCTAGTTTTCACTAAGACGTTTTGATTAATTCTAAACATATTTTAAATAAGCTCAGACTCAAAGGAATCTAAAACAATTCAGTTGCTAAAAGTTCCACAGATGATTTCAGAAGAAAAAAGTCCATGTACACCGGAAGAAGCTACACGCTTCATTGCTGAGAGTGACAGTTTGATTCAATACTGCACTCGATTTTCATCTTCATCGATTCAAGACAATTCTGAATCGGTATTAGAAATCAAAAAAGACAAATTAGACAACTTCTGGACACGTCTCCAAGCGGCATATGACGCAATTGTAGAATCTGATGATTCAGATCTACCGGAAAATTTTAAATCCTCGGCTTACACCAAATATGAACACTGCCTAGACCAGTTCGAAGACACAAAGGCAATGATTTCTGATCAACTAAAGCTATTAAGAACAATTGCACCTATTCCACAACCGAGAGTAGAGCTGCCACAAAGACAAGCCCAAGAGACAAGTTCAGGCATTCACCTTAAAGGGCCAGTATGCGTCACAGATATATTTCATGGTGGTTATGAACAGTGGCCGTCCTTTCGGGACATGTTTACAGCTGTGTACATAAACCATCCTAAATTATCACAAGCGCAGAAATTGTATCACCAAAGGTCAGGCAGGCGAAATAGTCAAACAGTTCACTTTCAATGACGAAACTTTTAATTTAGCTTGGGAACCTTTAAAAGCACGTTACGAAAACGAGAGAATATTGGTCGACAAACAAGTGACGATATGAATGAATTTACCAAAAATTCAGAAAGAAACAAGTGAAGAGTTCATAAAGCTTCAATCCACTGTTTCAAATTGTTTATCGGTTTTATCGACACAGAATATTCCAACAGATAATTGGGACCACATTCTGGTAAATATATGCACAGCTGCATTACCTGAAAAATCGTTACTTTTGTGGGAGCAATCGCTCTCATCGCGAAGAAAGTGCCCAACGTGGCAGCAAATGAAAGAATTTCTTACTACCCAATATGAAATTGCAGAAAGGGTAGATAAAAAACTTGTCAGAACGACAAACGTTCAAAACGACCTCAATAGAAGCTTCAATACACCCCAAGCAAGTAGCCACAATAATTTAAGTAGAAGCTAGAATGGAAGCCATAAAAGGCATCATACAATGTTTCATATAACCATTTTTCCAGCTCACCCCCAAACAGCGCAAACGTAAAAAGAGCAACAGGATTAGTTGCAACAACAAATAAAATCTGCCCCATTACCCTATTTTCCCCCAAAGCGAATAAGCGCATACAAGCAGAAGCTTTTGTCGTACCGCAATTAACCAATATGTTACCCAGCTATCATATAAATAGCAAGCATTGGCAAAAGGTTTCACACCTAACGCTGGCAGACCCAAACTGCAACACCCCCGCTCAAATAGATCTTCTATTAGGCAACGATCTCATCCACAGATAATACTCGAAGGTATTGAGAAAATTACTAATACACCTCTGGCGCAAAATACCATTTTCGGATGGATCCTAAGTGGACTAGTTGCGGAACCAGTTACAACATTGACAACTTAAGTTGAGGAAGTCTCAAACGAGTACCTCAATTCACAATTGAGAAAATTTTGGGAAACTTTTAGAAGAACTCCCCCCCATATTAGTCACAACCCCTGAAGATCAGTATTGTGAGAACTTTTACAAAGCCACAACTACTAGATCAGAAAATGGAGGGTTTGTCGTACGACTACCACTTAATTCATAACACACTCGCCTTAAGTCACTCTCGCACCTCTGCAATACAGCAGTTTCTAAGTATGGAAAGAAACCTACTTAAAAAAGGTGAGCTTAAAATATCAAATATCTAGCCATTCGAACACTCCACGAATTGGCAGACAACACAAAGTCAGAATTTCCTCTGGCAACTGAAGTGTTGAAAACTCAAACATATCTAGACGATATTCTGTCTGGAAGTCACACTCTTTCACAAGCATACGAGGCCTTATCACAGGTAATAAAAGCTCTCAAATCCGCAGGGTTTCCATTAAAAAAGATTACGGCAAATCACCCAAATATACTCAAAAATATTCAAAACGAAAATTTGTTGGATACTAATTTCCTTATATTCGAAAAGGAAAGTACAACAAAAACACTGGGCATCCAATGGAATGCGATATCGGACTAGTTCTCATACACGACTGAGTCCATATCCGCATTATCAGCCATAACGAAAAGACAGATTTTATCCTCGGTGGCAAAATTTTTCGAACCCGCAGGATGGCTTTCGCCAATTATGATCTAAGCGAAAATCTTAATACAAGAAGTATGGCTAGATGGAACCGATTGGAACGAACAAGTGAAACCTGTTCGCTTTGAAAAACGTTCTCAATTCGTAAATAATCTGAATGATATTGCTCAGATACAAATTCCGCGACGGGTAAATTACTCTCCCGATCACAAAGTCGAATTACATGGCTTTTCTGACGCCTCAAAAAAGGCATACTGCGCTACTATCTATGTGCGCACGCAAAGTGACACCACGACCACAAGCCACTTATTTGTAGCAAAAGCAAAGCTGGCACCTTTGAAAACTATAAGTCTCCCACGACTTGAGTTATGTGGCGCACTATTACTTTCCAAATTAGTAGCCATGGTGCAAATGCAATTGACAAAATTTAAACTATATATGTGGTCCGATTTAGAAATTGTACTAGCCTGGTTGGAAAACCACCACATGCATGGAAGACGTATATTTCTGACCAAAAGTCTCAACCTCGACCTAGTGGGATCAGCCACTTGGCGTCACGTAGCCAGTGCTGACAATCCTGCCGATCTAGGTACAAGAGGGTGCAAGCCATCGCACCTTGCCACTACCACCCTCTGGTGGAATGGCCCACGATGGTTGATAGAATCTCCTGATTCTTGGCCACAATCCCCCATGCGCAATATTATCGCCACAGAAGGTCGAAAAATCGCCACCTTTCACACATTATTGGATGATACCGACATCCTTGAACGATTTTCATCGTTTCCAAGAGCTCTCAGAGTAGTTACTTATATGTTCAAATTTATAGAACAACTTAAATGCAAAGTCAAGGGGTCACATAATTTCCCATGCAACACAGTGACGAACCTAGAGTTACAAAAGGCAAAGGTCGCAATCATAGCATATACTTAGATACACAAGCGCGCTACTTCAGCTGCGATATATCACTACTAAGAGAATCGAAGCCGATTGATAAAACGAGCTCACTCTTAGTCCCAAACCCATTTCTCAACACGAAAGGTCTGCTTCGTGCCAATGGTCGGCTTGCTAATTCGAGCCTAACATTCAACAAACGCCATCCCATAATAATTCCAGAGAGATCACCATTTGCCACATTGTTCCTCAATTACATCCACATCTTAATGCTACACGCCGAACATCGCCTCATGCAACATATGGTACGCCAGGAGTAATACAGTACTTGTCCAATAAATTACGAACGAAGTGAAAAATAGTTCTAACTTTAATCATTAATAAAAACATAAATATTTGGCTAAATTTAGAAAAAAATTGTTTTTTATATGCTATATACATTAAACTTAAATTATTATATTTTTGTATTGAATCATATTCAATATTTTGTCGCCATATATATATATATTTTTTTTTGTTTTTTTGCTCTCGTTCGTAATTTATTGGACAGGTACTGTATATCCCCCGTCTTAAGCCGCAAATCAAGAAGTGCATCTTCACGTGCAAGATTTGCACTATACACAAACACAATATGCGAATGCAGATTATGGCAGCACTTCCACCGGAACGCTGCTACTTCGCTCTGCCTTTCTCCACCACAGGTGTGGATTTTGCTGGGCTTTTCCAGATAAAGACGTCCATGTTAAGGTCGCCCACTTTCATGAAAAGCTATGTGGCTTTCTTTGTATGTTTCACGATAAAGGAAGTACATCTTGTAACGGGTGATTTTTTTGAGGTTAGGATTTTCATGCATTAGTATTTGACAGATCACGTGGGATTTCAGACATGGTGTCAAAGAGAAAGATGCTCAGTATGCTTTGACATTTCATCATGAATAGACTTACTAACGAGCAACGCTTGCAAATCATGGAATTTGATTACCAAAATCAGTGTTCGGTTCTTTTCTTTTTTATCGACAAATTTTGTTCAGCGATGAGGCTCATTTCTGGTTGAATGGCTACGTAAATAAGCAAAATTGCCGCATTTGGGGTGAAGAGCAACCAGAAGCCGTTCAAGAACTGCCCATGCATCCCGAAAAATGCACTGTTTGGTGTGGTTTGTACGCTGGTGGAATCATTGGACCGTATTTTTTCAAAGATGCTGTTGGACGCAACGTTACGGTGAATGGCGATCGCTATCGTTCGATGCTAACAAACTTTTTGTTGGCAAAAATGGAAGAACTGAACTTGGTTGACATGTGGTTTCAACAAGATGGCGCTACATGCCACACAGCTCGCGATTCTATGGCCATTTTGAGGGAAAACTTCGGACAACAATTCATCTCAAGAAATGGACCCGTAAGTTGGCCACCAAGATCATGCGATTTAACGCCTTTAGACTATTTTTTATGGGGCTACGTCAAGTCTAAAGTCTACAGAAATAAGCCAGCAACTATTCCAGCTTTGGAAGACAACATTTCCGAAGAAATTCGGGCTATTCCGGCCGAAATGCTCGAAAAAGTTGCCCAAAATTGGACTTTCCGAATGGACCACCTAAGACGCAGCCGCGGTCAACATTTAAATGAAATTATCTTCAAAAAGTAAATGTCATGAACCAATCTAACGTTTCAAATAAAGAACCGATGAGATTTTGCAAATTTTATGCGTTTTTTTTTAAAAAAAAGTTATCAAGCTCTTAAAAAATCACCCTTTAGTAATCTGACGACGGAGGATTTTTTCGCGACATTTCCTCGTTTCGTCGCTCGACGTGGCTACCCATCAAAAATCATGAGCGATAATGGCAAAACCTTTATCGGAGCTCAACGAGCCACAGGAAAGCAATTTCTGGATTTTTTAAAACAAGTGTCACCCGACATCGTACAAAAGTACGCCCCCCAAGGTATCAATTGGCAATTTATACCCCCAAGCGTTTCTTATGTGGGCGGATTATGGGAATTAGCTGTAAAAAGCTTCAAATCCCATTTCAAACGGGTAGCTGGAAATTATAAATTCAATTACGAAGAGTTCACGACGTTACTAAATCGAACTGAAGCCGTTCTCAATTCACGGCCACTCACAGTACTATCGCAAGACCCCTCAGATTTCACCGCCTTAACTCCAGGGCATTTTCTAAAAGGGGCCATTCCTGAGCCATCCCTATTAAATCGATGGGAACGAATTAAAATTCTCCATCATAAATTCAGCCGCCGATGGAAGGACGAATACATAAAGGATCTCCACAAAAGATACCGCTGGAAAACTCCTGAACAAGCGCCTAAACTTGGAGACTGTGTCCTCATTCACGATGATTGTCTACCCCCTACCGAGTGGCGGCTAGGCTGCATAGAAAAGCTACATTATGGCTCCGACGGTCACACACGAGTCGGGGATCTC
Organism: Bactrocera dorsalis; assembly: GCF_023373825.1. NCBI lineage: Eukaryota > Metazoa > Arthropoda > Insecta > Diptera > Tephritidae > Bactrocera > Bactrocera dorsalis. The sequence continues at coordinate 67,142,914 of NC_064304.1, read as the reverse complement.
CGTATGCAAAACGGAACACTAACCAGATCGTTCGTGAAGCTATGCTTTTTGCCAACCACCGACGACCGCGAATCCAAAAACCGAAAAAACCAAACCGAAAATATTGCGATATAATAAAATCACTAAATTTAACACTAAAACGAGAAATACATACGCCAATAACAAACCGCTGAAAAATAATAAACCGTCAAACAAAGAAAGACAAAAACTGGTCGATCAATACGACGATCCACTCATGCAACATATCGTGGCACGATTGCCCATACTCGTATCAACATATATGACAGATATGTCTAATTTACTATCTCCTTTACCGCAGATTACCATGGATGTAGATACGCCAGTCGCAAATACGCCAACCGCGCGGGCGGCAACCAATGTGCAGCGCAACGGGCCTGCACCAGCGCCCCGAACGGTAGTTGCAACAGCATCGGCTGCTGCTCCGGCAACAACGCCGGCATCTATGCCGGCAACCGCGCCTGCAGCGGTACCTGCACCCGCACCTCGTGGTGGCACCCGACCACATCGAGGATTTCGGAGGCCCATCTGTCGACGCCCACATCGTCTGCACCATTGTGAAATATTCAGGGGTATGCGACCTTTGCAACGGCAGAAAGTTGCCCAGGCCCACGGGTATTGCCTCAACTGCCTGTCGCACACTCATGCGACTAGAGTGTGAGTCACGTGGGCTGTGCCAAATGTGCCACCGGCCGCACCACACGCTGCTACACCGCAGCTCGTCACGCTAAGTGAACCGGCCACCCAACCATCACGTCTGCGTATCTCGACTTCCACCCGCTGATCGTGTCATACACCAGCGGAGTGGAACCTCGGTGTGGCATCGACAGACTGGACCACCACCACATCGATGCACGGGTCTGAGCAGCGTTGTGGCAACGCTGCAACAGTTGCAGCGCCTTCTAGGCTAAATAATTGCCTAGGGGGGCCGGGATGGCTAAATGAGCACCTGACCCCCCTCTTATTATAATATTTCTACACCCCACACATACACACCATACTCCACACGTCAGCATGTCATCACATACACACCATACTCAACACATCATCATTTCATCACACACACACCAACTCAACGCATCATTATCCACCCCACACCTTTCACACCACACACCAGGGCACCAAACACAATGAACAAAAGGGACTGGCGGACGGCGCCCAGCTCTCTTCCTTATTCGATCGCTTATACGTACATACCAATCAGTCAACCGATCAGAGTATCCCGCTTTTAATTCGGTTTGCAGCAAAGTCGTCGCCAACACAACGGGTAAGTGCCGCGAGTTTTTTCAAAAGAAGACTTCTTTTTCTACAATTGAAATAGAAAATAGAGCATGGAAAGAGAATAATAACATTTTCAAACAAACTATACTATAGAGAATCAAAATGAAAAATTAATGTTTTATTATCAAAATTTTAAAATATTAAACAAATTAATGAATTAAGCTTTATCAGGAAACAACACTACATATATTTATCAACATTTTTTATATTTTTAATATTTATTATTGTACATATTGTCTCACTCATTCCTGGTAAAAGCATAATATTAATATTACACCGACAAATTCATCGACTCTGGAGAGTCTTACAATAAAGGGGGAGAAGTTATGTCAGAGACTCCACCCATTATAACAATGCAATCAATTGCAAGTTATTCTAAATACGAAATTTGGAACTTTGTCGAAATACATATCATGTTCTACGAGGGCTGTCCGATAAATAACCGACCTCAACGTGAAGCTAGCGGCACATCTGAAAAAAAAGTTTCTACTTCAAATTGTGCATATTATAATAGCTACTCGCCAAAATTTCAGAAATTTATCTTGCGCAATTATCTGTTGACAGTCGTTTTTGTGAGTCTATTTCGGTGATTTCCCCAAAATGGAAAAAATTGAATATCGAGCTGTAATTAAATTTTTATTTTTGAAAGGCAATACGCCTTCACAAATCAAAGATTAGTTGGACTCTGTGTATGGTGACTCTGCACCATCGTTTACCACCGTAAAATTTGGGCAGCTGAATTTAAACGTGGTCGCAGGAGCTTGGAAGATGATGAACGTCCTGGGCGTCCAAAAACTGAAACCACTAACGATAACATCGCTAAAGTTCATCAATTGGTACTAGACGACCGCCGGATTAAAGTTAGAGAAATAGCTGAGATTATGAAGATGTCAAAAGAAACTGTTTGTCACATATTAAACCAAGTTTGGGCATGAGAAAGCTGTCCGCGCGTTGGGTGCCGCGTTTGCTTACGCTAGACCACAAACGTGCGCGCATGAACATTTCCAGCGCTCTGTTGGCTCAGTTTAGAGGCAATAAGACCGAGTTTTGGCGCCGATTGATAACTGTAGACGAACTTGGATTCATCATTATACGCCCGAAACAAAAATCCAATCTAAACAGTGGATTGAAAAGGGGGAACCAGCCCCAAAAAAACCTAAAGCTGTGTATTCGGCTGGGAAAGTGATGGCGAGTGTTTTTTGGGACAGCCATGGAATTATTTTTATCGACTATCTTTAAAAAGGAAAAACTATAACAGGAGCATACTACGCATCATTATTGGACAAGCTAAAGGAAGAAATTTCGAAAAATCGGCCACATTTGCAAAAAAAGAAAGTCTTGTTCCACCAAGACAACGCACCATCTCACACCTCAACAGTCGCCATGGCGAAAATCCACGAATTGCGGTTCGAACTGCTTGACCATCCACCTTATTCACCGGATCTAGCACCAAGCGACTTTTTTTTTGTTTCCTCAACTTAAAACTACGCTCGGCGGCCAGAAATTTTCGTCAAATAAGGAGGCAATCTCTTTCGTGAACTCGTATTTTGCAGACAAAGACGCCAAGTACTATTTGGAAGGGTTGCAGAGATGGGAGCATCGCTGGGAGAAGTGTGTGGAGTTACAAGGAGACTATGTAGAAAAATAAAAAAAAAAAAATTTGAAAAAGTCGCGTGCATCATGGTTAGGTCGGTTATTTATCGGACAGCCCTCGTATTGCTTATTGTTCTCTGTCACAACAATATTACAAATCAACATAACATACCTTCAGATAGAGGCATGTCTATGCATTCCTCCCACCAGCATACAGTCGATATTGCATGAACACCGGGCCGTAAAAAAGGTTTGTTCCCGTTGGATCCCGCACAATTTGACAATCGCTCAAAAGAAGGCTCGTGTGGATTGGTGTAAAGAAATGCTGAAAAAATACGATCGCGGTGCTTCAAAAGACGTTTATAAGATCGAATCATGGATCTATGCGTATGAGCCCGAAACAAAACAGCAATCGACCGTGTGGGTCTTCCAAGACGAGCCAAATCCAACGAAAAAACAAAAAACCATTTTCGTTGATAAATATGCGTCCCTTTCGAGAGGTGCGCGGGCTGTAGCAAAACTTATTATGAAGGGAGGAAAAATAAAGTTTCTCAAATCAACAGAGGAAGAAACTTTTATAAAAAAGTGGGGTGTGTATTATTGTAATAAAAATAGTAATATACTAATTTAAACTAAATTATTTGAAAAATAATCCAGATTTTTCAGAAAATTTGGAATGAAAAGCACCATAGGAACCATTGACTGCACTCATATTGCTATTGTTGCTCCACCATCAAATAATGTTGAACGTCCTCTTAATTTACATTTAAATAGAAAAGGTTGCTATAGTATCTATGTCGAACCAATAAGTTTTGTTGTTGTGTACATGTTTGCGATCACCGTTTATGTTTTACATTTTTAAAAGCAAATTTTTCGGTTGCAACACATGACTCTGGGATTTGGGCAACTTCTGAGCTACGGGAACATCTCATTCGAGAATCTTAGTTTATTGACGGTCAAGGTCGGTCGGTCGTGTCTTTTAACACAATTAGGAACACCTAATATCCAAAAAGAGCATAAATACAACAAATTATGATTCTGCAAGAAACTGCATAGAGAGGGCATTTAGTGTTTTAAAATCTCGCTTCAGATGTTTGTTGAAGCACCGAGTTCTACATTATTCCTACGAAACTTTCGCTTTGTTTGATAGTACTTGAGTTGTATTGCATAATATAATGACGAAAGCAGGCACTATGTTGAACGAAGTAGATGGGTTGTAGAAGACTTTGATTCTCCAATTAATGATTCTAATTCTTCACAGTACATGCGCGAAGGTAAAGGAACAAGATCAAAATATATGTATATCAATTATTTAGTTGTTTATGTTAACGTGTGCTACTAGTATACTTACTTGCTATAGTATACCTATGTGATGGAAAATAAAACGCACTGGTTTCCACGCTCGTTATAAAATATTTATTTCACTATAATATAATATGTCACTGAATAATATTGTGTTATTGTACTCTGACCACTGTTGGACACTGTTAGCGAACTCGGTGACGGTTATAAAAGAAAGAAATTGCGGCGATTGCGTTTTTGGAGAAATGAATAGTTGCGGATAACCAATGAAGAAACTGAATATTGCGGACGACTGTCTAGCTTCACGGATGAAAACGGTAAGAGCCCACTCACGGTCGGATCAATCTACGGGGAGTTGGTGCGATTGGATCGTGTGGGAAATCGGTGGAACAGATCGGTGGAACGGAGTGTAGTATCAATATTGTAGCCTCTGACAATATTGATAAGCACCGTCGGCCCAGCACTCTATGGTGGCGTGGTCATCTGCCAGGCAGGTCATGCAATGCCCGTGAGCCCTTGCAACCTGTTGTCGTTGAGCGGGCTTCATTCTTTGAAAGATGGTGCATCGTTTCAGGGCGTGTGAGCGATGGCACAGGCTGCAACATGGAGGCCCCTGTGGCTCCACTAGCTGCTCTTCTCTCATCTCCCTGACTGCTTCGGCGGATGGCGTATAACCCTGGCCCTTGGAGCGGCAACGGATGCAGCCGACGCTTTGGGTATAGCGATTTCGGACCTTACGTGGTTTGGGTCTCCTCTACGTCCATTTCTATGGGAATATACAATTTCATTAAATTGATTTTATTTGTAATGTTAGAATGTAGTTGTTGTAGCTACATATCTATACATATGTATATGTATAATTGGTTGATCTTCAACGCGATTGTGTGAGTTTATTCTTATATACGGATTTTAAAGCGGTTAATTTGGAATTAGCGGAATGGATTTATTATTTTTTTTGTGTTCGAGCATCGACTACTCTTATGTGACCAGCTGACCCTCGATGAACCTTTTCTATGGGGCCTAGTCGCCATTCTGTTGGAGGAAGGCATTTGTCCTGTATGATGACGCATTCTCCTGCATTGGCTTCCCTCTGGGCCGTTTTCCATCGATATCTGTTATGGAGATCTTTGAAATAGTCTTCCTTCCATCTGTGGCTGAATTCGTGATGGAGAATCTTGATTCTTTCCCATCGATTTATTAAAGTGAGTGAGTCTCCTTCTGTCTCAGGTATGGCGAGAAGAGGAGCTCCTCTGGGAAAATGACCTGGTGTAAGAGCTGTGAAATCGGAGGGATACTGCGAGAGGGGTGATATGGGTCTTGAATTTCATACGGCTTCGATACGAGTGAGTAGTGTAATAAACTCCTCATAATTGAATTTATGATTACCAGCCGTTTTCTTTAAATGGAACTTAAAGCTTTTTACTGCTGATTCCCAAAGTCCGCCCATATGTGGAGAACATGGAGGTATAAACTGCCATTCGGTCCTTTTGGGGTGCATATTAGTTAACTATTTCAGGGGAGACTTCTTTCATGAAGTTTATAAACTCCTTCTCTGTTGCTCTTTGGGCTCCGACAAAGTTTTTCCCTTTATTGCTCATTATTTTTGAAGAAAATCCGCGTCGTCCGACACAGCGTGCAAATGCTGCAAGAAAAGCCGCAGTAGTCAGATCCGAACATAGCTCGAGGTGTACTGCCTTTGTCGTAAAACATACAAAGACAGCCACATACCCCTTTCCAAATGAGGAAGACCTTAGCATCGAGGCCTTTATCTGGAAAGGTCCAGCAAAGTCAACCCCAGTAATGGTAAAGGGTAAAACATAGTTGCAGCGTTCACTCTTGCACTCGCGCACTCTTGTCGGACCATTTGTTGCATTAAGCGATGCTCACCATGCAGTGTAAGCTGGTGTAAGTATATAAGAAACAAGTAGGTAAAACTGGATTTTTCTGGGATAATGATGGGATGTCGTTCGTTATAACTAATGCAGGAGTTGGCTAGTCTTCCCGTATTAATCCCTTAGCGTCCAGGAATGGGTTTAAGATGAGAAGTGAGCTTCCCTTTCCGGGAGGTCGCTTTTCAAGCAACTTTGATTTGTCTTTGCTGAAATAGGGAGTTTGTGTATACCAGATTAGACTGACCTTGCAATGTTGCAAGTTAGTTGTACGTAAGGATTGTTTGATATTATTTTCATCTTTTGTTGAAGTTTATGAATGAATTTGTGCATATAAGCGACTACCCTTAGTGCTCGAGGAAATTATGAAAATCTGTGGAGAATATCATCCTCTTCTGGAGTGATATGACAATTTTCTATTTTCCGACTTTCCGGAGGTATGATATTCCTAGCAGGAGACTTTGGCCAGAATTTTGTGATTCTGTTAGCCATGTGGGACCGTTCCACCAGAGTGTAGTGCTGGTGAGGTGTAATGGCTTGCAACCTCTTGTCCCAAGATCCGGTGGGTTATCTGCACTTGCAACATGTTGCCATTTTGCTGGGCCAACTAAGTCTATGATTTGAGATATTCGGTTAGATACATAGGTCTTCCAGGTATAGGGTGGTTTTTCTAACCATGCTAAAACTATCTCTGGGTGTGACCAAAGATACATTATGATCGTTTAATTTGAGTTGGGTTTGGATTATTGAAATTAATTTTGCTAACAGAAGAGCACCATTCAGTTCAAGCCGTGGCAGACTGAGTGTCTTCAAAGGTGCAATTTTGGCTTTGGCTACCAAGAGGTGTGCAGATATTTTGTTATCGTACTGTGTGCGTACGTAAACTGTTGCCTTTTCAGAGGCATCACAGAAACCGTGTAATTCTGTGTTAATGTTAGGGGTGAAATTTACCCATCGAGGGATTCGAATTTCAGATATAGTATGTAAATTGTTAGCAAATTGTACCCATTTTGTTAAACGTACAGGTTTTACCTGTTCATCCCATTCAGTGCCATCTTGCCACAATTCTTGAATGAGGATTTTTGCTTGAATCATTATTGGCGAAAGCCATCCTGCGGGGTCGAAAAGTTTTGCCACCGAGGAAAGCATTTGGCGTATTGTAATGGCGGACATTGCAGATATTGACTCAATTGTATATGAGAATTGATCCCTAGAGTTTTGGTTGTACCAGCCTTTTCAAATTTAAGGAAGTCTGTATCTAATAAGTCTTCCTTTTTAATGTCTTTTATTATTTCAGGGTGATTTGAAGTAATTTTCTTTAGAGGGAAGCCTGCTGAATTTAATGCTTTGATCACTTGCGGTAATGATTCGCAAGCTAATGTGATACTGTGGCTACCTGCTAGTATGTCGTCCACGTATGTTTGTGTTTGCAACACAGAAGATGCTTAAGGCAAATTTGTTTTTGCCACTTAATGCAGTGTCGCCAAATAGGGTGCGCAATTGATGCCAAAGGTGACGGTTTTAAGTTTGTAGTCGCTGATTGGACTATTACTTGATTTGCGGAAGACTATACGCTGGAAATCTTGGCCATCTTTATGTACTAGGATTTGTCTGTACATTTTCTCTACATCCCCATTAAAACCGTATTTAAACATGCACTAACTTAATATTAACAGCATGAGATCACGTTGTAAGGTTGGGCCAGTATATAGTACGTCGTTGAGTGATTTGCCTGAGCTCGTACACTTTGAGGCATTGAAAACCACTAGCACTTTTGTTGTGAGTTCATCAGGTCGTATTACCCCGTGATGTGGCAGATAAAAAGATAAATATCTACATTTAGATACCTTTTCATATGGTACAGCTTCTTCCATATGATTGAGATCATCATGGTCCATCCCATTATCATATGCTGATATAAGCTCACTTTCTTCATCAGGCTTTTTTCCAGGCTTAGAAATTGCTGGACTGCTGATATTCTAAAGTGGCCTAGAGCTATGGTTTCAGGGAAAGTTGGTTTGATGGTAATCGCACAACATAACGACCATGTTCGTTTCTTGTTGTTGTGGAATTGTAATAGGCTTCGCATGCCTGGTCTTCTTCTGAAAGCTCGGTGATTTGGGGTAATTCTTCTATTTACCAGAATTTTTTAAGTTGATTATTTAAAAACTCGTTTGAGATATTTTCCACTTGTGTGGTGAAAGAATTGATTTTTTCAGGGACTTGGCCACTTATAATCCACCCAAAGATTGTATTTTGGGCTAACAATTTATTGGAGATTTTCCTTATACCTTCAAGAATTATTTGAGGAATTAAGTCACTGCCTATTAATACGAGTATGTCGATTTGTGATGGGATATGACAATTGGGATCTGCTAATTTTAGATGTGAGGTTTGACACGAAAGTGTGACTTTTATTAACGTGTCTATTGTATTGCATATTATTGCTAGCTTGAGGTTTAAACAAGTTTTTACTCGAGTCACTTTGATGACTTTTTAGATTTATACTTTTGTTGTCAATTCGCTCAGCTATCTCGTATTGAGCAGTGAGGAATGCTTTCATTTGTTCCCATGTGGGCATTTTTTTTCTTTCCACAAGTTATTGTTCCCATCGTAGTAACGCAGTATTGCAGCAGTGTTTCTGCGCAAATAGTTACTATGATAGGGTCCCACGATTCTGTGGAGATATTTTGTGTTTTTAACGCTGATATGCAATTAGTCACTATCGAGTATAAATTTTGAAATTCCTGGCTGGTTTCTTTTCGAATTTTTGGTAGATATAATAATGTTTTTATTTGGTTTTCTATCATAACCCTTCCATTTTCGTATCTTTGGACCAGTGCTTCCCAAGCCAGCTCAAAATTTTCGTCATTTAAAGCGAATCGTTTGACTATACTGCCTGCTTCCTTTTTTGTTTTGTATCTTAGATGGTATAACTTTTGTGCTTGTAAGAGTTTAGGATGGTTTATATAAACGGCAGTGAACATGTCCCGGAAGGACGGCCATTGATCATAACATCCATTAAAAACTTCAGTATCACAAGTTGGTACTTCTAGATACATGCCTTTGTGTAGGTCTTCTTTTGGTGTTGTAACTACTCTGGGAAGGGGAGTAGTGGCTCTACTTGGCCTTACTAAACTTATTTGTTCAGTTATCATTCCCTTTGTTAACTCATGCTGATCGCGGTAGTTATCACACTTGGCTTTCGCCGAAGCTTTTGCGTTTTCTGGGAGTTCTGCGCGTCAGTATCTAGTACTGTATCGTACGCTGCCAGAAGGCGAGCCCAAGGATTGTTCACACCTTCTAGTTTTATATTCAAAACTGATTCTGTGATGTCAGTAATAGGGGAAGCTTGAAATCTTGTACAATATCTTATAAAACTGTCACTTTCAGTGATGAATCTAGATATTGTCTGATCTTTTGATCTTTTACAATACCCAAAATTGTTTGTACAGTGACGAGCAATACTGTAACACCCCACAGTGATCCATTCTAAAATGACGTCGAAAACAAAAATAAAAAAGGATTTTAATGATTTAATTTTTGTTTTCAATTAATTGTAGCCTTAGCTTTATTAAAGTATCTAATCATGGTAATTTAATAACAGTTCAATATGTTTAAAAGTAATAACGTAAAAAAAGCTCAATGTTACAGTTTTGCACTCGATGTAATGTTAAAACATAATAATCAAAAAGTTAATATTTGGTCCAAAAAGCCTTAGCTTTAAAGCGTTCAACCGGTTGGGGATACTTTTTATATATTTCGATACAAAATCGGGGGGTATTACTTTCCAAATTTCTTGAGTCCGCTCCCACAACTCATTTGCCCTCTTAGGAGGATTAGAGTACTTCGCCAGCTGCGCCTTGACATGACTCCACAAATTTTCGATTGGATTCATATCCGGTGATTGGGGGGGCCATGTAAGGGTCGAAAATTTTTGACGTTTTATCCAATCTTGTACAAGGCGAGCCGTGTACTTCGGGTCATTGTCTTGCTGAAAGATAACTTTTTCAGCAGCAAGACCCAAATTTTCAATGACTATCGGCAAATTTTGTTGTAAAATGGTCAGATACTGCTCCTTACGCATGGTTTCATTAATGCGTACCAGACGACCTATACCGTTTTTGGTGATACACCCCCAAACCATGATTGACCCGCCATCATGTTTTACAGTTTGGGAAACATGGATTGGTTTAATCGTGTTTGGGTCTCGTGTATAGTACCAGGAACGTCCATCGGACTAATAACGATTTATTTTTGTCTCATCAGACCATATTACCTTTAAAATAAACAATAAAGTGAATATTTTTAAAATTTAAAAATTTATTGTTTTAAACTTACCATTTCCCAATCTTCTTCAGTCCAATGCTCATGTGTTGCAACAAAATCGCGCCGCAGCTGCACATGTCTTTTTGTCAACATCGGTTTTTTTTTCAGATGCTTTGAGTCCAATTTTTTTTTAAGGAACGGCGTGCTGTCCACTCACTTGCTTCGATATTTAGCACTTTAAGAGCTGCCGCGGGTGTATCTATTTATTATCATATGTTTGCATATGCATATGTTTGCTTTTGCTTAGCTTTGCTCGTATCCCTTGTAGTTATGTATTCGCTATATATGTATGTATATATGTTATAAAAATGTAAAAAATAAAAATAAATAATATATGTACGTTTATATATGTTTCTCTGTATGTGTCACCTTTTCCGAACTCACCGTGTATTTTTCGCAAAATTGGAAAATATAAAGCACCGGTATAAATGAAATGAACCCAAGAGATTCTTAAACTAGTAACTCAAATGTATTTTCGTGTTTATTTTCACAGCTTATGTATGATGGTATGTGGGTACACAGTATAAACTTCTTTAAGTTTTCGATATTGATATGTTTACAAAACAATTTGAAATAAAATTAACTTTTCGCCTCAAACAATATGTTCACTTCACGATGTTCGCAGAAAATCGGTAAAAAACTCGCCAAAAAGAGGAATCGATTCGATTAGGCCGATGTCGTAGCGCCAGAATGATGATTTTTTTCACGTTGTCCGTCCTTTTGTATTTTTCTTCGGCGAAAGTAGGTGATAGTGTGTGATGTCATTGTATGTGTGTTAGAGCGTGGTGGATGATGCGAGGAAAGTGATGATGAGTATGGGGAAAGTGGTGTACCAATGTTGCATATAGATGTGGTGATGGGCAGAAGGGGGAAGGCTGATACCCATTTAGCCATCCTGGGCCCCCTAGGCAAATTTTTAGCCTAGTAATCGCTGGAGTTGTTGCAGCGTAGCTACCACATCGCTGAGACCGGTTGGACGGCGGGTTGGTGGCCTAGGACGCTGCCGCCGTGTTACGTTGTGGTGGTGTCGCGGACGCGTGTCATCCGGAGTGGTCATTGCCTTCGCTGTTGCTGCCGTTTTGAACGTCGTTTACCCCCGCGGTTGCGTGGGGCAGAGTGTCGCCCGGTCTCGGGGTTGGTGATGCGGTGCAGCATAGTGTGGTGCGGAAGCATACACATTTGGCACACATAGCCGGACGTACACTCTTGTGTGGTATGAGTAGGCGACAGGCAACTCAGGCCATGGCCATGGGCCCGGGCAACCTGCTGGCGTTGCTGAGGTGGCATCCCTTTAAATATGCCGCAGTGAGGCAACTTGTGCGAACGACAACAGAGAGGGCATCGGATGCGAGGCAGCTTATTCTGGTGCGACGTCAGAGTTGCTCGAGTTGCACTGCGTGCAGCGGTGGACTGCGTTGTTGCCGTGATGGTTCGCGGCGCTGGTGTTGGGACAGCCCCCGGGCGTGTAACGTGGATAGCCGAACGGATGGTTGGCATTGGTGCTGTTGCCGCATCGATATCCATATGTATCTGGAGAAGAGTTATCATCATAAGATATTGGTTAAATATAGTGGTGAACTATGTTGCCACGCGGTGTGGCATGAGTGAGATGCAGAGGTTTGCATCCTTTTATGTTATTTTTGGTTTTAATAAATTATGGTTTGGCATGAGTGGGTCGTCATGTGGATCGACCCTTTTATGTTATTTTTGGTTTAACTAAATTATTGTTTGTGGTATATTTGGCGGTTTTTTTCGGTTTATTGTCGGCTTTTTTTCGGTTTACGGTTTATATATCGGTTTTTTCGGCTGTTGGCAAAAAGCATAGTTTAACGACCGGCCTGGTTAGTGTTCCAGTTTGCGTGCGGAGATCGACTACGCGAACATGACCGTCGGAGCTGTAGTAAAGCTTCTCTATGCGGCCAAGCCGCCATCCGGTAGGGGGGAGACAATCGTCATTGATCAAGACGCAATCTCCAAGCTGAGGCGCCTTTTCTGGTGTTTTCCACCGGTACCTTCTGTGGAAGTCCTTTAAATAATCTTCTTTCCATCGGCGACTGAATTCATGATGGAGAATTTTCATTCGTTCCCATCTGTTTAATAAGGAGAGCGTCTCCACGCCTGGCTCAGGTGTGGCCAGGATGGGCGCTCCTTTAAGAAAGTGGCCGGGAGTTAGTGCTGTGAAGTCTGGGGGATCTTGCGAGAGGGCTGTGAGAGGCCGTGAGTTGGGAACGGCTTCAATTCTAGTTAAGAGTGTCGTGAACTCTTCATAATTGAATTTATAAGTGCCAGCTAGCTTCTTGAAGTGTGATTTGAAGCTTTTTACGGCTGATTCCCATAAACCACTCATGTGTGGAGCGCTTGGGGGGATAAACTGCCAATTGATGCCTTGGGGAGCATATTTTTGTATAATGTCAGGTGAGACTTGTTTCATAAAATCCACAAATTGTTTCTCTGTGGCTCTTTGAGCTCCGATAAATGTTTTACCATTATCGCTCATGATTTTGGATGGAAAGCCACGTCGTCCGACGAAGCGAGCAAATGCCGCGAGGAAAGCCTCCTTTGTCAGATTGGAACATAGCTCAAGGTGTACTGCTTTTGTCGTAAAACAGACAAAGACAGCCACATAGCCTTTCATCAGGGTGGGAGACCTTAGCATGGACGCCTTTATTTGAAAAGGGCCAGCAAAGTCGACACCTGTAGTGGTGAAAGGCAGAGCAAAGTTACAGCGTTCCGGTGGAAGTGCTGCCATAATCTGCGTTCTCATTTTCTGCTTGTGCATAGTGCAGACCTTGCACGTGAAAATGCACTTCTTAATTTGGGGCTTAAGGCGGGGAACATAATACTCTTGGCGTACCATATGTTGCATGAGGCGATGTTCGGCGTGTAACATGAGTATATGGATATAATTGATGAATAATGTGGCAAATGAGGATTTCTCTGGTATTATTATGGGATGGCGTTCGTTATACGTAAGGCTGGAATTAGCAAGCCGGCCGTTTGCACGAAGCAGACCTTTCGTGTCTATAAATGGGTTTAGTACTAAGAGTGAGCTCTTTTTGTCAATTGGCTTCGATTCTCATAGTAACCCTAGGTCGCGGCTGAAGTAGCGCGTTTGGGTTGATGCGATAAGAGCGACCTTCGCTTTTTGTAAGTCTTGGTGCGTCAATGTATCGCATTGGGGGCAAGTTGCTCCCTTTACCTTAAGTTTGAGCCGCTCTACGAATTTGAGAATATAGGCGACTACTCTGAGGTCTCGTGGGAACGATGAAAATCGTTCATGGATGTCAGCATCATCCATTGTTGTGTGATAAGTGGCGATTTTTCGACTTTCTGGGGCAATTATGTTGCGCATTGGCGATTGTGGCCAAGAATCGGGAGATTCTATTAACCATCGGGGGCCATTCCACCAGAGGGTGGTGGTGGCGAGATGAAGGGGTTTGCACCCTCTTGTCCCAAGATCGGCAGGATTGTCAGCACTGGCTACGTGGCGCCAAGTGGCTGATCCTACTAGATCAAGTATTTGAGACGTTCGGTTAGAAATATATGTTTTCCACGCGTGTTGTGGTTTTTCTAACCAGGCTAGAACTATTTCGGAATCGGACCAGAGGTATAATTTATATTTTGCCATGTTTAAGTGGGTCTGCACCATGGAGACGAGTTTTGCTAGTAGCAGAGCGCCACAGAGTTCAAGTCGTGGTAGACTTGTGGTTTTTAGAGGCGCAACTTTTGCTTTTGCCACTAGAAGGTGGCTTGTAGTTGCAATATCGCTTTGGGTGCGCACATATATAGTGGCACAATATGCCTTTTCAGAGGCGTCGCAGAAGCCGTGTAGTTCCACCTTGTATTCGGGGGAATAGTTTACCCACCGTGGAATGTGTATTTGCGAAATGTCTTTTAGGTTATTAGCAAACTGGGACCATCTTTCTAAGCGAAGAGGTTTCACTTGTTCGTCCCAGTCAGTTCCGTCTAGCCATAATTCTTGGATCAGGATTTTCGCTTGTATCATAATTGGCGAAAGCCATCCTGCGGGGTCGAAAAGTTTTGCCACAGAGGAGAGAATTTGGCGTTTTGTAATGGCGGATAATGCGGATATGGACTCACTCGTGTATGAAAACTGGTCCGATATCGCATTCCATTGGATGCCTAGTGTTTTTGTTGTACTTTCCTTTTCGAATATAAGGAAATTAGTATCCAACAAATTGTCGTTTGGTATATTTTTCAAGATATTTGGGTGATTAGCTGTGATCTTTTTTAGGGGAAACCCTGCGGTGTTGAGGGCCTTTATCACTTGTGATAAGGACTCGTATGCTTGTGAGAGGCTGTGGCTCCCAGACAAGATATCGTCTACATACGTCTGTGTTTTAAACACTTGTGTTGCCAGAGGAAATTCTGACTTTGTGTTGTCTGCCAGTTCGTGGAGTGTACGAATGGCTAAGTATGGAGCACAGTTTACGCCAAAGGTTACTGTTTTTAACTTAAAGTCGCGTAGTGGACTATTGCCAGATTTTCGGAAAATAATCCGTTGAAAATCTTGATCATCTTTATGAACAATTATTTGTCGATACATTTTTTCGACATCCCCATTGAATACGTATTTGTATATACGCCAGTTCAATATGAGGAGCATTAGATCTGGTTGCAGTGTGGGTCCCGTAAATAGAATGCCATTTAGGGAATTCCCCGAGCTAGTGGTTCTGGAGGCATTGAAGACAACTCTGACTTTTGTTGTTTTTTTGTCAGGCTTTACTACTGCATGATGTGGCAAGTAGAAAGAGTAATATTTGCCTCTTATATTTTTTCACATGGGCTTACTTCCTCCATGTGGTCTAAATGGAGGTATTCTTCTACGACCCCATCATAATATTGTTTGAGCTCACCTTTTCTAAGTAGGTTTTTTTCCATACTTAGAAACTGCTGCATTGCAGAGGTGCGAGAGTGACCTAAGGCGAGTGTGTCTGGAAATTGTTGTTTTAGTGGTAGTCGTACGACATACCGACCATTAGCTGATCGAGTAGTTGTGGCTTTGTAAAAGTCCTCACAATACTGATCTTCTGGTGTTGTAATTGAAATGGGGGGGAGTTCTTCTAACTCCCAAAACTTTCTCAATTTTAATTTATTTTGGGCCTTAGACGCTATAAAGGATCGTTGGGACCCTTGGTCTATTAAGGCTCTTAGTTTGAACAGTTCTCCTCGATGTTCGATGGAGACAACTGCTGTGGGTAGTAGTATTCTATAGGGTGATTTTTTAAGAGCTTGATAACTTTAAAAAAAAAAAAAACGCATAAAATTTGCAAAATCTCATCGGTTCTTTATTTGAAACGTTAGATTGGTTCATGACATTTACTTTTTGAAGATAATTTCATTTAAATGTTGACCGCGGCTGCGTCTTAGGTGGTCCATTCGGAAAGTCCAATTTTGGGCAACTTTTTCGAGCATTTCGGCCGGAATAGCCCGAATTTCTTCGGAAATGTTGTCTTCCAAAGCTGGAATAGTTGCTGGCTTATTTCTGTAGACTTTAGACTTGACGTAGCCCCACAAAAAATAGTCTAAAGGCGTTAAATCGCATGATCTTGGTGGCCAACTTACGGGTCCATTTCTTGAGATGAATTGTTGTCCGAAGTTTTCCCTCAAAATGGCCATAGAATCGCGAGCTGTGTGGCATGTAGCGCCATCTTGTTGAAACCACATGTCAACCAAGTTCAGTTCTTCCATTTTTGGCAACAAAAAGTTTGTTAGCATCGAACGATAGCGATCGCCATTCACCGTAACGTTGCGTCCAACAGCATCTTGAAAAAATACGGTCCAATGATTCCACCAGCGTACAAACCACACCAAACAGTGCATTTTTCGGGATGCATGGGCAGTTCTTGAACGGCTTCTGGTTGCTCTCACCCCAAATGCGGCAATTTGCTTATTAGCCATTCAAATGAGCCTCATCGCTGAACAAATTTGTCGATAAAAAAGCGGATTTTCACATTTCGAACCGAACACTGATTTTGGTAATAAAATTCAATGATTTGCAAGCGTTGCTCGTTAGTAAGTCTATTCATGATGAAATGTCAAAGCATACTGAGCATCTTTCTCTTTGACACCATGTCTGAAATCCCACGTGATCTGTCAAATACTAATGCATGAAAATCCTAACCTCAAAAAAATCACCCGTTACTATGATTATCGCTGTGTAGCGTTTGAGATTTTAATGCCTTTGAGCAGCATGGTGTCTCTTGGCAATTTTGTTGCGTTTCTGTTGCGGGAGTTGCTGTTGCAACTAAACCCGTGGCTTTTTTTGAAAAAGATGTGTTGGGAAAGTTGTTTATGTGCAACATAGAATGATGCCTTTTGTGGCAATATACGCAGTTAAATTTGCTTTCGCAAGTATTGAGATTGTGTGAGTGGGACAAACAGTTTGTACAGAGTCTTTGTGACCTGACAAAAGTTGTTCCTTTCATTGACATTCAATTTTTTAAATTTCTCGCAAGCTTTTAACTTATGCCCTCCAGTACATAGTTCGCATGACGTGAATTTATTTTGTTCAGATGTGAACGATTGAGCTTTGAAAAGGCTTCTATTTAAATTGTTATTGTTATTGACTTGGGGCCTATTGAAGCTTCTGTTGAGGTCGGATTGAACGTTTTTAGTTCTGACTGTTTTTTTATCTACCCTTTCCGCAATTTCATATTGGGCATTTAAGAAATCTTTTATCTGCCACGTTGGGCAGTCTCTTCTTGATGAGAGCGATTGCGCCCATAGAAGTAATGATTTTTCTGGTAATGCTGCGGTGCATATGTTTACCAGAATAGGGTCCCAACTGTCTGTGGGAAAATTTGTGTCGTTAGAACCGACAAACAATTTGAAACAGTGGATTCTAATTTTATGAATTCTTCACTTGTTTCTTTTTGAATTTTCGGCAAGTTCATGAGTATGGTTACTTGCTTGTCGACCAATATTCTTTTGTTTTCATATCTGGCTTTCAGAGCTTCGCAAGCCAAATTGAAATTGTCATCACTTAATGCGAACTGTTTTACTATTACGCCTGCTTGACCTTTTGTCTTGTATCGGAGATGATACAATTTTTTCGCTTGCGATAGTTTTGGATGGTTTATGTACACGGCAGTAAACATGTCCCGGAAGGATGGCCATTGTTCATAACCTCCATGGAATATTTCTGTATCGCACGCTGGCACTTTGAGATGAATGCCTGTTGCCTCTTGGGCTTGCAATTGTGGTAACTCTACTCTACTGTGGGGAACAGGTGGAATTGATTTTATGAGTTTTAGTTGATCTGCGATCATAATCTTTGTATCTTCATACTGGTCTAAGCAGTTTTCAAATTTGGCATATGCAGAAGATTTAAAGTTTTCTGGTAGATCTGAATCGTCAGTATCTACAATTGCGTCATATGCAGCTTGGAGACGTGTCCAAAAATTTTCAATCGTTTGGTTTTTTATTTCTAGCGCCGATTCAGAATTGTCTTGAATCGGCGAAGAAGCAAACCGAGTACAATATTTTATGAGACAGTCGCTCTCAGAAATGAATTTGGAGTATGATATGTCTTTCCCCCTCTTTTGTTTTGTAGCACCTTGCTTAGAGCGTGTAGCTTCTGCAGGTGTACATGGACTCTTATCGTCAGTAATCATTTTTGGAATTTTTAGGAATTGAGATGTTTTAGATTCTTTTGAATCTATATTCATTTAGAAAATGTAACTTTGTAAAATATTTGTGTAGTTTTTTATTTCGTATAAAAATTAATAAAATCGCGTTTATAGCTTTTATTACTCGCCGTTGTGTTTACTTGCGGTTACGTTTATTATTATTGATGTTTATTATTATAATATAAATTATATATTATAATTTATTCTTCTTCTTCTTCTTTACTGGCGTAGACACCGCTTACGCGATTATAGCCGAGTCAACAACAGCGCGCCAATCGTTTCTTCTCTTCGCTACGTGGCGCCAATTGGATATTCCAAGCGAGGCCAGGTCCTTCTCCACTTGGTCCTTCCACCGGAGTGGAGGTCTTCCTCTTCCTCTGCTTCCCGCGGCGGGTACTGCGTCGAATACTTTCAGAGCAGGAGTGTTTTCATCCATCCGGACAACATGACCTAGCCAGCGTAGCCGCTGTCTTTTAATTCGCTGAACTATGTCGATGTCGTCGTATATCTCGTACAGCTCATCGTTCCATCGGATGCGGTATTCGCCGTGGCCAACGCGCAAAGGACCATAAATCTTCCGCAGAACTTTTCTCTCGAAAACTCGCAACGTCGACTCATCGGTTGTTGTCATCGTCCAAGCCTCTGCACCATATAGCAGGACGGGAATTATGAGCGACTTATAGAGTTTGGTTTTTGTTCGTCGAGAGAGGACTTTACTTTTCAATTGCCTACTCAGTCCGAAGTAGCACCTGTTGGCAAGAGTAATCCTGCGTTGGATTTCTAGGCTGACATTGTTGGTGGTGTTAATGCTGGTTCCTAAATAGACGAAATTATCTACAACTTCAAAGTTATGACTGTCAACAGTGACGTGAGTGCCAAGTCGCGAGTGCGACGACTGTTTGTTTGATGACAGGAGATATTTCGTCTTGCCCTCGTTCACTGCCAGACCCATTTGCGTTGCTTCCTTGTTCAGTCTGGAGAAAGCAGAACTAACGGCGCGGGTGTTGAGACCGATGATATCAATATCATCGGCATACGCCAGCAGCTGTACACTCTTATAAAAGATTGTACCTGCTCGGTTCAGTTCTGCAGCTCTAATAATTTTCTCCAGCAGCAGATTGAAAAAGTCGCACGATAGGGAGTCGCCTTGTCTGAAACCTCGTTTGGTATCGAACGGCTCGGAGAGGTCCTTCCCGATCCAAGCTTACTGCTTTCAGAAGTAGAAGTATTGCCGGAAAATTTACAAGTAACTACTTGAATAGCGCGATATTATCTTTTTTGGTTTTTTTGGGGTGGTTGCATAAACGAAGGTGAGTATACGTGGGCGGTATAATAACAAATTTAGCTCCCCCTTTTTTTTTTTTTTTTTTTGTTTTTTAATATCGGTTATTTAAATTAAACCGTATAAAAGAATATTTAAAATCCGTTTAAATAAAATGTTGCTCAAACGGTTTTGTATACAACCGTAGTTACCAGCAAACATATATACATATATACATAAAATTAAAACCAAAAAATGGAAACGATACAACTCACTTTGATTTCCCTTAGGGGTTTTTGGGTAGTAAAACCAGAAGTGAGTATGAGTGTTAGTTGCGTTGTCCAGTTCCTCCTCTTGGTTGGATGCCAGCTGTGGTTCCGCCTTCTACTTTCCTATATTCCTTTTAAGTTTGATTCTTGTTTGAATTCGCGCCCGTATAATTTGTTGTAAGTGTGTTTGTTTTTATTTAGCTTTATATGTTTAATTTAGTTCGCGCCCGTTTGGTTTCTTTTTTGGTTATTTTTGTTTTTCTTTTTTGATGAGAGATTCTCTGGTTTGTTCTTCTATGTGCTAAGCACTTTATTTTGCTGCCACTAACACTTTCTTTTTTGTTTCTAATTGTTGTATTTTGTATATGTATATTATTAATTTTCTAGCACTTGCTTTTATGTTCTTAGCTTGCGTTTACTTTATGTTTAAGTTTTGATCACTTTATATTTCCACCACACTTGATTTTATATTTTGAGATTCAATTATTATTTTAAACTTTCGGTCACTTTCCCATGTATATATGTATACATATATGTGTATATACAAATTTTATATTTTTTATTTATTTATTTGTTTATTTATTTATTTATTTTTTTTTTCGTAGTGGCTTTCTTTTAGGCTCGAAGGACCATGTTTCTCTGTATGTGTCACCTTTTCGAACTCACCGTGTATTTTTCACAAAATTGGAAAATATAAAGCACCGGTATAAATGAAATGAACCCAAAAGATTCTTAAACTAGTAACTCAAATGTATTTTCGTGTTTATTTTCACAGCTTATGTATGATGGTATGTGGGTACACAGTATAAACTTTTTTAATTTTTCGATATTGATATGTTTACAAAACAATTTGAAATAAAATTAACTTTTCGCCTCAAACAATATGTTCACTTCACGATGTTCGCAGAAAATCGGTAAAAAACTCGCCAAAAAGAGGAATCGATTCGATTAGGCCGATGTCGTAGCGCCAGAATGATGATTTTTTTCACGTTGTCCGTCCTTTTGTATTTTTCTTCGGCGAAAGTAGGTGATAGTGTGTGATGTCATTGCATGTGTGTTAGAGCGTGGTGGATGATGCGAGGAAAGTGATGATGAGTATGGGGAAAGTGGTGTACCAATGTTGCATATAGATGTGGTGATGGGCAGAAGGGGGAAGGCTGATACCCATTTAGCCAATATATAAAATGTGTATGTACTAAATAATTTGTTCAAATATGAAGAAAGAATAATTGAAATGTAATGTGCAAAAAATAAAAATATTGTACATATGTACATATGTCACGCGGAAGCTGCACACATTGGTACACACATAAATGTAATGCCTTTTTTCCTCTCTTTTTATTCTTTTATTATTTCTTTATTAGTTTTTTATTACCTACCTTTGCTTGAATTTTCTAAGCGATCCGGCTTGTTGCTTTATAGCCCAAGGGGTATCGCTTGAAATTTGCAAGCAACGAATGCTTGTCTTTTGTAAATTGTTTTTGGTATGGTTTCTGGTAGTGTGTTTGGAGACACGAATTGAGCATCCAAGCAGGTAGTTTAGTATTATTATGTATTATCGCTTTATACTAAATTATGTTATGATTACGTATTCATATAAGTATGTACATATGTATATTAATTGCAATTTTAGAAGAATATGCTTATATATGTATGTTTTAATTTTATATGTACATATATATTGGTTTACTTTCCGTATCTTCCGCTTTTGCTTAGGGTTTGAGCGATCCTGCTTGTAGCTTTTTTAAAGCGCAAGGGGTATCGCAAGAATTATCGCAAGTATGTTATTCTTGACTTAGGATTTTTTTTTTTTTGGAAATTATATAATGGGGTGTCTAACGACACAAGCTAAGCAAAACGCGGGTACTGTACTTTTTTGCAGTTATTATTTTTTTGTAGATATACATATATCGAACTGTTAAGAACAGTTAACGGTTTCCCGAAATACCGTCAAAATTGTTCCTTAACATACATACATATATATGTATGTGCATAAAACTGAATTTATATATTTTTATATATCAAATTATATAGGGAACGGACTCACTTTATTTTCCGCCAAGGGTTTTGGGGTCATTGCACCTCTTATGTACGTCTAGCGCTGTCCCTGTTGATTTTCTGTATTCCTCTTTGTTGTTTGTTGGTGTAGTCTCCCGCTACTATGTATAGTAGTTGTGTTTTGTGTATATGTTCTTACTCCGGGCCCATTTGCTATTTTAGTTTTAATGTTTGTATGTTTCTTAAACTTTGTACATAATTATACCGCGCCCGTATTTGATTTTATTAGGTTTTGTTTTTGTTGTTTTTGTTGTTTTGGTTTTTAGTTTATTTCCCGCTCGGTTTTGATTTTTGTAGTTTTTTTCACTGTTTCTTTATATTTTATTTCTTTTATGTATCTTTTCACGTCACTTTCTATTTTCCGTGCGATTCTGTGGTTTGTTTCTTTTTTCACTGTAAGTTTGTTCTTTAATTTGTTCACTTTAACTTTGTTTATTTTTTTTTGGCTTAGGTGCCTTTCGGAAAGGCTTGAAGGACCATTTTTTCACGTTTGGCACTAGTATACTTACGTGATATCGATACTTCTGCCAAATAAAAGAACGGATCGTTCTATCAAACACTCTTTAAAAAATATTTATTAATTTTAGTTGAACAATTGAAACTGTATATGTATATTTTTTTGTTTTCTGTGAGACCCACTGCTGAACACTGTTGACGAACTCGTTGCTTCACGTCACTGCCGTCACTTGGGGGTTTAATATATAAAAAAGGAGCGTGGAGTCCCTACGCGCGGAAGAAGTTATACTTCTTAGTGATATTCAGAAATGGATATCATTTTGTATGAAAGAAAACTAGAAAACTTAAATCCACATTTTATAAATTTATTATGCACATAAAATGAAGAATAAAGCAAAGCCTAAATGAAGGAATTTTGACTCGAAAAGTAGTTCTGTCTCTTCGTTGCGGAAGAGAATATGCAGCGTAATCATCTCTCTTTTGTAATCCATCAACACGCGTTGAAGGCCCAGTTATCGGTGAATTGACGACCGTTGATTCATCGGTAGTTATGGATGCTCCCGCAGAGATTGATGGAACAGCAGACGTTGAATCTTTTTTACGCGCTCTCTGATATTCCGCAGCTGTTTTCCTCTTCCTCGATTGACTGCCAGCTACCATTTCCAATTTCTCGCTTTCCCGCTCTGCTTTCTCGGTATTCACGATAATATTGTGCTGTTTTCCCTTCTCTTGAAACACGGGCTGCACTGTCTTTTTCCGCTGTAAAATCAATTTAAAATCATAACATTAAATTTTTACCAATCCAATTGATATTAGTTTCAAGAGCACAAGTTTAATGCATAAGGTGCATTATCACTTATTTTATTGTTTATTTAAATCACTATTCACAGTGTACTAATACTATAAATAGTACGTCAATATTATATAGAACACGAATTAATTAGTAAATAAACAGTGTCTACAGAAATGATCTTGTGAAGTCTTAACTTTTCAACGGCTAACACAGCCGTTCAACCAAAAATCACACAAAATAGTTCAGAATTTGCAGAAATTATCAATGTTACGTCAATATTACATAGAACACGATTAAATAAATAAATAATGTCTACAGAAATGATCTTTTGAACGGCTAACACATAGTATTTCAACCACAGGTCACATAAAATAGTTGATAATTCGCAGAAATGAAAGACAAACGAAAGAAAAAGAAGTATAACTTCAATAATGCACAAGCATACAAACATACAAGTTATCGCGAAGAAACGACACACCCTAATTCCCGTCGTAATAAGAGCCTACCACTCTGCACATGTCGCTAAGTCAGCACATTTTGCGTGAGAACATTGGCCAGACATCTAAGTAAACAAACACCATGCACGAGGCGCAAGGTCAGCAAAACGTCAGCAGAGGAGCTACAACGCGATGCGGGTTGGTGGCTTGAGCTAAGTTAGGAATAATTTAATGGTCACTTTATACTTGACA